>NC_092876.1:358796076-359437505 GCF_028372415.1 Notamacropus eugenii
GAAACCCAGGTAACAGCAATAATCACTCCTGAGACTATCAATCCACAGATTAAATGTCTGTAAGTAGCCTATTTGAACTTCCAGGAGTCAAGATGGCAGAGTGATCTGTAAGTGTTCTCCCCCTCCCCTTTTGACCTTGAACAACCCAGAGTATATTTCTCCAGGAAAAATCCTGGAATAGTGGGATCAATCAAAATTACAAAATGTCTCAGCTTGAGAGGCTAGGAAAATGGCAAAGTGGGGTCTCTTTTACTGTGGATGAAGGGGACCAATGCAGGAATGGAGCTATCACAGACAGCCACACCTCAGCAAACCAGGAAGAGATCCTAAGCCCCAGGGAGGCTAGAGTCCATAAGCACCAACACCAGGACCCCAGGCATACCTTAGCACAGCCTAGGGAAGCAGGAAGACACTAATCCAGATGGGGACTCACCAACTGCTAAACCTGCCTGTGCTCTAGTTCAGGAGAGACCTACTGCAGCTAGACAACCCCTTCCCACAACTCACATAATGAAGTCCAGGCTAACTCCAGGGAAACTCAGAAAGACTTCACCTGGTCTCTGCTTTGGCACATCAGTCAGCTCAGCACCAGGTAAGCTGCAGCATTTTAGCTTCTAACTGAAAGAAGCACAGGCCAAAATACACAAAACCACAACTTCTAAGTACAAGAACCTTGGGACGGAGCACCCTGTGCTCCAGAGTATGCTTTAAAAGCCAGGAAAAAGACAATCATCATGAGCAGGAAGCAAATCAGAAAAGAAAAGACCATAGAATCTTACTATGGGGACAAGGTCCAAAACACAAATACTGAAGAAGTCAGTACTGAGACTGTATTCCCACCTGAAACATCAGAAGGGAATATGAACTGGTCTCAAGTCCAAAGAGCATTCTTGGAAGAGCTCAAGAAGGATTTTAAAAGGCAAATTAGAGAGGTAGAAGAAAAATTGTCCAATGATTTTTAAAATATGAAAAAAGAATTCAATGAAGAGAACAGTTCCTTAAAAAGGAAAATTGGACAAATGGAAAAGGAAGTACAAAACCTAACTGAAGAAAGTAACACTTTAAAAGGAAAAATTGGGCAAAGGAGAGGCACTCACTGGGGAAAAAAACTGACTTGGAAAATATATCCAGGAGAGGAAATCCAAGGATTATTGGTCTACCAGAAATCCATGATGAGAAAAAGAGCCTGGACAATATCTTCCATGAAATCACCAGGAAAAACTGCCCAGAAGTCCTAGATCCAAAAGGCAAAATAGTCATCGAAAGAATTCATGGTTCACCTCTTGAAAGAGATCACAAACTGAAAACACCAAGGAACATTGGTGCCAATTCCAGAATTATCAAGTTAAGGAGAAAATACTACAAGCACTGAGAAAAAAAATTCAAATATATAAGAACTACAGTCAGGATCACAAAGGACCTTGCAGCTTCTACATTAAAAGATTGGAGAGATTGGAATATGATATTTCATAGGGCAAAGAAATTTGGACTACAATCAAGGATGAATTACCCAGTAAAATTGAGCATAATATTTCAGGTAAGGAGATGGACATTCAGTGAAATAAGGGATTTCCAGACCTTCTTGATGAAAAGACCAGAGTTCAGTTGAAAATTTGATCTTCAAATACAAGTCTCAAGAGAGACATAAAAAGGAAAAACATATTTCTTATTCAATATGGGCAATCTGTTTACATCCATGAAAGACAAGAGGATACTTGTTAATCTTGGGAATTGTATATTTATTATGATACTTAAAAGGGATAAACATGCATAGAGGGAGGGTGTATAAATTACATGTGATAATAAAAATGTGATTTAAGGGTGTGAAGGGATTGTAACGGGAGATATGAAATGGAGGAGGCAGAAAAATGTAAATTATATCACAAGAAGTGGGACAAAAACGTGTTACAGTAGAGAGAAAGAGATGAACACTGTTTCATATTTACTTTTATCTGATTTCATTTAAGGAGAGAACAACAAACTCGGGTATAGAAATCTAACTTGTCCTATAGGCAGTAGGAAGGGAAAGGGGAAAGAAAATGAAGGGGAGGCTAAAAGGGAGGGAAGAAGTAGTAAGGGAAAGGGGAATAAAAGGAAGGGGGGCTGATAGAAGAGAAGGAAGACTGAGGGAGGTAGGGTAAAAATTAAAATTCTCTTGTGGAAGGGAATGGAGAAGAGAGAACTAAAAGCATAAACAGGGATGGAAGAAAAAACACAGTCAGTAATCATAATTGTGAATGGAAATGGAATGAACTCTCCCATAAAATGGAAGTGGATAGCAAAATGGACTAAAAACCATAGTCCAACAATGCGTTGTTTACAGGAAACACATTTGAAACACAGTTAAGGTAAAAGGTTGGAGCACAATATATTATGCTTCAGCTGACTTTTAGAAAAGTAGGGGTCCCTAACCTCAGACAAAACAAAAGCAGAAATAGAACCAATCAAAAGAGAAAAGGAAGGAAACTATATCCTGCTAAAAATCACCATAGACAACGAAGCAATTTCATTACTAAACAGATATGCACGAAGTGGTATGGCATCCAGATTCTGAGAGAAGTTAAGGGAATTACAGGAAGAAATAGACTGCAAAAATGTATTAGTGGAGGACCTCAACCTCCCCTCTCTGATCTTGATAAATGTAACCTCAAAAAAACAAGAAAGAAGTGAAGGAGGTGAATAGATCTCTGGATAAGGCAGATATGATAAATCTCTGAAGAAAACTGAATGAGGATAGAAAGGAATATACCTTTTCTCAGAAGTACATGGCAAATATTCAAAAATTGACCATGTACTAGAGCATAAAAACATCACGACCTAGTGCATCAAGTCAGAGATAGTCAATGCATCCTTCTCAGATCATAATGCAATAAAAAATTACATGTAATAAAAGTCCATAGAAAGATAGACTAAAAATTAATTGGAAGCTAAATAATCTAATCCTAAAGAATGAAGGGATTAAACAATCACTTCATTCATGAGAATGGCAATATTGAGACAACCTACCAAACTTATGGGATGCTGCAAAAGCAGTTCCTAGGGGAAGTTTTATATCATTGAGCTCCTACTTGAATAAAATAGAGAAAGAGAAGATCAATGAATTGGGCATGCAACTGAAAAAGCTAGAAAAAGAATAAATTGAAAATCCCCAAGAAAATACTAAACTGGAAATAATGAAAAACCAAAGGAGAGACTAATAAAATTGAAATTTAGAAAAAACTATTGAACTAATAAATAAAACTAAGAATTGGTTTTATGCAAAAAAAAAACAATAAAATTGATAAACTTTTGGTCAATTGGATTTAAAAAAAAGAAAGAAGAAAAACAAATTACCAATATCAAAAATGAAAAGGGTGAACTTACCTCCACTGAGTAGGAAATTAAAACAATTATTAGAAATTACTTTGCCTAACTCTATGTTCATAAATTTGACAATCTAAATGACATGGATGAATATTAAATGTGTGTATGTCTATCTATCTATACATAAATATGTAGATATAGATATGTGTGTGTGTGTGTGTGTGTGTGTGTACAAATTGCCCAGACTAACAGAAGAGAAAGTTAAATACCTAAATAACCCCATCTCAAAAAAAAAGAAAGAAAGAAAGAAAGAAATTTAACAAGCCATCAATGAATTCTGTAGGAAAAAAGCTCCAGGGCCAGATGGATTTACATGTAAATTTTACCAAACATCTAAAGCACACTTAATTCCAATAGAATATAATTGTTTAGGAAAATTATTAAAGGAGTTCTATCAAATTTCTTTCGTGAAACAAATATAGTTCTGATACCTAAACCAGGAAGAGCTAAAACAGAGAAAGAAAATTATAGACCAATTTCTCTAATGAATATAGATGAAAAAATTTTAAATAAAATATTATCAAAAAGTATGTAGCAACAACTTATCACAAGAATAATATGTTATGGTTAGGTAGGATTTATAACAAGAATGCAGGACTGGTCCAATATTAGGAAAACCATCAGCATTATTGATCACATCAACAACAAATCTAACAGAAACCATATGATTGTCACAAAAGATGTAGAAAAATCTTTTGACAAATTACAACACCCATTTCTATTGAATACACTGGATACCACTGGAATAAATGGAGCCCTCCATAAAATAATAAGCAGTATCTAACTGAAACTATCAGCAAGTGTTTTATGCAAAGGGGATAAGTTAGATACATTTCCAATAAGATCAGGGGTGAAACAAAGATGTCCATTATCACCACTATTATTCAATATAGTAGTAGAAATGTTACCTTTAGCTAAAAGAGAAGAAAAAGAAATTGAAGGAATTAGAATAAGCAAAGAAAAACTAAGTTATCACTCTTTGCAGATGATATAATGATATACTTAGGGAATCTTAGAGAATCAAGTAAAAAGCTGCTTGAAATAAAAAACAACTTTAGCAAAGTTGCAGGTTACAAAATAAACCCACAAAAACCAACTGCATTTCTATTTGTTACTAAAAAAGTCCAACAGCAAGAGAGAGAAAGAGAAATCACATTTAAAACTAAGGTAGAACAATATTAAATATCTAGGACTCTACCTGACAAAACAAACACAGGGACTATGTGAATACAATTACAAAATACTTTTAGCACAAATACAGTCATATCTAAGAAAGTGGAAAATCATCAATTGTTTGGAGGTAGACCAAGCTAATATAATAAGAATAACAATTTTACCTAAATTAATTTACTTATTCAGTGCCAGAACAATCAAACTACTAGAAAACTGTTTTCTAGAACTTGAAAAAACAATATCAAAATTCATCTAGAAGAACAAAAGGTCCACAGTATCAAAGGAATTAATGAAAAGAAATGCTAGCAAAGGTGGCCTAGCCCTACCAGATCTCAAATGGTATTATAAAGCAGCAATCATCAAAACCACTAGGTACTAGCTAATAAATAGTGGGGTAGACCAGTGGAATAGGTTAGGTACTCAAGACACGGCAGTCATAGCAATCTAATAGTATAGCAATCTAATGTTTGATAAACCCAAGGACCTCAGCTTCTGAGACAAGAACTCACTGTTTGACAAAAACTTCTGGGAAAACTGGATAGCAATGTGGCAGAAACTGGGTATAGACCAATGCCTGACACTGTACACAAGAATAAAGTCCAAATGGATACATGATCTATTTATAAAGAATGATAGTATAAAAAATTTGGGGAGCAAGGAATAGTGTATTTATCAGGTTTATGGAGAATGGAGAAATGTATGACAAAACAAGAGATAGAGAACATTATGAAGTGCAAAATGGATAATTTTGATTACATCAAATTGAAAAGTTTTGCACAAACAAACCCAATGCAACCAAGATTAGGAGGGAAGTAGAAAACGGGATTTTTGCAACTAGTGTCTGTGATAAAGACCTCATTTCTAAAATATATAAAGAACTGAGTCAAATGTACAAGAATACAAGTCATTCCCCAAATGATAAATAATCAAAGTATATGTACAGGCAGTTTTCAGAGGAAGAAATTAAAGCTATCTATAGTCATATGAAAAAATACTCTAAGTTACTATTGATTAGAGAGATGCACATCAAAACAACTCTGAGGTACCACATCACACCTATCAGATTGGCTAACATGATAAGGCAGGAAGATGATAAATGTTAGAGAAGATGTGGGAGAGTTGGAACACTAATTCATTGTTGGTGGAGTTGTGAACTGATCCAAACCATCTGGAGAGGAATTTGGAACCATGCCCAAAGGACTACAAAAATGTGCTTACCCTTTGACCCAGCAATATTTCTTCTAGGGCTGTATCCTTAAGACATCATAAAATGGGAAAAGGTCTCACATGTACAAAAATATCTATAGCAGCTCTCTTTGTGGTGGCCAAAAACTGGAAATCAAGGGGTTGCCCATCAATTGGGGAATGGCTGAATAAGTTGCGGTATATGAATGTAATGGAATACTATTGTGCTATAAAAAATGATGAACAAGAAGACTTCTTAGAGGACTAGAAAGACTTACATGTGCTGATTCTGAGTGAAAGAAGCAGAACCAGAAGACTGTACACAGTAATAACCACAGTGTGTGAGGAATTTTTCTGGTAGACTTAGCCTTCAAAGAAAAGCAAGGACATAAAACATCCCCAAAGGACACTTGAGGCAAAATGCCATCCACATCCAGAGAAAGAAATATGGAATTCGAATGCAAAATGAAGCAGAATTTTTTCTCTTGTGTTATGTTTTGTTTTGGTTTGGTTTCTCTCATAGTTTCTCCCATTCATTTTAATTCTTGAGGGCAGAGCCAAGATGGCAGAGTAGAAAGATGCACATACACTACCTTCAAACCCACAGCCCATTGAATAGCTGTAAAAAACAACTCCCGGTGAATTCTGGAGCAACAGAGGCCACAGAACGGTGGAGCAGAGGAGATTTCTGTTCCAGAGAGCCTTGAAAACCTCTCACAAAAGGTTCGTTGCACTGTGGATGTGGAGTTGAACCCAGCCCTGCCGTGGCTGTGCGGCACAGAGAGGAGCAGATCAGAGCGGGCTTTGGGGACAAGAGTCAGTGAGAGGGTCTCTTTGGTGGGTCAAGAGGGGAGTGGGGTGCCCCCATAACTCAGGCCCCCTCAGGAGGCAGCAGCGGGGGCAGCAGCAGACAGGGGATCCCCAAGCAGGCAGGAGCCCAGATCCATTGTTGAAGGTCTCTGAATAAACCCCCTGAGGGAACTGAGCCCTGTGAGGTGGCCCTGCCCCCACCTGAGCACCTGAACTTAATATCACACTGAATAGCAGCCCCGCCCCACAGAAGCCCTGAGGCTGGGAAGCAGCATTTGAATCTCAGACCCCAAGCGCTGGCTGGAAGGATCCAGAGGTGAAGTGGGTGTGAAGAGAATATTCAGAAGTCAAGTCACTGGCTGGGAAAATGCCTAGAAAAGGGAAAAAAAATAAGACTATAGAAGGTTACTTTCTTGGTGAACAGGTATTTCCTCCCTTCCTTTCTGATGAGGAAGAACAATGCTTACCATCAGGGAAAGACACAGAAGTCAAGGCTTCTGTATCCCAGCCCACTCAATGGGCTCAGGCCATGGAAGAGCTCAAATAGGATTTTGAAAATCAAGTTAGAGAGGTAGAGGAAAAACTGGGAAGAGAAATGAGAGACATGCAGGTAAAGCATGAACAGCAGGTCAGCACCCTGCTAAAGGACACCCAAAAAAATGCTGAAGAAAATAACACCTTGAAAAATAGGCTAACTCAATTGGCAAAAGAGGTTCAAAAAGCCAATGAGGAGAAGAATGCTTTCAAAAGCAGAATTAGCCAAATGGAAAAGGAGGTTCAAAAGCTCACTGAAGGAAATAGTTCTTTCAAAATTAGAATGGAACAGATGGAGGCTAATGACTTTATGAGAAACCAAGAAATCACAAAACAAAACCAAAAGAATGAAAAAATGGAAGATAATGTGAAATATCTCATTGGAAAAACAACTGACCTGGAAAATAGATCCAGGAGAGACAATTTAAAAATTATGGGACTACCTGAAAGTCATGATCAAAAAAAAGAGCCTAGACACCATCTTTCATGAAATTATAAAGAAAAACTGCCCTGACATTCTAGAACCAGAGGGCAAAATAAATATTCAAGGAATCCACAGAATACCGCCTGAAAGAGATCCAAAAAGAGAAACTCCTAGGAACATTGTGGCCAAATTCTAGAGGTCTCAGGTCAAGGAGAAAATATTGCAAGCAGCTAGAAGGAAACAATTCAAGTATTGTGGAAATACAATCAGGATAACACAAGATCTAGCAGCTTCTACATTAAGGGATCGAAGGGCATGGAATAGGATATTCCAGAAGTCAAAGGAACTAGCACTAAAACCAAGAATCACCTACCCAGCAAAACTGAGTATAATACTTCAGGGGGAAAATTGGTCTTTCAATGAAACAGAGGACTTTCAAGAATTCTTGATGAAAAGACCAGAGCTGAAAAGAAAATTTGACTTTCAAACACAAGAATGAAGAGAAGCATGAAAAGGTGAACGGCAAAGAGAAGGCATAAGGGACTTACTAAAGTTGAACTGTTTACATTTTAATTCTTCTGTGAAATATGACTAAGGTGAAAATATGATTAATAAGAATGCATTGTAGAAACCGTATAAGATTGCATGCCATCTCTAGGAGGAAGGGCAGAGAAAGAAAGAGAAAAACTAAGACATATGTCAGTGATTGTAGAAAACTTAAAACAAATTAAGAATCAAAAAAGAAATATAAGGCAACTGTATAAAATAACATCTGAATCCTGTTTAATCAAAGTAAGTCACCTTGAAGGAAAAATTGTAGAGATGATTTAAATTTATCAGGTCTCTCAAAAATATGACAAATAGCACAAAAACCAACCTGAATACCACAATGCAGAAAACAATACAGGAAAACTTTTCAAAACTTCTGAATATAGAAAATAAAGCAGCTATCAAGAGTATGTACAGATAATTACCAGAAAAATATCTGCGATTCAAATATATATTAATTTAATTTAACAGTTTCAGTAACAAAAAGCAAATTTTACAACTGGTCAAGGGGGAGACTTTTATGATAAGAAGGGAGAGTATTTCAAATTGTGTGGTGTAACCATGCACTCCTTTCAAATTTTGGCTAATTTTCAGAAAGTAAAGGACAAGTAACAGAGATAATGAGATTTAAGAGTGCATTCAGTTCAGGCTGTATTTGCATTTTATATTGGTTGAACTCTGGTAGATTTCAGTGTAATATTTCAATCTTGTGAATGATGTGATTTTTTTAGTATCTCATTTGCATATGGAAAGGCCAGGAAAATCAGTAGATAGCTTATAGTAAACTTGCCTCTGACCCTTTTCACTACCCAATTATCTTCATGGACCACTGGAAGAAACAGATTTTTTTTTTAATCTGGGGAACCATAAAACCAAGAACTATTTTGTAATCATTATTCAAACTGACAAATCAATAGAATTTAAGCTGCAACTTAAAATAACCTATCTGATATTAAAGTTTAATTATCAAAAAAATATGAACATTAAATTCCCTAAAAAGAAATTGTGAGGTATTTCTGGGACAAAGGAAGAAAAATGTAGATGTATATATTATTTGACTTATGAGTACCCTAAACAGAATCACAAGGAGGTAAATGATATAATATCTAGTAAAGACTAAGTGATTGAAGTTATTCTCATGTTGATAGGCTATTTTTACATGAACAGAAAGGAGAAAAAGACAAATCTACGTGGTAAAAGAAATAGTTAAGGGAGACCACCTAGGAGCTAAGAGGCCATATATCTCAGAAGTATTCTAAGGTTCAGGAGAAACAAAAAATGGAAAAATTGAACTAAGGCTCCATTGCCAAAATTCCTGCAAGTCAATAAATGTCTTTGTGGCATGGATTAGGGAACTAGGAGTAAAGATAAGAACAGAGATGGAAGACAGAGGGAAATGGTCATTGTGCTCTTACCAAGTCCGTGGTTGAACAATATAAAAGCATTTTCTCCATTGTATTTTGGCTATAAAAGGAAGGAAGGAGGGAGTGGGGAGGGAAGACAGTGAAGGGACTGGATTGGCAGGGAAGAGAACTCACTTATTGAAGGGGGTAAAAGTGCTACTAAAAAGCTTTCTAATGAAAGAGGGGGAAGATGTAAACATGTTGTATGAGATGAAGGTTTCATAAAGGTCTTGGTCTAGGAATAGTTTGCTTATTGGGAGGCCACCTTCTCTGACAGTTGTATGTCTAAAGATAGATTTTTGCCCCAGGTGAAGTGTATGAATTTTTACTGGAAGATGAAACTTAGAGTGGTGGGAGGATCATAGAGTCAGAAGTGGAATGGCATGGCTGTGAGTAAGGAAATTAAGAAGAAATAGAACACATATTGAACTGTTTGGGATGCAGAATAACTCTTACCATATACTATTATTTCTGCTTGCCACTGTTTTCCCATTAATTAATATTTCTAAGAGTAACACAGAATAGAAAAAGGGGGAAGGGGAAATGTGGCAAAACCTTTAAAGACAATCATTTAGAAAAATTGCAAATAAAGAAACAAATGCTACAGAGCTAAGTAGGAATTTTATTATGAAATACTAAATAGTAACCAAATCATAGAAACAATTTTAAGAATGAGTAAGGAAAATGGTGAGTCACACAAAATAGAAAAATTTACACTATACATTAAAAGCAATTCTTACAGGAAAAACACTATCTGTGAAATAAAAGAAAAATAATGAAAACTAATAAACTGACTGTGTCATTAAAATACTAGAAAAATCAGCAAACTGAAAATATTAATAAGACCAATATGGCAAACTCAAAGCTTAAAGCCAAAACAGAACTGGAAATGACATATTGACCTAATAAAAAGCCCAGAGTTGTTATTTAAAAGACCAATGTAATTCATAAAATACTATCTAATTTTATTTTAAAAGACAAAAATAATAAAAGATTAGAAAATAGAAATGACAATGAATATAGAGATAAAGAAAATTATAATATATTATTGTATATTATGATTATCTGGCCTTATGTCTTACCTTTCTATCACAACTTAAATTCATGATGGCAATAGTTATGACTTTTTGCTTGAAAAAAAGAATTTTTATTGATGTCTTTTGCTTTGCCCTATAACATCTAGTACCCTTCCCTAGTATCCCTAGTATCCTTCCCCCACATCTTCTGGGAGCTAAACCAAAAAAAAAATAGAATTTTTTAAGACAAAAGAGAGAGAGTGGGGGAGGGAGACAGAGACAGAGACAGAAAGACAGAGAGAGAGAGAAATTACTATAATCATCAATACATGAAAAAGAATGAAAATATGTGCAGTGTATATTTGTGGACTTTTCACTTCTGCAAAGAGCTGGAATGAGAACATCTTTCTCTGGTTGTTCTTGATATTCTTTCTATTTTTACAAATTGCTTTTTAATGAGTGAAGTTGATCTTTTCATTTACAGTGTTGCATGCATTGTGTATGTTGGTTCTTCATCTTTCTTCATCAATTCATGTTGACGTGGCCTTGCTTCTCTGTATTCATGAAATTAATTATTTCTTGGAGCATAGTAATATTTCATTGAATTCATGTTCCAAAAGTCTCCCAATCAATAGGCATCTATTTTCTTTCCAATTATTTGCTCTCCAAAAAAAGTTTTTCTACAAAAAATTCACTTTCTATAAATATGTAGCAATATCAATGGCTTCTATAAAATATAAGCCTGTTAACTTTCATTTTATGGACACTTTATTAACTTTCTTTGCATAATTATAAATTGTTTCCAAAAAGATTACACCAATTTACATCTCCAATAACAATAAACCAGTATTTCTTTCTTCCCATAACTCTTCCAAGATTAACTATTCCCATCTTTTGTCATCTTTGTCAGTTTTCAAAGAATCAAGTGAAACTTCAAGATTCTTTCAATTTGCATTTCTCTTATTATCAGTGATCTAGATAATTATTCCCTGTATTGGTTAATAGTTTACAATTATTCTTTTGACAATTCTTTGCTCATATTCTTTGACTACTTATTTGCTGCGGAATGGCAGATAGATAGCATTAACTATTGATATGCATATTAACCACATTTTTAAAAAACATAAGAAAAATACAGAGAGATTATACTTTAATTTGCCCTCAAAGTTCATCACTTGTCTCTCTGGATAGCATTATTTTTCCATCATGAGTCCTTTGAAATTGTCTTGGGTCATTTTATTGATCAGAGTAACCACTTTTTTCACAGTTAATCGTCATTACAACATTTTGATTAAATGTTGATGGCTGAAATCTGCCTAGCTAACTTGGAGTTTACTAGTTAATTTATTTCTCAAAGACCAAACCTTAAACTCATTTTACTCTGGGTCTCATGGTTTGGACTATAGGTCCCTTCCTAAACATCACCAAATGGTTATTTTTGGACCCTCCTGGCTCCAAGTGAACGTAAATAGTAACTATTTCTCTTTTCGCCATCAACCCTGAGGTTCTTCCCTTCTCAGTTTGATTTTTTTTTTAATTAAAGGGGCTTACTTTACTTACTTCTTGATGATACCTATTCACAGAATGACTGTTACCTGACTCAAAATGAGAAACTGAAAAGACCTCAGCTTAAAAGGGCTAAAGTCTCTCACTGCATCCTGGGACATCTCCAGTCAACCTGATCAATATCTGGCCACTGGACCCACATGATTCTGAAGGAGAAAACAAGGCTGGTGACTTTGCTTCACTCACTCAAATTAAAGTCAATTTCAAGTCATGTCATCATTTTCCTGATGTCATGATCCTCTTCAAAAGCCAGGAACACATCACACAACCAAAAACACAGATGTTACTATACACAATGATTTCTATGTTTTCATTTCACTTTACATCAATTCATATTAGTCCTTACATGTTATTTTGAAACCACCCTCTTGTTGTTTCTAGTACCATAATAATTCTCCACCACAATCACATGCCACAACCTTTTCAGTCATTCCCCAATTGTTGAGTATCACTTTGATTTCTAATTTTTTGCCGCCACAAAAAGAGTTACTATAAATATTTCTGTACATATACATCCTTCTCCCTTTTGTTTAATCTCTTTGGGATAAAGACCAAGTGGTAATAGCACTGGATAAAAGAGTATGAGAATTTTATTTTCCTTCAGGCATAGTTATAAACTAGCCTCCAGAATGGTTTGACCAGTTCAGTTCATTAGTGTACTTACTTTTTTCCTTCATCACCCCTATCAATTCTCATTTCTTATAGGTGTGAGGTGGTACCTTAGGGTTATTTTAATTTTCATTCATCAATATTGACTTAGAACATTTTTATATAACTAAAGATAGTTTTAATTTCTTCTTCTGCCTGCTCATATCCTTTGACCACTTATCAAATTGGAAATGATTTTTTATATAAATTTGACTTGATTTTATATTCAGTGTATATTTGAGAAATGTGGTATTTATCAGAGAAACTTGTTTTAGAACTTTTTTTTAAATTTTACTTCATTTTCTATGGTATTTTAAAGCAAAATGCAATTTCCCTAATTACCTCTTTTAACTATGTTCATTTTTCTTTGTGCATTGTCTGCGATTATGATTGCTACTTTTTCTTTGTTTTACTTCAGCTTAAGCATATTACAATCTTCTTCAGGTCTTTAGTTTAGCTCCGTGTCTTTCTCTTTCCAGTGTATTTCTTGTGAACAACATATTTTTGGATTCCAGCTTCTAATCCATTCTGCTATCTGCTTCCATTTTATGGACAAGCTCATTCCATTCACACAGTTATGATTCCTGCAAAATTCTCTCTCTTTTTGTCCTGTACCTCCTCAAAAGTCTCTTTTGCTTCTGACCAATGCCTCCCTTTATCTGCTCTCCCCAACTGTGTTATTCTCCCTTTATCTTTTCACTCTCCACTCCTTCTTTCCTATAGGGTAAAATAGATTTTTATACACAACTGAGTGTATATTTATAATCTTCCTTCTTTGAACTAATGCTGATGAGATCGAAGCTCAAGCACTGCCATCATCAGCCATTTTTCTTTCCATTGTAAAAGCTCTTCCTCTCACACCTTTTTAATGTGAGAAAATTTTCCATTCTGCCTCTCCCTTTCTCCTTCTCCTAATGCATCCATCTTTTTCCTTCCTTCTTTCTTTGGAGATCTTTCTAACATAATCAACTCACATGCATGCCATCTGTCTATGTAAATAGTTTAAAACTGCCCTATAATGATAAAGCTGTTAGGAGTTGTATGTACCAACTTTCCTGGGAATATAAACAATTTTACTTTATTGAGTCTCTTATTATTACTCTTTTGTATTTATCTTTTTATACTTCTTTTCAGTCTTCTGTTTGTATGTCAGATTTTCTATTCAGCTCTGGTTTTTTCATCAGGAATGCTTGGAAGTCTTCTATTTCATTAAGTACCCATTTTTCCCATGAAGGATTATACTCATTTTTGTTACATTAATGATTCTTGATTGTAATCCTGGCTCTTTTGCCTTCTAGGATACATATTCTAAGTCCTCTGCTTCTTTAATGTGGTAGTCACTAATTCTTGTGTGATCCTGACTGTGGCTCACATTATCTCAGTTTTTTCTTTCTGGCTGCTTAAAGTGTTTTCTCTTTGATTTAGGAGCTCTGATATTTGTTTATAACAATCCTGGGAGTGTTCATTTTGTAATTCTTCTATGAAGTAATTGGCTGTTTCAACTTCTATTTTACCTTTTGGATTCAAAATATCAAAGCAGTTTTCCTTGGTAATTTCTTGAAATATGATATTCAGGCTTTTTATTTGGTCATGTCTTTCAGGTAGTCTAATTATTAAGTTTTGTCTCCTTGATCTATTTTCCAGGTCAGTTGTTTTTCTAATGAGATATTTCACATTTACTTTTATTTTTTTTTATTTTTGACTTTGTTTTATTGCTTCTGGATGTCTTATGAAGTCATTAGTTTCCACTTGCCCAAGTCTAATTTTTAATGAATATTTTTTTAGTGAAATGTTTTACCTTTTTTATATTTCTCAAAATCAGCTTTTTAAGGAAGTACTTTCTTCAGTGAATTCTTGGGCCTGTTTTACAATTAGTTGAATTCTCTCTTTTAACATGTTATTTTCTTCAGTATTTTTGTGCCTCTTTTACCAAGCTATTAATTCTCTTTTCATAAGTGACTTGCATCATTCTGATTTCTTTTACCAGTCTTTACCACTTTTACCTCTTTCATTAACTCTTTCATGAATTCTTCTTGGGCTTGGGCTTGGGCTTTGAGCCTTTAACCTGCCATCTTGCCTCCCTCTATCCTTCTCTGAGGAGTTAAGATATTTATTTGGTCTTTTTATTAGTTTGTGTGTTTAGTATTTTTGAAGGTATTACTAGATTTCTTTTACATTCACAGTTTCATTAGATTATAACTGTGTATAATGGATTCTGATTATTCCTTTTTATTTCTTTGGGGCTTTTTTCCAATTTCATTTTGCTTCTTTATTATATTGTTGGTTTGATTTTCTGCCGCTTTTTAATTGGATTGGCCAAAAATTTATATACTTTATCAGTGTTTACAAACAATCAATTTTTATTTTTATTTGTTATTTATATATTTAGCTTTGTCTTGTATTTACCTATATCTCTTATTTGTTAAAAAAAAATACATAATTCAAATCTAAACTTAGATACTAGGTATGTAACCTTGGATAAGTCACTTAAGCTCTGTCTGCCTCAGCTTCCTCAGATGTAAAATGAGTATGATAATAACTCTCCCAGAGTTGTTGTGTGGATAAAATGCAATAATATTTATTAAGTACTTAGCATAGTGTCTGCTACATATTAGACGATATAAATGCTAGAAATAGTAGCTAGGTGGCACATTAGGTAAAACGCTGAGCCTGTAGTCAAAAAGACCTGATTTCAAATCCATCCCAAGACAATTCTTATGTGTGTGACCTTGGGTATGTCACTTTATTCTGGTTGCCCCAGTTTCCTCAACTGCAAAATGTCAGTAATAATTGTGCCTACTTTGAGAGGTTGTTCTGAGGATTGAATGAGATAATATTCATAAAGTTCTTATTATACTGCCTATCATATATTAGGTGCTATATGAACATTAATTCTCTTCCCCATCCTAGAAATCCTGGCATATTGTTTCATCATTATCATCTTCATTCACCTAAATAATCTATTCTTTGATGCACTCACTATTAAGAATTTCATTGTTACATCTTCATCTGGGTCTCTGCTTGATTTTTGCATGGTGAATTGATTCCTATTTGCATTGTATTATATTTTTAATAAAGTATGTATTTGCTATTTCTTCCTTTTTATATATATTATATCTCTGTGCCTTGGTCCAGTCAGTTTTTGTAAAAGTTCCATATAGGATGGAGAAATACATATTTGTGGAGGGGGATATCCCGCTTAGCAGATTCAATAACTCTTACCTCTAGTTTTTCCAATAATTTCTTCACTTTCATATTTTCCCTTTTATTTTTCTCCTAAATTTATCCAAAACTGAAAGAGGGATGTTGAAATCTCTTATTGCTCTAGTATTATTGTCATTATCTTCTTATGACTTATATATGTTGTTTATGAATTTAAATTCTAAGAGATTAGAATTTAAATAGTAAGCCAGTTAATATTGATATTGGTGTGTTATCTGTTTCCTTTCAACAATATGTAATTTCTTTATTCCCTTTTTTGTATGTCAATATGTTTTTGCTTTATCTGATTGCATGGTTTCAACTCTTGATTGTATATATTCACTTGATGCATGGTAAATTTTTCTACCATCTCATTTATATTCTGTTTGTATCTTTGTTTCTTGTAAGCAACAGATTGTGAAGTTTTACTTTTTCATCCAATCTATTACTTTTTTTCCTTTTATTGAATTGTTTAATCCACTCACTTTTAAAGTTATGGGAGTTAAGCTTTTATTTTCCTCCATTTTATGTAAGTAATATTATTTCCCCCAAAATTAGGTTTTTTTTCCCCCTTCTCTGCATCTTCAGTTATTTTATCTTAATCTTTTTTAAGGGAATCCTTTTCTTACATCTTCCTTCCTCTCATTCTCAAGCCCCACCCTTCCTCCATTTGTTACTCATTTTTTTTTGGAGTTCCTTTTTTTCTTGTGTTTATTTAGTTATTTATTTCTTCTCATACCTTTTCCTCTCAGTTAATTTGTATAATGGAAGTCACTTCCTCTCCTTCTCTTCAACTTGTTTTCTTTGCTATATTTTAAAAATCCATTTTGTGCATGT
Source organism: Notamacropus eugenii (assembly GCF_028372415.1). Lineage (NCBI taxonomy): Eukaryota > Metazoa > Chordata > Mammalia > Diprotodontia > Macropodidae > Notamacropus > Notamacropus eugenii. The sequence goes on from NC_092876.1 coordinate 358,812,786, forward strand.
TTTTCTAAAACATTTATTTTCCTTATTCTTTTCTTTTTATTTTTGTTCTCTTTCTACCTATTATAGATATTTAATTCTTTAATTAATGCCCCTTATATGTATTTAATCCTCTATTTTTTATATTACTCATGAAATTAAGTCAATTCCATTTCAATTCAATAAACATTTATTAATTGCTTAGTATGTGGGGATATGATGTTCTATGGAGTCCAAGCTAAGAAAAGCTGCTGACAAAATGTTAAGAGTTACCTAGAAAGTTCAGATTCCAATCCTATAAGGAAAGGTTTTGGAAGGAATTGAATGCTCTACTATCTAGTCCTCAAATTAGAAAGGAGAGGCCACTGAGAATTTGAGAGGTGAGTATCAAAAAATGAGTTAATCAACATGATGGTGAGATTTATGGTGATTATCTTATACTGGCTGGGGGGTGGAGGGTGGCAGGGGCCATGACTGCTCTTTTAAGTCCAAGCCAAACAGAGATGCTTATTAAAATTTTTGAGGTATCTATTTTGGGGTGTGTCTCACAGAGAGTCTTGTTATTGCATTAGAGATCTTTTTTCTTACCCCCTTGTCTTCTAATGTATCTCACTTTTAGCAATGCCAATTTATACAAATAATAGAGATTTTGCCCAAAGGTAGAGATCTCCCTATGTCCCTAATTGTACAGTTTATTATTCATCGTTGTCCCCACTTTTAGTCATCTTTTTCCCATTGCCTCAAAATGTTTCCCCTATTTCCACAACCTCCCACTCTTGTAAATGTCTGTTGCCCTCAGAAATATTGATTGCCCTTCTCCTAAGTAAGGATGAGTGGTCCCTGTAAGTAGTAAATCCCTGAGGATAATAGACATTGTGAGGTCCCCATCTGCCTTTTATCTAAGGTACCCTCTGCCCCCATGAAACAAAGTTTCTCCCTCTCCTCTTTTGTCATTCTACCTTTGTCTCCTCTCCTCTTCTGTACAGTATCTTCTTCCTGCGAGACTACAGAGGTTGTTTTACCCTTTATCATTAGCTTTTGATTTTATTAGGATGCATCACATATTCTCATCTATCTTCTTCCTCACTTTTTATTTTTTAAAGGTTCCTCTCATTCTATAATTTATTCCCATTTTAAAAAAGAAAACATCCATTCACTTATAGACAGGATGCTGTGACGTTTAGTAGATAATGTTTCAGGTCTTTTCACCTTCATTTCTATTTTAACTTTGCTTTCACCCTTGTTTCCTCATGTATGTTGAGAAAGAAATCCTGTAGTGGTATCTTTGTTAGTATTTTATTTTTGTTGTTTTCCTTGGTTGCTATATTTGTTTGTTTGTTTTCAATTTTCTACAGTTGTTTCCATATATCTTACATTTTTTCCCCCTCCTGCCCCTACTGTCTCCTCTCTCCTCCCTCCCTCCCCGAGATGGCATGCAATCTCACATAGGTATGACACCTATGTATGTGTAGACACATACATTCTTATTAAATATATTTTCACCTTAGTAATGTTACATGGAAGAATTAAAATGAATAGGAGAAACCATCAAAACAAAACAAAACATAACGTAACATAACAAAAGAGAAAATGGTCTGCTTCACTCTGCAATCCAATTCCATAGTTCTTTATCTGGATGTGGAAGTTGTTTTGCTTCAAGAATCCATCAAGAATTTTTAGGTCCTGCATTGCTGTGAAGGACTAAGTCTATCAGAAAAATTCCTTGAGCACTATGGTTGTTGCTGTGTACAAAGTTCTCCTGGTTCTGTTCCTTTCAGTCAGCATCAGTTCATATACGTCCTTACAAGCCTCTCTGAAGTTCTCCTGTTCTTCATTTCTTATAGTACAGTAGTATTCCATTGCATTCATATGCCACAACTTGTTCAGCCATGGGCATACCCTTGATTTCCAGTTTTTGACCACCATAAATAGAGCAGCTATAAATATTTTTTACATGTGGGACCTTTTCCCATTTTTATGATCTCTTTGGGGCACAGACCTAGAATAAATATTGGTGGGTCAAAGGGCCTGCATATTTTTGTAGCCCTTTGGGCATAGTTCCAAATTACACGCTAGAATGGTTGAATCAGCTCACAGCTCCACCAAAAATGAATTAGTGTTCCAACTCTCCCACATCTTCTCCAACATTTATCATCTTCCTGTTTTATCAGGGTAGTCAATCTGATAGGAGTGATGTGGTACCTCAGAGTTTTGATTTGCATTGTTTGTTTGCATTTGATTTATTTTGATTTGTATCTCTCTAATCAATAGTGATTGCTACATTTATTTAACCTTCTTATATTTCTGTTGTCTGGAATGTGTGAGGGATAGCTGGGTGACACAGTGGATAGATCACTGGCATTGAAATAAGGAAGACTTATCTTTTTGAGTTCAAATGTGGCCTCAGACACTTAGTAGCTGTGTGGCAAACTACTCCAAGAATCTTTGCCAAGAAAATCCCAAAATGGACTTAGTAAGTCAGATAGGCCTGCAAAAATGACAAGTGATATTTGAGAAAAAATAATTTCTTCAGATCTATATTTTCCATCTATATTTCAAATGTTTATTTTTTATTGAATGCATCATTTTTTAATGATTAGGACTAGAATTTGAGGTAAGTCACCTTGAGCTTCATCTTGAATTCCTTTATTTTTTGTGACATTATAATTCCATTCTCCCCTATGGTTAAAGGAGTGTACAAAATAGTTTGGAATTATTCAAACTTCCTTTCCTTTAAATCTGCAGGTCATTCTGTTGGTCACTTGCCAAATTTCTTTTTGTCAATAAATTTGTTAAATATAACAATTATTTATCTTGGAGTCTGCAGCACAGAGTGTGTGTGTGTGTATGTGTGTGTGTGTGTGTGTGTGTGTGTGTGTGTTTTCCCTGGAGAAATTTATTGTTTCTTTTGATTGATATATTGTCTTCTGTTCTTAGCATTTCTGGGTAGTTTTCTTACATCATTTCTAACATTATAGTTTTCAGATTGCTTTGACTTGTTAGTGTTCTTCTAGGAGTTCTATAATCTTAAGTTCTATAATCTTTAAGATCAGTATGTTTTGCTTATAGAGATATCATGAGGTTCTCTGTTCAGTGTTATTTTTTTCTTCTCTTTGTCCAGATTGTCCTTGATTTGTGTATAGTGTTTTTCATTCCTAATCACTTACCCTCTCTTATTTTTCTTCTCTTTGGTCAACTTGTCACTTTGTATGCAATTTTTTTTTCAATTTTGTCAAATATTTCCTTGTACAAGCTATAAATTCTGCTTTCACAATTCTCATTTATCTTTTAAAGTATCCAGGAACACCTTTGTTGTGGTTCCATGTTGTCTTGGGAATCCACAAGCTCCTCTCTCACATCATGGGTTGATTCATATTCCATTTGTCTTGAAATACTTAATCATAAATTACTGAAATCTTTTTCCTTCCCTGAAGGCCATTTCCCCTCCATCTGATTTATCTATGTGTATGCAATATGTTTAATGTTTCAGCTTTAAAAACTCCAAGGGTTTCAAACTTTCTCCCATTTGAATGGTTTACCTAAGGGCTGGATCTCAAAACTGCCTCAGTCTCCTCCCATGCTGGGCAATTCATGATCCATCAGCCTAGATCTCTAGAACTGACTTCTTGGAGGACAAAACTGGCCTCAGCTACATCCTAGGATCTATCTCTCATATAGCCCCATACATGTGTGTCCTGTTACAGTTCCTTCTGTTTGCTAGGAATTTTGTGGTTATCAAAGCAAAGACTGTTCAGTGAGTGCATTTAAAGATTAGCTTTCTCTGTTATTAGGTCATTGATTTTGGGTGAGGGTTTTGAAGTTTTAGGCTGTGGGGACTACTGAAATTGCTTTACCACTAGTGTATAATTCCTATTTTAGAGGGATTTGAGAGGTTGTAAGGTTTGGAGAAGATATCTAGTCCTCCATCTAGACCTCCATGTTGGTTACCTGACCCAAAGGGTTAAATCTTACTAAAACTTTCTGTAACTAACATTTACTTAGAACTTTAAGGCTTACAAACTGCTTTATATTCATTACGTTATTAGAACCTCAAAATAATCCAGTAAAGAAGATACCATAGGTCTTACTCTTATCCCTATATTCCAGATGATAAAACTAAGATATAATGAAGTTAGTTGATTTGACTATAATAACACTGCTAAAAACACTTATTAGGAGTTAGGACTCAAACCTGGGACTTTTCCGATTTCAAATAAAGGTTTCTTTCCACTATACCACTTTTCCTTTCAAATGTTCATTGAATGAATGAAAAAGAAATTGTAATAAATATCAATAACCATAAATTCCAGCAGTTTGCACTGAAGTTAACTTGTCTATGGAAGTAGCAAAATGTTTCCCACTATTTTCTCTGATATGTTGCAGGTTTGATTCTCAGAGAATAGTGTTCTTTATTATCTATATTCAAAGTAAGCAAACTCAAATCAGTAACAAACTTTTATTATTTTCAGTCTGTCAAATTAATTTTATTCTTTTCTGAAACAGAAAAAAAATCTCTCCCCTTTGGACCTCACTATATGTTTGCATTCAAGATTTTCTTTTTAAATACCATTAAAACTTGCAGTTTAGATCTGGTGGGGGGGAGACCTAAAATCACTCCTAGTTCAATATTTCTCTAAAGGTTTTAGTAATTAATTTCTAACTAAACAATCAAACTGAATGTCCATTGTGTCCTGTTTGAAATGTCAGACTATTAGGATGTTTGAAAACCCTAAAGCCTTTAAATGGAGTACCTGAAACTTTTTGAATTTGTTAATAGCTACAAGGCAATATAATTGTTTTTCTTTGTTATCCTATATATATTCAATTTTATGTATTTAAAAGTATTATTCTAAGAGCCATTTAATAATTGGCAAGTGGTCAAAGGTCAAATGAAGAGGCAGTTTCAGAAGAATTCGAAGTTATCTATAGTCACATGAACAAAATGCTCCAAATTCTTATTGATTCAAGAAGGGCAACTTAAATCAAGTCTGATATACCACTTCACACCTACCAGAAATAATAAATGCTGGAGAGAATGAGGAAAATTAGGTACATTAATGAACTGTTCATAGAATAGTGAACTGATCCAACCATTCTGAAGAGCAAAGGGAAACTGTGCCCAAAGGGCTATAAAACAGTGCACATACTTTGACCTGTACCTGAAAGGGATCAAAGGAAAAGGAAAAAGATAGATAGATAGATAGATAGATAGATAGATAGACAGATAGACAGACAGACAGACAGACAGACAGACAGACAGACAGATAGATAGATAGATAGATAGATAGATAGATAGATAGATAGATAGATAGATAGATAGATAGACAGATAGATAGCAAAACAAATATTTATAAGTATTTTATTTTGTGGTGGCAAAGAATTGGAAATTGAAGGGATGCTCATCAACTGGGGAACAGCTAAATATATTACAGCATATAATTGTAATGCAATATTATTGTGCTATAAAAAATGGTGAAGAGGATGGTTTCAGGGGAAAACAAAGATACAGCAAAACCTATAGGAACTAATATAAAGTGGGAAGAACTGGGAGATCATTTTGCACAGTAGCAGCAATGCTGTAATGATGATCAATTGTGAAAGACTTGCCACTCTTATTTATACATACAGTGATCGAAGACAGTTGCAAAGGACTCATGAAGAAAAATGCAATCCATTTCCAGAAAGAGAACTGGTATACTCTGAGGGAAAATTAAAGTATAATTTTCTCACTTTGTTTTAATTTGATTTTTTTTTTTTTTTTTTTTGCAATATGATACTATAACAACATGTTTTTCTGGGCAGAGTCAAGATGGCGGAGTAGAAAGACACACATACGCAGGGTCTCCCCACACAGCCCATAAAATACCTGTAGAGAGGGACTCAACAAATTTTGGAGCAACAGAAGTGGAGAACAACAGAGTGGAGGAGATTTCCAGCCCAGGGTGACCTGAAAGGCCCACGGGAAACACTGGTTGCACTGAATGTGGAGTTGAGCACGGAGCCCAGCCCAGACTTCGCTACGTGGTGTGGCTTGCGAACAGGCCTGGGGGGGAGGGGGGCTGAATCTCTAGTTCCAGTAACAGCAGGTCCACAGATCCCTCAAGCCACAGGCACCAAAGGTCAGTGATGGAGTTTTTTCAGATGGCCAGGAAGGGAGAAGGGCCCTCCCATAGCTCCTGCCTCAGGTAATGGCTGCTGAGGCCACATCGGGCAGGTGGCAACAGATCTCATGGCAGCCCCTACAGCAACCTGAGACCATTACTGGATAGTAAAAACCCCTGCGGGCACTGAAGGAACTGGTCTTTGTCTCCCACTGAATGGTGGCCCTTTCCCCACAGGTTGACTGAATCCCACCCCCACCCCCCCAGTGCTAGCTTGGTGGAACTGGAGGTCAGGTGCCTGTGGAGAGGAAACTCTGCTGAGATTCTGGGTACAAAAAACCCTTCCTGCACCCAGACCAGTACACGCTTCATTGTGCCGTGTCACCTTGGAGGAATTGATATCTTACAGGTCCCCAGAGTATACCCTACTCTTGACAAAGGACCCAAAAGTCAAGTAACTGGTTGGGAAAATGACCAAAAAAGGGAAAAAAAATAACACCATAGAAGGTTACTTTCTTGGTGAACAGATATCTCCTCCCATTTTTTTGGATGAGGATGAACAATGTTTACCATGAGGGAAAGACATAAAAGTCAAGGCTTCTGTATCCCAGACATCTAAAATAAATATTCAATGGGCTCAGGCCATGGAAGAGTTCAAAAAGGATGTTGAAAATTAAGTTAGGGAGGTGGAGGAAAAACTGGGAAAAGAAATGAGAGAGATGCAAGAAATGCATGAAAAGCAGGTCAACACCTTGCTAAAGGAGACCCAAAAAATGCTGAAGAAAATAACACACTTAAAAATAGGCTAACTCAACTGGCAAAAGAGGTTCAAAAAGCCAATGAGGAGAAGAATGCTTTCAAAAGCGGAATCAGCCAAATGGAAAAGGAGGTTCAAAAGCTCACTGAAGAAAATAGTTCTTTCAAAATTAAAATGGAACAGATGGAGGCTAACGAATTTATGAGAAACAAAGAAATCACAAAATAAAATCAAAAGAATGAAAAAATGGAAGATAATGTGAAATGTCTCATTGGAAAAACAACTGACCTGGAAAATAGATCCAGGAGAGAAAATTTAAAAATTACGGGACTACCTGAAAGCCATGATCAAAACAAAAGAGCCTAGACATCATCTTCCAGGAAAATTTCTAGGAAAACCACCCTGATATTCTAGAACCAGGGGGCAAAATCAATATTGAAAGAATCCACCAATCACCTCCTGAAAGAGATCCAAAAAGAGAAACTCCTAGGAACACTGTGGCCAAATTCCAGAGTTCCCTGGTCAAGGAGAAAATATTGCAAGCAGCTAGAAAGAAAATTCAAGTATTGTGGAAGTACAATCAGGATAACACAATATCTAGCAGCTTCTACATTAAGGGATCGAAGGGTGTGGAATATCATATTCCAGAAGTCAAAGGAACTAGGACTAAAACCAAGAATCACCTACCCAGCAAAACTGAGTATAATACTTCAGGGGAAAAAATGGTCTTTCAATGAAATAGAGGACTTCCAAGCATTCTTGATGAAAAGTCCAGAGTTGAAAAGAAAATTTGACCTTCAAACACAAGAATCAAGAGAAACATGAAAAGGTAAACAGCAAAGAGAAATCATAAGGGACTTACTAAAGTTGAACTATTTACATTCCTACATGGAAAGACAATATTTGTAACTCTTGAAACTTTTTTCAGTGCCTGGGTAGTTGGTCGGATTACACACACACAGACACACACACACACACACACACACACACAGACACACACACACAGAGAGAGAGAGACAGAAAGCACAGGGTGAATTGAATAGGATGGGATCATATCTTTAAAAAATTAAATTAAGTGGTGAGAGAGAAATATATTGGGAAGAGAAAGGGAGAAATGGAATGGGGCAAATTATCTCTCATAAAAGAGGCAAGTAAAAGACTTTTCAGTGGAGGGAAAAAAGAGGGGAGGTGAGAGGAAAAACCATGAAGCTTACTCTCATCACAATCTACTAAAGGAAGAAATAAAATGCGCACTCATTTTGGTATGAAAACCTATCTTACAATACAGAAAAGTGGGGGAGAAGGGGATAATCAGAGTGGGGGGATGATGAAAGGAAGGGCAGTGGGAGGAGGGAGCAATTTGAAGTCAACACTCTTGGGGAGGGACAGGATCAAAAGACAGAATAGAAGCAATGGGGGGCAGGATAGGATGGAGGGAATTATAGTTAGTCTTACACAACATGACTGTTATGGAAGTTATTTGCAAAATTTCACAGATATGGCCTATATTGAATTGCTTGCCTTCCCAAAGGGAATGGGTGGGGAGGGAGGGAGGGATGGAGAGAAGTTGGAACTCAAAGTTTTAGGAACAACTGTTGAGTATTGTTCTTGCAACTAGGAAATAGAAATACAGGTAAAGGGGTATAGAAAGTTGTCTTGCCTTACAGGACAAAAGAGAAGATGGGGATAAGGGAAAGGAGGTATGTTAGAAGAGAGGGCAGATTGGTGATAGGGGCAATTAGAATGCTTGGCGTTTTGGGGTGGGGGGAGGGGAGAAATGGGGACAAAATTTGGAACCCAAAATTTTGTGGAAATGAATGTTGAAAAGTTAAATAAAAAAATTAAAATTTAAAAAAAATTTTAAAAAATGTTTTTCATAAATTCACATATGTAATTTATATCATTGTTTGCCTTCCCAGTGGATGTAGGAGAAGTAGAAGAGTGGGAAATAATCTGAAAGTCAAAATTTAAAAAGAATGTCAAAAATCAATATGAATTTTCATTAAAAGGTATATTTAAAAAAAAAAAACATTATATGAGGAGGGTTCCACTGGACTCTCTAGTCTGCCTAAAGAGTCTTCTGCATAAGAAGGTTAAGAATTCCCTACCTCAAATAGTCCTTCTGAATCATCTACTTTATGTATGAGTATGCATATAAATTTAGTTAGATTCTGTGTTTCCGTCTAATATAATTAATAATAATAATAACAACAAACTTCTTGTTGTTGTTCATTCATGCCAGTCTTTGTGATCACATTTATGGTTCTCTTGGCAAATATACTAGAGTGGCTTACCATTTACTCCTTCAACTCATTTTACAAACAAGGAAGCTAAAGCAAATAGGGGTAAGTGATTTGCCCAGGGTCACACAGCTAGTATCTCAGGCCAGATTTGAACTCAGGTCTTCCTGACTCCAGGTCTGGAGCTCTATTTGCTGTGCAAACTAGTTTCCTGTCAAAACTTTGCGTATCAATTTGTTTTCTAAGCTCTTTTATACAACAACCTTAATGAAAGAGTTTGATCATTATCTATCTCAATTTAAACCTGGGGAAATCATCGCTCAGAGAGAATAAGGGCTTGCTTTTATCACTGGACTAGTAAGTACCTAAGAAATAATTCCAACCCCATTTTCCTGACTATAAGCTACCACTATCTCCTAGATGGATAGATAGATAGATAGATAGATAGATAGACAGACAGACAGACAGACAGACAGACAGACAGACAGACAGATAGATAGATAGATAGATAGATAGATAGATAGATAGATAGATGATAGATAATAGATAGATAGATAGATAGATAGATAGATAGATAGATAGATAGATAGATGATAGATAGATAGATGGATAGATGAATAGATGGATGGATGGATGGATGGATGGATGGATAGATATGTAGATACTTAGATAGATATAGATGAGTCAAACTGACTCATTAAACTATCCATAATGTTCAGTAATCTTATACCATCTGAACTGTCACTATTATGTAAAATGGTTAAAGAACCAAAAGATGATTTTTGCTGTTTCAAAAGAATTATTAGACCTTAATACAAGATTCTGTTTTAATTTTTCCATAATTTCTTGCCATTTTCTAATCAATAACGTCTTAAGAGGAAGCTTTTTGGTTTGTTTTTCTTCTTTCATTGTTTGATGTTCATGTCCTGTTAGGAACATGCTGCCAAAGGAAGTGAAGAGCTCCCATTATAGATCACAATTGTGTTGTTATTTTGGTATGAGACTAGATTTTAACAAAAACTTCAGCTTTCAACAATTGTATTTACATCTCATACTGCCAAATTCTATCACATTCCTGAATGATTTCTCAACTTTATCAGCTACCCAGCCTTAGTGTTCTGTGAGTGATCTTGTAATTTTAACGTTGAAATAACCAAGCTCAAGTTTCTACAGAGACAATTTTTTCCTGTCTACTATAAAACCAAACCAAAGGTATGCATTTACCCACGTCTCTAATATAGCAGTTTGTTCATTTACAAGTATGAAATTCATGTACTCAGTGCTTTTAAAAAAAATCTTTTCATACTGTGGTGTTCAGGATATGCTAGGCCAAAGATATACCTAATAATATGACAGAGTATGTACTTTCAAAGTAGAGCATTGTTGAATATGTCTGAATGAAAGGACATAAAACCATTCAGAACATATAAAATAGTCATTATGTCATTATGTCCCTTAACCTGGGTGTGAACATCAAAATAGTAAAAAAGGTCATCCAGTTCAGAACCCCAAGGAAACGTCCAAATCACTCTCTATTCAAGACTGACAAATATTGAGAAATAAGAAGCCAATAAATAAATTCAAATAATAGTATTCTCATTTTTGAGATGGATAAGCTAATAGGAAACAAGGAAAAATGGAATTTACAACATTATTTCAAGAGAAAAATGCTTCCTATCAAGTTGCTTTATCTGTGGTCTGATGCTGTACTTTTACTCATCATCAACACTGAGTACATGCAAATATTTTCTGTCATTCTCATACAAGCAATATATAGCCACCAACATATTTCCCTGTTTCTAGAGATTTATCCTAAAGGGGACTCTGTGCCTAGCTTTATACTCATAGAATATCAGAAATTGGAAATGGCGTAAGAGAGGTTTTTTTATAGGTTTTGAATTCTGACTCTACTATTTAATATCCATATGATTTTAGGCAAGTCTCTTAACCTCTTATGGTTCTCACTCTCAGATTAGATGATCTGGAAGGTTCCTTCCAGTTTTAAATCTATGCTGTTATAACAGTACATATCTTGAATACTAATTGCCTGTCAAGTTGACCTTTATTATCTTTTCTTAGCTGTGATGTTATGTGAATCTGTACTTTTCAGTCTCTCCATCCTCAACCTCTCTCACTGTCCTATATATGTAAATCTTCAGAGGATTTCCTTCCCCATGCTTGTAAAAGCATGTTCACTGATCCATTGTCCTGATGGAACTAAGATCTATGCTTACTCAGTTGGCCAAAGTAAGGGGTTATCAGGCATGGATGGGTTTAGAGTTCCCTTGGAGATGACTTCAAGTCAGTAAGGAATTCTAAAACACAAAGTTCAGTTTCAAGACATCTTTGGGGATGAGGCTGACAAAAATGATATTAAGTAGAGAGGGTGGAAAGAGAACTAAATTTGAAGTCAAAGAACTTGACTTCGATTTTTGGCTTTGCTAAGTACTATCTATGTAACTTTCCTTTCCCTTCTTTTTTTCTTTCCTTCCTTCTTTCTGTCCTTCCTTCCATCTTTTTTCTTCCTTTTTTCCTTTCTCTTTTCCTTGCCTTCCTATCAGTTTTAGCCTCTTACCTATACATTAAAATGATGAAATCATTCTTCCTGTACCCATCCCCCGAAGGCCTGACCACATGGTAGGGAGAGACAAAGATTCCATACGCATGATTGTTTCTCTAATATTCTCAGCTTAAAAAAGATTTGCAGGCACAGACTTATGCCACTCACAATCAGACTCTCCATTTATCAATTGCTCCTTGCACCAAATAGTCTAAAGAATACAAATGCAAAGATACTGGAATAATGATCCTCCAGATACACTCACCTCAAATAGACAGGAATAGCTGGTGCCCCGAGTAGGTAATGAGATGCAATGAAAGGCATGTTAATACATGACCGCCTTCTAGAGGTGATCAGAAATACCAACCAAGATATGTCCCAGTGACATGTGACAAATCATCTATCAATCCTACTTAGCTTTTCACTAAGAAAAGAGGGAAATACTTCCTGTCACAAAATCCAAAGCCTGTTCTGTGACTATTCTGCTAGATGACATGAGGTTAACTTAACTTCTCTGATTGAGCTGCAAAAAGTCTGATTCTTTCAGCTATCTGATTGTGCTTTCTGTAACTTTTATGTTATTGGCCTTTAGACAATTCAATTGCAAAAGGAATTTTTATTTTTGATTTTGTGTCAGATCGGCAGCCTGAAAAAATGAAACATACAGGTCTAGTTAGGACCAATTTTAGCAGGAAGTAGACAACTATCCACATAGTGTGATAATAAAAGCATCAGAAAGACCCTCTCTGAATCATATGTTCCACAGCCTCCTCTCACTGACACAGGAAATTAATTTTATTTATTTATGACCAATTATTATTTCAATCCCCAAAATAAAACCCTTCACTGGCTTCCTGTGACCTACCAAATTAAGTCTAATTAGCCTGGAATTCAAAACCCTCTCCAGATTGGCACCAACTTGCCTCCTTGATCTTATACTATTTTTTGCCACATACACAAATTTAGCCAGATCCAGATCTGGGACAAACTTAGAGATCACCTAGTCTAACTCTCTAAATTTAAAACCAGAAGCTGAGAACAAAGGTTAAGTGATTCATCCAAAGTCACATAGATAATTGGTATCAGAATCAGAATTCAAAGCCCTGACCTCTGACTCCACTGTTCCACACTACTTCTCTAATTAAAACAAAGCAAAACCAAAAAAAAAATCATAGTAAGCTTTTATATTTCAATATTTATCTCCTCACTGTAATTAAATTATAGCCTACATGAAGACAAGGTCTATGTATAATTTTACCTCAGTATTAGCACTTAAAGAAAATAGATACTTCATTTTCTTTCATTTGAATTTATTGTAGAATTTAAATTTGTTGAATTGATTACTTGCCTTTGATTTAAAAAACACAACTCTTGTTAAAATGTATATTGTCTCCACCTCTAGCCTCATAATACATTTAACTATATCAGTCAATTATACTACAGTATGGAAAAATGTATTTGTTCTTTCCTGGGGGCAGATTTTGACAAATGAAAAGAGAACAAGAAGAAATTGACACCCTAAAGAGAGAAGAATGTAAAAATTAACCAAGAGGGAGAAATGAGAGAAAAATAGGAAATGAAGATACCAAAAACATATACTTTGCCAACTGTAAGATTTTTCAGGTGGCATGTTTGGGTTTGGTTATTCTTCAAAATTATCTAACCATTCAAAACACATCTTATTTCAAAGTGGGAATACAAAAGCAAAGGGACTAAACAAGATATTTATAATATCTCACATTTATATAGTTTCTCTAATGTTTTAAAAGTATTTTGTATATGTACATGTATAAAATGCATTACATATGCATATATGTATACATACACACACATTTGAATGTATATTTGTAATCTCATTCAATTCTCACAACAACTAGGTGATATTATTATTCTTATTTTACAGTTGAGGAAACAGAGAAAGATAGACATTAAATAGCTTTCCCAGGATCACACAGGCATTGTCTTTTGGATTTAAACTTAAGCCTTTCTGACTCCAGACTCAATGCTCTATTCACTGTGATTTCTAGATGAGCAAACTAAAGGTCAAAAAAAATTTAAATGGCTTGAATCAGATGATGGAGACACAGTAAGAATCTGAGGGCAGTGTTGTAGGTCAGGATTGACCTGGCCCATCTACTGGTAGTTTAGTTTCAAAATATAATCAAATAAGACATTCACAACCATCTAGCAGTGAACAAAAGAAAATTTACTTAGATATAGCAGGGGAATGATATTTAAGAAAGAGACACTGGGAGGACAGCTTGTGTTAGGTATACTAATTGACATGTCTCTGCTAGTTACCCCTGGTGGTGCATTGGTCAAGAATCAGGGAATAGCTAAAATTCTTCATGATTTCTTGTATTGAAATGTTTAGGAAGCCATGTCAACAGTCAGAATCTTTAGTCCCTTAAGACAATTCATTCTCAAGTTCAGTTTTTAATAATTTTTTTAAAAAAATACCTTTTGGGGGGAAAGAATCAAAGATGGTGGAATAGAAAGGTGGACTTGCTCTAGCTCTCCCCCCAAAGTCCATAAAATAACTGTAAAAAATGACTCTAAACAAATTATAAAGCAGCAGAAGCCACAAAATGACAAAGTGAAACAGAATCCCAACCCAAGACAGTATGGAAGGCTGACAGGAAGTCTATCACACCAGGTTCAGAGAGGAGCACAGTCAATCGAGGGGCATGGAAAGGATTAGAGCAGGCTTCAGGGCACTGAATCACAGATACCTGCTACAGTTCCCAGATTTCTCAACCCACAAATGCCAAAGTCAGCTTCAAAGGTCAGTAGGAAAGCTCTTTCACCTGGAGAGCATGGTCTGACCCCAGTCCTGGTCCCAGGGCAGCTGCAGCCACTGGGATATCAGGGTTCACTTTTGCAGTTCTCAGGCTAAAGACCCTGGGGGAATCAAGTTGCTGATCTGGGTCTCAGTCCTGAGTGGTGGTCCTGAGGTAAGGAGGAACAGGGGCATGGCAGACCTGGTGGTGGCTGTAGAGAGGGAATCCTACTGGCAGTCCCAGGGCAGAAAAGAGTGCTTTTGGTTGCTCACAGACCAGGGCACAGGACAGGAGAACTGTGCCACACAGGAGGCGCTAAGAACTTATAAATCCCTGGAGATATCTCAGAGAACAGCTGCAAAAAACCTCTGAAGTATACCCTCCACTTGACAAAGGACTCAAAAGTCAAAGAATTGATTGGGAAAATGTCCAAAAGGGGGAAAATAAGACTATGAAAGTTTACTTTCTTGGTGAAAATGCATTTTCTTCCATCTTTATGATGAGGAAGAACCAAGTATACCATCAGAGGAAGACTGTAAGGAAGGCTTCTAGATTCAAAACCTCCAAAAGAAAATATGCAATGGTTTCAGGCCATGAAAGAGTTCAAAAAGAAGTTTGAAAATCAAGTAAGAGAAGTGGATGAAAAATTGGGAAGAGACATAAGAGTGATGCAAGAAAATCATAAAAAGCTTGCTAAAGGAGACACAAAAACGCTGAAGAAAATAAGACCTTTAAAAATAAACTAACCCATATGGCAAAAGAAGTCCAAAAAGTCAATGAGGAGATTACTTTAAAAAGTAAAATTGGCCAAATGAAAAAGGAGATTCAAAAGCTGACTGAAGAAAATAGTTCTTTAAAAGTTAGAATGGAGCACATAGAAGCTAATGACTTTGTGAGAAACCAAGGAATTATGAAATAAAGTCAAAAGAATGAAAAAAATACAAGACTAAGGTGAATAATCTCATTGGAAAAATAACTGACCTGGAAAATAGATCCAGGAGAGATAATTTAAAAATTATTGGTCTACATGAAAACCATGATCAAAAGAAAAAAGAACCTAGACATCATCTTTCAAGAAATTATCAAGGAAAACTGCCCTGATATTCTAGAATCAGAGGGGGAAAATAAAAATGGAAAGAGTTCACCAATGACCTCCTGAAAGACACCCCAAAAGGAAAACTCCTAGGAATATTGTAGTCAAATTCCAGAGTTCCCAGGTAAAGGAGAAAATATTACAAGCATCCAGAAAGAAACAATTCATGTATGATGGAAATACAATATAGATAACAGAGAATTTAGCAGCTTCTACACTAAGGGATCAAAAGGGCTTGGAATACGATATTCCAGAGGTCAAAGGAGATAGGATTAAAACCAAGAATAACCTACCCAGCAAAACTGAATGTATTACTTCAGGGAAAAAATGGAATTTCAATGAAATAGAGGATCTCAAACATTCGTGTTAAAAAGACCAAAGCTGAATAGAAAATTTGACTTTCAAATACAAGAACCAAGAGAAACAAGAAAAGGTAAACAGGAAAGAGAAGCCCTATAGAACTCATTAAAGTTGAACTGTTTACCTTCCTATATAGAAATATGTTATTTGTAACTCATGAAACCTTTTTGAGTTTTGGGGTAAGTTTTATATATATATATGTGTGTGTGTGTGTGTGTGTGTGTGTGTGTGTGTGTATAAATATATACACACACATATACATATACATATAAATGGATGTATGTGTGTATGTATATATATATATGTATTTAAATAAAGGGCACAGGATAAGCTAAATATAAAAGGAGAATACTTAAAAAATAAAATTTACTGCTGAGTGGAATGTACTGGGAGTAAGGGAAAGGGAGAGGTAGAACATAGCAAATCATCTCACATAAATGAGGCAAGAAAGAGCTTTTACAATGGAGAGGAAGAGGGGGTGGAGATGAGACTAAATAAATGAGTCTTATTCTAATGGAATTTGGCTTAAGGAGGGAATAACACACACTCAATTGGATATGGAAATATATTTTACCCTTCAGGAAGGCAAGGAAGAAGGGGATAGGAGAGGGAAAATAGTAGAAGGGACATTAAACTGGGGAAAGGGATAATCGGAAGTAAACGTTATTGTGGGAGAACAGGTCAAAGGAGAGAACAGAATAAATTAAGGACAGGATAGGACAGAGGGAAATGTACTTAGTCTTTTACAACATAACTATTGTGGAAGTGTTTTGCATTGTTACACACATATGACCTATATAGAATTGATTGTTTTCTCTATGAGAGTGGCAGGGAAGGAACAAGTGAGAGAATGTAGTACTCAAAGCTTTAATAATGCCTGTTAAAAATTGTTTTAGCATACAACTGGAAAATAAGATATACAGACAATGGGGTATCGAAATCTATTTTGTCCCACAGGAAAATAGAAAGGAGGAGGATGCAAGAAGTGGTGGTAATAGAAGGGAGGACAAACAGGAGGAAGCGCTGGATGGGGTGCATGCTGTCCTGGGGTTGTGGTGGGGACAGATGGGGAGAAAAATTTTAAATTCAAATTCATGTGGAAGTGAATGTTGAGAACTAAAAAATAAATAAATTTTATATTTAAAAATAAAAAAAATTAAAAAGAGAGAAAAAAGATTATGCCTTGGACAAAGCACTTCAATATTATACTTCAAATATTTCATGAAAGAATATATCTTTTTAATGAGGACAATCTACATGTAATGGTTTATATTATTCCTACCAGAAACTGGATTTGAACAGAGGGCATCCTGACCCCAAATTCTGTTTTCTACCTATTAATCTCCAAGATTTCTTCCATCTCTAAATCTTATGATCCTATTATTCTAAAGAAAAGAAGAAATACATCCATAATGCTTCCAGGAAACTCCTCTCCATGATCCCCCAAATTTGAGTTGGAGAGACCTTGTCATTTAGATGTTTCAGGAAGAACAAGCATCAGATCTTGACAACTGGCCTTTGAATGGCAGGGACAAAATCCCTTTTACTTAGATCAAAGGCTCATCTTAGATTTAGATTTAGAGATTTTGACTTAGAGCTGAAAAAGATATGAAAAGTCATCAACTTCAATCTGCTTATTTTACACATAAGGAAACTGAGGCCCAAAAAAATTAAATGACTTCCTAGAATTACATAACAAATATCTGAGGTAGGGTTTGAATGAAGGTCTTCCCAATTCTAAGTCCAGTGATGATGGAGAACCTTTCAAGGAGCTTTAAAGTCAACTATGGTTAAAATCAATAATTAAATTGCTTAAATTTAGACAACGTGGTTGTTACTGAGAAAGTTCATTCTGTCTCTCCTGTTACAATATAAACCCATTTATAGCTGTCATTTTTTTCATTTGCTTATAATATTATGCTGGAGTGCATGAGTATAACTCATATTTTATAGCATTTATAAAATTTACTATTATAAATTAATAAATAAATTAATTTATTTGATCTTCGTAACACTGTGATATAGGCAATACAGGTATTATGCCATTTTATAGAAGAGGAAACTGAGACTCAAATTAAATTCAACATGACACAACTAGTAATTCACAGGGGATAGAAATCAAACTAAAGTAACTTAAATCTAATGGTCTTTCTGCTATACTATGTTATATTTTATTCCTAAACTCACCATAAGATATGTCTAGAAGACAATTTGGGAGGGAATACGTTTTTGAATCCTATCAAATGAAGAATTTAGAATTTGAAACCAAGTGCAATGGCAGAGGCACCATCATATAGGCAAGGAATGGACAAGGAAAGTCAATAAGAAAGGACCATTTCCTAACTTTTTTTTTATTCTGAGTTTTCTTATCTGTGGCCCTGAAGTACTTAAAACTCTAGGGTAACACACGAGATTTGATATTGGGGATTTTCCCCAAAGGGATATTTTTCTTCTTCCTCTTCTTATGGTCCCAACTCTGGGAAAATCTCAAAAAAAATAAAATAAAACAAAAGACAAATCCCATGTATGGCTCATGTCTAGATTTCTCTTAACTGGGTAGTGGATATTAAATCCTTGCAGAAGGTCTCTATGGGTAGGGGATGTGTAACAGTGTTTATTTCACCCGAAAGAAAGATTTTTGATGTGGAAGCCTCATAAGGGCCCATGAATTAGTTCAAAAATATCAAACACTCACACAGGTCATTAGACTCTGTGAAGAAAACAAAGCTACTTTGAGGACTTTCCTTCCAAGTTGGAACTCAGTTATCTTAGCAATTGCAATCAATGTAATACCCAGAGAAAGGCTGACCTTAGATCTAGTTCTCCAACTTCACAAGCCATGTTGCTGGTACTTCTCCATGTTGTGAGGAAACTGTTCTCTTTCAGAACTCATATAAGATTGCAAGCCATCTTGGGGAAGGGGGGGCTGGAATTTAAGACTTACGGAAGTGATTTTTGAAAACCGAAAACAAATAAATTGATTTAAAAAAGAAGACGTTTGCACTGATGCTCAAACTTAGGAACTCTTGAAATGGGCATTACCCATGAGGTACCTACCCTTTGGACATGGGAAAGACCATTTTGACTTTATAGTACCTTTGAACTATTACGCAATTTATGTATCATGCATGAGGGAGCCAAAAGAAGAGAATATAAATATAGAGAGAGTTAGATTAGAAATAGATAGATAGATAGATAGATAGATAGATAGATAGATAGATAGATAGATAGATAGATAGACAGATAGATAGACAGATAGATAGATAGGCAACTCAAATCTCCACTCTGCAAAGTCCCTGAAGCCCTATCATGAAGTAGTAGTAGTAGTAGTAGTAGTAGGAGGAGGAGGAGGAGGAGGAGGAGGAGGAGGAGGAGTAACAGAATAATAGTAGTAGTAGTGATGGTGGTAATAATAATAATAACACCAACAACAAATTTTCTTACTCTTTAAGATTGTAAAATTAGTCAACAAGCATTTACTAATTGTCTGTTATGCATTAGTACTTTACACATAGTTTTCTTATTTAATATCTTTACAAGGCTACCCTTTGGGAGAAACATCTGGCCCAAGAGTTTTGCTCTGTCAGTTTTCTTAAGCCTTCTTTTTGCAGGTGCCCCATTCCACTGAGGTCACTGGACCTGTTGTCTACAGGATAAATTGCTCTCCTGATTGTCCATAGTCTCTGTAGTCTCCAGCTTCTGGTTAAAATTAAAACTGTTAGCTGGAGTACTCTTAGACTTCCATTATCCTAGGATCTTAGCCATTATCCTAGGACCAGAGAAAATCCTTCCCAAATCTGCTCATTTAGGATCAGTAAGATCCCCATTTCAATCATCAAGCATTCTCTGCTCAACCTGGAGGTTGAGATTCGAGAAATATTGGCATTGAATTCCTTCCTCAGAGTATATGTTTCCTATGATTATGTCCTGTTGCTGTAAGACAGTTATCTTTGAGGGGAAGATGAAACAAATATACTTCTCTTCTTACTGCATTCTGCTAGAAGCATTCCTCAGAGCAGATTATCCCAACTTTATTGTCTCAGTATGAGGCCATCTTGTGTTTTATCTAGATAACAAGAACAGCTGACATTCTTAGTCAGCCATTAGAATTTTTCTGTATCTCATCAATTACCTTAATCTGATTATCTAATACAAAGTAATCTCTTGAGATTGTCTGAGGACCTTCTTCAATTTAATCAGCAATTAAAGATGGTCCAAAATCTATTTGTTTTTAGGTTGTTTAAGGAAGCTCTGTTATGAGGTTGTTTATTAAAACTCCTCAATTTGATTAGGGACTTCCCCAGATCTAATACATTTGCATCAAGTAACTCAATTCTTGACCTATGCTCAGAAAAGTTAAAAAAAAAAAAAAAAAAACCAAGACAACAGGAATGGGAGTTTTAGGAATTATTCTCTCAGGCTCTTCATCTTCATCCCAATAAAGCTGCTATTTTATTCTCATGAGTAGGGGAGGGAGGAAGAAATCCTCTTGCCATTCTCAGTGATGGATAGAGGGAATAAACATTTAAGAGCCTACTATGTGCCAATCACTTACCAGTATTATACCATTTGATCCGCACAACAATTCATGGAGGTAGATGCTATCATTATTCCTGTTTTATAGTCTAGGGAACTGAGGCAGATAGAGGTTAAGTAACTTGCCCAGGGTCACACAGCTAGGAAGTGTTTAAGTTCATATATAAAACTCAGGTCTTCCTGACTCGAAACAATATTCCATCCATTGTGACTTTATCCTAGCTGTTTTAGTCTAGAAATTCAACTAAAAGAAAGTGAATTGAAAAAAAAAAATGTGGAAGTTTTTTGCAGCTCTTCCACAAGGAGGCTACCTCTACTCTTGTCCTTCACTCTAACTTGCCAATCAGGTTGAATGCAGGCCTTCTCATCTGGCATCTTGTAGTCTGGAGGTATGCCATACATATACTTATAAAAACTTTTGAAAAGTTTAACAACCAATAGCCACTTAACAGATCTGTAGTAATGTAAAAGGCTAACCAAATTTCTGAAAATCTATTTGTGTGACTTCTTGAGTCTGCTCATAATTTCAATCATAGCCTTTATACCCTTGAATATTCTTTGTTTCTTTTCAATGGAATGTACTAAGGTGAGTCATCCTATTCCAGGAAAGAACCAATTGATAATCCCATTGTCTTGAATTAACAAAAATATTTGTGGAGCAATATTTTCAGGAAACCAATAAGCTCTTTTCCTGTTTCATACATTTTTTGTTGTTGTTGTTGTAACATTTATATTGAGCTAGGTTTGGACTCTATCCCTGCTGTAAGAGATGCTGTCATCAGGTAACATGGCTCAGTGAGTGTAGAACTGACCTCAAATTCAGGAAAGTCCCACCGCAAGCAACTGTAAGATTGTAAAGTCTACAGAATGTATCAATTTGTGTTGCAGAGGGAGTTTCCTCATCAGTTTTTACCTAAACCAGTGAAACCACTGATCCCCCTCCCCCCAAAAAAAATACAGAAATCTTATTTGAGGTCTTACCTCACTGACATGAGATGGGTGAAAAACAATCTGCCTGTACAGATGAATTATTCAAGTCTCTAAGCCTTCTGAAAGATTTACATGGTATACACATTACTTAGGATAAGTAATTATTTTGAAATAATTTCATTTTTATAACAATGGTCATTCATGTGCGCCTCTACTGAAACTAGCATCACTCAAAACATATGACCTTGACCAAATAAAAATAGACATATCTGTTTTCTAACAGTTAAATGCTATATTTTATCCTATACATGAGTTTTATTGTTCTCTTTGGTTATTTTTGATTCTGTGCCTTTGAATTGATGGCTATTATTCCAAAAAAATAAAAAGATGTGAAAATATTGTAGCTTTTTAAAGAGCACACTTCAATGACTATTAGAGATATAACAGTGGCTATTATTGGGAAGTCAATCATTTCAAGCATCATTCAAGCTACAATAAAACAAGATTAGTAGCACTGAAAGGAAAGGATATTATAGTCCAAAACTAAAGATATCATCAAGAACAGACAACCTAGTGCTACTAAACTCCTTAAGCTCTGAATATAAACAAAGACTGTCAGAGACCTGGAAATTGAAGAGGTTGTTATCCGTTCCTCTACAGTATAGCATAGGCTTCTTGAAGCTGAAAGAATAGCGAGAAGATTAGTTTGTTTGTTGGTTTTAAATCTGGTAGCAATTGCAATAAACAAAAGAAAATTCATCAAATGGCAATAAAAAGACTAGAATACTAAATATTTTAAAAGGCAATGTTTATTTATGAGACATATTTTTTCATTTAAGGATATACAAAAAGCATTGTTAGAAGCCCAGGTAAACCTGTGAGATCTGGACATCCTTACCTCAGTGTAAAACATACATACACACACATGCACACACACACAAGCACATACACAACTTTTGTTTTGTTTTTACTTCCAGTGAGCCTGGAAGTCTTCTTCCCATTGAGAGTATAAAAATGTTATTAAATATGTTGATACACTGATAAGTTGAATAGTCCCATCATTATGGAAATTACTAGATAGAGATGGAAGACTGTGCCCTGACCTTGCACCATGACACAACATGAAAGGATAAAAAAAAATTCAAAAAATAGAGACAAATAAGTTTTAATGATCTGGGAACTTAACTCACTTAAACACCCTTTGAAAATCTATGGATTATAATCAAGGTTGCAAAAATGGACTATTCATCAGTGAACAGTGTCTAATATGATGAGTCAATTCATGAAAATTAATGAAAATGAAATAAAGTGTCAGAATATTTTGAATTCAATGCCAAATTGTTTAAAACAAGTGATTACAGCAAAAAATAGGACATAATGCATATATTAAAAACCTTGCAAGATGTAAAAAGAAATTAAGGTTTCTTGAGTAAGTCAATAAATCAAATTATTTTACTAAGTTTCAGTTAATTTGTGAAATACTGTACTTGAATTAAGCTAAAGGGAACAGATTGTACAGTTACAAATATATAACTAGTGCTAGCTCATAAATACTATGAGGCAGGCCTCTTCTTCCTACTAGAACACTGTTTCCAGTGTACCAAGAGTGGAAAAAACTTCATCTACACCTGATCTAGTTCTGATCTTGATGAATTAAAAAGAGTTCAGAAAAAAAGAGATAAGTAGAGAATTAAAGGATTAAAAGAAAGAGAACTTTGAGAGTTTGGACCAGGGGTGGAGAACCTGTAGCCATGTGGTCCCCTATGTCCTCCAGTGCAGACCTTTGACTGAACCCTAGGCCACATGTGACCTCGAGGCCACAAGTTCCCCAACCCTGGGTTAGAAGAATTACTTAGACTAGAAGAAAGCAAGCTGAGAGATTATTTATTCTCATAAAAATACAAGTTTACCATATTAAAAATAATAATACAGAGGAAACAGGTGGGGGTGGAGGGCTAGTAATATTGAAAGCTTACTCTCATCTTGGTTGAAGAGGAAACAAAGTATATATCAGAAGATGTTTAAAAGTTTTCTAAACTTCTAGAGAGGTAGGAAAACTGGGGGATAGGGGGGGGAAGAGGCTTTGAAAATGGTGCATAGAATAATATTAGGAGGGTGGAGGGAGAAGAAAAAGGAGGGAATTTAGAGGGGTGGGTAAAATAAGGAATAAGAGGATAAAGGGAAAAGATATAGTAATAGGAAAAGGGAACAGGGTAAGAAGGAAAATAGCGAGCAAAATAAGATGGAGGAAAATTCACAAATAGTAATTAGAACTTTGTCAAATCTATACAGATACAAGTCATTTCCAAATTGATAAATGGCCAAAGGATATGAACAGGCAGTTTTCCAATGAAGATATCAAAATAACAGTCATATAAAAATGCTCCAATCATTGGAGATTAGAAAAATACAGAATAAAATAACCTTGATCTATCAATTTACAACTACCAGATTGGATAAAATGATAGAAGGGGAAAGTGACAAATGTTGGGGAGAATGTGGAAAAATTGGACACTAATTCATTGTTGGTGGAATTGTGAACTAATCTAACCATTTTGAAGAAGAATCTGGAATTATACACAAAGAGTTATTAAACTATCTATACCTTTTGGCCCAGAACACCACTACTAGGTCTATTTCCAAAGATGAATAGGGACAAACGAAAAGAATCTGTATGTTCTTAAAAGGTTTATAGCAGCTCTCTTTGTGGTGGCAAAGAACTGAAAATTGCAGGGACACCCATCAGTAGGGGAATGGATGAAGAAGTTATAATAAATGATTGTGATGGAATACCACTATGCTATAAGAAATGATTAGCTCATTTGTTTTAGAAACACATGGAAAGACTTGAACAAAATAATAGAGAATTAAATAAATAGAACCAAGGGAACATTACATACAGTTACAGCAATAATTAAATATAAAGGACATATGAAGAAAGATCTGCATCCAGAGAAAAAAAATCGATAAATAGAAGAATGTATAGAATAATTCTGCACATACACCTATTTGTGTAAAGATGGTAGCCATCTTTAGGGTGGGGAAAAAGAAAAAAATATGATAATTTTGCTTTATATTTGAAAGGAATGGAAAGTTGTGCATAGTAGAATTTCAATTTCATGTACAATTGTCTTTTTTATTATACTATGCTATGGAAATACTTGCTTTCTTCTATAAGTTAAAAATAATTTTTTTAAAAAGAGAAAAAGAATAATAATGACATTAGCCGAATTTTCATGGAGGACAAAAAAGAATAAAAAGAAGGTGTTTCAATGTGAGAGATTACTGTTTTCCAATAAATCTCCCCAAAAGAACAATTTCATCATGAGACTTCCTTTCTCACTAACCTATAATTTCTCCACACTTCCTAGACAGTAATCTGTTGTTTTTCCAATGAGATATTTCATATTATCTTCCATTTTTTCATTCTTTTTGCTTTGTTTTGTGATTTCTTGGTTTCTCATAAAGTCATTAGCCTCCATCTGTTCCATTCTAATTTTGAAAGAACTATTTTCTTCAGTGAGCTTTTGAACCTCCTTTTCCATTTGGCTAATTCTGCTTTTGAAAGCATTCTTCTCCTCATTGGCTTTTTGAACCTCTTTTGCCAATTGAGTTAGCCTATTTTTCAAGGTGTTATTTTCTTCAGCATTTTTTTGGGTCTCCTTTAGCAGGGTGTTTAATTGTTTTTCATGCTTTGCTTGCATGTCTCTCATTTTTCTTCCCAATTTGTCCTCCACCTCTCTAACTTGATTTTCAAAATCCTTTTTGAGCTCTTCCATGTCCTGAGCCCATTGAGTGGGCTGGGATACAGAAGCCTTGACTTCTGTGACTTTCCCTGATGGTAAGCATTGTTCTTCCTCATCAGAAAGGAAGGGAGGAAATGCCTGTTCACCAAGAAAGTAACCTTCTATAGTCTTATTTCTTTTCCCTTTTCTGGGCATTTTCCCAGCCAGTGACTTGACCTCTGAATATTCTCCTCACACCCACCTCGCCTCCTGATCCTCCCAGCCAGCACTTGGGGTCTGAGATTCAAATGCTGCTTCCCAGCCTCAGGGCTTTGGGAAGGGGCAGGGCTGCTATTCAGTAGGAGATTAAGTGCAGGTGCTCAGGTGGGGGCAGGGCCACCTCACAGGGCTCAGTTCCCTCAGGGGGTTTATGCAGAGACCTTCAGCAATGGATCCAGGCTCCTGCCTGCTTGGGGAGCCCCTGTCTGCTCCCGCCTCTGCTGTTGCCTCCCGAGGGGGCCTGAGTTATGGGGGCAGCCCGCTCCCCTCTCGACCCGCCAAAGAGACCCTCTCACTCACCCCCGTCACCTGTGGGTGGAGGGACCCATGTGGCCACTGGAGATCCCGTCCCTGAAGCCCACTTGGATCCACTCCTCTCAGTGCTGCGGCCAATGCAGGGCTGGGCTCGGCTTTGCATCCACAGTGCAACGGACCTTTTGAAAGAGGTTTGCAGGGCTCTCTGGAACAGAAATCTCCTCTGTTCCACCTTTCCGTGGCCTCTGCTGCTCCAGAATTCTCCGGGGGGTTCTTTTTTACAGATGTTCTATGGGCTGTGGGTTCGGAGCTACGTGTATGTGCGTCTTTCTACACTGCCATCTTGGCTCTGCCCCCTAGAAGGTAATCTGATCACTACATGGCTTAGTAGAAAGAACATTGGATTGAGTCAGAAGAATTAGCTTCAGATCAAAGTTTTGCTATGTACTACCTTTAAGACTTTTCTGATACAGTTTCTAAATCTCTAATATTAGAACATTAACTAACATAAAGGAAGGGCTACCATCATTGTACTTGTAAACTGATGCTGCTCTTATCTTCCAGCTTTGCAGTCTATCCCCTATATCTGAACATTATTAAGGTCCCTTGCAGTATAAGTCTTATGAGCCTCTTCACAACTTTCAAGGCCCTCCAATATCTACCCTCACTTCATCTCTCCATCCTTCTTTTCCTGCTACCCAACAAAGCTTTCTGTTTTAATCAGGATAGTTTCTGCATCATCCCCAATTAAGTTGTCCTAACCTACTGTTTATCGTTTTCCAACTATTGCACATGTCTATTCTTGTGTCTACAAATGGATTATAAATTCCTCAAGATAACTTATCATTCTTTATGAATACCTAGCACACTGTGGAACAGAAATTTTGCCAGCTGGCTTTGTTACTTTTTAATGTAATCTCTGGATGGCTGGGGAAGATGGAGGAGTAGAAAGACGCACATACACATAGCTCCGAACCCACAACCTACAGAACGGCTACAGGGGAGTAACTCACGGCGAATTCTGCACCCAGAGGCCACAGAATATTGGAGCGAGGGAGATTTCTGTTCTGGAGGGACCTGCAAACCTCTCGCGGGGGGTCCTTCGTGCTGTGTACTGGGCGCCGGGACTGGGAGCTGAGGACAGCCCTGCAGCGGCCACGGCACCAAGAGGAAAAGATCCGAGCGGGCTTCGGGGACGGGATCTCCAGTGGCCACGCGGGTTCCTCCACCCACAGAGAGACCTGCAAACCTCTTGCATAAGGTCCGTCGCAATGCAGACGTGGAGCCCAGCCGAGCCGAGACCTGCTGCGGCCACGGCACCAAGAGAAACAGACCCAAGCAGGCTTCAGGGACGGGATTTCCAGCGGCTGCACAAGTCCCTCTGCCCACAGGTGACGGGGGTCGGTGAGAGAGTCTCTTTGGCAGGTCGAGAGGGGGGTGGGGTGCCCCCATGATTTGGGCCCCCCCGGGAGGTAGAAGCTGAGAGGCGGCTGCAGAGCAGGGCTCCCCAAGCGGGCAGGAGCCTGAATCCATTGTGGAAGGTCTGTACGTAAACCCCCTGAGAGAACTGAGCCTGAGAGGCGGCCCTGCCCCGACCACAACACCTGAACATAATCTCATACTGAATAGCAGCCCTGCCCCCGCCAAAAGCCCTAAGGCTGGAAGCAGCATTTGAATCTCAGACCCCAAACGCTGGCTGGGAGGATCAGGAGGCAAGGTGGGTGTGAGGAGAATATTCAGAGGTCAAGTCACTGGCTGGGAAAATGCCCAGAAAAGGGAAAAGAAATAAGACTATTGAAGGCTACTTTCTTGGAGAACAGACATTTCCTCCCTTCCTTTCGGATGAGGAAGAACAATGCTTACCATCAGGCAAAGACACAGAAATCAAGGCTTCTGTGTCCCAGCCCACTCAATGCCCTCAGGCCATGGAAGAGCTCAAAAAGAATTTTGAAAATCAAGTTAGAGAGGTGGAGGAAAAACTGGGAAGAGAAATGAGAGAGATGAAAGAAAAGCATGAAAAGGAGATCAGCTCCCTGCTAAAGGAGAACCAAAAAAAAATGTTGAAGAAATTAACACCTTTAAAACTAGCCCAACTCAATTGGCAAAAGAGGTTCAAAAAGCCAATGAGGAGAAGAATTCTTTCAAAAGCAGAATTAGCCAAATGGAAAAGGAGATTCAAAAGCTCACTGAAGAAAATAGTTCTTTCAAAACTAGAATGGCACAGATGGAGGCTAAGGATTTTGTGAAAAAGCATGATATCACAATACAAAACCAAAAGAGTGGAAAAATGGAAGATAATGTGAAATATCTCATTGGAAAAACAACTGAACTGGAAAATAGATTCAGGAGAGACAATTTAAAAATTTTGGGACTACCTGAAAGCCATGATCAAAAGAAGAGCCTAGACATCATCTTTCATGAAATTATCAAGGAAAACTGCCCTGAGATTCTAGAACCAGAGGGCAAAATAAATATTCAAGGAATCCACAGAACACTGCATGAAAGAGATCCAAAAAGAGAAACTCCTAGGAATATTGTGGCCAAATTCCAGAGTTCCCAGGTCAAGGAGAAAATATTGCAAGCAGCTAGAAAGAAACAATTCAAGTATTGTGGAAGTGCAATCAGGATAACACAAGATCTAGCACCCTCTACATTAAGGGATCGAAGGGCATGGAATAGGATATTCCAGAAGTCAAAGGAACTAGGACTAAAACCAAGAATCACCTACCCAACCAAACTGAGTATAATACTTCAGGGGAAAAAATGGTCTTTCAATGAAATAGAGGATTTTCAAATTTTCTTGATGAAAAGACCAGAGCTGAAAAGAAAATTTGACTTTCAAACACAAGAATGAAGAGAACCATGAAAAGGTGAACAGCAAAGAGAAGTCATAAGGGACTTACTAAAGTTGAAGTGTTTACATTCCTACAAGGAAAGACAATATTTGTAACTCTTGAAACATTTCAGTATCTGGGTACTGGGTGGGATTACACACACACACAGGCACACACGCACAAATACATACAGACAGAGTGCACAGAGTGAATTGAAGAGGATGAGAACACATCTTAAAAAAAAAATGAAATCAAGCAGTGAGAGAGAAATATATTGGGAGGAGAAAGGGAGAAATTGAATGGGGCAAATTATCTCTCATTAAAGAGGCAAGGAAAAGACTCATTAGTGGAGGGATAAAGAGGGGAGGTGAGAGAAAAACATGAAGTCTACTCTCATCACATTCCACTAAAGGAAAGAATAAAATGCACACTCATTTTGGTAGGAAAACCTATCTCACAATACAGGAAAGTGGGGGACAAGGGGACAAGCAGGGTGAGGGGGATGATAGAAGGGAGGGCATGGGGAGGAGAATGCAATTTGAGGTCAACAGTCATGGGGAGGGATAGGATCAAAAGAGAATAGAAGTAATGGGGGACAGGATAGGATGGAGGGAAATATAGTTAGTCCTATACAACACAACTATTATGGAAGTCATTTGCAAAACTACACAGATTTGGCCTATATTGAATTGCTTGCCTTCCAAAGGGAAGGGGTGGAGAGGGAGGGAGGTAAAGAAGTTGGAACTCAAAGTGTTACGATCAACTGCAATGTTCTTACCACTAGGAAATAAGAAATACAGGTTAAGGGGTAAAGAAAGCTATCTGGCCCTACAGGACAAAAGAGAAGACGGAGAAAAGGGCAGAGAGAGATGATAGAAGAGAGAGCAGATTGGTCACAGGGGCAATTAGAATGCTTGGGTTTGGGGGGGGAAGGGAGAAAAGGGGAGAAAATTTGTAACCCAAAATTTTGTGAAAATGAATGTTAAAAGTTAAATAAATAAAAAAATAAAATAAAATAAAAAATAAAAATAAATAAATAAATAAATAAAATAATGTAATCTCTGATTTACAACTCAAATTCTGGTTTACATAGACCAAGTTCTATTTAGAGGAGGGAGAGGTATAATAGAAAACAATCCTTGGCTCATAACTTGCATATGAATTCTTGGAAGAATATCAAAATTTGCCTTATGGAAAATCACAAATGCTGGAGGGGATAAAGAAAAAATAGAATATTAAGGCACTATTGTTGAAGTTGTGAATTGATCCAACAATTCCGGAGAAAAGAAGTTGCAATGTTTATATAGCCAAAGGGTTGTAAAACTGTGCATATCCTTTAAATCAGCAATGTCACTACTACCTCTGTATTCCAAAGAGATCAAAGAAAAAAAGACCTGTGTATACATTTCCAAATTTCCAAACTGAACTATAATATATATATATATATATACACACAAACATATATATATACATGTATGTTATACATACATATGTATACACATGTGTGTGATATATATGAATATGTACATATTACAGTTCAATTTAGAAATTGAGGGGATGCCCATCATTTGGGAAATGGCTAAGCAATTTGTGCTATATTATTGTGATGGAATATTGTTGTACTATTGTGCTATAAGAAATGACAAGCAGAATGGTTTAAGAAAAATCTGAGAAGACCTATGTGAACCAATGCAGAGTGAAGTGAGCAAAACCAGGAAAATGTTGTGTACAAAACAGCAGTATGTTAACAATGATCAATTGTGAATGAATTAGCTATTCTGATCTATACAATGATCCAAGAGAATTATGAAGAACTTATGATGAAAACTTTTATTGTCTTCCAGAGAGAGAACTGATGAAGTCTGAGTGCAAATCAAGGTTTTTTTTTTCACTTTTCCTTGCTTTTTTCTTTTTTTGCAACACTGCAAGTATGGATATATGTTTTGCATGATTGGCATGTATAATTGATATCACATGGCTTGCCTTCTCAGTGAGTCATGGAAGGGTGGCAGGGAGGGAATTCAAAACTCATTTTTTTGAATGAATTTTAAAATAAATAAATTAATAATGGATTTATTTTTAAAAGTTATCTGCTTTATATCTAAGTTTTTACATAGAAAGAAAAAGAGCATGGAGCTCTCATATAGTCACTAAGAATAATAAAACATTGAACATAGAAGACAAAAAACACAAACACCACACATATATCTCCACACACACACACACACATATACACACACAAGATTAGAATTTATATTTATAAACTCTCTACTTTCTCTTGAATCTTGAACTCATCCAAGAACCAACGTGGTCATTCAGATTTAAAATGTTGCACTGGATAGAAGAAAAACTTATGAATAAACAAGATATAAAGAGAATTGTGACATGTAAAATGGATCATTTTGATAACATTAAACTGTAAAGCGTTTGTATAAATAAAACCAATGTAGTCAAGATTAAAAATAAAGCAAAAAATTGGAGAGAAATTTTATAGGCAATTTCTCAGATAAAGTTATCTTATCTCAAATATATAGATAACTGAGTCAAATTCATAAGAATTACCCAATTTCCCATTCCCTAATTGCTATGGAAAGGCAATTTTTGGATGAATCAATTAAAGCCATATGAAGTCATAAGAAAAAATGCTCTGCATTATTATGGGTTAAAAAATGCAAATGAAAACAACTTTAAAAAATATCTCATACCCATCAAATTGGAAAAAAATGATAGAAGGGGAAAATGATAAATGTTGGAGAGAATGTTGGGACACAAATACACTCACTATTGGTGGAATTGTAAACTGATATATTTTGGAGAGCAATCTGAAATTATGCCCAAAGAGTTTTAAAACTGTATGTATTTTTTGATCTAGCAATGCCACTATTAGTCTGTATCCCAAAGTTATGAAGGAAAAAGGAAAAGAACCTTTATGTTCTAAAATATTTGTAGCATATCTTCCTGTGATGACAAAGAACTGGAAATAGAGGGACTGCCCACCAACTGGGGAATGGCTAAACAAGTTCTGATGTATGATTGTGATGGAATATAAAATTGTCCTATAAGAAATAATGAGCACATGGATTTTAGAAAAAAAACATGGAAAGACTTGCTTGAAATAATGAAGAGTAAGAAGAGAACATAGTGTACAGTTACAGCAACATTGTTCAAAGAATATTCATGAATAACCAAGAGATTCTGAGTATTATGAATATTTAAATCAACTGCAAAGAACCTATGAAGGAAAATACTGTCTTCCTGTATTAACAGTGCAATATTCACAACACTTATGGTGGCCATGAATATGCCAGCACAGTTCTGAATCACAAAATACAACAGACTCTCCACATGGAAGACAGAACCAAAACATTTATTCATACACCAGAAAGCCCGATCCCAACACCAGAAAGCCCAAAGCATCATAGTAACAAGGAAATCTATACACAATAACAATGCAGGGGGCACTACCATCCCCAAGTCTTCCCTCTGTTTGGCTTCCCTCAAACTAGCTCCCTTAAACAAATCACAAACAGGCTCCCTTAAATAAAATCACAAACAAGCTCTCCCACTCATGCTAGCCAGTTGCCTGCTTACCTGTGTGCTTCTCAGCTCTGACTAGTCTCTGATTAACTTCTTCTCAGTTCTGCTCTAGCTCTACCTCTTCCTGTTCCCCTCTTCCTGCCCCACCTCTTCCAGTACCATGTGACTTACACTCATGAGACTCAGGTTTCCACGTGACTTAAACAAGTCACATAGGCCTATTAATGGATGGAAAAGATCTTCCCATTCCATCAAAAATGCATCAATGCCATTAAAAATACATTCACAATATACCACCTCCAGAGAAAGAACTAATAAATAGAACTATGCATAACATGGTTTTACATACACACACCCATATGTCTACATGTCTATGCAAGTGTGTATATGTGTCAAATGGTGGCCTTCTCTAGAGCAAAGTAGGGATTCACAGAGAGAGACAGTTCAGAATTAAGAGGGTAACAAAACAATGAATAGAATTAAATTTTAAAAATAAAAAACAAAAATGCTGCATTGGGTGAGGGTTCCCTTAAAGGATAGGTTATATCTAGATAGTCCTTTCCCTGGACCTACATAGTCCACAAGACTCAGAAAACTTAGGTTTGACCAGGAGACCAAAGACCTAGTCAGATACTATAGAATCCTTAAGATTAAACATTCCTGTAAATAGACATTTCTTAGACTAGATATTAGACTATTGATATTAGGCTATTGAATTGGTATCAGTATTCTAGACTACAGTATTAAATTGAATATACTGTTTATCTTTTCCTTTGCTTCAACTATGTCTATGTTAGAGCAGAAAGAGGATTTGGATTTAGAATGAAAGGATATTAATTCAAATCCCTACTTTGTTACTTATGACCTGTGTCTATTTGGACAAGTCATTTAGCCTTCCTATGCCTCAGTTTATTAGACAGAAAAGCGAAGGGACTGGGCTTGATTATCTCTAAGGTCTCTTATAGTTCTTAATATATACTCTTCTGTCTTACCCTCCCCCACTGTGTGCCCAACAAAGCCTGAGGTCACCTTCATGCTCTCTCAAGAATAAATATCTATATTGCATGCCATCTTAGGATGGGGGTGGGGAGGAAGGGGAAGAAAATTTGGAACACAAAACCTTATGGAAGTAAATGTTGAAAATTAAAAACAAATACATTTTTTAAAAGAATAAACATCTATAGTACAAAGGATAAAAAAGAAAAAAGAAAAAAAGAAAACTTAGATTTGCTTATCTATCTCATGACTGTCTCAGTGTTTTTCAGTTCCGTTTCCATCTTATAAATAGGAACTCTTAGACCAGGTCTAAGGGACTTGATCTCAGAACTCCTCTGCTTTTGCCACTGCCATTCCATTGCTAACAGCTGATTTTCCTGAGGGTCATGTCTTGATCCAGGAACTATTCAATGTTCTGTCGTTGTCATTTCTGGGATCCTAAAGTTCCCAAGGTGCAGGACTGGGGGAAGTGGAGGGAAGGCAAATTATGGATGCCCTGGCCTCTTCACCCAGAAATTGAGTACAAGTCTCCATATATCATCCATCCTTTTGCATCTGTGTATCTCCTGTTCCTGTTCCCTTTGTTTCTTTAGGGTTTTTTGAAGGCTAAGAGGCTATCTCCAATCATCTTTATCTATATCTTGCCACTGGACGCAGATGGCTCCAGAGGAGAAAGTGAGGCTAGTGACTTGCACAGCCCTCCCTCACTCAGATCCAATTCACTTGCAAGTCATGGAATCATCTTCCTAATGTTATGATCTTCTTTGAGAACAAAGGATAAAGAACAGCAATAAAAACTAAGAACAATTAGGGAATTCTAGGGTCCCTTAGAGGTATGAAGATGAAGGAGTATAATGAGGAATGAAGAAAAACAAGGATAAATTTCCCCTTTTTCACAACTATAATTAATGTGGTTTATGAAAGATATTGTAGCATAGTAATAATAAATAGTGTAGTGTAGTAGTAATAAAAAATGTAGTGTAGTAAAAAAAAAAAAAGGGGGAGGGAGGGTAATTTAAACTGTTGACTTTGGAACCAGGTGGATCTGAGTTCAATTCCTATCTCAGATACATAATAGTCATGTGACCACATTATCTTTCACCCTGAACCTTCCCCTCTACCAAACTTCATTGAAGGGCAATGCCATCCTTCTACACACCTAGGCTTGTAACCTGTGAATCAACACTGACTCCTTTCTCACAGTCACTCTACATATATCATCTGTCATCAAGTCTTGTCATTTCTATCTTCACAAAATCTATCATATGCATCCCCTTGGTTCCAGCTGTTTGGTTATCACACTGGTACAGGTACTCATTACCTTATCCTAGACTATTCCTATAGACTTCTGGTTAATCCCCCTGCCTCAATTCTCTCTCCATTCCAATTCATCTTGCATTCAGCTGACGATGTGATTTTCCTAAAACTCAATCTGAATATGTCCTGCTACTACTCAATAATCTCTAGTAGTTCCCCTTTACCTCCAGTATTAAACATAAGGTGTTCTGCTTAGCATTTAAAGCCCTTCATTACCTGGTCCCTCTTTTTTTAACTATATCAGTCTTCTTATACTCTATTCACCTCCACACATTCTACAATCTAATGACACTGACCTTTTAGGTGTTTCTGTCATATGACTTGCCCTGCCTTTTCACTATCTGTCCTTTGTGCTTGGAATATTCTCCCTCCTCATCTCTGCTTGCTGACGTGTCTGGTTTCTTCCAAGATTTAGCACAAATCCTAACTTTTGCCGGAGGCCTTTTCCAATTCTATCCTTCACCCCCTTGCTAGAACCTTTCTTATTTTTTTAATGTTTTATGTTTTTTATTTATTTTTATTTAATTTTTATGTTTTTTATTTAATGTTTTGTGTTTCCCAATTACATGTAAAAATAATTTTAAGATTTTTTCAAATTTTGAGCTCCAAATCCTACACTTCTCAACCCCGCCCCCACCATTAAGAAGGTATGCAATTTGACATAGGTTATGCATGTATAATCATGCAAAACACATTTCCATGGAACTCATTCTGCGAAAGAAAATATAGACAAAAAGACAACAGCACGAAACACATAGAAAGTAAAGAAAAAAAGGTCTTTGATCTGCTCTTCCAGTTCTTTCTCTGGAGATGGACAACACATTTCATCATAAATCATACAGAGTTGTCTTGGATCATTGCATTGCTGAAAATAGCTAAATTATTCTTCATAGAAGATCATCAGAGCCTTCCTTCTGAGATGATCTTTCATCTCTTCTATATGCACCTTAGTGGCACCTAATTTGCATGCTGTTTCCCCCACTAGACCAAACTTCTTCAGTAGGATACATATATTTTTCCTTCTTTGAACCCTCAATGTTTAGCACAATGCCTGGCACAAAGTAAGCGTTAATAAATGATCATTCACTGACACTTTGCCTTCAGATTTGCAGAGTACTTTATATATACATTGTCCTTATATTTAAAAGCTACTAAAGCTTAAAACTGTAAGCAAGACTTTTGGGCCACACTGCATTATTTCCTTTGGGTCTTATAACAACTAAATGAAGCAGGTACTACAGTTATTATTATTATCCTCAACTTATAGACGGGGATCCTGAGGCTTAGGTTAAGTGATTTGAACTTAGTCCTGCAGCTAGTAACTTAAGAAGAATTTCAGCTCAAATATTCTTGTCTGCAAATCCATAAACTCTATCCATGCTTCTTAGCAGAAAAAGCACTGGTGTATGAATCACTATATTGGTATTTATATTCTGGCTTTATCAACTACCTTAGAACATTTAATTCTTTTGACCTCAGTTTTCATATTTGTAGGGTGAAAGTAAAAATCTCTATACTACTTCCCCCACATGATTGTTGAAAGGCAGATCTTCTCCTTATGAATTTGCCCAGTCGCATGGCCCAAGTCAAATGTTATGAAATCAGAAACTATCACTGCTATGGAATCTTGAGGTAAGGTATGAAAATTCCTCTTCTAGATAACTTTAATAACAGATTGGACTCTCATCTGAGAAAGTCCTACAGGATACCAGGGGTTATATTAAATAAGTGTGATCTAACACTTGGAATATTTCCAAAGAGCTGTGGAAGTCTCAATCAGTAGACATTCGCCTGGGATTCAAGAAGCCTCATCAAGCTTTCCTAAGTGATGATTATAAATAAATAAGTAAGAAAGATGTTGTTGGCTGGCATCCAGGGACTCAGTCAGAAACTGAGCCCTGTCTGGGTCTGGCAGCAGCATACTTAATTAAATTGACAATGTGTGAGTTTGTCATTTCTTAGAACCCAATTATTTCATTCTTTGGGGAAAAGAGTGTCCCTGAGAACAGTTTCTGGAATAAAACTTGTAGCAAGCAAGCTTCATACATGGCTTATCTAAATAAGATGATCATGTAGGACATGCTGATTTTCAAGGAACTGAGCTTTATTAAAGGGTGGATTTCTTTTTTAACTGGAGGACACTAGAGTTGAGTGGGACCAGGAGAGACTATTGAATGGATCATAATTGGTTCCTCTATGACAGACCCAAAGGCTATACCCATTTGTTTACAAAGGGGTCAGATAAAACAAAGAATTCTACACAGAACAGAAATTTAAGCGAATAAAAGGCAATGGGGAATAACAGTACTACAGAGCTCTGACTGATGTTATCTCCAGTTCTGCAGGCACATTGGTGCCACAGAATGTGAAATTTCAACTAAAGCATCCCATCCCCAAACCACTCAGGGCTCAAACTGATATAGAGTTTCAGAGAAAGATATGACTTGGCACTGTTAGGAGACTTCCCCATTGCTACAGAGACAGGTAGTGGGGTTGTTTGGAAAATTGAAATGAGGGTATTATCTGAATTGCCTAGTAAAGAATGAGGAATGAATATCAGGGGCTCAGGAAATTTAAATCTAACTGACACAAAATGTAGGACTCTGGGAGATGGACAATGCTTCATCTTTGATTCAGTTAAGCCTTAGCATCCTGTGGTCTGGGACTATACCAGAGAAACTACTTTTCACCTGCTTACAATAAACATTCACAATCAGGTTCCGTAGCTGTTACATTAATGGAATATTTTGGGATACTCTTCCACTTCTAAGAAGGCAATAGATGTTAAGACTGATCCTTATACCAGAATTACATGGGCTCTCCTTCCTTAACCTGGTCTTTCCTTTTCACCCTAGGGGTTAGTACCTTCTGCCCAAAAATTATATTATATCTTCTGTTTTTAGCTTTTATATCCCTATTTAAATACATGTTGTTGTTCTTACTGGAATGTAAGTTCCTTGAAAGCAGGGGATGCTTTCACTTTTTCTTGATGTCCACTGTGCAAGCACTTAATAAATGTTTATTTTTTATTGATTAACCTTCATTTGAACAACTTTCTTCACTTCTTCCTGAATATTTCCTGAGATATTAAAAGAATGAGAGAAATTCCTCCAGCATTTTGTTTGGGTTGATTTTCTAGGGAGAACCAGAACCACAAGGAATGAAGAATTTGTGGTGTACATTAGTGAAGATGTTCATACTAGCAAGAACACAGATCCTTCCAAGTACCAATGCAAGTCTCAACAATATAGAAAGACAATGAATTGGTGTAACTGGCCAAGTGTCTGTTTCTCTACTGCTTGAGTTACAAATGCCCAGTACAGGAGCCGGAAATAGAAACAAGCTCATTTGGTAAAATTTAAAAAAGGAAGTGGTAGATGGGGTGTGATTTTCCAACTTCATCGTCACTTGCTTGTTGGTACACACTGTGCGGGATCTAAAAGGGCAGGATCCAAAATTGTGGACTGATGCTGGCACCCATGAACACAAGCACCATAAATGGAGAAGACCCAAGGGCTACTTTGTGGGCATGCCAATGTGTGCTTCCTAGCCTACTGATCTCCTACATTCTTCAGCATTTTACTAAATGGTCTGTTCACAGCAACTAAAATTTTCTCTATTCCCAAAACCAAATAATGTCCAACTCTGACTCTACCAACCACTCATGTAACTGTAGCATATACTATTAAATTTTGGGAGAACTACCATATACTTCCCCCAAATAACCCCATGCAAATACTGGAATAATAAACTGATCTTCTTGTCAGCAAATATATAATATTTGTGGAGTCAAGTTTATGAGCAACAGCAACAATAATAATAGTTCACATCTATATAGAGCTTGCTATGACTCAGTGACCATGTTAAGCACTTTACAATTATTATCTTGTATAATCATATAAATAATAATACATAGTATATTATAAATAATAATATAGATATCACCAAGCTGCTATTATTATCCTTATTTTACAAATGAGGAAACTGAGACAAAAAGACTTAAATGATTTGCCCAAGTTGCATAACTAGTAAATGTCTGAGGTTGGATTTGAACTCAAAATTCCTAACTCCAGTCCCAGAAATGAATGCATACATGGTTTTCTCTCTTTCCCAGACCCCAAATGATCCGTTCTCTTGAACTTCCATTTATAATATTATTGTTGTTTTTCAGTCATTTTTTTTTAAATTGTGTCCAACTCTTCATGACTCCATTTGGGTTATTCTTGGTAAAAAAAAATTGTAGTGGTTTGCAATTTCCCTCTCTAGCTCATTTTACAGATGAAGAAACTGTACTTTATTCACTGAGCCACCTAGCTGCCCTGTCACTTAAAGTCATAGTTTCTGCTTATATCAACAAATCCTAATACATAAAGGCAAAAGGACATGACAAAAGACTTCCTCAACTCACTTTGGGAGGCTGGGAATGAAACAACAAGCTTTGTTGATTTTCATCAGGTCACTCTGATCCTATTGAGAATATTCCTACAGAAACAGGACAAACATTTAAACAAACCTTGCAGTAAACGTGTGTGTGTGTGTGTGTGTGTGTGTGTGTGTGTGTGTGTGTGTGTGTGTGTGTGTGTGTAAGTTCCTGAATCTTCCAGGCATGGGATTAGAACTTTCAGGTATGTCTTCACCCAAATTGGAGCATAGTCAGCTTCATGTGTTCTTTTCACTAATAAAGTATCTTTAATAGTTAGAGAGCTTACAAAGGTCTTACATTTAAATCCATTCAATTTTCTCAACTCCCTGAACAACATTCTTTCCATTATTAACCTCATAAAAGTCTCAATTATTTGGGCACTGATTATCTAGTTTATGAAAGAGCAGTCAAAATAGTTAATGTAAATTTTTGCCTCATTAAGAGGGAAGCTTAGTGTCTAGTTCTAAAAATGTATTAGTGCCAGTGTACTCTGCTTTGGTCTAGAATACTGTCTTCTGTGGTAGGCATTTCTCTTAACACAGGTATTGATAAGCTGAAGAGAATCCAGAAGAGATTGACCAGAATGGTGAAAGACCTAAAGATCATATGATATGAGGCAAATTTGAGGGGACTAGGCTTGTTTAGTTTACAAAAGAGAAGATATGGGTATGTGGGGTGGGGGAATGATAGCTGTCTTTAAATACTGAGAGGGTATTAGGTGGAAGAGGAATTAGATTAATTCTATCTGGCCCTGGAGGGGAGAACTAGGGACAGTGGAAGTGCAAAGGATCAAATTTTGTCTTGATGTAAGAAATAATTTTCTAATAATCATATCTGAAAAGTAGAAAGAGTTGCTCAGAGATCAAGGGAGACCTCAGAGGGGAGAGGTCTCCTTGGAGAATATTCTTTAGTCTTCTCTTTTTTGAGGCATTTGGGATCAAGTGACTTGCCCACCATCACACAGCTCGTAAATGTCTTTGGCCAGATTAGAACTCAAGAGCTTCAGACTCCAAGGCTGGTGCCCTTGTCCTGCTGTCCTTTAAGCAAAGACTAGATGACTATTTATGAGTTGTGTTTCATAGAGGAATTTTTGTCCCATTACAAGTGGAATTAGACAGTTTCTGAAGTCCCATTCAGCACCAAAATTCTGGAATACTGTGATTCTAAAGCCCTATGTCTTCTCAGCAATCCCCCTGCCATGCCAGTCTCCAGGGTGTTTCCTGTCTCACTACTACCCCTTAAGAGACCAGGCAGGAGAAGGGAGAAAAGATTAAACTGATCTATTCAAATTTCAGCAAGTGTTGATTTTCCTGTATCTCACTGCCCTCATGCCAATAAGCCAAACAGTTTGGATGCTTTCCCAGAACCTGGGAGCATCAAGAATGACTTTTTCAATTAGTCATTACTTTTACACAATCTTACTGCAAAGTGTGGGAGGATAGAGATCCAGTCTAAGGTGAAGAGATCCTGTTCACATTTTTCATCAAGCTATGCTTGTACTGCTATAATTTGGTTAATAACACTTAGTGAATGCCCACTCCACTCAACACTAAGCAAAGTGTGAGGATGTGGAAAAAAGTATAAGGAATACAATACCTTGCCCTTGAAAAGCTTACAATCTAGGGGGTCAGGTGAGGTGGTAAAAAGAAAAAGTGCTGGAATAAATAGGAACAATTACAATGTAAAATATGAAGTAGATGTTGTAAACATAATTTCTGCTCTTCCGTTTCTTAGCCCTCTCATCCTATCCTTTCCATTTGCATGATGGAGTACATCAATAAAGTCTCTGATCAAATTGATGAGGTAATCAATTAACAAGATTATGAACTACGTGTCTTTGTTTAGAGGAGCAATCCATAGAATGTGAGCATACTCCCCTGAACCTTATTGAAAGAACATAAGGAATGCCCCTTGACTGAATGACTGGGACTTGGGTCAACATGTTTTTGCTGGAGCTACTTCCTTCCAAGGTCAGTGAAGGGGAGCCAACAACTCAGCTCAATCTCTTTTTTAGAGTCTTTCTCCACCTATTCCCTTGAGCCATCCTTCTGGAATGCAACAGATGGAGGTAGGGATTTCTCTTCTGCTTTAGGGACAGAGCAGATGAGAATTATATGAGCACTCCCAAAAATTCTTAGCAGAGGTCAGAGACTAGAATTCCCAACCTAAGAGACAGTGACATTTTGGAGAAGTGCTAGAATTGCTGTAGCTATAGAGTAATGTGCTTTCTGGAAACCTGAGAAGACAGATCCAGAAAGTTAGCTTTCTCAAATTAAGAGGTTAAGTAACTACCAAGACACTGAGGGACTTCCTATAGAATACATTGCAGAATCAGACATGCTTATGAGCTCTGGGTCTAAGTTTGAGTTTCCTAATTCAAAAGTCCCTATGGTGGATAGGACATAATTTCAAGATTTCAGGGATGAGTTTTTCTAAGGCAGGGCATCTTTACCTTTGCTATGTCTGGACTACTTTGGCAGTCTAGTGAAACTAACAACCTGTTCTTGGAATACTAAAAAAAAAATTTCAGGAAATGCAAAATTTCAGTTAGAAGTAAGTGAAAATAAAGATTTGTTTCCTGTTTTCATTTTATGGACTCACTGTATTCCATCAGTGGATCCCAGGTTAAGAAACTCTCTTCTAATATAAGGAGATTTCCTGATGTATTAGGGAAGAAGAGGATTGTCTATATATTTTCTGAGTAGCATTCTACTTGGAAAACATGACCAATGAATTACTTTGACAGTGGATTTTCAAAGCGATGGGGAATGCTTTTTGATCATTCTTTAAAATATTTTGAACTTCTAATATTATTAGTTTTAGGAGGGTTGTGTAGGCCTGTGGGAAAGGACTCAACAAAATGTAAATTGATGTCTGCATTACAATCTTAAATTCATTTCCCTTCTGAGGGAAACTGATGGACTATGTGATTCCCTTATGTGCTTTCTGTCTGTTTACGGGGTCCCCTGACTTTTTGAAATCTATATGTTCTATAGGGTGGAATAAAAGCTGCCCTACATGTAATATGTATTTGGCACCTTAAGTGTTTGTATAAACACTAAGGATTCTGTTACCTGACTTGGAGTAAAGCTAGATACAAACTATGGGATGAGCACATTTAGAGATTTCTTTAAAGCAATTTCAAGTGATGGCAATAAGTCAAGGAGAGAAAAAAAGACCCTCTTAGGGTTGGCTACAGAATCTTGAGGGAGGGTCCCTTTATTAGCCTTCCTTAATCTTGGGCTTTATCAAGGTCTTTTGTAAGTCAACTTCTTATACATTAAACTAGAATATTACCATGGCATAGAAAAATTATATCTATTTTGCACAACATACTGTTTCAGTAGAATTTTGAATAATCCACACCTGCACATAATCTTCCACCATCTGTGGATAATCTTCCCTCAGTGTTACTTAAGTGACTATGAGTAGTGGATATGTATTTCTTTCTATTTTTTCTGACCCAAACTGGTCAAGAAGAGCAGTCATACTACTAGAAGAACAGATAAAAGTAACTTGGAAACTTGGTTAATTTCAATCTTTCTTAAGTAGGTTAAATTTTTTGAAACAAGGAACTGTCAGGTCTATTTTTGCTTTCGATTCATTTGGGTAACTTTTGTCAAGGTCCAGAGTGGCCAGAGCGTAATAATATACTATAAAGCCTTAATTTTGAAATTAAGCTTTTCAGACATTTAGGCTCCCTATATACAGGCACCATACTCTGAAGCCCTGACCTTGGGATCATTACTACTCTCTTCTAAAATTACAGAGGTTCTTTGTAACCCTTTCTCAGCAGAGGTCAATGACCAGCATTCGGCTCATGCTGTTCATTTCAGTGCAATGCCTTGACCCTGTTGCTAGAGTGAGAATTTTTTAGATCCACTTTCTGCAGATCCATTGAGAGCAGCTGCCATTTACATGGCAATTTATGATTTTCAAAGGTCTTTACATACATCTGTTTTCAGTTCAATTCAACAAATATTTACTGTGCCTACTATTTTCACAGCCCAGTGCTAAGTAATGGTGCTTGTTCTCAACTATTCCCTGCCCTATTCAATATACTCCAATGGATTTCCATAACTTCTACATTCAAATACAAAAATCTTCTGTTGGGCATTTAAAGCTCATTACAAGCTACCCTCTTCTTATCTTTAGTCTTCTTCCATCTTCTTTCCACACACTCTAAGGTCAAAAAAGGTTGACTTCTTGGCTCTTCTTCATATATAACACACCATCTCCTGAGTCAGTACTTTTTTTCTGGAGAAAAGAGGAATTTTATTCTAATTGTTGCAGTCTCAGCCACCATGCATAAATGAAAAGAGGATGCTTTGTCAACACAACATGAGAGATGTGCCAGGCACCAACTGATTTGCATGATATACAAAACCCTGGACTAATAAAGAGGCACATGCATTCCTCAATGGAGGCAGTATTAATGGAAGGGGTGCCTCACTCCATGGTTTTCTCTTATCTTCATGTTTGTATGTGTGTATTCCAAAGCCCCATGTAGCTTTTAAACATTTGCATTCCATGCCACCCCACCGTTAAACTAAAATGAATTCATCTGCTATGCCTCAAAATTCAATCGCTTCCAGACTGGTAAGTCCATTTTTCTGCTTGTATCTTTTGGTTCCTATTAACTTAGGATTGTTTTCCTTAAAAAACACTAATAATTT
Organism: Notamacropus eugenii; assembly: GCF_028372415.1. Taxonomy (NCBI): domain Eukaryota; kingdom Metazoa; phylum Chordata; class Mammalia; order Diprotodontia; family Macropodidae; genus Notamacropus; species Notamacropus eugenii. The sequence goes on from NC_092876.1 coordinate 358,856,161, forward strand.
CAAGTGAGGACTAACAACTAAGCACTAACAACAAAAGAATTACCTACAGAAGGACCAAGACAGAGAAAGACTAAAAGAGCAAAGATTGGGATGGCATTACTTGTTGTCTTCCCTGTTTGCCCCTGACCTAGGGTAGGGAAGACACAAAGCGAATTCTTCCTGTCTAATGTACACTGTCACCCCCAGTCTCCCATAAGCCCTGGAAAAGGAGCACCACCAAAAGGAATATACCAGATCAAGGAGGCACTGAGTCTATGCTTTTGCGTGAGTCATACTCCATTCCTAAAATTCTCTTCTCCCTCATCTAAATCTCCTCACTTCCCTGACTTTCTTTACAAATCAGATCCAAGTTTACCTTTTAGGAGGCCATTCTTCAGTTTTCCAACAGCTAGAGCTCTCCCTCTCAGATTCTTTCCGTCTGCTTTGTATACATATTTTATGTATAGTTACTTGAATGTCATCTCCCTCAATACTTAGTACAGTGTATCTGATACACAAAAAGAGGTTAGGAGGCAGATGAAATGAATTTCATGGGCAAGAAGCACCTAGTAAGTTAGTTTAGCTTAATCTTCAAGTGTGCAAAGTGGAGGAAAACATAAGAGGTTATGACAAACTTTAAGTATGAACAGAGGCATAGCTATCTGATCTGGAAATAATAGAGAGTCACTGGTGTTCATAGAATAGTGTGGTGATATAATCAAATGGATGCCTTGGGAAAATCTCCTTTGACAATTAAATGAAGAAAGTAGAAGAGGGAGAGACTTGATGCAGGCAGACTATTTAGAAGGCTGTTACAAGGATATAGGCAAGAGGTGATGAGAGCCTGAAGTGTCTGCATGAGTAGAGAGAAATAAATGTTATTGAAAGATGTTAAGAAAGTAGAAATGACAGGGGGAGGAGCCAAGATGGCAGAGTAGAAAGACAGACCAGTAGAAGCTCTCCCTCATAACCCATAAAAATGCCTGTAAAAATGACTCTAAACAAATTCTAGAATAGCAGAAGCCACAAAATGACAGAGTGAAAGAGATTTCCAGCCCAAGAGAGCCTGGAAGACTGACAGGGAAAGGTCTATTACACCAGACACAGAGCGCAGCCCAGCATGGGCCATGTGGCATGGCAGGGACAGGACACTGAAGAGGCTTCAGGGCATGACCAACATCAGCAGTTCTCAGATTGCTCAACCTACAAATGCCAAAGACAGGTTCAAAGGTCAGTGAGAAAGCTCTTTCACTTGGGTGAGAATGGAGCAGGGTCTGGACCTGCCAACAGCAGCCACTGCAGCAGAGTCCATTTTTGGAGCCCTCCACTTAAAGACCCTGGGGGAATTGAGCCACTGATCTGGATCTTAGCCCTGAGTGACTCTCCTGGGTTGAGGAAGAATGGTGGTGGTGGAGCTGGTGGAGGCTCTGGTGAAAGAACCTTGCAGGAAGATCCTGGGCAGAATATAATGCCTGTGGTTGCTCCCAGACCACAGTGCAAGCATGGAGAGAAGTAAACTCCTCTCCCTTGATTGTGCCACCTGGGAGTCACTGAGAACTTACAGGTCCCCAGAGTATACCCTCCTCTTGACAAAGGATTCAAAAGTCAAGTAAATGGCTAGGAAAATGCCCAAAAAGGGGAGAAAATGAGGCTACAGTAGGCTACTTTCTTGGTGAACAGGTATTTTCTTCCATCCTTTCAGATGAGGAAGAACAATGCATACCCTCAGAGGAAGACGCAAAAGTCAAGGCTTCTGCATCCAAACCCTCCAAAATAAATATGCAATGGTGCAAGGGCATGGAAGAGATCAAAAAGGATTTTGAAAATCAAGTAAATCATGAAAAGGAAGGCAACAGCTTTCTAAAAGAGACCCCAAAAAATGCTGAAGAAAATAACACTTTTAAAAATAGGCAAATTCAATTGGGAAAAGAGGTCCTAAAAGCCAATGAGGACAAGAAGGCTTTAAGAAGCAGAATTAGACAAATGGAAAAGGAAGTTCAAAAGCTCACTGAAGAAAATTGTTCTTTAAAAATAAGAATGGAGCAGATGGAAGCAAATGACTTTATGAGAAACCAAGAAACTACAAAACAAAGCAAAAGAATGAAAAAAATGGAAGAAAATGTGAAATCTCTCATTGGAGAAACAACTGACCTGGAAAATAGATACAGGAGAGACAATTTAAAAATTATGGGACTACCTGAAAGCAATGATCCAAAAAGGAGCCTAGATATCATCTTTCAAGAAATTATCAAGAAAAACTGCCCTGACATTTGAGAACCAGAGGGCAAAATAAATATTGAAAGAATCCTCAGATCACCTCCTGAAAGAGATCTGAAAAGAATACTGTTGTCAAATTTCAGAGTTCCCAGGTCAAAGAGAAAATATTGCAAGCAGCCAAAAAGAAAGAATTTCAGCATTGTGGAAATACAGTCAGGATAGCACAAGATCTAGCAGCTTCTACATTAAGGGATGAAGGGCTTAAAATATAATATTCCAGAAGTCAAAGAAACTAGGATTAAAACCAAGAATCACCTACCCAGCAAACTGAGTATAATACTTCAGGGGGAAAATGATCATTCAATGAAATAGAGAACTTTGAAGCATTTTTGATGAAAAGACCAGAGCTGAATAGAAAATTTGACTTTCAAACACAAGAATCAAGAGAAGTGTGAAAAGGTTAACAGGAAAGAGAAATCATAAGAGACTTTTTAAAGATTAACTGTTTACATTCCTACATGGAAAAATAATATTTGCAACTCTTGAAACTTTTCTCAGTATTTGGGTAGTTCGAGGGATTATACAAACACACACACAGATAGATAGATAGATAGATAGATAGATAGATAGATAGATAGATAGATAGATAGATAGATAGAGATGAAAGATAGATAGATAGATATAGACAGAGAACACAGAGTGAATTGAATAGGAAGGATTGATGTCTGAAAAAATAAAATTAAGGGGTGTGAGAGGACTATATTGGGAGAAGAAAGGGAGGAATGAAATGGTGCAAATTATCTCTCATGAAAGAGGCAAGAAAAAGCTTTTTTCAATGGAGGAGAAAAGGCAGGAGGTGACGGGGAAAAAATGAAGCTTATTCTCATCATATTTGGCTTAAGTAAGGAAGAACATGCTCACTCAATTTGGTATGAAAATCTATGAAAGTAGGGGAGAAGAGGATAAGCAGGTTGGGGGGGGGATGATAGAAGGGAGGGCGAGTGGGAGGAGGGATTAAATAGATGTAACCACTTTTGGGGAGGGACAAGGTCAAAAGAGAGATAGAATAAATGGGGAGCAGGATAGGATGGAGGGAAATATACTTAGTCTTATACAACATGAGTAGTATGGAAGTCTTTTGCAAAACAACACATATGTAACCTATATTGAATTGCTTGCCTTCTCAGTGTGGATGTGTGGAAAGGGAGGAAGGGAGAGAAGTTGGAACTCAAAGTATTAGGAATGAATGTTGAGAATAATTTTTGCATACAACTGGGAAATAAGAAATACAAGTAAGGGGCATAGAAATCTGTCTTGCCCTACAAGAAAAGAGAGAAGATGGGGATAAGGAAATGGTGTGATAAAAGGGATGGCATATTGAAGGAAGGGGTAATAAGAATGCCAGACATTATAAGATGGTGGGAGGGGAGAGATGGCGTGAAAATTTGGAACTCAGAATTTTGTGGACATGTGGCAGGCCTAGAGGCCTGAGGGCTACCCGAGTCTTACCTTACCTATCACAGGTCTTCAGCTGGCCAAACCGGATAAACGTATGAGAGAAGAGACTTTCCAGAGTCGAACAAGGGTTAGGCTTTATTCAGGGTCCTGGTTACATGTGCAGGGGGAACTCTTCCTTAGGAGAGAGAGAGAAATCTCCCAAGGAGACAAAGATCTTACAGTAAGAGAATGAAAGCAGAAGTGGAAGTGGGGAGAGAGGGGAGAGGGAAGAGTGAAGAGAGAAGGAAGAGGGGCCTTCTGTCCTGTAAGGGCCCCTCAGCGCTAAGAGCGCCTTCAGGCTTTCCTGACCCTACTTAAGCTCTCCTGCCACGTAGTTTGCACCTGAATACCGTGCCTGTTAGATAACAATAGGTGTGCCCAGATCCGGGCCAGTCTCGAGGGCGGGGATGCTCTCTCCCATCACGTTCTCACGGTAAGAGGCGGAAATACACGAGATCTCACTCCTCAATTCCCTGCTGTTTCCTGGAGGGCCTCATGAGAACTCTAAGGTTTAGAAGCTCTCACCTTTACCCGCCCGAGACTGTCCACATGGAACTGAGCTTACACCCCCAACAGACATGAATGTTGAAAATTAAAAATAAATAAACATAAAAATGTTAAAGACAAAAAAAAGGAAGTATAAATGACAAGATTTGGCAGTGGACTGAATATGTAGGGTAATTCAGCCATCAATCAACAAGTGTTTATTACTTATTATTATATGATAAGCATTGTGCTGAGTGCTGGGGATATACTTACAAAAAATAAAAGAAAATAGATAGTCCCTGCCCTCAAGAAGTTCATATTCTATGAAGACAACACACAGGAGGAGAAGCTGAAAATTGGGAGAAGAGTAGAAGATAATTGCCCTGGATCATGAAGGATATGTTCAAAGAACCAGCATAGGACCTGAGCACTTTCCCCAAAGAGGGCTTTTTAGAAGAACTCACCAAGGGAAGAATTGGCCCAAAGAACCAAAGTGAGGAACTAGCTAAGGCATGGTTGCTAAGAATGAGGATTAAAAGATGACATGAATTTTGCAGTGCAGGACTGGGTACCTGAGAGAATTGTTGTTTATCCTTCATTCTCAAAAATGATCAATGATATTGCTAGGGCGATATCTTGACTTGCACATGAATTGGATTTAAATGAGGCAGGGGGGCAGAGCCAAGATGGTGGAGTGAGAGCAATGACTCACCTAAGCTCCTGGACAAATTCCTTTGGATACCTCTGAAAGGAGACTCTGACCAAATTTTGGAGGTGTGGAATCCAGTGGGAGACAGACTGTGACGGATTCAGAGCCCAGGTTAGACAGGAAGGTCCACGGGAACGATCCGTTCCGCGGGGGTGAGCCCCCAGCGCACAGTGCAGTGCAGTCAGCACAGTGGAGCTGAAGGGACCCAAGAAGCCTGAGAGTGGCGGGCAGAACCAGCGGAGTGGGAGACAAGCTGAACCAAGCCAGTGAGAGCTGCTGAGCGCCAGATATCAGCGCAGCAGCTCCTGAGACCTTCAGCCTGAAGATTAAACTTCAGTAAGTCACCTACTTGAATTTCCAGGAGCCAGGATGGCAGAGTGATCAGTAAATGCTCTCTCCTCCCCACCTGATGACCGTGAAAGAACCATAAAATATTTCCCCAGAAAAATCCTGGATCAGCGGGAACTGCAGAAGGGGCAAATAGTCTCATAACACCTGAGGCTAGGAAAATAGCTAAGGGGGATTCCTCCTACTGTGGCAGAGGCGAGCCGGAGGGACAGAGGACCCAGGACAGAGAAGACTCGCAGTAAGACCCAGGCAAGCCTCAGCGCCAGGAGAGGAGCCAGGAGGGGTGGGAACACGCATTAGCATCTAGGCGTGCCTCAGCCCTCCAGGGGAAAAGGGAAGACAATAGGGAAGCTGGGATCACCATCCCCTGAGCTTGCCTTTGCCTCAGTGCAGCTGAGGAGATATCCTGTGATCAGACCACTCCTCCCACACACTTAACAAGTTAACTCCAGGGTTGATCAGGGAAACAAAAAACAAAAACCTGCTTTTAGCTTTTTCACACATCAGCTCAGCACAAAGTTCTGTAGCTTCTGACTGAAAGAACCAGCAGCTACAACACTCAGTCAACATCATGAACAGGAAAAGGCAGACGAAGGGTGAAAAAACCATAGAATCTTTCTATGGGGATAAGGACCAAAACACAAACACCAAAGAGGTCAGAGCTGAGACTGTACTTCCATCTGAAACTTCAGAAGGGACTATGAACTTCTCACAAGTACAAGCAGCTCTCCTGGAATAGCTCCTTAAAGGGAAAAATTGGTCAGATGGAAAAGGAGATGCAAAAGTTAACTGAAGAAAACAATATGATAAAGATTAGAATTGGGCAAGTAGAAACTAATGACTCAATGAGAGAGCAAGAATCAGTCAAACAAAATCTAAAGAATGAAAAGATAGAAGAAAATGTAAAATATTTAATTGGAAAAACAACTGACCTGGAAAATAGATCCAGGAGAGAAAATTTAAGAATTATTGGCCTGCCAGAAACCCATGATGAAGAAAAGAGTCTGGACAATATTTTCCAGGAAATCATCAAGGAAAACTGCCCAGAAGTGCTAGATGCAGAGAGCAAAATAGTCATCGAAAGAATCCACCATTCCCCTCCTGAAAGGGATCCCAAACTCAAAACCCCAAGAAATATCGTTGCCAAATTTCAGTGCTATCAAGTGAAGGAGAAAATACTACAAGCAACCAGAAAGAAACAATTGAAACATCAAGGAGATAAAGTCAGGATCACACTGTACCTTGCAGTTTCTACATTAAAAGATCGAAGGAATTGGAACCCAATATTCCGTAAGGCAAAGGAGTTGGGACTTCAACCAAGGATCAACTACCCAGCAAAGTTCAGCATAACATTTCAGGCAAGGAGAAAGTCATTCAACGAAATAAGGGATTCCCAGAGCTTCCTGACCAAAACGCCAGAAGTCAGTAGACAATTGGATCTTCAAACGCAGGTCTCAAGAGAATCATAAAAAGGTAAACAGGGGGGAAAAAACAAAAACAAAAACTTGTTACTCAATTAGGGCAAACTGTTTACCTCCCTATAAAGGAAGATGATACCTGTTAATCTTGAGAACTGTGCAGCTATTATGATAAAAGGGATATACATAGAGGGAACAGGTATAAAGTAAGTGATGTCATGTCAAAAATATGATTTAAGTATGAGAAGGGATTGTAATAGGAGGTGTGAAAAGGAGGCAGCAGAAAATGTCAAATTACATCACAGGAAGAAGTATAAAACCATAGTAGAGGGAAGGAGGGGAGGGAGATGAGCATTGTTTGAGAGGTATTCTCATCTGATTTGTTTAAAGGAGGGAACAATAATCTTAAGTAGATAATCCTAACTAGCTCTACAGGTAGTAGGAGGGGAAGGGGGAAGAAAGGGGAGGGAGGCTAAAAGGGAGGGAAGAAGCAATAAGAGTAAAGGGGAGTAAAAGGGAGGGGGGCTAAAAGAAGGAGGGGAAGGCTGCAGGAGGAGGGGGTGAAAAGTGGATTTAAATGAGGCAGAGTTGCGAAAAGTCATCAGCCTCACACTTTGCTCCATAGTCTGACTGAGAAAGCAATGGTTTTCTGGATGGTAATGGGGAAGGTAGAAAGAGTAGAGGGTTTGGGGCAAAAGATGAATTTTGCTTTCGATATGTTGGGTTTGATATGCCTACAGAACATCTAATTTAGATATTCATTAGGCATTTTTAGTGTGGTGTTATAGCTCAGGAATGAGACTATGGGTCATAGATATTGCTCATGCAATCAACTGCATAAATACCACAAACTCAAAGCTTAAATTTTCTTGAACTCTGGTGTCCCTATCAGTTTTTGAAATTTCTGGAGTCTAGAAGAGTGATGAGCTTGAAGTCACTCAGCAGATATATTATGCATAGTGTTCTAGTTACTATACATTAGTATTTACTTACCTATTTTATGCTAAAAGCAAATGCTTCAGAGTTATCCAACAATGACTGTATGCTTCTTTATAGGTCTAGTTTCATTACACCAAAAGCAAGTGACTAGTGTTCACAGAAGTATACAAAGTCAAAGAAGGAAGGAAGGTAGGAGTCCAGAGGTAAGTTCTGTTTAGGCACATCTACAAATCTGCATACCTAAGAACAATGAGTTGGAACTGCCCTACTGAGAGTGGCAGAACTTGTGGACTGAAGGTTAGTAACTCTGAAAACCACATTTCTTACTTACCCACATTTCTAACCAACGGAGCATTTGAAAACTGCTGGAATGAGAATGAAACTCATAAGTGAATGGTGATTAATGATTTGTGGGGGTAAAACTAGTGATCCTCACACAAAATAAAGTCTTGAATCTTTCCTGATTAGAAATAAATATGCAATTCTACATCCAATGTAGAAATAGGAAGCCAGCAACCTGTTAAGGAAAGCTTACAGGTGTGCAGTAGCCCTCATTACAAACACTTTCTGTGCTTTCCTGAGGTATCTGGTTTATAACTTTTTCTTTTTCTTTCTCACAAGCAAGAAAAAAGTTAAAATATAAGATTACATTGTTTGACCACAATGGTTCCTCTGAATAACTAACTATAATATAAAAATAACAATAAAATAATATTTTACATTTATTAAACTTCTCTACACTAACAAAGAGCTTTTATTCTTTATATTACCTCATTTGATATTCAGAACAATTCTGAAAAATAGGTATTGCAATCCTATAAATCCAACACGATGTCATCATTGCAAATAGGATTATGTCAATTATCATGTAGATTTTTGAATATTAATTTGTACTAAAATAAAAATGACTTTTTCTTTAAAAATTTTAAAGCTTCTCTTATTCCTTTCTCATTATATTAAAGGCATCATAATTCTTACTATCTATAAGAATCATGAATGAAAGATCTGAGCCAATGAATTCTGACAAGACTTTTAACAATTAAAAGCTGTTTGGAGGGATAGATGGAGGTACTAATGAAAATGGATGGAGAATAGTTAAAATCCTTTAACTCAGGCATAAGATCTATTCAGAAATTTCTGACAAAAATTTGTTCAATAAATATTGGGTTTACCCTTAGATGGCCTCTTGATTTTATTATGAGTTTGTTTCTGTACTCCATGAAAGTGTCTTCAAAAGTAGATGGAGTGGAGAAGAATTCAATCTATAGACCACATTACCTTGAAACGTGTACACAACTAGTTATTGGCACAATCCAACTTAGCCAAGATTCTATTCAGTCAGTTAATCAACAATCATTTAGTAATCCTTTAAACTGTACCCAGGAGCTGTGATAAGCACAGGGAATACTAATACAAACAGAGAGATAGTTCCTACCCTCAAGAAGCTTTCATTCTAAAGGAGGAAGACAAAACATAATAATAAGATGAGAAACAGAGGGGCATCACAAAGGTGAAGTCCACAGTGCAAATGAAAGAAGACAGTGCTGGCCTGGGCATTTTCCCTAAATGGGGGATCTGGGAGAAGTCATTAAAACAGAGTGAGAAGTCACACTTGCAGAGTGTACCTCTGATATGTGAATTCCAGGTCCTGAGTGAGTTTCTGCATGCCACAACTTTCCCTTCTTACCATTTTCCTACCTGTACTTTCCCTATAGTACAAAATAACAGTGGCCATTACAGTGATGCCCATCATTTGGAGAATGGCATGACTTTTGGGAGCCAAGATGGCAGGGTAAGTGGTAAGTAGCTCTCACCCTCCCTTATTGACCTTGAAAAAAAACAGAAAATATCACCCCAGGAAAAACTCTGAAACAGTAAAGCCAGCAGAAAGATGGATTGGAGCAATCTTTTTAGCTTGCGAGGCTAGGGGGTTTAACAGGAAAAAATCCCTCTTGTTGTGGCTGAATGAGACCAGTACAGGAGGCATCCTGGCAAGCTGGTAGCAAGTCTCACCTCAGTGAACCAGTGGGAGATCCTGAGCCCCACGGTGGTGGAACAGACAAATGACAATACCAGGAAACCTCTCCCCACCACCCTGCCCCATATGCCTTGGCACAGCCAAGGGAACAAAAAGACACCAGTGTGGAGAAACACCATTTCCACTAGAGGACTGGTGAACACAAGGGGCTGAACCTACCAGTGCTCTAGCATAGCCTCGTGTGAGGCAGCAACCTCCAGCAGCCAGACCACCCCCATACTCCATCCCATGAGTTTCAGTATAACCCCAGGGAAAAGCAGAAAAACCCCACCTGGCTTCTGCACATACCAGCCACCACCTGGTTCTGAGCTCCAGCTCAGAAGTAGGTAAGCTATAGCCTCTATAGCTCCCAGCTGCCAGTACCTGAGGCTCAGGTACACAGAGTCAGTAATCAGATTCCTAGCACCAAGAACAAGAAGCATGAGAAAGTACCTCCTGTGCCCAAGAAACACAGATCAACTTTAAAAGCCAGGAAAAAGGCAAGTACCATGAGCAAAAAGAAACAGAAAAACAAAGACCATAGATTCTTACTAAGGGAACAGGGAAGATCAAAACACAAATTCAGATGAGAATAGCATTGTCACTGCACCCCCATCAGAAACCTCAAAGGGGATATGAACTGGTCTAAGCCCAAAAAGCATTCTTGAAAAATCTCAAGAAGGGTTTTAAAAGTCAAATTAGAGAGGTAGAAGAAAAAATTGGACAATTCCTTTAAAAATACAACTGACAAAATGGAAAAAAGTACACTGAAGAAAGCAATTCATTAAAAAATAGAATAGGACAAATGGAAAAGGAGGTAGCAAAACTTAACTGAAGAAAACAATTTATTAAAAATTAGAATTGGGCAATAGGAAGCTAATGACTCTATGAGACATCAAGAATCAGTCATACAAATCAATAGAATGAAAATATCAAAGAAAACATAAAATACTTCATTGGAAAAACAATTGACCTGGAAAATAGACCCAGGAGAGATGATTTAAGAATTATTGGTCTACCTGAAAGCCATGACAAAAAAAGCCTGGATGGCATCTTCCAAAAAATCAGCAAGGTCCTAGAACTAGAGAGTAAAATAGTCATCAAAGAATGCAACAATCACCTGCTGAAAGAGTTCCCATATTGAAAATTCCAAGGAATAATGTAACCAAGTTCCAGAATTAGCAGGTAAAGAGGAAAACACTGTAAGCAGCCAGAAATAAACAACTTAAAAATTGTGGAACCACAGTCATGATTATTCAGTACCTTGCAGCTTCTATATTAAAAAATCAAAAGCCTTAGAATATGATATTCCATAAGCCAAGGGAGCTTGGATTATAACCAAGAATTAACTACCTAACAAAACTGATCATAATCTTTGGGGGGAGGAGATGGACATTCAATGGAAGAGGGGACTTGGAGACCTTCCTGATGAAAAGACCAGAGTTCAATGAAAAATATCGTCTTCAAATACAAATCTTAAGAGAGGCATAAAAAAGTAAACAGGAAAGAAAAAAAAAAACATGTAATTCAATAAGGGTAAAATGTTTACATCCTTACATTGGAAGATGATACTTCTAATTCTTCAGAACTATATCTTTACTATGACATTTAGAAGGTATATACATAGATAGAGTGAATAGATTTAAAGTAACTTTGATGTGATGATTAAAAAAAACCTAATTAAGTGGTGAAAAGGGATTGTAATGGGAGAAGAAGAAATGAGGAGACATAAAAGGGTAAATCACAGGAAGAGGCACTAAAACATATTACAGTAGAGAGGGGAAAGGGAGGGAAGCAGGCATTGTTTGAACCTTACTCTCATAAGATTTGACTCAAGGAGGGAATAACATACTTGGGTATAGAAACCTAATTTGCCCTATAGACAATAAAAGGGAAAAGTGGAAAGAAATAGGAGGGGGTGGTTAGAATAGAGGGAAGAAGTAGTAAGGGAAAAGGAAAAAAAGGGAGGAGGATGATAGAAGGGAGGGTATATTAAGGAAATAGTTGTCAAAAGCAAAACTCTGGTGAGGACGGAAAGAGAGAAAGCAGAAATAAAAGCATAAACAAGGTGGAGGGAAATAAGATGAAGAAAAAGACACAGATAGTAGTCATAACTATGACTGTGAATGGATTGCACTAGCCCACAAAATGGAAATGGATAGCAGAATGGATTAAAAACCATAATCCTACAATATGTTGTTTACAAGAAACACATTTCAAGCAAAGGGATACACATAGGGTAAAGGCAAAATGCTATAGTAAAAAAAAAAAAAAAAAAGCAGGGATAGCAATCCTAATCTCAAAGTAAGAGCAAAAACAGATATAACTAAAAGAGATAAAGAATAAAATCATATCCTACTCAAAGGTACCATAGACAATAAAGTAATAGCATTACTAAACATATATGCACCAAGTGATATAGCATCATTGGAGCATACACTGTCTTAGGGTGGTGGTGGTGGGAGAGATGGGGAGAAAATTTCAAATTCAAAATCTTGTGGAAGTGAATGGTGAAAAGAGAAAATAAATAAATTACACTTTTTTAAAGTTTAAAAAAGAGAATGACAATTATGAAACAATATACAAAAACTTAAGAAATGCAGCAAAAGCAATTCATATGGCAAGTTTTATAACTCTAAATGCTTACACGAGTAAAATAAAGAAAGGGGAAGTCAGTGAATTGGGCATGCAAGTAAAAAAACTAGATAAGGAACAAATTAAAAATCCTCAATTAAATACCAAATTAGACATACTGAAAATCAAAGGAAAGATTAGTAAAATTAAAATGAAAAAAAAAAACAATTGAACTAATAAATAAAACTAAGAAATGATTTTATGGAATAAAAACAATAAACTAGATAATCTGTTGATTAATTTGATTTTTTTAAAAAGAAGAAAACCAAATTACCAGCATCAAAATGGAAAAGGGTGAAATCACATCAATGAAGAGGAAAATAAAACAACAATTAGGAGCTATTTTGCCAAACCGTATGCCTATAAATCTGACAATCTCAATGAAATGGATGAATATTTACAAAAATATAAATTGCCCAGATTAACAGAAGAGTAAATAAAATACTTAAATATCCCCATTTCAGAAATGGAAATTGAACAAGCATCAATGAACTCCCTAGGAAAAAAAATCTCCCAGGCCAGATGGATTCACACATGAATTCTATCAAATATTTACAGAACAATTAATTCTAATACTACATATACTATTTGGGGAAATGAGCAAAGAAACAGTCCTACTAAATTCTTTTTTTATGAAACAAATATGATTCTGATACCTACACTGTGAAGAGCTAAAACAGAGAAGGAAAATTTTAGATCAATTTTCCTAATCAATATAGATGCAAAAATTGTAAATAAAATATTAGCAAAATATTACATAAACTTATCATGAGAATGATACATTTTTAATCAAGTAGAATTTATACCAGGAATGCCAGGTTACTCCAATATTAGGAAAACTATCAGCATAATTGACCATATCAACAACAAAACTAACAGAAATCATATGATTATCTCAATACCTGCAGAAAAAGCTTTTGAAAAATACAACATCCATTCCTACTAAGAAACACTAAAGGGCACAGTAATAAATGGAGTCTTCTTTAAAATTATGAGTAGCATCTAACTTAAAACATCAGCATGTGTTATATGTAATGAGGATAAGTTAGAAGCATTTCCGATAAGCTCAGGGTGAAACAGATTTCCATTATCACCAGTGTTATTCAATATAGTACCAGAAATGTTAGCTTTAGCAGTAAGACAAGAAAAAGTAATAGAAGGAATTACAACAGGCAAAGTAGAAACAAAGTATCACTTATTGCAGATGATATGATGATATACTTAGGGAATTCTAGAGAATGAATTAAAAACCTATTTCACATTATAAATAACTTTAGCAAACTTGCAGGATATAAAATAAACCCACTTAAATCATCAGCTTTGCTAGATATTACTAACAAAGTCCAAAAGCAAGAGATATAAAGAGACATTTCGTTTAAAGTTACTGTACACATTACAAAATATTTGAGAGTCTACCTGGTGAAACAAATCCAGGAATTATGTGAACGCAATTACAAAACACTTTTCACACAAATAATATCAGATCTAAATAATCGTAAAAACATAAGTTGCTTGTAGGTAGGCCAAGATAATATAATAAAAATGAAAATTCTTCCTAAATTAGTTTACTTATTCAGTGACATACCAATCAAACTAGTAAAAATTATTTTATAGAGGTAGAAAAAGTAATAATAAAATTCATCTGGAAGAACTAAATGTCCAGAATATCAAAGAAATTAATGAAAAAAAAACTGCAAGGGGAGGTGGCCTAGTCCTACCAGACCTTAAATTGCATCATAAACAGCAGTCATCAAAACTACTTGGTACTGGCTAAGAAATAGTGGTGGATCAGTGGAACATGTTAGGTACAACAAGACACAGTAGTCAATGACTATAGTAATCTACTGTTTTATAAACCCAAAGACTCCAGCTTGTGGCATAAAAACTCACTATTTAACAAAAATGCTAGGAAAACTGGAAAACAGTATGGCAGAAACTGGGCATAGACCAATACCTTACACTGTATTCCTAAATAAAGTCAAAATGGATACACAATTTAGATAAAAGAGAGAGCAAGGAATAGTTTAGCTGTCAAATTTATAGAGAATGGAAAAATTTATGACCAAACAAAACATAGAGAATATTATGAAATGCAAAATGAATAATTTTGATTACATTAAATAGAAACATTTTGCAAAAACAAAACTGATGCAAACAAGATTAGGAGAGAAACAGAAAACTGGGAAAGAATTTTTACAACCATTGTCTCTGATAAAGGATTTATTTCTAAAATATATAGAGAACTGAGTCAAATCTATAAGAATACAAGTCATTCCCCAATTGATAAATGGTCAAATGATATGAACAGGCAGTTTTCAGAGGAAGAAATTAGTCATATAAAAAAATGCTCTAAATCACTATTGGTTAGAGAAATGCAAATCAAAACAACTCTTAGATATCATATCACACCTATCAGATTGGCTCACATGACAAAACAGGAAAAAGATAAATGCCAGAGAAGACATTAGAAAATTGGAACTATGCCAAAAGGGATATAAAATTGGGCACATCCTTTGACCCAGCAATATCACTACTAGGTCTGTATCCCAAAGAGATCATTAGAAAGGGGAAAAGGCACACCTACAAAAATATGTATAGCAGCTTTTTTTTATAGTGTCAACGAATTGGAAATTGAGGGAACACCTCAATTGGGGAATGGTTGAAGAATTTGTGGGATGTGAATATAATGGTAAACTATTGTCCTAGCAAGTTGTGCACAGTATATTTGCAGTTTCATGTACAATCATTTTTTTTATTATAATATGTTATTGAAATGATTTTTATTCCATAAAATACTTTACCATAAAAAATAAAAGGGAAAAAAGACAGTGATCAATTGACTGAGAGGGGCATTCCATTTCTAATTGCTATAAGGTATAAATTGAGTAACATTAATACACTGACAGATATTACTTTTCATCTGTATGGCTGATCCTGCCATCAAAGCAGGTCATAACCCTTCATCTCTTTTGTATTCATCTCTGAGTATTTCATGTCCATTTAAGTCCTAGGTAGAAAACCTACCCAATATAGTGAGAGCCTACGCTGAGACTCCCAGCATATTCTCTGCTATTATTCCTCCCATTATCTCTCATTCTCAGTTCTCTTTCTTTTCTAAAACCTCCATAATTAGTTTCATGTCATTCTTCATGTACAAATCATCAGCAACAAGCAGCAGAATATTTGTAATGACAATATGATTCTCAATGCTCTTTAGTCTGTAAGCAGTGTTCTTCTGGAAGGATGGTATTCCACTGTTTCTATTCATATAGTATCAATAGGACAATGTCAGTATTAGTATGATGGGCTTTTCCAGCTGGAGGCTGTTCAAAACCATAGAAAGCACAGCTGCAGTTTCTCAACTGTGATTAAGTCTGATCTCAGAATTAGTGTGGGAGAATGGAAACAGCAAAGGATTTGAAGTCAGGCATTTGGGGTTCAAATCAAGACTTGTTAAGTACTACTTATTTGATTATGAAGAAGTCACTTAGGTTCTCTGGTTCTCAGGTCCTTCATTTGTTATAATGAAAGCATTGCCCTAGACAACATCTAAGCTCTTTTTCTAAATCTAAAATGGTATGATCTCCAAATCAGTTTTAGATGCAGTTCATTACACATCTGAAATTTAATTTAATTAATACATTTCTTAAGTGCCACTTATGATTTTGCTATGGTTCCTATGGTATGCTTTGTTGACAGCTAAGTGACAGATAAAGCACAAGGCCTGGAATCAGGAAGAACTGAGTTCAAATTCAACCTCAGACACTTACTAGCTGACTGACCCTAGGCAAATCATTTAAACCTGTTTGCCTCAGTTTCCTCATCTATAAAAATGAGCTGGAGAAGGAAATGGCAAACCATTCCAGAAGAGTTGGATATGTCTGAAATAACTGAACAACAAAAGTTGTATGTCTCGGTGTGTAGCTGAAGAGTCCTGCACTTGAAGTTAGGAAACCTGGTCATGAATCCAAGTTCTGCTACTGGTAAACTCTATAACTTTGGGAAAGCCCCCTAAGCTCTCTGAGCCTCAGTTTTCCCAGGTGCAAAAGGGATATGATAGTACTTCACTGTTTTGTTGTGTTTGTCCTTTTTTAAAGAAGACCATGACATCAGCGAAATGATGACATGACTTGCGGTTGACTTTGATTTGAGTGAGGGAGGGCTGTGCAAGGTCATCAGACTCACTTCCTCCTCTTGAGCCTTCTGGATCCAGTGACCAGATATTCATCAGGATGACTAGAGATGGCCCAGGATACAGTGGGAGACCCTTGCCCTTTTAGCCTAAGGATTTTTCAGGTATTTACTGAGAGTGAGGTAATGTCCATTCAGTGAATAGGTACTGATACTTTAAGAAGTAGTCAAGGGATGGCCCCTTTAATTAGAGAAAAAAATCAAGCTGGAAGAGAAAGACCCTCAGGGTTGCTGTTCTGTAGAGAAACAGTTACAGTCGATTTTCACTCTAAGCCAGAAAGGCCCAAAAAAACAACCATTAAGTGGAGCTTGGGCAGGGACCTATTGTGGTGGAATCTACGGGCTTCAGAATGAACTGGGAGGGAAGGAAGGAAGAAAGGAAGAAAGCAAGGAAGGAAGGAAGGAAAGAAGGAAGGAAGGAAGGAAGGAAGGAAGGAAGGAAGGAAGGAAGGAAGGAAGGAAGGAAGGAAGGAAGGAAGGAAAGAAGGAAGGAAGGAAGGAAGGAAGGAAGGAAGGAAGGAAGGAAGGAAGGAAGGAAGGAAGGAAGGAAGGAAGGAAGGAAGGGAGGGAGGGAGGGAGGAAGAAAAAACTGAGTAAACTCACATAAATTCTTGTCTGTTTCTTCATTTGTAAGAATAGGATAATAATGCTTATACTTCCTATTTTGTAGGGTCATTGTGGACAAATCATTTTAAAAAGGAATATATCTGAGAAATATAAATAAGAAGAGTGTTGCTGGCCAAGCACCTCTGTGATTTCATTAGTATGGGGAACTTTTAGTACAGAAAACTCCTTTTACTGATGTAGACTCTGAAACTTTTGTGTAAATTGTGGTCTGAGACAGTTTCCTGTAGCAGTAAGAGATTGGTTGTTTTGCTGATAGTCCCATAGCCAGTAGGTACAAATTCAATTTAATTCAACAGGCATTTACTGAGTGCCTACTATATACCATAGACTAAGGTAGGCATTGGAGATAAAAACACAAAAATGAAAGATTTCTCTCATTAAAGAATTTTATATTTTATGGAGGGATAGCCTGTACAAAGATGCAAAATAAAATAGTAAAGTAATATAAAGCATTTTCTACATTAGAGAACAAATTTGACTGGGAAGATAAGGAAAGTTCTCTGGTATGAAGTGGCACCTGAGTCTGCTTGAAACAGAGCTAGGGATTCTACAAGACAGAGAAGAGGAGACCAGGTATTGGGAAGAGAGCACTTAATGCAAAGCAGGATGACTGTAGATCGACTTCAATGTACAAGGAGACCAGTTTTGTAGAAAAGTAGAGTGAATGGGGGGAGTAGTATGAAATTAGTCTGGAAAGATATTTTGGATACAGTCTAGAAAGTACTTTAGTGTCAGAGGCAGAACTTGAATCCAGGTCCAGGCAGAGTCTGTGTTTCCTCCAACACTGATCCAATCCAAACTATTTTTTGAACCATTATTCAAATTTTTTCTTACTCCTTTACTCCTCTCTTGGCACTGTTCCTTACTCTCCTGACTTCTTCCATGATTCCTCAAACACTTTCTCATCTTAGTAGATGCTTCTTCCTCTTTGGCTTTCTCACCTTGGAAGATTTTGACATCCCTATAGTCCTCCCTCTAATTAGTCAATTACAGAACCTCTGTTTTAAGTAAATGCCCAGATGAGCCATATTCATTTCACCACTTTTCTCCCAACACCTCCCAAGACTGAAAACTTCTTTCCTTAATATTACCCTATTCCTATGAATACCCTCTCATTCTCCATGTCCAATCTCAGCTTCTTTTCATGGCTTGTATTCATGAAAATGTAAGCTCTTTTTGGGTGGGACTTTCTGCTTTTATTCATATTTTCAGTGCTTAGCGCAATGCAGAACACATAGCATGACTCAATAAATACTTGTTGACTTGATTTGCTACTAATTCAATTCATTGTTATCCTAATTTCCCTAAATCCCTGGTTTCCCTAATTACCAGCACAATATCTGTCCTGCAGGGAATTCTACACATTTTCTATTTTCACTTATATACACCAAGATTATCTACATAGACATGATTTACTTTTCTTTTTGCCCTCTTACCTCCTTTCCACTTCTCTGCCATAATCACTATAACAGTAAGGTGGAACTCCATAGGACTAAGAACAATTGTATAATTGTGTCTGTCCCACACTTTGCCAAGGCAAATAAAAATACAAAATTATTATGTGACCAATCCGTTGATGAGCTTCTCCTATTTTAGAGAGGCCCATCCTATGATGGTAAACACACAGTATCTACTCTATAAGAGAAATTGTTCCAGTTAAAAAGAATAACTTCTATTTCTTCTACAGCCTAGAGATGAGCTTCTTTGATTCCAGAAAGTGAAAGCTCAAAACAAAACCTTGGAATAATTTTGTTTTATTTTTTAACTTAATATTTTGTTTTTCCAAATTATATGTAAAAACAATTTTTAATGTTCATTTTTAAAATTGAGTCCCAAATTCTCTCCCTGCCTCCCCATTTCCCTCATTCAGAAAGTAAGCAAGTTGATACAGGTTATACATGTGTAATCATGCAAAACATATTTCCATATTAGTCATATTCTTAAAGAAAACACAGAACAAAATAAACACCCAAGAAAAAGAAGGAAAGAAAAAAGTATGTCTTGATCTGTATTCATATTCCATTTATTCTTTCTCTGAGGATGGATAGCATTTTTCATAAATCTTTCAGCATTGTCTTGAATCACTGTATTGCATAGAACAGCTAAGTCATTCACAGTTGATTATCTTACAATATTGCATTTTCTGTGTATGATGTCTTCCCTCTTCTCCTCATTTCACTTTGCATCCATTCAAGTAAGTCTCTCCAGGTTTTTTGGGGTTTTTTTGAGAGCATCTAGCTCATCATTTCTTATATCACAATAGTATTCCTTCAAAATCATATGTCACAAAAATTCCCCAATTTATTGGCATCTCCTCAATTTTCATTTCTTTGTCACCAGAAAATAAGTGCTATAAATATTTGGAAACAGTTCCAAATTGCTCTACAGAATGATTCAATCATTTCACAACTCCACCTACAATGCATTAATGTTTCAATATTCCCACATCAGCTCCAATATTTATCATTCTCATTTTCTCTCCTATTAGTCAATCTAATAGGCGTGATGTAGTATCTCAGTGTTATTCTAATTTGCATTTCTCCAATCAATAGTAAGTTAGAGCATTTTTATATGCCTGTAGGTAGCTTTGATTACTTAATCTGAAAACTAACTCTTCATATTTTTGATCATTTGTCAATTGGGGAATAGTTCTTATTTTTATATATTTGACTCATATCTCTATATATTTGAAAGATGAGACCTTTTTCAGAGAGATTTGCTTCAAAAAGTTTTTTATTTTCCACAGTGGGGTGGAGCCAGTATGGTTGAGTAAAAGCAGGGACTTCTCTGAGCTCTCCCTCAAAGCCCTCCAAATACCTGTAAAAATGACTCTAAACAAATTCTAGAGCTTCAGAACCCACAAAATTATGGAATGAAACAAACCCCCAGCCCAAGAAAACCTGGGAAGTTTATAGGAAGGGCCTTTCACACAGGGCAGAGAGTGGAGCCCAGTTCAGTGTGGGCTACACTGGCACAGGCAGACCTGAGCAGGCCTAGGGGAACTGAATCATTGGAAGCTGTGGTGGTTGCCAGATTTTTCAACCCACAAACACTATAAATGTCAGTAGAAAAACTCTGTGGGGCTTGGGTGAAAGAGTATGAGGCAATCTAGCCCCAGACCCAGGGCAGCAGTGGCAGCAGCAGCAGCAGCAACAGAGGCTATTTCTGGAGCTCTGGGAACCACAGACAGTGGTGGATCAAGTTGCTGATACAAAATTCCTGAAGCCTGGGACAGTACAGCCATTCCAAGCCCCATCTCCACTGGAATCAGAGTTCTACCTTGACAGACATTTAGAAAGTCAAGTGTTTGGCTGGGAAGATGAGTAGACATCATAAATGAAATCAGACTATAGAATCTTATTTTGGTGACAAGAAAGATCAGGGCATAAAACCAGAGGAGGACAGCAGAGTCAAAGCTCCTACATAAAAAGCCTCCAAGAGGAATATGAATTGGCCATAGGCCATGGAGGAACTCAGAAAGGATTTTGAAAATCAAGGAAGAGAACTAGAGGAAAAATTTGGAAGAGAAATGAGAGTGGTGCAGGAAAATCATGAAAGATAAGTCAACAGCTTGCTGAAGAAGACCCCCAAAAATATTGAAGAAAATGATACCTTAAAATTAGACTAACCCAAATGGCAAAAGAAGTCCAAAAATACAATGTAGAGAAGAATGCCTTCAAAAGCAGAATTGGTCAAATGGGTAGGGAGGTCCAAAAGCTTATTAAAGAAAATAATTCCATAAAAATTAGAATGGAGCAAATGGAAGCTAATGATTTTATGAGATATCAAGAAATTATAAATCAGAATCAAAACAATGAAAAAACAGAGGACAATGTGAAATATCTCACTGGAAAAACAACTGACCTACAAAACACATCCAGAAGAGATAATTTAAAAATTATTGGACTATCTAAAAGCTATGATCCAAAAATGAAATTAGACATCGACTTTCAAGAAATTGTCAAGGAAAACTGCCCTGATATTCTAGAACCAGAAGGTAAAATAGATATTGAAAGAATCCACCAATTGACTCCTGAAGGAGATCCCAAAAGGAAAACTCCTAGAAATATTGTAGCCAAATTCCAGAGTTCCTAAGTCAAGGAGAAAATATTACAAGCAGCCAAAAAGAAGCAATTAGAATACTGTGGACATACAATCCGGATAATACAAGATCTAGCAGCTTCTATATTAAGGTATCAAAGGACTTGGAATATGATATTCCAGAGGTCAAAGGAGCTAGGATTAAAACCAAGAATCACCTACTCAGTAAAACTGAGTATAGTATGTCAGGGGGGAAAATGGTCATTCAATGAAATAGAGGTCTTTCAAGCATTCTTGTTGAAAAGACCAGAACTGAATAACAAATTTGACTTTCCAATACAAGAGTCAAGAGAAGCATAAAAAGGTAAATGGGAAAGAGAAATCATAATACACTTATTAAATCTGAACTGCTTACATTCCTACATGGAAAGATAATATGTGTAACTAATTAGACCATACTTAGTATTAGGGTAGTTGGAGGAAATAGATACATAAATACATAGACACAGAGTGAGTTGAATATGAAGGGATGATATGTAAAAAAATAAAATTAAGGGGTGAAAGAGGAATATATTGAGAGAAGGAAAAAGGGATAGAATGGGGTAAATTATCTCACATAAAAGAGATTTTACAATGAAGCAGAAGAAGAGAGAGGTGAGAAGGAATGAGTGAACCTTACTCTCATCAGATTTGGTTTAAGGAGGGAATAATATACTCACTCAACTGGGCACCTTATCATACAGGAATGTATGGGGTGGGGGGGAAGGATGATAGAAGGGAGGGTAGACTAGGAGAGAAGTTACTCAGAAGCAAACTCTTTAGAAAAGGGACAGGGTCAAAGGACAAAATGGAGAGGGTGGATAGGTTGGAAGGAAATTTTTTTTTTTTATCTTTCACAAAATGACTACTATGGAAGTGGTTTGCATAACTACACATGTATTACCTGTATGGAATTGCTTACCTTCTCAATAGGGATGGGTAAGGAGGGAAGAAGGGAGAGAATTTGGAACTCAAAGTTTTAAAAGCAAATGTTAAAAAGCTGTTTTTTACATGCAACTAGGAAATAAGATAAACAGGCAATTTGTCATAGAAATCTATCTTACCCTTCAAGAAAGTAAAAAGTAAGGGAATAAGAGGGGTGGATGATAAAAGGGATGGAAAACTGGAGGAAGGGGTAATCAGAATACTTGCAATCTCATGGTGGGGGAGGGGAATGATGGAGAGAAAATTTGGAACTCAAAATCTTGTGGAATTGAATGTTGAAAACTAAAAATAAATAAATAAATTTGTCTTAAACTTTTTGCACAGTTGTAATTGCTACCTGTATTTCCCTCCATCCTATTTTCCCTCTGTTTATTCTATTCTCTCTCTCCTACTCTCTCTGTCTTTCCTCAAAAGTGTTTTGCTTCTATTGCCTGCTCCAATCTGCCCTCCCTTCTATGAGTATCACCCTTCCGTTATTCCCTTCCCCTCTTATTTTCCTGTAAGGTAAGATAGATTTCTATACCCAAATGTATGTGCATGTTATTCCCTCTTTGAGTGAATTCCCACAACCTCCCCCATCTTGCCCTCCACTGTAAAAGTTCTTTCTTTCCTCTTTTACATGAGTTAGTTTACCCCAATCTACCTCTCCCTTTCCCTTTCTCCCAGTGCATTCCTCTCTCACCCCTTAATTTTACTTTTAAAAATATCATCCCATCATATTCAACTCATATTTGTGGCCTCTATCTATATATACTCCCTCTAACTGCCCTAATAATGAGAAAGTTCTTATGAGTTACAAGTATCATCTTCCCATGTAGGAATGTAAACTGTTTGACCTTATTAAGTCCTTTATGATTTCTCTTTCCTATTTAACCTTTTTATGTTTCTCTTGAGTTTTATATGTGAAAGTAAAATTTTCTATTCACTTCTAATCTTTTAATCAAGAACGCTTGAAGGTCCTCTATTTCATTGGTGTTCAGTTTTTCACCTTAAGGAATAGACTCATTCATGCTGTGTAGGTGATTCTTGTTTGTAATCCTACTTCCTTTTCCTTCTAGAATATCATATTGCAAGTTTCAATGTAGATCCTTCAGTACGGAAGCCACTGAATTTTCAGTTTTCCTAACTGTGGTTCCATGATATTGTTTCTTTCTGTTGGCTTGCAGTACTTTCTCCTTACCCTGGGAGATATGGAATTTTGCTATGATATTCTAGGGAATTTTCATTTTTGTATCTCTTTCATGAGGTGATAGGTGGGTTCTTTCAATTTCTATTTTACCTTCTGGTTCTAGAATATCAGGGCAGTTTTCCTGGATAATTTCTTGAAATATGAGATACAGGATTTTTTTTTTATCATGGCTTCAAGGAAGTCATTAATTTATTTCTCCAGAATTTGTTTTCCACATCAGTTGTTTTTCTAATAAGATATTGCACATTGTATTCTGTTTTTTTTCATTGTTTGGTTTTGTTTTATTATTTCTTGATATCTCATTGAGTCATTAGTTTCCACTTTCTCAATTGTAATTTTTAAGTAATTATTTACTTCAAAATTTTGTACTCTTTTCTATTTGGCCAGTTCTGCTTTTTAAGTAGCTCTTCTCTGCAGTGGATTTTTGTACATTTTTTTTCCATTTGATGAATTCTGCTTTTAAGGAAATTTTCTCCTCATTGGATTTTTCTTACCTCTTTTACTATTTTGTCTATTCTGTTTTGTAAGGTGTCCTTTTCTTTAGCATTTGTGTGTGTTTGTGTGTGTGTGTGTGTGTGTGTGTGTGTGTGTGTCCCCTTTACCAAGTTGTGGACTCTCCTCAAAATTTTCTTACATCACTCTCATGTTTCTTCCCAATTTTTCCTTTACTGCTCTTACTTGATTTTTAAAATTCATTTTGAGCTCTACCATGGGAACGATTCATATTTTTTTTGAAGTCCATAAAAGTAGGACTTTTTACTTTGCTGTCTTCTTCTGTATGTTTTGATCTTCTTTATCACCATGGTAACTTTCTACGGTCAGAATTATTTCTGTTGTTTGCTCATTTTCCCAGCTTATTTCTAGACTTTTAACATTTTTTTTCTAAAATAGGGCTCACCTTCCAAGATGGAGGACACACTGCCCAAAACTTCAGGTGTTTTATTCAAGTATTTTCAGAGATGCTTCTAGGGATCTGTAAGTTTTCTGTTCTTTTAAGGTGGTATGATATAATGATAAGTGTGCTTACTACCCTTTTGGCCTGTGCTCTGGTCTGTGAGTAACCACAAGTACTCTTCTCTTCCCTGAGACTGTGTTGAGGCTCCATGCTCCACTGTGGCAGCAAGTTCTGATATTCTAGTACTCCTCCTTGTCCTGGGACTACCATCCAGGACTGGAATATGGACCTAAGTATGGGCACAAAAAAAAAAAAAACTCAGCTTTTCTCTAGTGCCAGCAAAGAGATTCCTGTAACCTCCTTCTGACCAGTTGTTTGACTTCCTTATCATCTGTGGGCTGAAAGCTCTGAGAGTAGTCACTGAAGCTGCTGAATCATTCACTCCCAAGGCCTACTCCTAATTTTCTGGGATCTGGACTGTGTTGCTGCAGCCTGCATTTTGTTACACTTCACTCTTACCAACCTTTCCTGACTAAATTTTAAGTTGTCTTGGGCTGGAAAATTGTCTCACTCTCTCCTTTTGTGGGTTCTGCTACTCCAGGATTTATATTAGGGCATTATTTAAAAGTCTTTGAGGGGATTTGAAGGAGAGCTCAGGTGAGTCCCTGCTTTCTGCCTGCCATCTTGACTCCAGTCACCACCATCCCTCTTACAATGATTTTTAAAGACCATAGGAAACCCTGAAGCTAAGGTGCCCTTTCAACTTCTTGTCAGCACTTAAGAAGTGATAAGGGCCATACTAGTTATAGCATGATCCTTATATCAATTCTTGTCTTAGGCCTGTCGCACATTGATCATTCTTTTGTTCTACATTCCTTCAATTTTTTTAAGTTGGTACTAAAATGTGCACTTACTTGTATTGCCTTGAAATATATCCTTATTTCAGATAGGTAGATAGAAAGAATGAAAGAAAGAAATAGAAAGAGAAAGAGATAGATAAATAGATATAAATAAGAGAAGAAAAATAGAAAAAAGAAAGAGAGAGAGAGAAAGAGAAAGAGAGGTAGATATAAATAGGGATCCAAAGTATGACAGGAACTTTTCTATAAGTACACCTGACACTGCTGAAAACTCAGTATGGGGTGGGGGGGGTGTTTGAGAATGTGAGTGCTATGATTCCCTTGTAGGAGAGCATATAGTGTTCATTTAAATAATAATAAAATTTACTAGCATTTATGCACTATTTTAAGTTTTGCAAATTACTTTACAAGTATGATCTTACTTTATCCTCAGCACAAACTTAGGAGGTATAAGATACCCTCATTTCACGAATGAAGCTGAAACAGGCAAAAGTTTATGACTTAAAGAAAGTCACACAGCTATTAAGTATCTAAAGGAGGACTTGAACTCAGGTCATCTTGACTCGAACTCTATTGTTCTATTCACTGTGCTGCCTAGATAGTATAATCTTTTTTCCCCTATTTATAGCATTTTCTTTGATAAATTATGGCTGTTGTACTTACAGGTGAGGAGTTGATGCTAATATAGTAGGTTGGCCAATTAAAATATCTGCCCTTTTTTTTTCTCCAAGCCAAGAAAAGGTGACCTACCACAATCCCTCCCCCAAAACAGAAATGCACTTGAACCTCTCTTCCTTAAATCTGTCTTTTGAGCCTTTCTCTGGAGCTTGATAACAAGAATAAAAGATACCCTGGAGACAGTAAGTAACATGCATTTATTAATAGGATCACTCAGGAATCTGCCTCTAAAAACAGTCATAACTAGGTTGGGGTGACGAATCTTGTCCAGAAGACTGAATTTAAAGGCAGAAAAAAAACACTTACACTTCAGCAACATAGAAACAACTTAACTTATGACCTAATTACAATAGGAAGCAATGAGACAAATTTCTTCCTTTACCCAAACCTTCCCAGTAGCAGCCTCAAATGTTCCACAGTTGCCAAATATAGGAGTTAATACCCCAAGGTCTCTCTTCCCCAGTGAGTAGAGTCTCAGAATCTCTTTCTTCATAGGACCCTGTATCTTGGCATCTTTTCATTTCTCAACTAAATTAGCTTTAAAAGTAGAAAGTCTACCTGATAGCCCTGTTCTTGATGCTCCTTCATCCAGGTGCCAAAAATTCTAGTTATGGATCTGGATACATATAATCATCACAACAGAGTGAAGAAGCTCACAAATGCATTAACTTCACTATCTAACAAGGCATGTTCTTCCCATATACCTGATTAGCAGTATCAACAAAGAATTTTCCAAAGCCCTTGGTATAGGGAGACATTTAAATAAGTAAATTGGGTGAGTTGTTTTTTGTACAGTGCTCTGCGAAATAGTAGTTAATGAACTAAATATCCCCATATCACTCCCAATATTGTTGTTGAATATTTGAAGACTGGTGTTTACTTTTCCCATGATAAAACCCCAGTGCCTGAGTTTTCATTTTCTCACATATTTTTATGTCAAAAAGTATCTCCTTTCCATGCTTCTCACACTATTTTCATATATTCTCTTCAAATTCTTCAAATAGCTTGTTTACTGTTAGACAAGTCTTTGTTTAGTTTTTAAATGATATTTGTTTTTATTTCAGTATCTCAGGCCGAAGAAAGATGGCTGAAACATGACATGCTTCTCTTCGACAGTCTGCAGATAGATCTGGACCAAGACAAGTAGTTTATTGAAAGGGAGAAATTTTTGAGAATAAAACTGCTAAGGGAAAGTATTTATGTCTTACAAACCAAGACATATTTACTTATGAGAAGTTATTGGATTTCTCCCCCTTTCCTCTATGATCTTGTCTCCATTAAAAAAATAAGTTGTCCCTAATGACATTAACTGGAGGAAAACTCCAGGCAGTTTCTCTCAACTTTGGGTGTTCAGGGAGACTGTGCTTCTATTTTACCATAGAAACTTAATTTAAAAAATACTTTTCATTTTGTTAAAACACAAAGAACTAGATGAATCCAATCACCATCAGACGAGCATACACATGCCACCTGCAAACCAAGCCCTTTGCCATATTTAGTGATGGCTTGTCAGGTTTGATTAAAGCCTGAATTAAATAGCCCTCATTAGAACTTCAGAAGGATGAATTATCCTAAATAAATAGATTACTCCTGCCCTGATATAAACACTGGAACTGTACACCTTACTAGTAACATTCAATTATGCTGATAAATGAGAACTTAAACTGTAATTTTTTAGCATTACTCATTTTGTCTTTAATATACTGCTACTTTGTGTTTTATTGTGATTGAAAACCTAATCTGTAAAGAGTCTAACAATAGTTTAGATTAGTGCTTCCCAGCCAGGCTCAGAAAGATAATATTAGCCTTGGGTATGGTTTAAGAAAGAGATGAAGGGAAGAGTGAGAAATGCCTCTAAAAGACAGTATGGATTTGGCCCAAAACTTTGGTTTAAGTGTCTCACTTCCTTGAATTTCTTGGTGCCTCCAAAACTCAGTTCTCATGACACTTTCTTGATGGGGCTTTTTCTGACCCCACCTCACCCCCAGGTAATAGCATCACCCACCACCCCAAACTCAAAGAAAACTTCCTTGTTGTTTATTTGGTGGGTATTTTGTGTTTACTTAGATAGGGCTTCACTTGAAGGTATCATGTTTTGCTTCCTATAATAGAACGTAAGCGCGTGGAAGAAAGGGATTGTTTTGTTTTGGGGTCAGTTCCTAGCACAGCTAGATGGCTCAGTGAATGGAGAGATGAACCTGGAGATCAAATTTGACTCCAGTCTCATATTGACTGTGACCTTGGGCAAGTAATACACTTAATTTCTGAGTCCCTCAGTTCTATCATCTGTAAAGTGTGGATAATAATAGTATCAATCTTCCAACTTTGCCATGAGGATCAAATAAGATAGTAATTATACAGTGCTTAGCATAGTACCTGGCACATAGTGGGTACTTTATAAATATTAGCTATTTATTACAGGATTGGTTGTATGGAGGAAAGACTTGGCAGGGAAACCAATTTATGAGCAAAAGAACAAACGAATGAATGAAAAACCATTTAAGTATTTACACCCTCAAGGCAATGAGCGTCTGAACTTGAGTGGATTGGTAGACTAGAGAGAAAGGGACAGATGCTAGAGATGTTGTGGAGGTAGGAAAAACAAGAATAAAAAATATTTAAATATGTGAAATGAGGGAGAGCTGAGGAGAATCTCCAGATTGGAAACCTGAGCACTTCAAAAGTTGGTGATAGGAAATGGGAAAGTTTGGAAGAATGGTGGATTTGAAGTAAAGGGCAAAGAGTCCAGTTTTGGACAAGCTTAAGATATCTATGGGAAGTCCAGCTTGTAATATCTGAAAGCATTTGTAAATGTACAATGGAGTTTGGGAAAGCTATAGCTCAAAACATAAATCTGATAGTCATCTATACAGAGATGATTAACTCCAAATAAGACAATAAAGAGAATTTTTTTTTTAACTAGAACAGAATTTTGGAAGACTCTGCAAAGCCAGTATGTGGATCAAAGCATGTGACACCTCTTCTACCTTTCTAGTTTTCTTGTATCTTATACCTCCTTACATCCTCTGTGATCCAATGATGTTGACCTCTTTCTTGTTTCTTAAACAAGACACTGCCCTTCCTCCTAACTTCAGACATTATCAATGACTAACTATCATAACTAGAACACTCTCTTTCTTCATCTCCACCTCCTAATTGTCACAGCTTCCTTCAAGTCCCAGCTAAGATTTTATCTTCTGTAGAAAGCTTTTCCAAATCCCTTTTAATTCTAATGCCTTTGCTTTGTGGATTATTTCTTATTTACCCCAGGGATAGTTTATAGGTAGTAGCTGTTTGCATGCTATTTGCCCCATTAGCCTGTAAGTTCCTTGAGGGCAGAGAATGTCTTTTTCATTTCTTTGTGTCACCAGCAATCAGCTGTGTTGTTTGCTGTGTTGTCCAACTGTCCAGTGGAGTCAGATGATGTGGAGAAAGTGAGGCTGGTGACTTTGCACAGCCCGCCCTCGTTTAAATCCAGTTCATTTACATGTCATGGCATCACTTCTCAGATGCCATGGTCCTCTTCAAGTACTCCAGACAAACAGCAGCAATCAGCACAGTGTCTGGCATCTACTAGGTACTTAATAAATGCTTATTTACTGATATAATTTCAGAAAACTAATTATGTAAGATTTGAAGCAGAATTTAGCAATTCAGGAGTGCATTTCATCTCCTCAGCAGTTTATAAACATTCTCGACTCAAGCTGTAATGAGATAAAACACTGTAGTACATACAGAGCACTCCTTTGCAGCATATGGTAACTATTTGCGTGTGATTTAAGGAAGGATGGGATAGGCCTCAAAACACAACTATGCTCCTTTACATTTCACACTTGGTGAAATTACTTTAGCTCTCCATGGTTTTCCATCTTTGAGAATCCTCTATTAAAATGTCCCTTTGGAATAGGAAGGGGGCAAGAAGTGAGATTATTATTATTATATTATTATTATTATTATTCCCATTATTATCTAATATCTTAGCAAATATTTATCATAAGCAAATGAAAGCAAAGGCCTGCAAAAAAATGGGAAAGTTGTCGAGTGGTGGGTGGATTAGAAGAAGGGTATGGCAGGAAGAAAGGCAAGAATATGGATTGATAGGCGATTAAAAAATAAATTTGGTCTAAGCATTTCTGTGTACCTCCTCCAAGGTAGAAAGATTAAAAAAAGAAAAAGAAGCTAGGATTCTTTTTAAAACTTATTTTATTTAGAGGAAAACATTGATACAGAGTGGGGGGGGGGAGGTCTCTAACAAGAGAATAAGAAATTACTTCTTTTAGCAGGTGGTACTTGAACTAAACCTTGAAGAAAGATAGAATTTCCAAGAGGCAGAAGTGAGGAAGATTATTTTTCAAGGTATAGTGGACAGTCTGTAGGAAAAAAAGCATACAGCTAGGAAGCAGAAAACTCCATAGAGGAAACTATACAGCCAATGTGATTGGAATATAAAGTTCATGAAGTTGCAGTGATGTATGAGTTCAGCTAGAACCAGACTTTAAATGTCAAACAGATGAATTTGTACTTTACCTTAGAGGTAACTGGGAGCCAGTGAAACTTCTTGAGCAGGGGAATAACATGGATAGAACTTTACTTTGGAGATATAGATTGGGCAATTGTATAAGTGACAGATTACAGGAGAGACTGAATGGGGGAATTCCATATAGAAATCTATTACAATAGCCTAGTAAAATAGTGATGGAAAGTTGAACAAAGGTAGTGCTTACCTGAGTAGAGGACATAGATGGATGTGAGAAATTCTATGGAGGTAGAATTGATAAGACTTTTCAATGGAGCAGATAAGGGGGAGGATTCATGGTGATGAACAAAGTATTGAAGATATTTATGATATATATACATGTACCCACAAATATATATGTATGTATGTGTATGCATATTGTAATCATCTGCAAAGAACTCTTAGTTAAACTCATTGCAAGTTTTTGAAAAAGGAAAAGAGGGAAGGAGAAACAGAGCAAGAAAGAGAGACAGAGCAAGAGAAAGAGAAAGAAGGAGAAAGAGACAAAGAAAAAGAGAGAGGGAGGAAGGGAGGGAGAAAAACAGAGAGAGACAGAGGGACAGGGGCAGGGGAGAAAACATGGGAAGAGGATCCAGGATAATACCAATTCACCTCTGCATAGGGGGAAGAGGTATGTGGGCTGTATGTAATGATCCTGCAAAAGAGACTAACAGATTCGATTTCTAGGTAGGAAAAGTATCACATGAGAGCATCTTCATAAAAATCCAGGGAGAAAAAAATCACCCTAGAGAAAGGGTAGTCATAGGACCATAGATTTAGAGTTGGAAGGGACATTAGGGGTCATCAAATCCAACTCCTTCATTTTACTGGTAAGGAAACTGAGATGGAGGGAGGGTAAATGATTTGTTCAGGGTCGTGCAACTAATAAATATTTCAGGCAGTATTCTGTCTGGAGCCTTCCTGACTGGAAGCCTAGTATATTATCCACTACACCGCACTGTCTTTCAGTGTCATACACTGGGGAGAGGTCAAGAACAATGGAGACTAAGAAAAGGTGATTGAATTTAGTAATAGGCAGATTATTGATAACCTACAGAAGAACAGTTCTAGTTGAAAGATGAAACTAAAGCCAGACTGCAGGGGGTTGAAAAGTGAGGAGGACATGAGGAATTGGAGGCAACAAGATACTTTTTTTTCCTCCCTAGGAGGACTGTGACTGTGACTGTGAAAGGAAAGAGTTATAGAATGAGGGGTTAAATGACTTAACAGGGTCACATCACCAATAATTGTGAGAAGTAGGATTTAAAGCTAGGTCTTCCTAGCTTCAAGACAAGCTCTGTATCCACTGTACCAAGCCAAGTCTCATAATTTACACATAACAGGTACTTAATAAATTTTCATTGAATTGAATTAAAAGTAATTATATTTTCTGCATGCTGAGTTATTTCCTACATTAAATTTTTCACTCTCTACCATGAGTAGCATTGTCTTTAAAAATATTTTAAGAGTCAGTACTAGTCACTGCTGAGAGACAGAGACAGCAAGAAATAGAGAGCTTTATGGACATTCACTATCCTGTTGGAATTTGTAGCCTAAGACAAATAATACTGACATTTGCTTTTTTTGTTGTTCAGTTGTTTCAGTCACGTCCAACTCTTGGTGATCTCATTTTAGGGTTTTCTTAGCAAAGATACTGGAGTGTTTTGTCATTTCTTTTTCCAGCTCATTTTACACATGAGGAAACTGAGGCAAATAAAGTTAAATGATTTTCCCAGAGTCACACAACTAAGAAGAATCTAAAGTAGGATTTGAACTTAGGTCTTCCTGACTCCAGGCCTAGCACTCAATCTACTCTGCAACCAACAATACTGACACTGATGGTCAGTAAATTTAAATCATTAAACCAAAACATTTTTTGATAGTAAGGCATAAAGAGTTGTGACTATGAGTAATAAGGCTATCTTTTTAAATAAGCATATAATTCCATACTTGAAAGAGCTTTGTTTTCATTGACTTAGCTATTGTCTTTACAGAAAAAAATTTTTAACCATCCTATAAGCTGGTCGAAGATTTTTTAAGAGTCTTTCCTTTTGCTATGTGAGCTAATGCAGGGGAAGAAAGCAGGAAAACAACATATATCATAACAACAATGTAAATGAAAAGCGAAACAATAATACAATTGAAACATTTCTGCAAAATTATAATGACCAAGATTGATTCCAAGAAAGAGATATAAGAATTCATCTCTCTTCGCCCTTTTTTAAACGGGTAAGGTATTTTGTGTGTGGAACACTGAATATTACGTCAAAGTTTTTTGATATATTGGTTAGATTTCACAAACTATTTTTCCCTCTTTTTTATTCTTGGTTATAAGTAATGGATCTTTGGGAGGGAGTCCCAAGGAAGTAAATACATATGTATGTGTGTGTATAATGAATATAATGTATGTGTATTCATATGTGCATATATGTGTGTATATATACTTATACACATAAAGGTATATGCGTGTGAGTGGCTATAAATGACTTCAAAGACCATCAAGTCCAATCATCCATATTCTAGAATAAACTGAGACCCATAGAGGTCAAGTGACTTGCCCAAAGTCACACAAGCAGAAAGATGAAAGGCAGCATTTGTCTGTTTCCTCTGATACCAAAACCTTGCCATTACATACATTAGGAAATATATTTGATATAAAACAAAGTATATGCCTACAAAGCTTGCATTAAGATTCCTGTGGTCAAAATCAAACCCAACAATGCAACCTGCAATCAATCTGGTGATGAAGATCCCAAACAAATTTTGGCTATTAAAAAAAAATACACATCCATTCTGAAAGAACAAAGGTATGCTATTATAAAAACAATCATAAAACCATGGAATTTGAGAGCTGTAAGGGACTTCAGACTTCAATTCCAGCTCTCTACATGAATTACAAATGTTGTTTCCACTCTTCCTGGAAGGGGTTAACTAGCCTCCATTTAACCTCTAGTAAAAGAAATTCACTACTCTCTGAAGGATTCCATTTCTTTTAAGGACAGTACTGTTTTTAGGAAATGAAGTTCTTTTTTTTCTATATGTCAAGCTGAAATTTGACTTCCTTTCACTTTTTATCTATTGTTTCTCGTTCTAAGTCAAGCAGACTAAGTTGAATACTGCTTCCATATGACAACCTATCAAATATGTATAGGTAGTGATCATGTTTCCCTCCACTGTCTTCTTTAAATTAAACACCTTTATTTCTTCCAAGAAACTCTCATGTGACATATTTTTGAGCTTCCTTGTGATATTTGTCACCTTCATCTAGGTATGTGCCAGTTTGTCAATGATCCTTCTAAAATGTTCTGAATGCAATATTCTTCATGTGGATTATCCCTTCACTCTACTCAGATTTCTACCCAATAATATAATCTAACATCACTGGAAGTCTTTATGCATGAATCATGTTTTAATCATGACTCTCTTGTCTTTGTGAAAATTGTTTTTAACTAAGTGTTCAAAATAGTTATTTTGTTAGCTTCAGCTTTACTTCCCCATTCCAGCTTGTCAAAATCTTTTTGTATCCCAATTCTGTCATTTACTGTATTAGCTACGCTACTTAGGTTCATACTATGCACAAATTTTGTAAGTATGAGTACAGCCAATGCTATCATCCTCGTCATTGATCAAAATGTTGAATAGAAAAAAACAAGGTCCTAGAACCCTCTGATATTGACCTTCTCCTAGTTTTATTGATCCATAAATAACACTCTTTGTGTTTATTCTGTCAAACAGTTCTTAACCTGCCTAAGTAAATATTATAACCTAGCCCACATTTCTTTATCTTATCCCCAAGGATGTTGCAAGAAATATTTCCATGAATGTCAGATCTTCTATGCCCATGGAATTTCCCCAGTCTCCACAATTTACTAAATATCATATCATATAACAACTGTGGGGAGGTGGGAAGGTCATTCTGATGTGACTTTGTTTTAATGAATCAATGCTGGCTTATGAACTTGATTGCCTTTACCAATTTGGAATTTGTTTCTTATTAATTTCCTGGTTCTGCAGGGTGGAGGAGTGTGGAAAAAAAAGATATAGTTTTATTCATTGAAAAGTTAATTAAATCAAAAAATAACTCTTATTTATGGATCAAGTCCAGCCAAAGATCATAAGAATTCCCAATAACTTTCAGGTAGGACTAAGAGAAAATATGTGTTCCTTTGAATTCTGTATTCCAGGATCCCAGTTAGTTCTCAAACTCCAAGTAAATATGTGCTTTGCGACCTCTATTTCAAGTAACTGATGGTTCAGAAGAGAGTTGTTTTCCTACTCGAGTTTCTTAGAGGGAACACAGGACAAGGAAGGCATTGGGGCATATAATATAGAGGGAGTGTCTGAGGTGCTTCAAATGTCAGGTTAAAAGAGAGACATTTCAAAAGAGATTTTTATAAAGCATTTTGAAAATAAGAACACCAGAGAAATATGATAGAGGCCTAGGGAGAAGACAATAAAATGTCTCTGACCTTGGGTCTTTCAATGAATACTCCATGAGGTATCCAACAGTAGTTTTGCCTACCTGGTAATAGAAAGGCACAAAAATAGCCCATGAAAGCAACAACTGCAGTTATTATAAGCAGGCAGATTCTGGGAAGTGAATGTGGTGAACTGAGATGGAGATTAACCTTTACCTCAAAGTCTCAGATGCTTGATAGAGGCTGAGGGTAGGGCAAAAGTAATAACTGGAGTGGGGAATCACAGGTGAAAAAAAAATTGCTTAAGAAGAGATTTCAGATTCTGGAAGAAATCTCACTGATCTGGAACTCTAACCTGTACTTTGTTGATTTCATTTCTATCTAAGTAAATGTGTTCTAATTGCAATTGAGTGAGTAATAATTTCCGGGGCAGATGAAGTTGGAAAGGAGATCATCAAGAAGGCATGGAGAGAGCCATGAGAGATTTATAAGTTATCATTTAAGCTATTCATATCCATAGATAGCTCAGAAAGAACCTAGGAAATCATGTGAGTGACAAAAAAAGTGATGTTTCATGCATGAAATTACTTGGTCTAAGTTTTTAGCACTATCTAATGGCTTGATCAGATTATCAGATATGGTGAGTGCTTGAAATTGTTCCATTTGCAAGTGCTCATTAAGTGAGTTAGGATACCTTGAGTCAAGAGTCAACTATTAGCTTACTTAGAAAAAGAGCACAAAATGGTCATACCTCTTAGTTACTAATTGGTGAGACACTTGCCCCGCCTAGCAACATGTTTAAATCACCAAGTTAACACCTACTGGGTTTGACTTTCATGACACTATTCATATAGGACTTTGGAACTTTTTTATGATATCTCTGTTACCTATTTTCACTTACCTTCTCTGTTCTTATCTTTTTTTAAGTCTGTTTCCTGATAAATTCCCTATTCAACTACATTATTCTCTTTGAACACTTGTGATTTTCTTCCTGACCGGAATCAATTGTAATTATGGCACAAGAATGTTTTTTAGGTTGTTCCAACTCCCTTAAACTGACTTCCTTTTTTGAGTAGTAAAACATAAGATCATAGCTAACTATTTTATAGTTGATCAACACACACATATACACACACACATAAATTTCTATATTTTTTCCAGTTACATGTAAAAACAATTGTTAATATTTTGCTTTAATTTTCGGTTCCAATTTGTCTCCTTTTCTCACCTCCTCCCCATTCCTGAGAAGGCAAGAAATCTGATATAGATTATACATGTGCAGTCATGAAAAACATATTTCTATATTAGCCATGTTGCAAGAGAAAAAAAAACAATGCAAGAAAAATAAAGTTTTTTTCAAAAAAATATGCTTGATCTTCATTCAGACTCCATTAGTTGTTTCTCTGGAGGTGGACAGCATTTTCCATCAAGAGTACTTTGGAATTTTCTTGGATCATTGTATTGCTAATAATAGCTAAGTCATTCACCATTGATCACTGTATGATATTGCAATTACCATCAACACAGATATATTAAGGACTTACTCTGTGACAGGAGCTATGGTAAGAGCTAGGGATATAAAGAAACAAAAACATATGATCCCTCCCCTTCAGGAATTCACCTTCAAACGGGAAAGACAGCATGCAAATAATTATGGACAGAGAGGATGTATACAGAGTAAATGGAAAGTAATCTCAAAGGGAAAGCATTAGCACTGTGGGGGAGAGGAACCAGACTGAAAAAATGTCTCTTTCTGCAGGAAGAGAGATTTGGCCTGAGTTGTAAAAGAAAGCAAAGAAGGCAAGAGGAAGAATACAAAGACATGGAGTTTGGTGATAAAATGGCCTGTGCAAAGCTGGATGGCAAAAGGTATCAAGAGTAAAGTGTAAGAAAACTGGAAATATAGTAAGAGGCCAAGTTGTGAAGGGATTTAAAGACCAAACAAAGGATTTTATATTTGATCCACAGGGTAGTAGAGAGCCCCTGAAGTTTATTGTGTTGGGAGTATCATGGAAAGACTTCTACTTTAGGAAGATCTCTTTAGCAGATGAATTGAGGTTTTGTTAGAAGAAGCAAAAAAAGCAACAAGAAAAGTATTGCAGTGTCAAGATATGAGTTAATTAGGGTTTGTACTAGGGTGGTGGCTGCCTAAGCAGAGATGCTGGATGTATATGAAAGATTTTGTGAAGGTGAAAGCAACAAGACTTGAAAATAGATTAATATGTGCTGTGAGTTCAAGTGAGAAGTTGAGAATGACACCAAGGTTGTAAGTCTAAAGTAACTAGAAGGATGGGCCTCAGATTAATAGGCAAGTTGGGAAGAGGTTAATGTATGGGAGGGAAAAAATAACAAATTCACCTTTGAGTATGCTGATTTTGAAAAACCAGTGGAATACTCAATTCAAGATTTCCAAAAGGCAGTTAGTGATTTTTAACTGGAGTTAAAGAACCAAGAGTTGCTTATAATTATTTAGGAATCAACTGCATAAGAGATTCTAATTGAATCCATGGGAGCTGATGCAATCAACCAGACAGATAGTATAGGAGAAAAGAGGGTCCAGGACATAGACTTGGAGGATATCCACTGAAAGTGGCTACAGCTTGGTTAAGATCCAACAAGAGAATGAAACAAAGCAATCAGGTAAAATAAATCTTTCCAAATCCACTTTCTGGTAGTATACTATATTTGCTAAATCACATTCAGCATTCCCCTCTTTATTTGTCATGAGCTCCAAGGTGGCAAGGTAGAAATGACAGGATTCTTTGAAGGGAATATCAATGTTATTTTAGAATTGTTGAGAGACAAGGAGAATATCATCTGCATTGTGGAGAAGGGTTAGTTCCAGAACATGAGTTCCTCTTGTCATTTCCTCCCCCTGATGAAGATGAACTCATCAGTAAAAAAGTTAGAAATATGTCAGTTGCTCTGTTTATAGCAGAGAATGTAGGGGGCAGATAGGTGGTGCAGTGGATAGAGCACCAGTGCAGGAGTCAGCAGGATCTGAGTTCAAATCTCACCTCAGACACTTGACACTCACTAGCTGTGTGACCTTGGGCAAGTCACTTAGCCCCAATTGCTTCATCCTGAGTCATCTCCAGTCATCCTGATGAATATCTGGTCACTGGAGGACAAGTGAGGCTGATGATTTGCGCAGTTCTCCCTCACTCAAAACAAAGTCAAGTGCAAGTCACGTCATTACTTCTCTGATGATATGATCTTCTTTGGCAATGAAGGACAAACACATGCAGCAGAGAATGTTCTCTTAATGGTACTGATAGCCAAAACCCTCATTACAACTATATCTTAACTCTGCATTTTTTTTTAATTTGTGTAGACTATAGATCATAAGTTTCCTAAGAGTAGCAGCTATATTTTCATTTTTATATTTCTATCCCTAATACTTAATACTTAATATTTCTATCCCTAATGCTTAACACACAACTGGTGCTTGATAAATGTTTGTACAATTGAATTGAATTGAAATCTGTCAAGAACTTATCATCCATCTCCTCCAGCTGGTTTGGCAACTTGTAGCATACTCCCAGTATATCACCTCTGTTTCTCTCTCCTTTGATTTTATACAAATGCTTTCTAGAGTGCTTCTTCCAAAAGGTTTAAAAATTTTTAACAAGTCAATATCATCTTGATGAATAATCACATCCTGCGTCTCCTTACACTGATTCCATTCTTGAACAAGATTTATGTTTTCATTGCTACAGTCCATTCATTAGTCTCATGTCTCCAAGCCTCAGTAGTATCCATGAGGTCATATGTACTTTCCTGTGATAAAATGTATTCCTCCCTCTGTTCAAAGTATGTAATATAGTGTTTGAAGGCAATTCCAAGGCAGAAAATGGAAAAGATCTTTTTTTAATGGTGCCAATTTTAAATAGTTTTTATTCTCCAGGACAAGAATTGCATTTCCACTTGTTTACAGTACGGATAAAGTACAACATTGTTCACTTCTCTTCCTCTGCACGTATTCAAGTATTCAGACTGCCCAGATTTACACAGTAGCTTAAATGTTACTGTGCAATGCCTACTGCCTTGGCTCCAAATTTTGAGTCCTTCAATTTTTGGAAAGCTGTGCAGAATGCTCTTTCTTCTGCTGTTTACTCCACCTCTTCAATGGTGGGTCCAGAAGAAGCACCTCCAGATGGGGCTGCTCCACCCCCTGGGAACCCACCAGGTATGGCTTCTGGCATGCCCCCTGCACTCTGGTACAGCTTAGTAATGATGGCATTGAAGACTTTCTCCAGTTCTTTCTGCTGATGCTCAGATTCTTATTCATCCAGTTAATTATTCATTACATTTGTCAAGGATCTTTTGTTTGTCTTCATCAATTTTGCCTTGCCGGTTTTCATCCTTCTTGTTAGTCTTCATGTTGAAAGCATAAGATTCAAGAGAATTCTTGGAAGACACCTTGTCTCTCTGCTTCTCATCCTCAGCCTTGTATTTCTCAGCCTCCTGGACCATATGCTCAATGTCTTCCTTGCTCGGACGTCCTTTATCATTGGTGATGGTGATCTTGTTCTCCTTGTCTGTGCTCTTATCCATAGCAGAAACACTGAAAATGCCATCTGCATCAATGCCAAATGTTACTTCAATCTGAGGAACACCTCTGGGTGTGGGGAGATTCCTGTGAGCTCAAATTTGACAAGCAGGTTGTTATCCTTTGTCATTGCTCTCTCACCCTCATAAACATGAGTAAGCACACCAGGCTGGTTGCCCAAATAGGTGGTAAAAGTCTGTGTCTGCCTGGTGGGGATGGTGGTATTACATTTGATCAGAACAGTCATAAATCCACCAATTTCAAGGGAAAGAATAGTGACATCCAACAGCAGCAAGTCCTGCACATTCTCAGATTTATCTCCAGACAAAATGGCAGCCTGGATAGCTGCACCATAAGCAGCATCTTCATCAGGATTGATACTCTTGTTGAGTTCCTTGCCATTGAAGAAGTCTTGTAGAAGCTTCTGGATTTGGGGGATTCGAATGGAACCACCCCCCCCCCCAGGATGATGTCATGAATCTGTGATTTATCTAGCTTGGAATCTCTTAAGGCCTTTTCCACAGGGTCCAGTGTGCCATGGAAGAGATCAGCATTCAGCTCTTCCAAACAGGCTCAGGTGATTGATGTATAGAAGCTGATACCTTCATAGAGGGTGTCAATCTCCCTCTAGGTACTGGAAGAGAGGGTGCGTTTTGCATGGTCACAAACAGTGCAAAGACAGTGAACAGTCCTCTTGTTCTCACTGATATCCTTGTTCTTTTACTTGAATTCAGCAATGAAATGTTGTCGAAGTCCTCCCCACCCAAGTGGGTGTCCCCAGCTGTGGACTTGACCTCAAAGAGGCTATCTTCAATGGTAAGAATGGAGACATCAAAAGCTCCACCTCTAAGGTCAAAGATCAACACATTTTTCTTGGCACCAACCTTTTTGTCCAAGCCAAAAGCAATAGCAGCAGAATTTGTCTCATTGATGATTTGGAGCACATTGAGACCAGTGATAGTTCCAGCATCTTTAGTGGCTTGACGTTGGAAATAGTTGAAATAGGCCAATACTGTGACTATGGCATTTGTGACAGTCTTCCCAAGGTAAGCGTCAGCAATTTCTTTCATCTTGGTCAAGACCATAGAAGATACTTCTTCTAGATAGAAACTTTTGGTTTCCCCTTTGTACTCCACTTGGACCTTAGGCCTGCCTGCATCATTCACTACCGTAAAAGGACAGTGCTTCATGTCTGACTGTACAACTGCATCATCAAATCTGCGACCAATCAGACGTTTGGCATCAAAAACTGTGTTAGTGGGTTCATGGCAACTTGATTCTTTGCAGCATCACCAATTAAACATGCTGTGTTGGTGAAGGTGATATAGCTGGGGATGGTAAAGTTTCCTTGATCGTTAGCAATGATTTTCACTTTCCCATGTTGGAAGGAGTAAGTGGTGCCAAGATCAATGCCAACTGAAGGTCCCTTTGATGTGGTTGCTGGGAAGTTGGGGGTTATAGTTGACCACTGTTGAGAAAGAAGGGCTGCTGCTGTACTAAGTAGACCAACTAGGAAAGCTTTTGAGCAACTTGTACATTACTAACAAAAATGAGTAGCTTTCCAATGTGATAGGGACAATGAAGAAGATTTATCAATTTTGCCTCTGTCATAAAAAGTACAGGTAAAGTTGACACACTATGGTTTACAGTACTTTGTTGATGAAAAAAAGTAAAATAAAAACTAGCAAAGGACATTTTGCTCCCTGGCTTCCTTCCAAGTAACAGGACATTCTTTGTTCTTGTGTATCTCATCCATGCATCATTTGAATACAGATTTTTTTAATTCACCCATTCTCCTTTTTAACTTGCAGTTCACATGCAGCCTCAGCATACTTAAAATGCATCTGACAGGGAAAGAAACATGGATGGTGATCTGTGATAACTCTATCTGTAAACTAGAAATAGTATAATTAGTAAGTGAATTTTCACTTAGTGATCACTTACTTCTTGAGGCTCAATTAATGATCACCTTGTTGAAAGAATATAGGTATCCTTTAGTCTCTCAATAAGATGAGACCTGACTTATTTGATTGAAGCAGGATAGGTGATAGGATTAACTTTTGAAGTCTCTGATCCTATTATGGGACATCCAGCACCAATAGTCATCAAGGGGATAGAAACTGGAGCTTTAATTTCATTGGCATAAAGAAATGTAGGATAAGGAAACTCCCTCTACTAAATCAAATTGGTGTCTTATCTGCAATTTATAGTCTTAGAGAGCAGCTTAGGGAGTTAAGTATCTTGCTTGGTTTACTTAACTGCTGCAATTGCTCAAAATCTGTAGAAATATGTTCCATATGTTACATAGGAATTGCTTTCAAATAGTGCCTTTGACAGGGGCATACAGCAAGTACAGGGACATACAGAAGCAGGATTTGAACACAGATCTTCCTTGCTCAAGATTGGCTGTCTACTCACTATTCGACATTCCTGTTCAAAATGTATGTGTCTGTAATAAGCTTTCTATGGCATTTTGTTGCAGGGAAAGGAAAAGAGCACAACCTTCAAATATGGTAAACATAATGGTAAGAAAACAGGCAATTATTTTTTACTATGTCTTTTCCCCCTATAAGTTCCACCCTTTTCTTCAGCATTACTAATATAATATTCACAATATAAATATATAGAGAAAAATATTACCTCAATTACCTAAATGCCAATGGAGAATGATTAGTACTATTAAAGTGACTTTGTATAGTATTTTAGGGGGAAAAGTTTTTATTAAGCACCAGTGCCAAATACTGTGTTAAGTGTTTTATAAATGTCTCATTTGATTCTCACAACAACCCTGGGAGGTAGGTGCTATTATTCTCATTTTGCAGATGAGAAAGCTGAGACAAAAATGGGAAGTGACTGGCCTAGGGTCACATAGCTAATAATTGCCTGGAGCTGGATTTGAACTCAAATCTTCCTTACTCCAGACTGCAATGGTAAAGGGAAATTGAAGGTCTTCCCTGCCTCTTAATAGACCCATGTGACCTGCTTTAAGGTTTGACCCAGCCCACAGTCTGAGTCACATGAAGCCCATGATGAAAGGAGCTTGCTAAATGGGTGATGTACAAAGGGTGCAAAAGAAAAAAAAAGAGTGAGGGGGAGCTGAGAGAGAGCAGACAGCA
The DNA here is from genome assembly GCF_028372415.1 of Notamacropus eugenii. NCBI lineage: Eukaryota > Metazoa > Chordata > Mammalia > Diprotodontia > Macropodidae > Notamacropus > Notamacropus eugenii. Next base: position 358,898,472 of record NC_092876.1, read on the forward strand.
GAACAGAGCAGCTAGCATGAGTAAGAGAGGTAGTGATTTTGCTTAAGAGAGCTTGTTTGTGGGTAGGCCTGATGGAGGGAAGCCTTGGGGATGGTCATGCTCCCTGCATTGATAATGGGCTTAGGTTTCTTTGTTACTATGATGAATTTGACTTTCTTGTGTTTGAATAAATGTCTAGGTTTCATTTTTGAGGAACAGAGGAAGAGAGTTTATATTTTTCAAATTTACCCTGGAAATACATATGCATGTCCATAGGAGCTGGTATGGTATCTCATTGGCACTACAGATGACAAGGAGGATTGCCATTGCAAAATATAAAACTTCTACTAGGAGACAAGAAGTCTCTAGGGAAGGAAATGGGTATCCCAGGATGGGAAGATTTACCTTATTCCTCCTTGGTGAAAGAATGGGTTAAAAAGCTCAGGATTTTGTGAAAACTCTAAATTGAGGCTACAGAAGGGAGAAACCAGAGATTTAGATGTTTGGAAGGAATATCAATAGAACCAGGGAAAGAAATGACAGGGATATGTAGAAGAGGATGGGCATTGTTAAGAAGCTTTCGTATTATGTGTAAAAGTAGAGACAAACTGCTGGTGAAAAGGATTCAGCTGAAAAAGGATTAGCTGATTTGCAAGAGAAGTTTTCTATGCTACAGCATCCAAACTTTCCTTTAGAAGAGTAAGTTAAAAAGTATCAAGTAGGAAGAGAAAAGAAAGTTTTGAAAGTGCCTCAGAAAAAAGGGGGGAGTGGAGGCAAAATGGCAGAGGAAAAGCATGGACTTGCTAGAACTCTTCCCCCAAAACCAGTCAAATACCTGTAATAAATGAATTTTTAAAAAATTCTGGAGCTCTAGAACCCACAGAATGATGGAGTGAAGCAAATCTCCAGCCCAACATACACTGAAAGATCGACAGGAAGTAGCAATTATGCCATGCTGGGAGTAGAGAGCAATACAGCATGGGCTCAGCCAGCACATACTATACCCAAGCAGATCTTGGTGGGGACTGAATCTCTGGCACCTGTGGCCGTTTCTAGGCATCACAACCTAAAAACGCTATAGACAAATTGGGAAGTCAGATAAAAACCTGATTGAACCTGTGTGAGAGAGTAGAGTGGCAGTCCCAGAGTAGCGGAGGGTGTGGAGGAACCTGTAACAGACATAGCAACAGCAGGAGCAGGGGCAGAGACTGTTTCTGGAACTCTAGGCCCACAGATTGCAGGGGTATCAAGTAGCTGACAGTACAATCCACAATGCTACTGGAAACAGAGAAATACCTGGACAAAGTTCAAAAATCAAGTAAATGGCTGGGGAAATGAGCAAAAATCAGAAAAAGAATCAGACTATAGAATCTTATTTTCATGACAAGGAAGAACAAAATATACAAACAGAAGAAGACAATAAAGTCAAAACTCCTACATCCAAAGCCTCCAAGAAAATTATGAATTGGTCTCAGGCCATGGAAAAGCTCAAAAAGGATTATGAAAATCAAGTAAGAGAAATAGAGCAAAAATTGGGAAGAGAAATGAGAGAGATACAAGAAAATCATGAAAAATGAGTCAATTGCTTGCTAAAGGGTATCCAAAAATGCTAAAGTAAATAACATCTTAAAAAATATACTAACCCAAAATGCAAAAGAGATCCAAAAAGTCAATGAGAAGAAGAATGCCATAAAAAAGCAGAATTGGCCAGATGGAAGAGGAGGTCCAACAGCTCACTAAAGAAAATGATTACTTAAAAATTAAAATGGAACAGATGGAACCTAATGATTTTATGAAAAATCAAGAAATTATAAAACACAACCAAAAGAATGAAAAAATACCACACAATGTGAAATATCTCATTGGAAAAATAACTGACCTGGAAAATAGATCCAGGAGAAAATATTTAAAAATTATTGGACTACCTGAAAGCCATGATCCAAAAAAGAGTCTAGACATCATTTTTCAAGAAATTATCAAGGAAAACTTCCCTGATATTCTAGAACTACAGGATAAAGTAGATCTTGAAAGAATCCACTGATCACTTTCTAAAAGCAATCCCAAAAGGAAAACCCCAAGGAATATTGTAACCAAATTCCAGGGCTCCCAGGTCAAGGACAAAATATTGCAAGCTGGCAGAAAGAAACAATTTGAGTACTGTGGAAACACAATGAGAATAATACAAGATCTAGCAGCTTTTATATTAAGGGACTGGAGAACTTGGAATATGATATTCCAGAGGTCAAAGGAGCTAGAATTAAATCCAAGAATCACCTACCCTGAAAGAAAAAAAAGTATGATACTTCAGGGGAAAAATTGGTCATTCAATGAAATGGAGAACTTTCAAGCATTCTTGATGAAAAGACCAGAGCTGAATAGAAAATTTGACTTCACACACAAGAATCAAGAGAAGCATAAAAAGACATACAGGAAAGAGAAATCATAAGTGACTTACAAAGGTTAAACTGTTTACAATCCTACATGGAAAGAAAATATTTGCAACTCTTGATACTTTTCTCAGTATTAAGGTAGTAGGAGGGATTTGATATATATATATATATATATATATATATCTACACACACACTGAGGACATAAAGTGAGTTGAATATGAAGGGATAACATAAAAAATAAAATTAAGGTATGAGAGAGGAATAGATTTGGAGAAGGAGAAATATAGAAATAGAATGAGGTAAATTATCTCACATAAAAGAGGAAAGAAAAAGCTTTTTCAATAGAGAGGGAGAGGGGGGAAGTAAGAGGGAAAGAGTGAACTTTACTCTGATCACATTTGGATTAAGAAGGGAATAATATGCACACCCAATTTAGTATGGAAATCTATCTTACACTACAGAAAAGTAGGGAGGAAGGGGATAAATGGGGGGTAGATGATACAAGGAAGGGCAAATGGAAGGTGGGGGTAATTAGAAGTAAACACTTTTGAAGAGAGACAGAGTCAAAAGACAAAATAGAATAAATGGGGTCAGGATAGGATGGAGGGAAAAATAGTTAGTCTTTCACAACATGACTGTTATGGAGTTGTTTTTCATGACTACACATGTATAACCTATATCAAATTGCTTGTCTTCTCAGTGACTGTGGGTGGGGAGGGAGGAAGGGAGAGAAGTTGGAGCCCAAAGTTTTAAAAACAAACGTTAAAAATTGTTTTTACATGTAACTGGAAAATAAGACATACAGGCAATGGGGTATAGAAATCTATCTTTCCCTACAAGAAAGTAGAAGGTACGGGGATAACAGAAGGGAGCGGTGTGATACAAGGGAAGGCATATTATGGGAAAGGGTAATCAGAATACATGTTGTCTTGCAGTGAGTGGAGGGGAGAGATGGGGAGAAAATATGGATATCAAAATCTTGTGGAAGTGAATATTGAAAACTAAAAATAAATAAATAATTTTTTAAGGTAAAGGGAAGGGGGGAAGTTAACAACAGGAATATGAATGCAACCCTTGCATCTGCAGGGACTGATTGGGGCCCAGACACCTTGTGAAGAAGACACATGGGAGGAAAATGAAACAAATTTAGATGAGACACCTGCTGGGAATGTGGCACATCTAATACCATGAAGGAAGCAGGAGCATGGGGGAGGGGGACATGGGGCACACACTGCTTAAGGAAGTAACTGGGGGGGTGGAGCCAAGATGGCGGAGTAGAAAGACGCACATACACATAGCTCCAAACCCACAACCCATAGAACGGATACAGGGAAGTAACTCACAGCGAATTCTGCACCCAGAGGCCACGGAATATTGGAGCGAGGGAGATTTCTGTTCCAGAGAGACCGCCAAACCTCTCACGGGGGGTCCTTCACGCTGCGGACTGGGCGCCGGGACTGGGAGCTGAGTGCAGCCCTGCTGCGGCCGCGGCACCTAGAGGAAAAGATCCGAGCGGGCTTCAGGGACGGGATCTCCAGCGGCCACGCGGGTCCCTCCACCCACAGAGGGACCTGCAAATCTCTCGCAAAAGGTCCGTCGCGCTGCAGACGCGGAGCCCAGGCTGGACCTGCGGCGGCCGCGGCTCCGAGAGGTACAGATCTGAGCAGGCTTCAGAGATGGGATCTCCAGCAGTGGCACAACCCCCCCCACTCACAGGTGACAAGGGTTGGTGAGAGAGTCTCTTTGGCGGGTCGAGAGGGGAGTGGGGTGCCCCCATAATTCAGGCCCCCCCGGAGGTAGAAGCTGAGAGGCAGCTGTAGACCAGGGCTCCCAAAGCGGGCGGGAGCCTGAATCCATTGTGGAAGGTCTGTGCATAAACCCCCTGAGGGAACTGAGCCTGTGAGGCGGCCCTGCCCTGACCTGAGCACCTGAACTGAATCTCACACTGAATAGCAGCCCTGCCCCCGCCAAAAGCCCTAAGGCTGGAAGCAGCATTTGAATCTCAGACCCCAAACGCTGGCTGGGAGGATCCAGAGGCGAGGTGGGTGTGAGGAGAATATTCAGAGGTCAAGTCACTGGCTGGGAAAATGCCCAGAAAAGGGAAAAGAAATAAGACAATAGAAGGTTACTTTCTTGGTGAACAGGCATTTCCTCCCTTCCTTTCTGATGAGGAAGAACAATGCTTACCATCAGGCAAAGACACAGAAATCAAGGCTTCTGTGTTCCAGCCCACCCAATGGGCTCAGGCCATGGAAGAGCTCAAAAAGAATTTTGAAAATCAAGTTAGAGAGGTAGAGGAAAAACTGGGAAGAGAAATGAGAGACTTGAAGTCAAAGCATGAACAGCAGATCAGCTCCCTGCTAAACGAGACCCAAAAAAATGTTGAAGAAAATAACACCTTGAAAACTAGCCTAACTCAATTGGCAAAAGAGGTTCAAAAAGCCAATGAGGAGAAGAATGCTTTCAAAAGCAGAATTAGCCAAATGGAAAAGGAGATTCAAAAGCTCACTGAAGAAAATAGTTCTTTCAAAATTAGAATGGCACAGATGGAGGCTAAAGACTTTGTGAGAAAGCAAGATATCACAATACAAAACCAAAAGAATGGAAAAATGGAAGATAATGTGAAATATCTCATTGGAAAAACAACTGACCTGGAAAATAGATCCAGGAGAGACAATTTAAAAATTTTGGGACTACCTGAAAGCCATGATCAAAAGAAGAGCCTAGACATCATCTTTCATGAAATTATCAAGGAAAACTGCCCTGAGATTCTAGAACCAGAGGGCAAAATAAATATTTAAGGAATCCACAGAACACCGCCTGAAAGAGATCCAAAAAGAGAAACTCCTAGGAACATTGTGGCCAAATTCCAGAGATCCCAGGTCAAGGAGAAAATATTGCAAGCAGCTAGAAAGAAACAATTCAAGTATTGTGGAAATACAATCAGGATAACACAAGATCTAGCACCCTCTACATTAAGGGATCGAAGGGCATGGAATAGGATATTCCAGAAGTCAAAGGAACTAGGACTAAAACCAAGAATCACCTACCCAGCAAAACTGAGTATAATACTTCAGGGGAAAAATTGGTCTTTTAATGAAATAGAGGATTTTCAAGCATTCTTGACGAAAAGACCAGAGCTGAAAAGAAGATTTGACTTTCAAACACAAGAATGAAGAGAACCATGAAAAGGTGAACAGCAAAGAGAAGTCATAAGGGACTTACTAAAGTTGAACTGTTTACATTCCTACATGGAAAGACAATATTTGTAACTCTTGAAACTTTTTTCAGTGCCTGGGTAGTTGGTCGGATTACACACGCACACATACATAGAGACAGAGTGCACAGAGTGAATTGAAGAGGATGGGATCATATCTTTAAAAAAAATGAATATGAAATCAAACAGTGAAAGAGAAATATATTGGGAGGAGAAAGGGAGAAATTGAATGGGGCAAATTATCTCTCATAAAAGAGGCAAGCAAAAGACTCATTAGTGGAGGGATAAAGAGGGGAGGTGAGAGAAAAACATGAAGTCTACTCTCATCACATTCCACTAAAGGAAAGAATAAAATGCACACTCATTTTGGTAGGAAAACCTATCTCACAATACAGGAAAGTGGGGGAGAAGGGGACAAGCAGGGTGGGGGGGATGATAGAAGGGAGGGCATGGGGAGGAGAGTGCAATTCGAGGTCAACACTCATGGGGAGGGATAGGATCAAAAGAGAATAGAAGTAATGGGGGACAGGATAGGATGGAGGGAAATATAGTTAGTCCTATACAACACAACTATTATGGAAGTCATTTACAAAACTACACAAATTTGGCCTATATTGAATGGCTTGCCTTCCAAAGGGAAGGGGTGGAGAGGGAGGGAGGTAAAGAAGTTGGAACTCAAAGTGTTAGGATCAACTGTAATGTTCTTGCCACTAGGAAATAAGAAATACAGGTAAAGGGGTATAGAAAGCTATCTGGCCCTACAGGACAAAAGAGAAGATGGAGACAAGGGCAGAGAGGGATGATAGAAGAGAGAGCAGACTGGTCATAGGGGCAATTAGAATGCTTGGTGTTTGGGTGGGGGAAGGGATAAAAGGGGAGAAAATTTGTAACCCAAAATTTTGTGAAAATGAATGTTGCCCGGTGTCCATGTGAAGTTTCCCCGCCGCCCTCCCGCTGCGGGCAGCCCTGGCCGGGGAGGAGGCGCAGGGGCGGCCGCAGCTTCGCCGCCCCGGTCCCGAAGATGTCCGACACGTGGAGCTCCATCCAGGCCAACAAGAAGCAGCTGGACTCGCTGCGGGAGCGGCTGCAGCGGCGGCGGAAGCAGGACTCAGGCCACCTCGATCCTCGGAACCCAGAAGCAGTGCTTTCACCAACGTTTCGCAGTGACAGTCCAGTGCCTATGACACCCACCTCAAGTGGCCCTAAACCCAGTACTGCTTCAGGAACTCCAGAGCTCGCCACAGACCCTGAGCTGGAGAAGAAGTTATTACACCACCTCTCAGACCTGGCGCTGACACTACCCACTGATGCTGTGTCCATCCGCCTTGCCATCTCTACGCCAGATGCCCCTGCAACACAAGATGGGGTGGAAAGCCTTCTCCAGAAGTTTGCAGCACAAGAGTTGATTGAAGTAAAGCGAGGCCTTCTTCAAGATGATGCGCACCCCACCCTGGTTACCTATGCTGACCATTCCAAGCTCTCAGCCATGATGGGGGCTGTGGCAGAGAAGAAGAGCCTTGGGGAGGTGGCAGGGGCCAGCACAGGGCAGAAGCGGCGGGCAGAGCAAGACCCTACCACAGCTACTACGTTTGCCAGCTCCTCAGCCTCTGGTCTGGCCTCCTCAGCCTCTGAGCCAGCCAAAGAGCCAGCCAAAAAGTCACGGAAACATGCTGCTTCCGATGTAGATCTGGAAATTGAGAGTCTCTTGAATCAACAGTCTACCAAGGAGCAGCAGAGCAAGAAGGTAAGTCAAGAGATTTTGGAGCTGCTAAATACAACAACAGCCAAGGAACAGTCCATTGTGGAGAAGTTCCGCTCAAGAGGACGGGCCCAGGTACAAGAGTTCTGTGACTATGGCACCAAAGAAGAGTGCATGAAGGCTAGTGATGCTGACCGACCTTGCCGCAAGTTGCATTTCAGGCGAATCATCAATAAACATACAGATGAATGATTAGGTGACTGTTCCTTCCTCAACACCTGCTTCCACATGGACACTTGCAAGTATGTACATTATGAGATTGATGCCTGCATAGATGCTGAAGCCCCTGGCGGCTCGGACCACCCCCCTAGTCAGGAACTGGCCCTTACACAAGGTGTTGGTACCGACTCCAGCGTGGATCGACTCTTCCCACCCCAGTGGATCTGTTGTGATATCCGCTACTTGGATGTGAGCATCTTGGGGAAGTTTGCAGTGGTAATGGCTGACCCACCCTGGGATATTCACATGGAGTTGCCATATGGTACCCTAACAGATGATGAGATGCGAAGACTCAACATCCCAGTGCTTCAGGATGATGGCTTTCTCTTTCTCTGGGTCACAGGCAGAGCCATGGAGCTGGGCAGAGAATGTCTGAACCTCTGGGGGTATGAACGGGTAGATGAGATTATCTGGGTGAAAACAAATCAGTTGCAACGTATCATCCGAACAGGGCGCACAGGCCACTGGCTAAACCATGGGAAGGAGCATTGTTTGGTTGGTGTCAAGGGAAATCCTCAGGGCTTCAACCGAGGCCTAGATTGTGAAGTGATTGTAGCTGAGGTTCGCTCCACCAGCCACAAACCAGATGAAATCTATGGAATGATAGAGAGGCTATCCCCTGGGACCCGCAAAATTGAGTTATTTGGACGACCACACAATGTACAGCCCAACTGGATCACCCTTGGGAACCAACTTGATGGGATTCACCTGCTTGATCCAGATGTGGTTGCCAGGTTCAAGCAACGGTATCCTGATGGCATTATCTCCAAACCTAAGAATATGTAGAAGTACTTTCTTCTCCTGGATAGTTAAGCAGCCCTACAAATGTCTGCTGTAATTACTGCCTTGTGGACCGAAACAGACTTCTTTTGGGGAAGGAAGGGGGAAGGGATATCTTTTTAAATAAAATAGGACTGCAAAATTCTATGTATGGGCTACAGCCATAATTAGTAACTAATAATACATATAGAATATAGAAAAGGAGCCAACACCAGCGTTTACTCTACTGTACTTTTTTTTCAGAATGGTTAACAAGTGAAAACATACCACTGGATTACTTAACCTGGCCTTTATTTAAGGACCAGGAAGTTTAGGGTATGCAGGGCTGGTTTACCCTCTAACTTAAACAAGAATCTCCTCCCTTGGAAACACATGTAGACAAGCAGTTTGTCAAACACTAGCGTTCACAGCCTCTAATAATTAGAGACAATTTTACTAGGAGAAGGCATCAGTCTGCCCTTCACTCACCTATGACCTGAGATAACAAATCAGGTAAGGACAGGTTGCCAAAAAAAAAAAAAAAAAAAAAAGCTTGAAATATTTTGTTTACAAATCGTATGGGAGAAAAACGAATGTATAGAGACCATAGAGCCATGTTTCTTCCTAAGACATGAAAATCAGTACAAATGTAAACATGTTGTTTTTCTCTGAGGTTCAGAGCTGTGTATTTTCTCTATTATTTTAATTATCTTTCAGGCAAGTCTTTTGAAAATTATACCAACAATTTTTTTCTTAAAAAGAATCAAACAACTCCCCTACTCCCACATCCCCATGTTCTGTCTCACTCCCCCAACTCCTTTGCTGTCATCACTGGGCCCTCTGCTTGTACTTGAATGCAGGCCCAGGTTTCAGCAACCACAGGGGCCTTCCTCCAAAGCCTGGCCCCTATCCAAGAAAAGAAAAGGGAAGAAGCACGGAGGGCCATTATTAACTGGAATCAGGCACCACCAGAAGCCCAGCTTGTGTTTCATATACAGGCTGATAAGTTTTCACTGGCTTGGGAGATGGGATGGGCTATTTCACAAACACCACTGTGCTTGAATTTCTGGATGCCACCCAGGCCAGGAATACATCCCTAAAGGGGGAGAGAGGAAAAAAAAACACCCAGAATTACATTACAAAATTCTCTTAAATTCTCCCATGAATGAATAAGATCCCAAGTATTTCCCCAACAGTGTGAGTTCCAATGAATATTCCCCAAGAGATGTACAAAATAGGCTTAAAAGTTAGAATCAAAGTATAACAGAGCCCAGGACCTACTATCCCCATTGTGCCATACCAAAGGAGGTTTGAGCCATGGAACCAGCAGTATCCTTGGTACTTCTACTTACCTGACATAAGCGAGTACGAATTTACTCTATTAAATTTTTGTCATAGGTAAGGTGGTAAGAATTCAAGAAACTATAGATTCTTTAAAAGGAAATAGTTGTATATGAAATTTGCTCCTGATATTCTCATTGTAAACTGGCTTGTGCATGAACTCAATAGGAAGACATTTTGCTGGAAATTGAGGCTCTGGATATTTGTTTCAACCTCTGATGTAGTGGAAAAAAACATTGGCTGTAAAGTCAGACAACCTGTGTTCAGATGCCCCTTTGCAGCTTGCTTATTACTACCTGTGTGACTGAAATATTAATGTGTTACTTGTAAAAGCAGACCTGAAAACATTTTAAATCTTAAAATAAATCAATAATAGTGCAAAAAAAAAAAAAAAAAAGAAAATGAATGTTAAAAGTTAAATAAATAAATTTAATTTAAAAAAAATGGGAAAGGGTCCCACATGTACAAAAATATTTATAGCAGCGTTTTTGTGGTGGCCAACTGGAAATCAAGGGGACACCCAACAATAGGGGAATGGCTGAATAAATTGTGGTATATGAATGCAATGGAATACCTTTGTGCTATAAGAAATGATGAACAGGAAGACTTCAGAGAGGCCTGGAAGGACTATATGAACCGATGCTGAGTGAAAGGGGCAGAACCAGGAGAACTTTGTGCACAGCAACAACCACAGTGTGAAAGGGATTTTTCTGGTAGAATTAGTGCTTCATTGCAATACAGGGGCTTAAATAATTCCCAATGGTCTCTTGAGGCAAAGTGCCTTCCACATCCAGGGAAAAAACTATGGAATTCGATCGCAGAATGGAGCAGATCATTTTCTTTTGTATTATGTTTTGGTTTGTTTTGTGATTTCTCTCATTCATTTTGATTCTTCTGTGAAACATGACTAGGGTGGGGATGTATTTGGTAGGAACGTATGTGTAGAACCTATATAAAACTATGCCATCTCGTGGAGGGAGTGGGAAAGTAGGGGGAACGGGGGGAGGGAGGGGAAAAATCTAAGATATACAGAAGTGATTGTGGAACACAGAAAACAAATAAAACTTTTAAAAAAGCTATTAGTAGATCTTAATCAGTACTAAGTGAAGTGAAATAATAAAGAATAAATTTAAAATGAGGAATAAAATTCATTTACCTATCAAAAAAAAAAAGGAAGTAACTGATGATTTTTCTCAACAGAAGGCAGTTGATATTTTAAGTCACTTCATCCAAAAAATGGAAGAATCATTAGTATCTTGGACGGTCAGAATCAGTGATGAAGTAACATCAATGGAGTAACAATAAGTAACATAGATTGTTTGAAATTCATAGGTATTCATAGGTATAGTTAGAATCCTTTGTACAACAAGTTTTTAGGGATTGCCATATTCATGGAGACAATAATGGGACTGATTTGTTAACTGTAGAGCTTTAGCTGCCAGGGGATGCAATAAGCAGTATCCCACTATCTCTATGTGGCCTGGTGGACATAGATCTTGATGTTCACTTAGAGACTGTATGAGAAAGTTAAAGAAAGAGGTAATGAAAATGGTAATGATGGTCTGAGACACCAGTACTTATCATAGCACTCCCTTAACAGTTTTTCATAGGAATATAATAGTGAGGGCTGCTCCTCTTGTTTATAAGCACCTAATTCTGACTCTACCAATTGGAAATAGCACACCCTCTTTCAGAGGTGCTGGATAATATTTACAGTTAAATGATTTCTGGGAATGGGGAAAAGATAAATTTCCTCAAAAGAGAAGAGGAAATACCAGCAGACTCAAAGTCAGAATATATTAATGAGGAAAGAATCGTTTGCTGTTTTATTAAGAGCAGGGAAAGATTTTGGAAGAATAGATCGTATTCCAACTAATGAACTATATAATATGTTTGGAGAAACTCGACCTGATATTAGATGGTATAGGGAAGTAAGAAATGCCCCTACAGATCCTCCTGAATCATGTCCAAGTTTGTCACACCTGAAGGGAAAATAGGAAATTGCCCAAGCCCCAGCTCAGATTAAAGAAATATGCAGATGGGATTTCAGAATTCATATCAGTTTAACCATATATTGAAAAAATGGATTAACTACTGTAACTAGGGCATTAATAGATATTGGGTCAGAGGCCTCCCTAATATGTGGAAACCCTGGCAAATTTAAATATGGAACTCCTATTACCATCACAAGCCTGGGAGGGGCTGAAATATCAGTCAGACAAATTAAACTAATGATAAAAATTGGACAATTACCTAGGAAAGCATATACCATGGTAATTGTGCCCATTCCTCAATACATCATTGGAATAGATATATTGAGAGGTAAGACTTTAAATTTACCTGAGCATGGATACCAACTTGCAGTAAGGAAGATAGGAATTAATACAGTTTTAGTGGCGGAAATTAGGCATAGACCCATACCTGACACCATACACAAGAATAAAGTCCAAATGGGTACATGATTTAGGTATAAAGATTGATACCATGAATAAACTGGAGAAGCAAGGAATAGTGTATTTATCAGATCTATGGAGAAGGGAAGAATTCTTTACTAAAGGAGAGATAGAATGCATTATGAAATGCAAAATGGATAACTTTGAGTACATTAAACTGAGAAGTTTTTGCCCAACCAAACCCAATGCAACCAAAATCCGGAGGGATGTAGTAAATTGGGAAAAAAATTTTACAGCTAAGCTCGGGGATAAAGGCCTCATTTCTAGAATATATAGAGAACTGACCCAAATGTATAATCATACAAGTCATTCCCCAATTGATAAATGGTCAAAGGATATGAACAAGCAATTTTCAGAGGAAGAAATTAAAGCTATCTATAATCATATGAAAAAATGCTCTAAATCACTATTGGTTAGAGAGATGCAAATCAAAACAACTCTGAGGTACCACATCACACCTATAAGATTGGCAAACATGACAGAACAAGAAAATGATAAATGCTGGAGAGGATGTGGGAGAGTTGGAACACTAATTCATTGTTGGTGGAGCTGTGAGTGCATCCAACCATTCTGGAGAGCAATTTGGAACTATGCCCAAAGGGCTACAAAAATGTGCATACCCTTTGACCCAGCAATATCGCTACTAGGACTATATCCCCAAGAGATCATAAAAATGGGAAAGGGTCCCACATGTACAAAAATATTTATAGCAGCACTCTATGTAGTTGCCAAAAACTGGAAGTCAAGGGGATGTCCATCAATTGGGGAATGGCTGAATAAATTATGGTATATGAATGTAATGGAGTACTGTTGTGCCATAAGAAATGATGAACAAGAAGACTTCAGAGAGGCCTGGAAGGACTTATATGACCTGATGCTGAGTGAAAGGAGCAGAACCAGGAGAACTTTATGCACAGCAACAACCACAGTGTGTGAGAGTTTTTTCTGGTAGACTTAGATTTTTGTAATAACACAAGAACTTCTGAAAAAAAAAAAAAATCCCAATGGTGGACCTCAAGGCAAAATGCCTTCCACACTCAGAGAGAGAAATATGGAAGTCACTCACATAATGTAGCAGATCATGTCTGTGTATGTGTATCTGTTTGTGTATCATGTTCTGATTTGTTATACGGATTCTTTCATTTATCTTAGTCTGACTACATAGCATGACTATAGTGAAAATATACTCAATAGGAAAGTATATGTAGAATCTATACAGAATTGTATGCAGTCGTGGGGAGGGAGGGAGGTAGTGGGGGGTGGGTGGGGAGGGATAAAATCGCAATTGTATGGCAGTGATTGTTAAACATTAAAAAAATAAAAAAATAAAAAAATAAAAAATAAAAAATACAGTTTTAGTTGGCAAAATATAGATGAACACGATTACTTTACCTGAACCTTCTGAAGTAATTATTTTAAAGCAGTATCATGTGCCAGCTGGGCAAAATGAAATTACCAATACAATAAAGGAGTATGTCAAGACAGGAATGTTAGTCCCTACAACCACTTGATGGAACAATCCTATCTGTCCAGTGCAAAAGTCAGATGAGACATAGAGGACAATAGTGGATTATAGACAACTGAATAAGGTGACCCTCTCCTTGTATATTGCTCTTCCAGATACTGTTATCTTAATAGAAAGAATCCAGCAACATGATGGGATTTGGTCCACAGTTATTGATTTAACCAATCTTTCTTTACGATTCTAAACAATGAGACCAATACACTTTCACTTGACAGGGAAGACAATATACTTTTACCCACTTGCCACAAGGATATCTGCGTACCCCTACTATTTGTCATAGGGTTGTGGCTTAATATTTAGATAAATTAGAACTACTTAGTATATAGCTTACCCACTACATAGATGATATTATGATACAGGGAAAAAATGTAAAAGAGGTGGGAAAGAGTTTGACTCTTTTAATTGAACATATGAAAAACAAAGGGTGCTAAGCTAACCTTGCTGATCAAGGATCAGCTGAAACAGTAAAATTTAAGTAACAGCTTCAGAATTTTCCTGTTTCTACCAATAAGAAAGAGGTCTAAAAGTTTATAGGATTATTTGGATATTGGAGACATCACATTCTGCATTTGAGACAGATTTTGAAACCCTGATATAAAATTGCTTAAGAATTTGATTGGGAAGCTGGACAGAGTAAAACTTTTGAAGAAGCCAAAGCTGCTATATAGTTAACCCTAGATTTATGACCTATGCAAAGTGGCCCAGTGGATTTACAAGTAACTGTACAGGATGAATATGCAAACTGGAGTTTACAGCAAAAACAACCAAGCCAAAATATGCTCTCAGGATTTTGGTCTAGGAAACTCCCTTCATCTGGAGTTCAATATACCCCTTTTGAAAAGCAGTTGTTGGTTGATAGAGACTGAACAACTGACTCTGGACCATCAAGTAACATTTAGGCTTGGAATCCCGATTATGACCTGGATAATAAGTAATCCAGCCTCCCACAGAATTAGACATACACAAGAGGCTAGCATAATTAAATTGAAATGGTACATTCAAAACAGATCTAAAACAGGAAAAAAAGTGGAGTTTCTGCTTTATATGAATCTATATCAATCATACATACTGAGGGAAATGATACATCCCCTAAACCAAAGCAATAGTTGGTACTGTCCTTGGTAAAATGGAATTAGAGACATGATGGATTAACTGAAGAACAAAAGAAACATGAATGGTTTACTGATGGCACAGCAAAATATTTTGGCCATAAAATACATTGGAAAGTCATAGGCTATAACCCATGTACTAGGTGGACTTTAGAAAGTACTGGGAGAGGTGGAAGTAGTCAATATGTGAACTGATGGCAGTTACGTCAAGTTATCAAAACAGAACAAGGAGGACAATGTCATATATTCACTGATTCATGGATGGTAGTTAATGGGTTAGCTACTGGAAAATTCATGGCAAATAAGTCTGGAGCAAAGAGTTATGGAAATATGTATGGGATGTGTCTTTGGTTACTAATTTGTGAGTTTTTCACGCAGATGTTCACATGGCCCTCACTAGGTTAGACTGTGAGTGTAATGCACATGCTGATAGACTAGCAAAGATTGCTACTCAACATTTTGTCCCCACTCTGAAACAAACTGATGATCCAGTACTAGCAAAATGGATCCATCAAATGGCTGGCCATTTAAGGATCCAGGTCACACACCAATGGGCACAAGATAGAGGTATTAGTACTTGATTCATTTTTAAAACAGGTAGCAGAGGAATATCATATATGTCAACTGGAAAAGGAACAAACTGTTCCTCGAGTAGTAATTCGAAAGTAACTGCAAGAGGAAAAATCCCAGCACAAATTTGGCAAATAGATTATATTGGACCCCTACCACCAAGATAAAGGATGCAAATTTATATGTACTTGCTGACACCTATTCAGGTATACTACTGGCCTATCTCTATAAGAATGTGACCCAGAAAAAAACAACTACAATACAGATCCAAACTGACAATAGGTCACATTTCAAAGATAATTAAATGAAGAGATATTGTATATTAAACAACATAGAATGAATATATCGTATTCCATATTATCCACAAGGGTCTGGGTTAATTGAAAGAATGAATGAATTATTGCAAGAACAGTTAAGAAAGTTATGTTCTGACCATTCTTATCAACATTGGAAAGATAATTTGTTCACTGCTTTACATAATTTGAATAGTAGACCGTTGGGAGAATGTATACCTCTAGCCAAAATCTAGTCCCCAAATCTGCAAAGTAGAAAACAGTCAACACATAAGATCCTAAATATTGAGTATTAGACTGTGAGACAAGATATCCCAGCACCATATCCAAGAATGACTGGTTCAACAGGGTATGATTTACATTATTTAGAGGACTTTTGGTTGGATGGAAAATCTCTACTGGAATGTATATGAGAATCCCTAAAAATCATTTTGGACAGATATTACCTAAATCAAGATTAGCAGTTCAAGGAATACATGTATTGGCTGGAGTAATAAATTCTAATTATCAAGGAGAAATTATTGTGATATTCCAAAATTTTGGTGAAGAAACTTTAAAATTTTGTAAAAATGATAGAATAGTTCAAGTGATTTTTATTCCTTATGAAACAATACCCCCTTGTGAAACCTGACCTTTCTTCCAAAATAACTATCAGAGGAACTGAAGGGTTGGGTTCTACTGACAGAACAAAATTGGGAGCTACAGTATGAGTAAAACAGAAGCCAGATGATGTTCCAAAGGCAGCAGAAATTACAGCACATGGGAAAGATAATACAGTAACTGTTGTTTATTTGGGAGAAGATGATTGCCAAATTGTGCCCTTAACTCATATATTTTACCATGAATGAGACTATGATAGTGGATTCATGGACTCCAGAAGTATGGCTGATGGTATATCTATCCTGCTTCTGGTTATTGTCTCCTTATTCTTTTTGGTTTTTGTCTATTCAACTTGTTTGTTAGATTTGTTTCCCACAGGCTTAGTGCCTTCCACTTGTAGATGACTGACTGTTTAAACTGGATGGCACTCTCTGCCCAAGACTATGACACATCACCCCTGGACCTGGCCTTGACCAAGCTGCACATACTGACCACTCAAGCAGGGCCTCATGAGGCAGGGACAGTTCTATGCCCTATCTCATCAGGAAGTAATTTTATAGAAGAAGAGACATTTGCCTCCTACCCCATGGAATTTTGGGTCCTATTCATTTGAGGGGAGAATGACAGGGTGCTTGTGCTCAAGCCCCCACCCTGAGATATTGTTTTGTGTGTTTATTTTGTGTTATTCTTGTTATATTGTCATGAAGTTATGTCGATACCCATTACCCACAAACTCCCATTAATGGACACACAAGATCTTGGGGCTGGATGAAATCATATGGAAATTTGAAGATCTTCCCTGCGCCTTAATAGGTCCATGTGAGCTGCTTTGGGCTTTGGCCCATCCCACAATCTGAGTCACATGGAGCCAATGGTGGGAGGAGCTTGTTGAATGGGTGAAACAGGAAGGGTGCAGCAAAAAGGGAAAGTGAGGGGAAACTGAGAGAGACAGCAGGCAGAACAGAGCACACCTACTGAGAGTGAGACATGGAGTGATTTTGCCTAAGGAAGCATGTTTGTGGGAAAACCTGATGGAGGCCTGATAGGAGATGCCTGTGCTCCCTGCATTGATAATGTGTATAGATTTCTTTGTTACTGTGATGGATTTGGCTTTCTTGTGTTTGAATAAATGTCTTAGTTTGTTCTTTGTGGAAGTAAGTTTATATTTTGCTAATTTACCCTGGAAATACACATGCGTATCCATAGGAGCTGCTTGTAGGTATCACATTTGTGTTACACAGACCCAGAACTATATCCACTGAGTCACCTAGATGCCTCTTATTAAAATTTTTTTAAAAATCAATTAGTTGTATAAAATTCTTTCTAAAATATTATATCCTTTTCAATTTATGCTGAACACATTTTTCCTGGTGACTGCATCACTCACTCTGATTAAGATCAATTATTTTTATTAATCAAATATATATATACATAATGCTCTAAGGAGCTACTGAAGTGTTTAGAACTGTTTGGTTCTACTCTGAAGAGTCTTAATTGCATCACTTTTTGAATTTTTATTATGTTTTTTACTAATTTGTACATTTTTTCTATCATCCCTTTGTTAACTACCACTTCTTGGTATTGTTGTTATCAATGATTTAATCCCTCATTTTAATTGGTAAATCAACTGGAAAGTCCAATAAACTGGAATGTTACAATTGAATATAAAATAAGAGTAAATAAACATAAGTGTTTTATGATAGCTATTTCAATATTCATAAACTTCTTTTTGAAGATCTTTTTCACTCATTTCCAGGTTTTTGGTCATGTTCTTCCTAAGGGAACTCACTAGGAATTTGAATTCCACTAAAGAATGTATTGATTATAAAAAAAATTGCCTAATGATTCTCAGAAAAGGGAAGATAATTATATCACCTCTATAAAAGTCACTAACATAGTGCTTTCTTTGACACAGATCTGTGAGGAAGATAGTATGAGTCATCTTATCTCCATTTTTCAGATGAAGAAACATCATACCTATAAACTACACCTTGAAAATTATTTTGCTAAGATTTGAATTCAGATCTTCTCACTCAGAAATGTGATTTCACAGTCCTTGAAACATCCAAATAAGTACAAATTTAACTTCACCTACAAAGCAAGTTGGGGAAATTCCCACAATAATCAACTTCCCCTAAATAATAGGTGGGTCACTCTGTCTCTGTCTCTGTCTGTCTGTCTGTCTGTCTGTCTGTCTCTCTCTCTCTCTCTCTCTCTCTTCTCTCTCTCTCTCTCTCTCTCTCTCTCTCTCTCTCTCTCTCTCTCTCTCTCTCTCTCTCTCTCTCTCTCCCTCTCTCTCTCTCCCCCTCTCTCACTCACTCACCTTTAAATACCAAAACCACATAGTAATCAATTAGAAAATTTATTAAGTGCCTAATAAGGAGAACATTGTACTAGATATTGAAGAAAATACAAAGTTTAGCTTGTTTAGATAAGATATAATTCCTGTTCTCATTGTTTAAAATATAGTTCAGGAGTTCTTGACCTAGGGTCCATAGTCACCTAACAGACCTGTCAACAGATTCTCAGGGTTCTTTGAATTTGTGTGAAAAAATTACATCTTTATTTCAATGTAATCAGTTTCCTTGGCAATCTTTTATATTTCAATGAATTTAAACACATTATTGGAGGTGGTCCATTGGCTTTGCCAGAGGCTTAATAGCACAAAAAGCTTACACAGACCAAGACTAGTAGCAGGATAATGGAAAGAATGCTACATTTGGAATCCTGGAACCTGGATTCAAATCCTGACTCTGTCACTTATTACCTATATGACCCTAGGCAAGTCACTTAACCTCAAGGTTACATTATGTGGCCTCTGAAGTGCCTTCCATCTGAAGCTCTATAAACCTTTAAGACACTAACATTTCAACATATGCATTATACAACTTCATTTCAACTAAAGAACCAACCAAATGAGAGGCCATTACTAATTGGCAGGCAAGGAAGTCAAGGTTGTATTTGACTTGGTTATTAAAGGAAGTACAAGATAATAATGATGCAAGAAAAAGCTAGAGGGAAGACTGGCTAAGTAGCTGAGAAATAGTTTGAGTAAAGGTGTAGAAGAAGGTGAATGGAATGCATTTGAGAGGGTAAAGAAGTCCAGTTTGCTAGCGCATAAGGTGTGTGGAAGGAAGATATGTGAAATAAAGCTGTAAAGATAGGACAGCACTTGAACATGGAGGTGTCTGAATGACAAGCTAAGGAAACTGATCATTATTTAGCAGACAACAGAGAACCACTGAAGTTTTTTATCCCACAGATTTTTCAATTGTTAAATTGAAAATATATTCTGTAATAAGACACATGCCTAATAAAGTTTTTGTTCTTCTCTAAGTGTTAGTAAAGATGTTGGAATGTGTGAAGGTAGTATGGCACGATGGAAGGCATGCTAGATTTTTGAGGCAGAGAATTTGGGTTCCAGCCTCAGCTCTGCTACTTCTCCCCTGTGAGACCTTGGGTAACTCCCTTATCCTCTCCTCATCTAAAAAATTAGAAGTTTGGACCAGACAGTCTCTATGGCCCCTTATAACCCTAAATCTACAATCCTATGAATAGCTCAAGAAGACAGTCACAGTTTTTCATAACTAAATTTCTAGATATGAATGTCTAATTTACCATGTTCTTCATAGGACCAAGTACACATGTGTTAAGGTTTTTATTTTAATGGTGTTCTTTTAAGGCTCATACATATGACATTCTCATTAGACTTGTTCTTAACTTTTTATTACTGTGATTATTATTAATTTAAATATTATCTCTGTTCAATGTGGCCCTTCTATGACCTCCTTCTCCCAGATCTTCCCTCTACTCCCTAGAGTGGGTCACGATGAGAAAACTTTGGAGGCCAGCTTCCAGCCATCTATAATTCATCCTTCAAGAGTCTTTTAATTAGCTGCTAAACTAGGAGATCTATTGTTTCATAGTGCCATACTGAGTAGAAGAAAAGGTAGTAGACTTCTGGTGACAGTTTTATCCAGACTCCCAGGTGACAGTTTTTGATTTCACAGAAGGCTAAGGAAAGACGGCCCTTTATTACTCCAAAAAAGAAAATGGTAATGAAGTTCACCCCTGTCCACAATGATCATGGTCTGAATGAAGCAACTTCTCACTTATTTCTTTCCATTAGCACTGGCCCTAGAATCATTAAAAGATTTGAACAGATTTTAAGGATAGCATCTAGCATTTTGTCCTCTCCCAGTATCTGAGCATCAGGAGTCAGAGACTGCCAAGAAAGCAGCTAGAATAGGCTTTCACTAAGAAAAGGGTAAGCATTGGGGAGATACCACCAGAAAGAACAGATGTGGCCATTAGCTTTTGCAGTGCCAACTGAGGTGAAATGTAGCATGACTAACTATCAAACTTGCAAAAAAAAGTTTTATGTCCAAAAGGACTTGAATATTAGTCTCTTGATTTACTGTTCTATGATTGGTACAGTGTCTTTCACATAGTATATGTTTAACGAATGCAAGCTGATTATACTGGCACAAATAAGTTAGTGAATTCAAACCTAATCATTCTGTAATATGCTCCATGATTCCTTTATGCTTAGCTATTACCTTTTCTTTATGAGAATAAATAACCTATTTCAAACCTACCTGACTCTCATTTGTATATTGGGTACATTATTACTGCTCCTGGTTCTGGAAATTGCCTAATTTGGTGGGTCATAATTATTACTATAATTAATAATTTTCCATGAGATTCTAAAATGTGGGATGATGAGGCAAAGAATGCAAGAATAGGGAGCCTATTTCTCTTACTGAGAATTTAGAACCCTCAGCCCTACAAATGAGCAAACCACAATGATTACATAAAGAATGGAAATCATCAACCCTGTGGCCTGAATCAAGCTGTACCTCTGGTTTCTTTGTTAGATAATACAACATTGACACATCTAACTTTGTAATCTCTATACATGGTGAAATGGGCATAAACCAATCCATTAATGCCAGCCACACATTGTACTTAGAATTTACATGTGAAGTGTATTTTAGTAAAGCAAAAAAGGATACCCACTTTATTCTTTCTTAAGGTATATTTGCAATGAAGTGAACATTTACTTCCTTTTTTCTTACATTAGTCACACACTCAAACACACTACTATATACTATCAAGGTTAAAGATGATCCTGTAATATTTCATTCATTTCAAATCCTAAAATTTTACCAAATTAAAACTTTATCATACAACCCAAGCTATGAGGTATCAAATAGCAATGATGACACATATTTATGTAACACTTCAAGTTTTGCAAAATGGATTCCTCATAATGACCCTGTGAGATAGGCATAATAGATACCATTGTGCCCGTTTCGCAGATGAAAAGAAAAGCTATAAAACTGACTTACCAGTGATGAAACATAGCTAGTAAACATCTTAGACTAGATTTACACCCTGGACTTCTGACTCCAGTGTGGCACAGTAAACGCTTCTCATGATGGTCAAATAACTTTTATGCAATAAATTACAGGTAATTCATAGGTATGCTTTCCCCACAGTATGAATACAATGATTTCAATTAAGTAAAATCACTCAATATACTATATAATTACATTATTTCAAATCACTTTAACTGAGTACAAAAAGGTGTTGGGGAAATATGTCCCTTTTTTGGCATTAAAATCTGAGTTGTTCTGACAGTCTTCAAACAGATTGAGTTGGATACATTGGATGGTATTGGACATGATGGCATTAACTTGAGGGGGAAAAAGTAAAAACAACAGAATTAAATCCAGATTTCTTATACAAAATTGTAAAAAGTGCATCTTGTCGTGGGTGTGTATCTTCTGTGTTTCTTTTCATGATTTTTAGAACACTTGAAAAAATAAGTATAAGTCTAGAGTTTATAACTGAGTAAAAAATGAATGGCTTGAAAGTAATTCAATCTTCTCTGAATAGTTACAAAGGCAGTTTGGTATAACGGAAAAGGTCAGGGCTTCTAGTTAAAATGACATTAAGAAAGGTCATAGAGAAGTCCCAACTGCCCCATAAATTCCAACAAATAGCTGAAAATGGCTCCAGGAAGACCAAACACCTATGTAATATAAATAGAAGTAGAATAAGAATGGTCTAGTCAGTCCAAAATTACACACACACACACACACACACACACACACACACACACACACACACAGAGAGGATCAGAAGAGAGTAGAAGCTGGTGGACAAAGGAGTAGGACTAGGCAAGCCAGTTTCAGGTCATCAATAGGTAAAAGTAGCTGAGACCAAGACCCTATGGCAGGTCATGCTAGGGAGGACCACATAAACCCAAGGAATCACAAAGACTCTAGCAGAAGCTTGAAGAATGATATGAACTCTTACACATGGACCTAAGGACAGCTGACAGTCTGAAAAAGAGTGCCAGCTCTAGTAATAGGGTTCTTTTTCTAATATTTATTTTATTTTCAACTCAGAAAATAAAACAAGCATTTCTAAAACACAGTAGAGTAGAAAAGAGATTGTATGTGAAACTGTTACACACAACTTGCTATTCCTTTTAAATATATAATAAAGTTATCATGCAACTTTATTTTTCTTTCTTCCTTCCCCCTCCACCCTCAAGATGGCTATCATTAGTTACAAATATGTGTCTGACTTAAAAAATCTGGGTGAGCTTTTGTTGTTTCATTGATTTTAAAAAAGGAAAGATAGATGAGAGGAGGGAAAGAATATCCTACAGAAAAAATGAAAAAGGAAGTGAGATAAATTTAATATATCCTATAAATGAAGTACATGAAAAGAGAATTACAAACATGGAGGAAGGTATAGGGAGAGCAAACATCTCATGATCCTCCTCTTACAAAAAATGATACAAAGAAGAATACTGATCACATAAAGGATACAAGGATAATACAGGTGTGTTTAGGGACAGAGGAAGAAGATTTTTTCACAATTTATGTGAAAATTGAGGATGATCATTATGTTTCCTCTATCCTATATTCCCTGCTGCTTATCCTTGTCTCTCTCCTTTGATCCTATCCATTCTTAATAGTGCTTTGCTTCTGACTACTGTCTCTCCCAATCTTCCCTCTCTTCTACTAGCTTTCCTTCTGTTATTCCATTTCTCTCTCACTTTTGTGTAGGGTAAGTTTGATTTCTATGCCCAACTAATTTGTATGCTATTTCCTCTTTGAGTCAATTCCAATGAGACCGAAAGTAAAGCCCCCTCACTCATCCCCTTCTTCACCCCCACCCCTACCTCCGTGTTCCCTTTCTGTGTAAAAACTCAGGCCTCTTTTATGAGTGATAATTTATCTCATTATACCTCTCCATTCCCCTTCTCTTGGTCCTGTCCTCTTAATATTGTTTTTTTAGATACCATATCATTATAATCAACTCACACCCATGTCCTCTGTCTATGTATACTCCTTTTAACTGCCCTAATAATGATAAAGTTCTTAAGAGTAGTAAGTATCATCTTCCCCTGGAGAAATACAAATAGTTTAAACTTCTTGAATCACTTACGATTTCTCTTTTCTGTTTACATTTTTATGATTCACTTGAGTCTTGTATTTGAAAGTCAAATGTTTCATTCAGCACCATTCTTTTCATCAAGAATGCTTGAAAGTCCTCTATTTCATTGAATATCCATTTTCCCCCTGAAAATTTTCCCCAAAAAAATTGTACTCAGTTTTTCTGGGTAGGGGATTCTTGGTTGCAATCCTAGATCTTTTGCCCTCCAGAACACATATATTCTAAGCTTTCTGACCGTTTACTGTGGAAACTGTTAAATCTTATGTCATCTTCATTCTGGCTTGATGATAATTCTTTCTTTCAGGTGGTTTGAAATATTTTCTCCTTAACCTGGAAGCTCTGTGATTTGACTATAATATTCCTGAGAGTTTTCATCTTAGAATCTCTTTCAGGAAATGATCAGTAGATTCTTTCAATTTCTATTTTACCCTCTGGTTCTAGAATATAAGAGCAGTTTTCCTTGATAATTTATTTTTTCCTTGATAATTTCTTCAAAGATAATGTTGAGGCCTTTTTCTTTGATTGTGGCTTTCAGATAGTCCAATAAGATTTAAATTCTCTCTCCTGGATCTCTTTTTCAAGTCAGTTGTTTTCACAATGAAAAATTTCACATTATCTTCTATTTTTGTCATTCTTTTGGTTTTGTTTTATAAGTTCTTGATTTCTCATAAAATCATTAGCTTCCATTTGCTCCATTCTAATTTTTAAGGAATTGTTTTCTTCACTGAGCTTTTGGACCTTCTTTTCCATTTGGTCCATTCTGCTTTTTAAGGCATCCTTCTCCTCATCGACTTTTTGGACCTATTTTGCCATTTAGCCTATTCTGTTTTTCTAAGGTATTATTCTCTTCAGTTTTTTTTGTACTTGCTTTACCAAACTGATGACTCTTTTTTCATAATTTTCTTGCATCACTCTCACTTCTTTTCCCATTTTTTCCTCTACTCCCCTTATTTTATTTTGAAAATTCTTTTTGAACTGTTCCAGGAATTTTGGGGGGCCTGAGACCAGTTCACATTGTTCTTTGAGGTTTTGGATATAGCAGTTTGGACCTCGTTATTCTCTTCTGAGTTTGTGTTTTTATTTTACCCATCACCATAGTAATTTTCTGTGGTGAGGTTCTTTTGTTGTGGTTTGTCATTTTTCCAGCCTTTTCTTCAACTTTTAACTTTATGTTAAGTTGGCCTCTGTTCTTGGGGTAAATGGGACACTGTCCAAAGCTTCAGGTTTTTTGCATAGCTTTTTTCAAAGCTAATTCTGAGGATCTGTAAGCTTTCAATTCTTCCAAGGTGTTATGAAGTAAGGAGAGGTATGCTTACTACTCTCCTGTCCTGTGCTCTGGAACCTTGGAACTGACCAGGGTCCATGCTCCCCACTGGTCACTAGCTCTGGTGTCCTATTTCTCCTCCCTTCCCTGGAACTGAAACCTGAACCTGACTATGGGCAATGCAATAGAATTCTGCACCAGTGCCAGCAAATAGACCTCTGTAATCTCCTTCTGACAAGTTGCCCTACCTCCTTAGCTCTGTATCTGAGAGCTCTGGAAGTCATTATCCTTATTCATTTGTTCACTCTTTATAATATTTTTTCCTATGAAGCTTGCCTATAAAATTTATTTTCTTCTCTTATTATTTTTTTTGTTTTTTCCACAGTATTTTGCATCCATTTGTCTATTTTAAGGTAATGGAGTTTGACTCAGTTGAGGCATAAACACTCATTCATACTTTTGTCAGAATTGCACTGACTTTAAGAGAGACCTACGATCAAATTCAGCTTCAGGTACTTATTAGTTGTGTGACATTAGACAAGTTACTTACCTTCTTTCTGCCTCAGTTCCCTTAGTTGTAAAATGAGGACAATAAACTCCCAGTGTTGTTGTAAGTATAAAATGTGATAATATGTTTCAGTGCTTTTAAAACTTCACTCCATATAAATGCTAGCTAATGCTTTATTAAATTAATCACTTATATTTGTGAACTTTTTTCTTTAAATATCAGAATATCTGTGTTCACTGATGATTATTAAATTTTTAATAAAAAAGAAAAAATTTTAAATTGTGATTACCTTAACTACAGGAAAGAAAAAAAGTACACATAGTAATAAAAGAGCAAAGGGATAGGAGGGGGGAAGAAAAACAGCAAGTAGTAAATGGTTATTATTATTATTATTAACATATTAAAATTATTTTTAACATAAGCTGAGTAAATGTAAGTTTAATCCATCATTGTGATTTTTAGACTATTTGGAAAAAATAAAACCCTCAATAAACAAAATGGTGTCAAGAGTTTGACGTATTTCTCCAGAAGTAGTCTGACTAGTACAGAGTATGATCAGATAATAGCCTCCTGATCTTGACTTAATATTTCTATCAATGCTGTCTGCCATCACATTAGTCCTTTTAGTAGTAAATTCACACTGTTGGCTTATATTGAACTGGAACCTACCAAAATACCCAGCTCTTTTAGACATGAAAATGTTGTCATATCAGATGTTTCTCTAATAGTGTTATCATTTATATCCTTAGCCTAATTTCACCTTGTTGGCATCAGGTCAGTTTTTAACCATGTTGGGATCATTTGGATTCTATAATATGTCATCTATGATATTTCTTATCCTTCATACAAATAGGTGGCAGAGATGTGAGCTAAAAGATAGGAAAACCTTAGTTCAAAACCAGGTTCAGATATTAGATGTATGACTCCAGGCAAGTCACTTAACATGTCTGTCTCAGTTTCCACAACTACAAAATGGATACAGTAATAGTACCTACTTGGCAGGCTTGTTGTGAGGATCAAACAGAATAATGTTTACAAGGCATTTTAGCACAATGCCTGTCATATGACAGTCACTTAATGAATTCTTGTTTTCTTCTTTCCCTCTTATATTTTCATCCAGACCATTTATTACAGTTTATTTCTTTGTTTATTTATTTATTACAGTTTTTAACAGAAGCTGAACCTCATCGAAATGATCCAGATGGACAGTATCTTGGAAAGCTACACTAGAGTTCAAGTTATTATCAATGTCTTTTTTGGTATGATTGTTCAAAACTTGTTCGATTAGCTGAGAATCCATTTATACTCTTACATAGTGTATTTTTCCTACTCAAAAATATCATTAGAACTGTTATCATGTGTCCTGCTAAGATGAAAAAACATTATGTTAATGTCACTACCCTGATTTAATAATAGTGATCATTTATATGTTTATTACTTTATGGTTAAGAAGGCATTTTTCATAAGTAATTTAAATCAATCCTCATAGCCCTGTGAAATAGGCCATATAACTACTACAAATACCATCTTACTTATGAAGAAGCAGAGAGCCATTCACTGAAATCACTTGCCTATGGACACATAAACTTAAATAAGGGACAGAACCACGACTAACATCCAAACCTTCTCATTCCATCTTCAATGCTGTTTCCATGATACCATACTGTGTCTCCAAGTCTTGTAAGCTAGCAAATCACAGAAATTAAATCAGTTTGGCATAAATTTATCCTGGACAGATATATTCACTGAACTCTTTCTAAGGTTCACAAACCATTTGATAATTATTTGTTCTAAAAATTTTTCCATAATTCACATTAATTTTATAACTTTATAGTTTCTAAAATCAAGCTTTTCTTCTTTTTTGAAAATCAGAATATTCTATGAGTACCATTTTTGTCATTTATGATATCTCAGAAAATACAAAAGATGTCTCTGAAGTCTTCTAAGTTCTTTTAGTACTCTCCACAGCCATATACCGTAGTACCATAACCACAGCTCTCTATAAAACATCACTATTTGGGTGTCTTAACATGAGTGCAGAATATGTGAAATTAATCATCTAAATTCTACCAGTGGTTACCAGCATTCTCCTGTTCATATTTGAAACCAAGTAGTCTTTTTTTGTTCTTTTCTCTCCTACATCATTCATATCCAATGATTCTCAAAGTAATTTTGAATCAAGTCCTTTGTAATATTTCTCTACTTCCCTTTCTGAGTTTCCATTGTTATGATAGGATGCAAGGCTCTTATCACTTCATATTTCCATTATAGCCATAATCTCCTAGGAGGATTCTTTGCCTTCATTTTAACAAATATACCTTATCCTTAATATATTTTCATGTACCAAGCATAGTTTCATATTACTAAAGGAATACAGTTCTTGACTTAGCATGCAAGATTGCTCATCAATTGTCTATGCTTTATTAACCTTGGGTTATGTCTCACTTTTCCCAACATAAATCCTCTAGATCTACCAGATCCATATCCTTTGCCATGCTCTTTCCTTGCTCTTTCCTTGCTCTTTCCTCTCCTGTTCATGATGATGTTCTCCTACAATAGTCTGCTTCATCCTAAAATAAATGTTACATCTTACTGAAAGTCAAATTTCTCTATCAAATATTTTCTGAATAATCCCAGTACTCATTGATCTTTTTCTTACAGTATGCTCTACCATTTATTATGCTCCTTGGACTTTGTATTTTTTATTTGTTTTACATAATCAAGCATTTGATTAGTCATTATCTGACTAGATATGTTCTCCGTATAGTTCCTTTGACATTTCATCAAATAAGGTCTTAAATTTTTGACTATTTACATGCTAATATTGCAGCTCTACAACAAGACTCCTGGCTCCTTAAGGGTAAACATAACGTCTTCACATCTTTATGTGCCATAGTGGATAGATTGCTGGACTTGGAATCAAGAAACCTGAGTTCAAATCTGTCTTGCAACACTTGCTATGTGAAAAGTAAGTCACCCTTTTATGGAGCCTCATTTCTCTCATCTGTAGAATGGGGATGATAATAATGGTAAAACCTTCCTCATAGAGATATTATAAGGCAAAAAAGAAATGATTTATATCAATCTCTTGGCAAATTTTAAAGTGCCATATAATTGTCATTTATGATTATTAATGTTGGCATTCAATAAATTCCTCTAGATTTGACTGTTTACATATACAAATGAATTATAGGTACTACAAGGGCAAAGGGCAGGCCTCATACTTCTTTGTGGAATCATCCATAATGCCTAGCATAGGGAGCATACGGTGGTTTTCTGATTACTGTCAAGTCAATAAGCATTTATTAATCTTCTACTGTGTGTTAGATACTGGAATGAAAAAAATTAGCTCCTGCCACAAATACATAAGTAAATAAACACATGATCATTAGAAAATGGGGAGATCATTAACAAACAGGGTGCAGGAGTAGCACCTTAGGAAAGAAGAAAGTACATTCTAGGTATGTGGGAAACAACATGAGCAAAGGCATGGAGGAGATGGAAAATAGAATCTGGCCAAAAGCAAATTGTCCTTGTTGGCTGGAATGTAAAAATAACATTTTAGGTAAGGTTTGGGTTTTTTTGTTTGTTTAGTTTTTTTTTTTCAAAATTTCATACATCAACCAACATTTCTCTTTTATCACAACTGAGAAATTCTTTTACTTTTTAAATTCCAATATATATTTTCCATTTCCCCTATTTCCAAATACCTATTTGTTTACTACAGTTTAGATTCCTGAGAACTACTTGTAATCTTGATGTTTCTGTCCTGATGAGCAATCATATACTGTGTTTACAGTTTTACACTTTCAGGATATGTATCTCTGTTCTTACAGAATATATACATACACACATATATACATATATAAGAATATATGGCTATGTGATACATACGTATATGTAGACAGATAGATTCCTTGTGACTCACTGACACAAAACAACTTTCACTGATATTTTCTTATTTTTTCCTCCCACACACTGTTCAGTTTTGAGAGTGTCATGTATGTGAAAATGAATTGATCCAAAGACAGCTGTGTTTATATGGTGCGCAGAAAAGAGAGTGCATTGGGGAAAAAAATGATAGGGTTTAACTCTAAGTCACTTCTTGAAAAGGAGAGACTTTATTCCTTTCCAAGGCCTTGCACATATGGAGAGTGCAAATGAGGAGACAAGGCAGAGACTGTTGCATTGGTATTATGTCTTATTGTATAATTGTGCATGTATCCTTCACTTGGCATAGAAAAGCACAAGAAAGACTGGATATAAATAGAATATTTTCTGAAACACAGTATGTTGGAAAGAGTGCTGGATGTAGAATCTGAAGACCTAGATTCAAATCTCTGCTTTGGCACTTAATATTATGTGATCTCAAAAAAGTCATTTTAAGCTCCTTAGGGCTTATTTTCTTGATTTATGGCTTCAAGCTACCAATTAATTATATTTATTAATGCATGGTTGGAATTCAAAGACAAAAATCAAAAAGTTCCTATCTTCAAGGACCTTAACTTCTATCTGGGAAATAGCATGCAGAAATATAATTTGAAACAAAATATACCTAACATAATGGGTCCTGTTCTGCTGAATTGTCTAATTCATAAAAGATGCTTCGCTTACATGTTGTATGTATAGGTATGGTCTGGAATCTGGATCACCCTGTCTTTAGGGGAAAATGGAGTTTTCACCTTTGAAGAGAGCAAAAGTAGGCTCATGGTGGTCCTACTAGCTACCTAGTGAGAGAGGGGAACACAGGATTCAGGATTGAATATTTACCTAGTCTCCCATTTCCAAGAGTGTCAGTATGGTCTAGAAATCTATGTATCTCACCTCAAATAGTGTTAGTTTGGCACATAATAATAAGTTCAGAATAAAAGGCATCATCTTCAATCACTCTCCAGAGGAAAGTATTGGCTGGCTTAATATAACTCACTTAGCACCCTCCTACCAGAAGTTAATTAAACAAAGATAACCACAAATAAAGGATATCAAGTAAACTCACTTATCCAAGAAAAAATAGCAAATGAAAGTGTAAAAGGTTATTCAGATTAAAAGAGGACAAAATAAAAATCAATAGGAAAGGAGTGGTTTTTGCTAGAAATAAGATCAAACACCTCAGTTCCATCAAGGAGAGAAAATAATTTCACTGAGGGAAATTCTGCTCTCAGTTGTCTCAGTGGAAGTCAAGAGAAGAGGGCTAAAGCTAGTTTTACATGTCAGCATCTCTAAGGGTCCCTGTAGTCATTCAAAAGGTCATCCTTTTCTCTCTCAACTGTCTCTGTTGAAGTCCTTCAGCAAAATCCTTGCTTTTCTCAGCATCCTAGCTTAGAGAGGGCTATCAGCCAATTGGAAGCTAGGTCTCTTTTCATGTATTCAGTGCAGCACACAGAATCACAAGGCTGACTTTTAGGCACTGTCTCGGGAAGTGTTATTTATATATAAAGTGAATTCAGGGTATGTTTTGTTGGGAAAAAATCACAAACAATTGGGAGAATCAGCAAAGGCCTCATGTATGAAGTGGTGCTTGAGCTGAGTTTTGAAGCAGACTAGGGATTCTGAGTAGTGGCAGTAAGGAGGAAGTACATTCCAGGCATGGGGGAAGCCTGCATAAATGCAAAGAATTGGAAAAAAAGTAGAGGCTCATCAATTAGGGAACAGCTAAACAAATTGTTGCATATGAATATAATGAAATATTAATGTGCTGTAAGAAATTACTCTGTTCTAGAAACAGAGGAGCATGGAAAGATCGGTATGACCTGCTGTAGAGTGGCCAAAAGAGCAGGGCCAAAAAACAACATACACACTAACTACAACAATGTCAGTGGAAAGAGCTACAACAACACAATCAAAGATATGTGTAATAAAATTGTAAAGATCAAGTATGACTTGAATGAAGAGATATGTAAGATGCCACAAACCACCCCTTTGTGGAAGCAGCTGACAGGCCCCCTGGTATACTATACTTTGCATGCATTTTTGGACTTTTTCAATATATTGATCAATTGTGTTGATTTTTTTCCTCTTTTCTGTCATTAGAAAATACTCTGGGAGGGACAAGGAGATAAATATTGGGAATATCGATGATGATGCAAAAATAGAAGAGAGCAATAAAAATTTATCTAAAAATAATAATGTCTGTATTAGCTATCTGAGAGGAAATGTGCCATAGTGAATAGAGAGCTAGCCTCAGAGTTAGGAAACCTTGGATTCAAGTCTTACTTCTGATACAATCTGGTTGTGAAACTTTGGGAATGACACTCAACTCCTCAGATCAATATGCAACTATAAATCTCTACAAATTGCAAAGCAGAGGGCAGTCTGCATTAGTAGAGGGAGTTTCTCACTAGGAATTCCCCAAAACAAAGAAATCTCAAGTTTATTAAAAAATTATTTCAGAAGTAGTTATGAATGAAGGGCTTTGAAAATTTTAAAGTATTTAAATACTATGCATCATCGCTGTCCCTTCGTAAAGCAAATAATTGTACCTCAAATTAATGTTTCATAAATAAGTATTTTTAATATCACATTTGTTTAAAATATGATAATACTTGTAGTGTGGAAGAAAAAAATAATATGCCAACTCAACTCAGGAATCATGGGAAAGTTTTTCATGGTTAAGCCATTTCTTAGGGTAGAAAGAGCTCTCTGCTCAACTGGGGCCATCTTGCTGGGTAGTTTTAGAAAATGCAGTGTGGTACACTGCTGAGTGGAGAACTCAATATAAATATTATTATTTTACAAAATGATGATCATTTTTCCTGCCTGAGTAAAGTATCCTGTTAAATTACACTAGTTATTTCCTGACTTTAGTGACAAGGGAAGTTACTATGATATTGTGAAAAATTACTCTAAAGTTCCCTGCAGCTGCACTGGCAAGTTTGCCTTAGATGTTATGAACCGTTTCAACACTCTCTAGTTTCAAAAGAGTCTTGAGAAAGCTGAATCAAAAATTTGAAGAGGGTCACATTTGGGCAAAGGTCTTATGCCTCAAGGGGTGGGAGGGAAGGGAAACAATTTTGACCTTATAAGCCATCAGAATCATGAGAAACTCATTATCACAGAAGATGGCAAATGCCACTTGAGAAGTAACTTTACAGATTGGCACTGTAAGAAAAAGAGTGGGATGTTCCCGCTACATTTCCAGGCCCTGAGATATTTCCATTCCAAAGTTATGACAAAGTGAAGTCAATATGCTGTCAGCCTTCAAAACGAACCCTGGGTAATTATCTCTTTGGGAAGAGGCAGAATAAGAATTACGCCCTTCAGCAAGAGGGATAGAGGATGGAAGGGAATCTCTAGCCAACCCTCATGTTTTGATTACAAGCTGCCTTATATCGTCCTCTGC
The DNA here is from genome assembly GCF_028372415.1 of Notamacropus eugenii. Classification (NCBI taxonomy): domain Eukaryota; kingdom Metazoa; phylum Chordata; class Mammalia; order Diprotodontia; family Macropodidae; genus Notamacropus; species Notamacropus eugenii. The sequence goes on from NC_092876.1 coordinate 358,931,274, forward strand.
TATCTGGGCCCAACAGTCGACATTTAATCACATGTTGCCTTGTATTTTTATTCAACTTTCCATGTGCACATGCCTTATCTCTCTTAGGAGGAATGAGAAAAGGAGTTAATACAACCATATATAGAATCCATGGGACTCCAAACTTTCTCGCCCTACAGCTTCTAAAACGAACAATTATATTGGGTCCTCTCTAACATGGGATAGCCCCTCAGAGATCTCATGTATTTGTATTTCATAAGACTAAATCATGACTTCCCTTGGAAAAAAAAAGTACCAATGAAGGCATCATCTGGGGTCAGCCCTGGTCACAGCTTCTTCCTCCCTTCTATTAGAGACATTAAATTAGGACTCCTACACTGGTCCCACTCCAAGCCTATGCTTCCTGAAAAACTAGTTTATCCCTGACCTATTTCTCATTACCTCCCCATCAAAAATTAGCTGTACATGATGCAATAGCAGAAATCCCTGCTCTCTAGCAGCTAATCTGATTAATATATCTCTTCCAATGTAGGAAATGAATGTTCATGGATCAATGCATTATCCATTCCAAGTAGCATAATTCCATTCTGATAAGGACTTTCATGAGATTACTATTGTGAGCCAACAGTGATATATGACATAAAATAAGAATCTCAAACAATATGGCAAAGTTGAGGTAATCATTTTGGGAAAAGAGGGTCTTTCTAAACCTTATTATTCCATCCTCTCTATACAAAGTGATCCTAACTATTTCTATCCATGAGAAGAATGAGTCTGTAGCGAGAATATTTTTGGACTGATTGAATCTATACTGGTCAAAATGTAGAATTATCTAACTAAGAGAATAGAACTGTACCTCATTATAAATCCAAAAGCTGCTTCAAAGAGTTACCATACTGGGAATTACCTTCCAGTGTAAAGACAGACAGACAGACAGAGAGACAAAGACTGTATTTTCCCAAGATAACTTGCTAAGACCAAAAGTTGCAGAGCAGTGGTCAGTATGCATTGGTAAATTTATGTTCTTTCTTATGGAGTTCCCTTATATCAATGAAAAGACAGGTCCAGATCACATCAAACCACTGTATTTTCACCATAAATAATTTATACAAAAGCTAAACAAAACAAAAAACTTATAGTCCTTCACTTGTATCACAGTTTGTAAATAATTAGAAAGGAAATGCAAATAAATTAATTTTAAATAAAATAATTGCATCTTTTTATGTGTAGAGAATATTTTCTAAAAGTTCTAAAAGTGATGAAGAAGCAAATACAACCTTTAATGGCTTTTTTACATCTACTTGCTGTGAAGTTAGAACTTGTTTGGTTCCAACTATTATCTCCAAGTGAGAATCTGTCATATGTTAATGCAAGCATATTTTGATTTGACACATGAGAAAATGTTGATTTGTTAGTGTTCCCAAGACCCTGACACAGACACACCCTTGGAGGAGGAAATGACTCAGAAGGTATTAGAAAAGACACAACTTTCACTCATTTTGTATCTGCCTCCATCATAGGCAAATTGTCTTCATATTCTCCAGGTCCAAGAACTAGGAGGGTCAGCAGCATGATCTGACAATGTGGATCAACCAGAAAAACAAATTAACACACAGAAACTCATAAAGAGCATCGAAGGTGAAGACAGCCAACTACACTGCTCTGTTTCCACAAAATCCAACCTGCCTCCTCTTTCCCTTTTGCAAATACTCTAAGATCCATACAAGAAATGTGATGGTGATGGTGATAATGGTGGCAGTACTGGTGTTGGTGCTGGTGGTAGTGATGATAGTTTTAATAATATCAATATACACTGCTTTAAAATTTACAAAGTATCTACACGCCTGTTCCTTTTTGAGCCTCACAAACACCTGGGCATGGGGGAAAGGAACAAGGGCTAGTGTCCAAACTTCACTGGCAGAAGTTACAATGGTTACCTGGTTACAATGGTTAGCTCTAGATAGTCTCAATATGGGAAAGAGTATATTCCTCGGGACTGCTTGCTAGAGTTCCTGCCTTTCTGTCCCAAGGTCAGCTTTGATCTCTCCTTTCTGTGTCACTGTGACCCCCTTGAAACTAAAGAGCAGTTGCTAACTTTTCTGTAAGTACATTCTAACCATTGCTATATGTCTAAAACAGAACTCAGCTTTGCCTCCAAACCCATGCCTCTTCCAAATTTTCCTATTCTTATCAAGGTCATCACAATCCTTACAATCTATATTCACAACTTGTGTCATTCTCAACTGTTCATTTTCACACAAAATCCAATCAATTGACAAATATAGTCACTCTACCACCTCAAAATCTGTGAAGCAGTTTTAAAAAGATTAACTAAAAAATTATATGATTAAGACTAGAGTCAGATGGTGGTATCTGAGAGAGAGCTAATTTTAAGAGAGTATTAACTTCCTTAACAGATAAATTATCAAAGATATATTATCTGTCCTTTGCAGTGGAAAAGGACCAAAGACCACAATGTGGGGGCAAAGTACAGTATGTTTAAAAACAGGACTGTGGCCAGTCTTTCCAATAGAGGTCAGAAGGCTCTACCTACCACAGATCGGTCACCAATAGTGCATTTGATCATCTGGGATGGACATGTCTCTAGATTTGCACATTTCTCATCTCTTTTGTGCTACTGTGATTCTGTTTTACTCATAGAGCACAATGCCTTCTTTGATGTGAGCACATCATGCTGGGCAGTTCTGTTCTCATGTTTGCCATGTCTCACAGTAAATACTAAGGTTCTTGAGAAGAACATTGAGAAGGTCCTTGTATTGCTTCTTCTGATCTATGTGTGAATACTTGCCTTGTGCTAGCTCTCTGTAAAATGGTCTTTTAAATATACATTTGGCATTTGGATTAGGTATTCAGCTCATCAGAGTTGTACTCTCTACGATAAAGTTTGAAATTTGGGAGTTCAGCTCAAGAGAGTACCTCAGTGTCTCATACCTTACCTTGCCAAGTAATCTTCAGAATCTTCCTAAGACAATTCAAGTGGAAGTGGTTCAATTTTCTGGCATGGCATTGATAAATTGTTCAGGTTTCACAGGCAAACAATAACAAAGTCGGCACAGCAGTTCTGTAGTTCTTCAGTTTGGTATGCAGCCTAATACCTCTTCTCTCCCACACTCTCTTTCCCTTAGAGGCTGAGATGCAACAGAGTATGGATCAGTTCTCTGCCACTTGTGCTACTTTTGGCCTGATAATCAACACCAAGGGCAAAGAGGTTCTCCACCAACCAGTAATGCATCATCTGTATGTGAAACCATTGGTTACATTAAATAGAGAAATTTTGAATATTCCAGATAAGTTCACTTACCTTAACAGCATACTTTCCAGGCATATACACATACATGATGAGATTAATTCAGGCATTGCCAGAACTAGCTCAATGTTCTGCAGGACTGAAAGAAAATGTGGAAGAGAAGAGGTACAAAGGTATGAACAATTTTTCGAAAAAAGAATTTCACTGGGTCATGAATCACATGAAAGATTGTTCCAGATCACTAATAATAAGAGAAATGCAAATTAGTAGTGAGGATTTATCTTTGATGGTTTCAGTTAGTCACACAGTAGTAAAAGTGTAAACTATGGAAATAGTTGCTATTGAAGGAGCTGTAGAAAAAGTCAGGCTTTTACAGTGTTGGTAAAATTGTAAATTTGCCTAATCTTCCTGGAAAATGATGTTGACTTATTCAGAAAATTCATTAAACCACTCCTACCCTTTGACTCAGAGATCACAGTAGTGAGAATATACTTCAAAGACATAAAACGCAGGGGGAAAGTTTCTTTGTAAACAAAAGCATTATAGTAGTACTTAATGTTATAGGAGAAAAATATCTGATAGTCCATCAATTAGGGAATGGCAAAACATTCTTGTCATATTAATGTAATGGAATATTAATCATACCATACAAAGTGAAAAAAAATACTAGGCATGCAGAAAAGCATGAGAAGATTTGAATGAACCATTGTAGAGTGAATTAATCAGAATCAGGAATGGTTTTAGAAATTTTATTGAAATACTGGAAGACAAACTGTAATCAAACTCATTCCCTGAGATTACAGGTATTAAATTTAGCATCAGATTTAGGCAAAGGGCAAGTTTCCCTCAACTGTATTTTTTTCTTTGCTGCAAAGGAAGATGTATGAGAGAAAAGGGTCAGGGTGTAGAAGAAAGCACTGATGTTAAAACAAAGAGTAACATTTTTTTTATGTTCATACTGACAAAGAGAGGTGGAAATGAAGCAGTTTACACTAAGGAAATAGATGAAGCTATGAATAGCAGTAGATAAACCAGGAACTCCACCAATGACATCTGAGGGAGCAAAGAGCTGAGTGGAGAGCTGATGTAGCAGCAATTCAAGCTAGTTTGTCCAGTTTCCTGGGAAACATGGGCTAGAAAACATGAAGCTGTTCCACCAGCAATTCAAAAGAAGCTCTTCTTTCATTATCTTCAAAGAATGACTTCCACCCTCAAGGATTGTTTTTCCCTTTACCCCACAGCCATGAGAATTTTTGGAAAACCAGTTTGCTTTTGGTTCATACGGGGTTAGAGAGAAAGACTGACAGTGGAAAGAAAACTGGTCACGGAGCTTATAAGAAAGAGATTCAATTCTCATCTCTGACTGACTGTGTAACCCCAAGAAAATAATCCAGGCTCTCAGTGCACCCAGGCAATCGCCTAAAGTCCAAAGATGCAAAAAAGGTGCTGAGCATGTTGGTATAGAAGTTCCTTAGTTGGATCATCATGAGCATTGCCTCACCCTAAGTGAACACCTGCAAAGACCTTGGTCTAAAGGGCCCAAGGTCTCCCAGTGCATCCTGGGTCATCTCCAGTCATCCTGATGAATATCTGGTCCCTGGATTCAGATGCTCTGGAGGAGAAGCAAGGCTAGTGATCTGCAAAGCCCTCCCTCACTCAAAACAAAGTCAAGTGCAAGTCATGTCATCATTTCTCTGATGGCATAGTCTTCTTTGGCAATGAAGGACAAACACAACAACAACAAACTGATGAAAATTCAGATCTGATCCAAAAATTATGCCAATAACTGTGAAAGAACAGTTTTAATGCATGGGGTTTCCTGTTATGTTATGTTGTATTGGCTCAATTAAATATTTCATTATTTGATTTCTATTGATTTTCTTGATCTATGAGTAAGGTCTATACTGAATTGGGGCTTAAACCAAAGACAAATTTCCTTTCTCCCAAAGTGAACCAAAGAATAACTTAAGGATCACCAAGGCAGAGTGGTAGATTCTCATTACCAATGAACCTAATAAAATACATCTTGCAAAGCTAATTTAAAATGAATGAATGAAGATGATGATGATGGTAATGATGATTATAGGATGAATGGTTTCATTATCATAAGAAATCTCAATAAGGAAATTCTATTTTTAAGTAATTTTAAGTCTTAGAAGTGAGAGCCTTATCAAGTTGTTCAGTGTTGGTGGCAGGACTTGAACCAAGGACTCCCTTGATCGGATGATATGCCCTGGAGCTTCTATAACCTGACCTCTCATTCAGTAAGTTAAGAAATTTAGGAATGAAAATTTGAGGTGGAGGATGTAATAGCTCAATAAACACTCAACAAGTACATTATGAGATTCTCATGACATGTGGAAGAAGAAAATAGTCAATAATAATTAGTGGCATAATGTTATGAGGCAAGGAGCCAAGAGTCCAACTCTAGGGATGTTGCCTTAATGTGGTTTTTTTTTTCCCATTCCCTTTGGGACAATTCAGCACCGCAAAGCAGCTGACAAATTGGAAAAATCCCAAAATGAGCAACAGAGATGATTAAGGCAGGATGATTAATTCATGGGGAATGGGAGAGAGGGGAAGGAGAAGGAAAGAGAAAGAAAGAGAGCAGAAGAGGGAGGGAGGGGGAGAGAGAGAGAGAGAGAGAGAGAGGGAGAGAGGGAGAGAGAGGGAGAGAGAGGGAGAGAGGTATTATAGGTTTCCTAGAAAACAATGAAAAAAGACCTTAAAAGTACATAAATATTTGAAAAATATAGCACTAACAACAAAAAGTGATACAGTGATTTAAAATGCCAGAAATATACGTAAGTACAATAGGATGAAGTTAAATGAAGAAAATTATGCTGAATGTTAAGAAAAGTCTTCCTGACCATCAAGTCAATTAAATTACGTTTAAAACTCAACCAGATAGGAACCTATGTTATGGAGTAAAAACAAAAAAAAAAGTTTTATACTGTTTCCTGGGGGAATCTAGCTTATTGAATTTTTTCCATCTTTTGTTTATCTTTTTCCATACACATGCCATAACTTTCCAGAGATTTTATTAATACTCCTGGAAGCTCTGGGCACAAATGGATAACTAATAGTTCTCCTTAGGAAGAATTGAATAGCCTTGGAGAGCAAGCTGAACTGGAGTTTTCAGCCAACCACAACGCCAATGCCCAAGAGTGGCAATCGATCCAATCAAATAAAAAAAAGTGAGGGGGGGAACAGGAAGATCCCAACTCAGTTAATAGTCATTTTCCAAATTTTTGTTTTATATTTCAAGTCAGTTACATGAAGCTTAGATCACATTTTTTTCCCACAGAAGCAATGCTATGTGTGGTGGTTATAGTCTCTGGCCACGCCACAAAAACTATTTTCCATATGATATTCCTGAATCATATGTTATTAGTGCCACAGCAGGATGATCATATTTCATCTATGCCTAATGACATGAAAATGTTTCTATGGGAAAATGTACGCTGAGGTCTAATTCAAAAAACAAATATCTATCTGGTTTGCCCCAAATCCCGGGATTAGGAACTCCCCAGACTCATGATTCACTTCCTATGCCCTATGGGCAAGTCATTTAATTTTTCTGAGCCTCAGTTTCCTCATCTGAAAAAATGAGGGTTTTGGATTAATGAAACAAACAACAAAAACGTATTAAGTGCCTACAACATGCCAGGCACTGTATTATATGCTGGGATCTAAATACAGTGAATGAAATAATTCCTGCCCTCAAGATACTTACATTTTCTAGTCTAGGGTTTTTTAATATTCTTTTTATTGCATGTGGTATACCTCTTTGACATTCTGGTAACACCTATGGTACCCTTCTCAGAAAAGCATTTTTAAATGCATGAAATAAAATAAATAGGATTATAAAGAAAACCAATTATATAGTAATAGTTATGAAAATTTTTTTTTAAAACATAGTTCAAGGAGGACTCCTAATCTATGGATTAGATGAATTCTAAATCTAAATCCTTTCTAGTTCTAAATCTTTATATTCTGAAGAAGTGACAATGACTGTGGGTGAGATATTTGGAGGTGCCAGTAACAATGCTACACAAGCGTGGGAAAAGGTATTTTTTCTAAATTTATAAGACAAAATGGAATAGTGGAGAAAATGCTGAATCTGGAATTTGAATCCCACCCCAGGCACTCATTAGCTATGTGACTCTGACCAAATCATTTTACCTCTTTTAGACTCAATGTCATCATCTGTAAAATGGGGATGATAATAACTATAGTGCTTTCATTTCAGCTTTGTTGTGAGAATCAAAGATCATAATGTACACAAAGTCCTTGGCAGATCTGAGAGCACTATAAAAATGTCAGTTGCCACTATTATATTTGTGTATCTGGAAATCCTCTGGAGCAGTTGCTTCATAAAAAGAAGGTCAAAGAGTCATTTTCCCCAATGAGAGTTGGGATGAGGAAGGCATTGTAATTCAGACTCCCACAAGATATCTACACACACACATACGCATACACACATATATGCATATGCACATATGTATATGCATCCATACACACACATGCACATAAATACATATATACGTGTGTATGTGCATGTGTATGTATATTCCAGAGTCTTCATAAGTAAGGTATGTAGAAGTTAAGGATGCTGTCTACATTTTAGAAAATGGTATAATGATTCATTGAACTGTTCAATATATTTGTTGCATAAAATGTATGAGACCTAAGCAAAAACTCTATTGCTCTCTATAGCTGTGTCCTTAATGCCTATCCCAATGCTTAGCACCTACTTAGCCCTTTATAAATGCTTGTGGACTGATTGTTATAAAGAATACAAAGTATTGTTGTACAGTGCATAAGGATTTCATGTTCCTTTCCCCTTTCTAGGCCTCAGTTTCCTCATCCATTAAATAAGAGGACATGATAACATGCGGTTTTCAAGATATAATAATTTGTAAAAGCTTCAATTAAACAAATTATAATCAATCAAGAAATATTGGTTGTACTAAATGCTATAACTATTACAAAATTCAATCCATGTGTTCAAGGAAATGAGGTGAAATAATATAATTTTAGAATTATTCTTTGTGAGATAAGGACTAGAATTGTGATTTAATTGGCACAGAAAACTTCCAGATGAGAAAACTGTACCAATTAAAGTCAGCACTTTATCTGAAACTTATAGCCTTAGATAATTACCTAGAGTAGTGGTTTGTTGTTGCTGAGTCATTTCAGTTGTGTCTGACTCTTCATGACTCATCTGGAGTTTTCTCGGCAAAGATACTGAAGTGGTTTGCCATTTCCTTTTCCAGTTCATTTTATAGATGAGAAAATCCAGGTAAACAGGGTTAAATGACTTGCTCAGGGTCACACAGCTAGTAAGCAGCTGAGATCACATTTGAACTCAAGTCTTTCTGGCCCAGTGCTCTAAACATTGCACCACTTTGTGGTCCATGTGTGCAGCTACTGTCAAAGAAAGAAATAAGTATAGCTGGGTGCTTTGCGAAGAGTTGAACAGCGTGGCCAGAACAGTGGTAGTGAGTCTTTCTGAATTTAACCAGGCTGGCTTAATAGCAACAGACATTCAGTCTGCCTCTGAGCCCATAACTAAAGCCTTTCTAGCTTGGTAGTCCCTGCCAGAGATTTCTCTTTGATAGAATATGCTTTAGGAAACCAAAGAAACTTCCATGCTACAATGAGACATTGTTAGGAGACTTAGAATCATAGACCTAAAGCTGAGGGAAACATCACGAGCTATCTAATACAACCCCACACCCCAATTCCCATACCTCCCCCTCCCACAGACACACATCTCATTTTACTGATAGTGCAATTGATGCCCATGCAGGTTAACCCAATCATGCAGTAATTCCTCAGAGGCAGAATTTGACACCATTTTCTCTGACTGTGAACTCTTCATTAAATAATGAGCTTCTTGAGAGCAGGAACTGTTTAATTGATTTGCTTGGTTTGTTTTGTCCTGTTTTGCTTTTGCCTTTCTTCATATTCTCAGAGCTTAACACAAAACCTGGCACACAAAAGGTATATAATAAATACTTGTTGACTTGATTTGATTTGATTCTAATTCCAAATCCAGTAGTCTTTCCATTGTACCATCTTCTCACCCAGAGGAGGTTTAACCCTACTGTGGTGAAATATCAATTGCCTAAAAACCCAAAATGTCTCAAGACAGGCATTGCCTTTAAGATGGCACTAACTGCAGATCATACCCAGTAAGCTACTAGGAAATCCCTGGGATGTTTGCATTTACTTTTATGTTTTTGTTTGGAATATTTTATCACATCTCAGTTTGTGTTTCATGTTCCAGAGAAGGAGCATGCTCCAGGTTATTGTACAAAATTCATTCTTCTCAACTATTAATTGGTATATTTGCCTTAACTTGTATTAAATATATTTATTCTCTCTGCGTCTCTTTGTCTATCTGCCTCTCCCTTTGTTTTCTCACTCTCCGTCTGTCTTTACATCTTGTGTGTCTGTCTCTCTCTCTCTCTATAGCTCTGTCATTGTTTCTCTGTGTGTCTCTCTTTTTTCTCTGTCTCTGTCTCTTTCTCTCTCTTTATCCTTCTGCCTCTGTCTCCTCTTCTCCTTTCTCACTCTGTCACCATCTTTCTGTCATTCTTTCCGTGTATCTATCTGTGATCTGTCTTTGTCTCCCTCTCTCAGCTTGAGACACTTTGGTCAATGAATCATTTGGCCTGTTCCACTACTGAACTGCTAGCTACATTATCTTGGAAAAATTGCTGGAGTTCTTTGGTGCCTCAGATACCCCACCTATAAAATGGGGATGATGATATCTAGTCCTAAACATACCAGAGAGATATTATAAGGTATAATTAACTAGCAGCTTTTAAGTACTTCAAATTTATCAAAAGAAAAACATATGGTCAAAGTGTTTGTATTGCTACCATCCTCCTCTTCCTTATGATTAAAGTTTGTCCTTCCCCATAGCAGAACTTTGCCTTTCTTGATACATATACTTTCTTCTAGTATAATTTTTAAAAATAACAAAAACAATAGTAATGATAATTAAAATGTATATAGTATTTTAACACTTGCAAAATCACCTACTCATTTTATCTCATTTGAGCTATATCAGGAAAGGAAAAGAAGTCAGGCCTGTGTAAGGTAACACAGGATGGGGTTCCTAGGTAGGCAGGAAGTAGCCTACTGTCATCAAGTACCAGGTAAATGTGGGATGGAGGGTGATAAAAATCAAGTAGAGGAATACCTCTTGAACAAATGGGTTTTCCATCATCCTTGACTGTTTCTCCATTGATTTGGAAACTATAGGTGCAACAACTAATTCATTCCCAAGGGTTGGGCATAAGCCTCTTTTTGTTGGAGAAAAGCAGTTAGAAAAAAAAAGTTAAGAAAAATCAGAACATCTAAAGAAGAAAATAGATAAGTGTCAGTGAACTGAAGAAGGTTCTAACATATGATCATTGAGAGATGAGGGAGAATATAGGAAGAAATAGATAAGCTACAATCTCCCTAATACACATCAGCTATACCCAGCTTCTCTTTACATTAGGGCTCTGGAAGAAATCTAATAGCTGTCAATCAGAGTCAGTGGAACAAATTGACATCATCTCATGAGAAAACAGTGGTTAAATTGTTTATTACTTATCAAACTTGCTGGTGAAGGTCATTAGGAAATGTCAAACAAGGAAGCCTGCTATAAATAAATAAAGATCCCTCTTGGAGCCCCCGGTAATGGAACCAAAAATAATGTAAAAACAAGCATGGCAAGCAGGAACTGGCCATAACCACAACTAAGAAAGATGGAGACCAGCTAGGTCTTGCTCCTGGCAAGAATGGGAAGGGAAGAGAATTTATAAAGTGAATAATGTTAGTTTATATTCCACAGCCAAGAAACATCTATGTAGATACAAAGCACAGAATGATCACTGTTTTAAAACAGATAAAGAAAGAACCAGAGGAAAGTTCCTTCCTCTAAGTCATTGGGAAGAATGAAGTGTGCATTGGGAGAGTACAATTTAAACCTCGAAGTAAAAGCACAGAAGAATCTGACACTGAGAAAGGAATCCTGATTTATATCAATAGTTAATCTTCCCCATTTAGAGGGGAACTGGATTTCTGAAGAGAAAACACTCTAAAGAGTAATGATGTGGTCCACAGGAAGACTCCAAGAAGAGATTATTTATTAAAGATGGGAGGCAGAAGTGATGAGTTGCGGTGGTTGTGGTTACTAAGGTAGCTATTTGCTGACTTCATATTAATGAAAGAGATCTCCTGTCTTCCAGGGGCATGTACACAGGAAGTGGCACTATGCATCTTAAGTCTCATGCAACCTAATGACCACTACTCACTTGTCATAATTAACACAGGGAAATGAGAATGCCTAAAGGAATCTAGAAAAGCTTGTTAAGAATCACAAATTCCTACTCAAATAAAGGGAAGCTCTTAGGAGCACAGGTATTTTCATCACTATTGCTAATTAAGATCTTTGGAAGAAAAAGATAGATTTGAGAAGTGAACAGCTGGTTCAGAAGACAGCATCTGACAATAGAATGTGGATTTCTGTAGCAAAGCTTAAAATAGGGGAATTATGGGTTTCTATAATTCCCTTGGCCAGGTTTGGAGTGTAACTAATGAAGGAGGATAAAGGAGTGTAACTAATGAAGGCTGATAAGAAGATATTTGCCTCGAGTCTTTCAAATATGTTCAGTAGGGTTTTGTAGAGAAAATGGAAAGGGTAGAAGAAAAATGCTAACATAGATCTACCAAAATAGCTACTATACAAAATAGAAACAGATAAAAGGAAGAATAAAAGTTCAGTAATTCACAGGAAATAGAATTCAAGAAAGCAGCCAGAAATAAAGCCCTTATTATCTATCATGCAAGGACTTAACCAATGGCACAAAGTATGGGTAGTACACAAGGGAACCAGAAATCTGTAATGGCAAGCAAAGCAGAATCTTTTGCTGTTTTTGTTTTAGCATAATCAAGTACCTGTGATTGAATCCTGTCTTTGATTAATCAAGAATCTTTAACTAGAAATAGTATAAAGAAAATCTTTCCCACCCATTAATGGGAGTGTGACTAGGGAAGATTTGTAGAAAGATCCTCACCTTTTGTTAATGAGGCACTGGTTCTCAAGCTGTTGTGATGGCCTCTGGCTCTGAAAAATGTGTAAGTACTCTGAAGTGAGGTTTTAGTTTGGGGCTTAGTTTTTGGAAGAAGGTTTCTGTGCCAGATGAGACTCTAAGCAGCCCTCTGGCTTTGAAAACTCAGTGCTTCTTTCTCTGGTAACTACGTATGTATGATCAGACAGTTATCTGTCTGTTGATTTGTGATGTATGTATTGCTTACTGCCAGGCAGTTGGAAGCCATGAATGTTGATTCTGATTTCTCTGTATTTTCTCTGAAGTTCAAGGTGCTGACTTTTTTCTGTGAACTAAGTGAATGATACATGTGCTTGATTAAAATGACTGTTGACCCCCTCAAAAGTTGCCTTTCCTTTTAGAAATGCAGATCAAAGAAATCATGATAGCAGGCCCCCCTGTGATTGTCACAGTCCTTGCTTTTACAAAATCTTAATGTAAAAAAGAAAAACTTGGCCTTAGTGGCAAGGATGTTGCAAGGCTCAAATAAGACAAAGGATGTAAGTGCTTTGCAAACTTTAAAGCGCTGTATAAATGCAAACTATCACCATTAGCATTGCTGTTATGCCTATAGTCTCTAGGCCTCCAGCTTGGGATGACTTCATTCACTGAGCCTCCTACTATGCTCCTGATGAGCTCAAACAGTGTTTATAGAGCAATGCGAGGTTGTGCTGAGAAGCATGTAACAACCAGGAGGAGGGGGGAGGAGGGAGGAGAGGAAAGGTTGGAGCATGTGGAGGTACACACCACTTTTAAGTTTAATCTGTGTAATCAACACTTCCTTTAGCCTATATAATCAACAAAACAGGCCCTGATTTGTAGTGATTGCCAAGTTCTGAGGTATAAATGTTCACATGGAAAATTTAACAATCTATTCTTGCAAGCCTGTTAGAGCTGGCTCTAGCATATCGAGCATATCTAGGATTTGGTGGAATGGCACTCATAAATATGGTCCTGGGAGAGTAGATCTTATTCAAGAAGAAAGAAACCAATAAAAGGTAGAGGAGAAGTGGGAAGGGGAAGCAGTATTTTATGTTGAGATGTACTCAAGCAAGAAAATCCAGGAATGAAACAGTGGAATCATTGGGGAGAACATTTGGGTAAAGATCGGTAGCAGCAGAAACAGCAGCTATATGGCCCTACACACTTATTACAGACGATCTGAAAAGGAGCTCGGAGAAAAAATCAAGTATCTATCTGGGAAACATGCTATTGCAGAATTGGGGGGCTTCACTTATCTGAACACCTACTGATTCAAATACTCTATCAAAAGTAGAGCAGCTAAGAAATTCATGTCTTGCCTAATTATAACATCTTGTCTCACATGTGGTCTGTCTTGTTTTTGTTTTCTGTATTTGAAATGTGTTTGTTGATGATTGATAAGTTCATAATAAAAAGAAAGCAATTTGTAAATCTTAAAGTGCTGTATAAATGTGTTGTTGTTGTTGTTTTAAAAGAAGAATTGGAGTAAATAAAAAGGTGGAGGAAACATTAAGGAAATTCCTATTCTGGACCTGATCCTGTCCTTAAATGAAAAAGCAGTAGCTGAATTAATAACAATGGAAATCTTTGGAGAAAATGAGCAGTCTAACTTTTAATTCATGATAGAAAGGAAAGTCAGGAATAGTCTGCCACGTAGCCTATCAATCAACAACCATTTATTAAGCAATGACTTTCTGCCAGGCACTATGCTCAGTGCCTAGATATAGGAAAAAATATATTAAGCAAGAAAAGGTGGGGCTATCTAAAGAAACTATTGTTGTTGCACAATGAACTCATCAAGTGATTCTGATTTTTGGAAGATTTTTTTTTTAGAAAATAGAAGAAAGACCAAGAAATGGAAAACAAATATAGAAGCATGTCATGTAGAAGTGTGAGAATAGTTTCACAAACAGAACACAAATGAACAAAGGTTTGTTCTGCACTAGTATAAGGAACTCACAGTCTTAGATAGTTGTCTGGGGTACTAATAGGTTAAGTGATATACTCAAGCGATATACACAAGGTCATATATCCAATATGTGTCAGAGGTAGGAGTGGAACCAACATTTTCATGACTTAAAAGCCAACTCTCCATCCACTTTGCACATCGACCCTCCAATGAAAATAGCAACAATGTTGATACCAAGAGTAACAAGGACAAAGAGGATTTTCTTGAAGAAAACTGGAAGATCGAATGCTTATAATGGATGGATTGATGAAGACAAGATTTTACTAGTCAACTCTGATGATGTTCTGCCTTTCTTTTCTAGGAGAATGAGCTTTGAGTAGGAAAGGAAAAAAATCAAAATATTTATTAGGGAGTTGTAATAGACGATAAATTAGAAGATAGGAAGAGAGAGCAGGAGGCAACCTGGTATAGTGGATAGAGAATAGAAGGCAGGAAAACCTGAGTTCAAATTCTGCCTCAGAAACATCCTTGTATTTCTATAAATTACTCAACCTTAGGTAAATTACTCAAACAATTAGTGCCTCAAAGCAATATTCCAAGATTCTAATTGCAAAGCAGTTGATGATATTCAGAAAGCTGTCTCCACCAATAAGATTGCACAACTAGTTGAAATGAAAATAAAAGGTGACCTAAGTAGCATCAATGAGTTAAAGTTTCTAGAACCAGACAAGCTACATCCCACAGAAGAGAAAGGACTTACAGAAAGGATTGCCAAACTCTGTTAGTGGTCTTTGAAAGATTATGGAGAATGGGAAAAATGCTTCAGGACTAAAGGGAGGCATTTAGCATTATTTAAAAAAAAAAGTAAAGATGGAGTCTCAAATAATAGAATGGTGACACTGATTTCAATTCTTGGCAGAATTCAAGAACATATTAAAGGGATGATTTATTAGTTGAGAGAGATGGAGAGAGAAAGAGAGAGGAAGGAAGAAAAGAAGGAAGGAAGGAAGGAAGGAAGGAAGGAAGGAAGGAAGGAAGGAAGGAAGGAAGGAAGGAAGGAAGGGAGGGAGGGAGGGAGGGAGGGAGAAAGGAACAAAAGAAGGAAGGGGAAGGAAAAGAAAAAAAGGGAGAATTGATGACTATAAGTCAACATAGCTTCATCAACAACAAGCTTTGCCAAAATGCAGAATAATTTCATTTTCCTTTTTGATAGGATTAATAGTCCATATAGATCACTGTTCATATAATTTCCTGTATTTCAGCATCCAAGATTATCTTGATAGACAAGAATATTGAGCTAGCCTAAAAAGTTGAAATCTAATGGAGAGAAATGTAAATAAAGGCTCGTATTTGGGTTCAAAACCTCAGCTTCAAAAGTTCAAAAATCAGAGTGGCATAGCTAGATGGAGTTCTTATGTATTAATAGATTTCAAGTTCTACATGAAACTACAATGTAATGTGTTAGTCAAAAAAAAAGTCAATATAATCCTGAGCCATGTTGAGAGTGATATATTGTCTAGAATTGGGGCAATAATAGTTCTCCTCTCTCCCCACTCTGTCTTGGCTAAGTAAAGTACAATTATTACTTACTAGGTGCCAGACTAGGTGCTAAGTTCCAGCAATTACAAATCTGTATGTGTGTGTGTGTGTGTGTGTGTGTGTGTGTGTGTGTTCATCCTTCAGTTGCCGAAGAAGACCATACCATCAGAGAAATGATGACATGACTTGCACTTGACTTTGTTCTGAGTGAAGGACAACTGTGCACGTCACCAGCCTCACTTCTCCTCCAGAGCCATCTGAATCCAGTGACCAGATATTCATCAGAATGACTGCAGATGACCCAGGATGAGACAAATTGGGGTTGTGACTTGCCCAAAGTCACACAGCTAGTGAGTGTCAAGTGTTTGAGGTGAGACTTGAACTCAGATGCTCCTGACTTCTGCACTGGTGCTCTATGCACTGCACCACCTAGCTGCCACCAACAAAAAGAAAGACAGTCCTTGCCTTTAAGGTTCACTGGTCATGGAGTCAGAAAGACCTGAGTTCAAATCAGGTCTAAGATGACTTACTAGTGATGCTAGGCAATTCACTTAAACACTGTTTGCCTCAGTTTCTTTATCCATAAAATGAGGATAATAATAGGGCTTATCTCCTGTGGTTACTATAGGGATCAAATGAGATAATAATTGCAAAGTACTTAGCATGGTGCCTAGAACATAGTAAGTGCTATGTAAATGTTATTTACTAGTACTACTACTGCTGCTTCTGCTGCAACTACTACCACTACTACTATATGTGTGTGTGTATATATATGTATGTATATATATACACATATATACACAGATGTGTGTATGTATGTATGTATATGTGTATACATACATGTATGTATGCATGTGCATATACACATATGTATGCATTAGGTGGGGCACATACAAGACAGAAAAAGTCCAACAGAGGCTAACCAGGGTGCTTCAGATCCTCAAGACCTTGTAATTCAAGCATCATTTGTGGGAACTGAGAGTGGTGGGGAACCTGGAGCCTAAAGACCATATGTAACCTTCTCGGTCCTTAGGTGTAGCCTTTTGAATGAGTACAAGTTTTACAGAACAAATTCTTTTATTAAGGGAATTTGTTCTGTGAAGTTTGAATTCAGTCAAAAGGTCACTCTTGAGGACCTAGAGGGCCACATGTGACCTGGGAGCCACACATTCCCTACCCCTGGTTCGGTCTATAAAATGATGGTCAAATGGAAAGGGAAATAAATGCTTGCTTGCTCCCAATGGGAACAACTGGGAGCAAAGGGTGGAGGTTCCAGAAAGTAATTGTTCAAGTCAATGAGAAAAGGCATTTTCTAGTTAGAGTTATCAAAATTGGAACAGTGAGGTAGGAAGAGTGTTCTCATAAAAGAGCTTCCAGCAAAGACCCAAAGACTGATTGTTAGAGATGTTCATTTTGGGGTGGAATTTCTTTACAATTTGAACTGGATAGTCTTTGAGATTCTTTCCAATGTTTATGCTAGTATACCTTAACCTTAGTTAGGAAATATATTTAACCAGAAATCAATCTTTAAAGTATCGTGCTTTCCTACTATTCTCATAGGACTAATATTAAAGCATGTGTTCCACACATATCTTTATATTGTATCATAATTTATGTTTATCTAGAAGAAGATAAAATTTAGAAAGGACATAAAAGCTGGTTATATTAAAGAGGAAATGAACACCTGTTTGGCCCCAAAGGACCAAACAAGGAGGAATGGTCTGTTTTCAAAGAGATGAATTTAGGCTTGATATCATGAAAAACTTCCTACCAATTAGAGCTGTACAAAAGAAAAATATTCAGCCTGAAGAGGTGAGAGAAAGAAAAATATTCCTTGGGAGTGTTCAAGCAGAGGCTTAACAACTGCATGACAGGCAGGCTATAATGGGAATTACTTTACGTATGGTAAGACTAGGTAAGTGACTTCTGAGGTCTCTGCCAAGTCTCAATTTCTGTGATTCTATGATTTTGTCTTCATAGAGGAAGCAGTTTTTGACATGAACCTTTAATGGTACCTATGAGCCTAACTGATAAAGAGGAGAAGAAGACATCTGGCATGAAGAAAATGGCATGAGAAAAAGGAAACCTTAAGACATATTGGAAGATTGATAAATATTCCATGGGGCTGGAAAACAGGTTATGCCTAGAAGACTGATTGTGAAGTCAGCTGAAAGTTTCAATAGAGCCATGTTGTATAAGAACTCTAATATCCTGCTAAGAAAATGGTATTTTATTTGGTAAGTGAGACGAAACCATTGAAAGTATTTGAACAGGGGTGTGATATAATCAGATCTATGCTTATGAATTATTAAAAATAATGTGGTGACAGTTTATAGAATGCATTACAGCACGGAGAGAATGGAGGTAGAGAAAGTAGTAACATTGAAATAATCCATAGTAGTAATAGTAGTAGTAGTAGTAGTAGTAGTAGTAGTAGTAGTAGTAGTAATAGTAGTAGTAGTAGTAGTAGTAGCAGCAGCAGCAGCAGGAGCAGCAGAGGTGGTGGTGGTGATGGTGGTAGTAGTAGCAATACCTGAAACAAGAGTTGGTTGGTGGCAGTTAGAAGGAAAGACGTTGAAAAAATTTTAAGGCAATAATTGATAGGAATTGATTGGATGGAGTAAGCATGTGACAGGTCTTCTTGCCTACTCTTCATTTTGTGGATGAGGATATTAAGGAAATGAAATGATATTTATACTTTGCCCTCTTCAGAGTAGGGATAGCACTAGTCATAGGATGCACAGCTTCTTTATATTTCTGTGTCATACCCTCCAACCCCCTTGCCTCCTATGCCTGCATGCAGAAATGCGCCCTTCTTAAAAGTTGAGTACATGCCACACACAAACCAGTGTGGACATATTTGGTGTTAAAGGATGAACAAATTGTAAAAAGTCTTCAAGAAGGAGAAATGAAAGAAAAGTATTCCTCTGAGCTTAATAGCATACACAACACTGTGTCATTTAATTAACCTTAAAGATTCATTTGTAAATGCCAATATTACAAATTTATACTTGAAGGGCACAAAATCCAACCCCTCTGTCAATTTTGGACACAACTTGGCACATGTGTTGGATTGTAAAATCACAAGACTGTCTCTTTTGCTAGTGTCTGGAGTCTTTGACAAGAAGGTGACTATTGGTATAAACATGGTAGAAGGAAATAGAGGTTTGATGACTCTCCTTCCTTCCCTCATTCTGTCCCCAGGAGTGCGAATTATTTTAATTGGATCCATCATTTCTTCACAAGTACTTAAAAAAAACTTGCCACCAATTAGACAGCCTGAATCTCTCCTGAGAATTAGCTTCATCTTTATGATTATGTTAACACCCAAGTGCACTTTCAAAATTTAGCAGATATTATTGGCTTCTAATTATTACATACACTATATCATAGTATATCGCTAACTAGGACACATTGACATTGGATATGAGCTCTGAATCAAACTATATTAAAATACTCTTGGCCAATATCCATTGTTGAGTTTATAAGACTATTGTTCACTTTATAACATACATATTAATTGGTACTATTTGGTTTTGGATATTTCTAGATGGTATATTGTTTGTAATGCCTAATAATATCATGCCTATGTACCTTTGATCAGATTTTCTACCATGCTTAGAATGCTCTGCCTTCTTGCCTTGGCTTTTTGGGTCGCATGGTTTCCTTCAAAGCTTAACTAGCTCAGGAGCCACCTCCCTCAACAGGCTTTTCCTCCTAGT
Organism: Notamacropus eugenii; assembly: GCF_028372415.1. Lineage (NCBI taxonomy): Eukaryota > Metazoa > Chordata > Mammalia > Diprotodontia > Macropodidae > Notamacropus > Notamacropus eugenii. The sequence continues at coordinate 358,950,786 of NC_092876.1, forward strand.
TTTAAGTGCCCACTCTCCCAAATATTTGCTTAGCCTTGAATAAATTTACTCATCTTGCATTTCCTACCCAAACGAATGTTAAGAAAAGAAACTATATCTTTTTATCACTAATGTATAGTCCAGTTCCTTGCACATAGCAAGTATATAAATACTTATTAGATTGAATTGAATTTGGGATGATTCATCGTCTATGTATGTGTTTGCCCTTCCTCCTCCTCTCCTAAATGTAGGTGCATTAGGTCATTTTACAAGATATTTGAGGGGTCTTTGTCAATGAAATTGTACTCATGGTTGAAAGAATTATCTTTGTGACTCCTTGGTAATTAATATATATATATATATATATATATATTATTAATATATTACTTACATTTAATGATATTTATTAAATTTAATTATTATTAAATTATATTTAATTAATATATAATTATCCTGATAATTAATTCTAAGAGCCAACATTTAGTTAGCACTTCCTACGTATTAGGCACTGTACTAAATACCTTTTAATTATTTCATTTGTTTCTCACAACAACCCTTGGAGGTAGGTGTTATTATTATCTCAGTTTTACAAATGAAGAGCTGAGTAACTTGCCCAGGGTAACACAGCTAGTAAGTATCTGGTGTCACATTTGAATTCAGATCTTCCTGACTTCAGGCTCATTGTTCCACATGGCTAGCCTATCTAGGCCTATTCACAGTCTGCCTCCAAACTACCTTTCCAGTTGTTTCTCTGACAATTCATCTTTCCTAATCTTCTGCTCCAGCCAAATGATCTCACATTTACATATCTTACACTTTCTACTTTGGCACTTTGCTCAGGTCACTGATTCCTCTCCCCCTCACCCCAGAATCACCTCCACCTTTCTCTCTAACCTGAATTTTACCCATTCTTATGAATCTATCCCAAATTCTCCCCCTTCCATGAATATTTTTCTAATTCATCTATATCATAGCATTTTTTTTTCTTCTGAAACCTAAGCACTAGTTGTCTGGACCAGGAATTTTACATTTATTTCTTCTTGATTTCTGACCATTCTTGCTATAGTGAACCATGAGTGGTCATTTTAAACTTTCCACTAAATAACTGATATTTCGTGGTGCTTTTATGTTTATAAAACACTCCCTAATTCCCTTTGAGCTCCACAGAGAATGCCACGAGGTAGCTACTACATATATCTATTGTAACTATTTTATAGGTGAGGAAACTGATTCTAAATAATTTGCATTGGTCACATAACTAATAAATATTAGAGGTAGGATTTGAACCTAGAACACTAGGTGGGCCAGTGGCTAGAGTACTGGGCCTGGAAGACCTGAGTTCAAGTCTCCCCAAGCTGTGTGACTGTGGGCAAGTCACTTAACCCTGTTTTCCTCAAACCAGCTAAAGAAGGCAATGGCAAACCACTCAGGTATCTTTGGCAAGAAAACCCCAAATTGAGTCTCAAAGGGTCAGACATGACTGGAATAAGTGAACAACAATAACAAAGCTTTGAGGCAGATCTTTCTGACTCATCTAGCAATCTCTGTACTATGACAATTTTTGTTCCCATTTCTGTGTTTGTCTTGTTTCCTCAATATATTATAAATATGAGGGCAAAGCCTATGTTCTAATGCTCATTTTTATGTAGTACAATGCCTAACAAATACCAGGCATTTAACAGGTAATGAACAAATGTACTGTTGTTTCCCACAGAATGGAAATGGATTAAACAGACAATTTGCTTTCTGAAAGGGACTGTCCTAGGTGTAGTAGAAGGTATACAATGGAATAAAATCTGTTTTCTTATCTCAAGATTCTTTCAAACCAGTGTGGACAATAATTTGTCAAGAAAGGGAGGAAGGAAGAAAGGAAGGAAGGAAGGAAGGAAGGAAGGAAGGAAGGAAGGAAGGAAGGAAGGAAGGAAGGAAGGAAGGAAGGAAGGAAGAAGGAAAGAGAAGAAAAAAGAAAGAAAGAAAGAAAAAAGGAAGGAAGGAAGAAAGAAAGAAGGAAAGAAGGAAAGGAAGGAAGGAAAGAAGGAAGGAAGGAAAGAAGGAAGGAAAGAAAGAAGGAAAGAAAGAAAAAAGAAAAGAAAGAAGGAAGGAAAGAAAGAAAAAAGAAGAAAGAAGAAAAAAGGAAGAAAGAAAGAAAAGGAAGGAAGTAAAACCTATTAGACTGACATTTAATTAGCTTTTAACAGTTAAAAAAACACAAGTTTACAACACTTTAACTTATTTGACATAATGTAGAATATAAAAGGTACCATGAAAGCATGATGAGTGCTCAGAGAACAAAGTGCAGAATGTTTGGAGAATGAACAAAATGTGATGAGTATTCAGAGAAGCAACAGCTTCTTCCTGAGGGAAATCAAGGAAATTCTTATAACACAAAGCAGAGAAGGCAGGGCCTTGAAAGAGGGGTAGGATTCAGAGAGGCAGAAAGTAGGGGAAGGTATTCCTGTTTGAAGGGACAGCATAATAAAGGCATGGAAATGGGAAAGCATGGAGTACGTTTGAAGTACAGCCAATAGTTGAAATTTAATTGGACTGTAGGATACATGAAGATGAGGAATAGACGATTTCAGGTGAGAAAAGTAAGTTGAGGCTATATTGAGAAGGGCCTTGAATGCTAGACTCCAGAGCTTTCATTTTGATTAATAATGATGGTTTCTAACTATTGAAGGTTTCTGAGGAGGAGGATAATAACAACATCTAACATTTATGCAGCACTTTATAAATATTATCTCATTTGGTCTTCTCAACAGCTCTCTAAAGTGATCAATCAGCCTAAAAACATTAATTAAATGCTTACTTTCTGCCAGGAGCTCTGCTAGCCCCTGTGCATACAAAGACAGACTTAAAACAGTCATTCAACCCCCTAACCAAGAAGTTCAAATTCTGATTGAATAAATAACACATAAATAACATGCAAAGTACATAGAAGATATAACAACGTAACATAAAGGTACATGCAAGATATACTCATAGTAGATAAGGGGTTGTTATTGTGTTCATTTTTGTTCATTTTTAAAGACTACCATGACATCAGAGAAATGATGACATGACTTGTACTTGACTTTGTTTTGAGTGAGGGAGGGCTGTGCAGGGTCACCCAGCCTCACTTTCTCGTCCTGAGTCATGTGGATCCAGTGACCAGATATTCATCTGGAGATGGCCCAGCAGTAGATAAAGGGTACCAAAGAGGTGGTCATTAGCCACTGAGGAGACAAGGAAAGACATTCTGGAGAGCATTGAGAATCTGTCCAAAATCTGGGGACACAATACAAGAAAATGTACTTAAGTCAAATCAATACTGCTGGTTGATCCAAATGAGGCCAGTTACGCCTAAGAAAAAGAAATTAGCCCTTTTGGGCCAAGCCCTCAGGATTAGACCTAGTCCCATCACAGTCTTTAAGGATTTATTTGTATTCTGAAATTGTCCATGTCATTCCCATTTGGAAAAATGTCCATGCTGTATAAAATAAATATTTATAACGAGGGTAATTTATTATACTGTATATAAACTGAGTCAATAGTTTTCATGGAAGCATATCATAGTTTTTTATAACCTCTTAAGTTTCCTGAGAAATATCAAAAACATTTTTCCTTGCTAATTTTTGTTAGAGGTCTTACCCCTGGAGCTTTTGTCCTTCTTCACCTCCAACATGAAAGTAGCTTCTTCAAGTCCAGTGTCAGGAGAGTTTACTGTGAAGACTTACTGAAGTTTGCTGTTCATATTATCCTGAAATAATATGAACAACCTCCCAAGACTGATAAATCTGTCTTGGGTAGCTAAGTGGTACAATGAATAGAGTTTTGTTATATGAACTCAGGAAGACCTAAGTTCAAATCACCCTCTAGATCATTAACCATCTGTGTAATCATGAACAAGTCATTCACCCTCTCCCTGCCTCAGCTTCATCATTTATTGTGTGGATAAAATGTGAAAATATTTATAAGATGCTACACTTCTCCAGTGGATCCATTTTGTCAGACAATCAGATGTTAAGTAACTTGCCCAGGGTCACACAGCTAGGAATTGTCTGAAGCTGGATTTGAACCCAGGTCTTCCTGACTACAGGCCTGGTGATCTACCTACTCAGCAACTGACTGTCTTTATATAAATTTTGGCTTTTATAGAACTCTATATAAATTCTAGTTGTTATGAAGACTATCACAGGCCTAGGAGGAATGTCAGAGGCTTTTCCACCATATCCAGACTGGGCTAACTACTATGACTTCCCCGGTAAATTTTGCTTGGATTTGCAAGTTATGAATCAAGCTTTTGTCTCACATTTTAGTGGCACGCTGCTAAAGTTTACTAAGCAACCATCCAGTCCTAGTACTATATTTCAGAGCAGGAACAATGTCTATATCTCCAAAATTAGACTCTCAGACCCAGGATGCTCTCTGCATCTTCTCTTAATTAATTGTTCCTAATGATGCCCTCTGCAGTCAACCAGTACAAATCTAATCTCTTTCCACAGAATATTTTTAAAATACTTGGAGGTACTTTTAAAGTGCCCTTTAAGGGGATAAGAGAATGTGGGGGGTGATAGAAGGGAGGGCAGATTGTGGGGAGGGGAGAGATGGGAAGAAAATTTGGAATTCAAAATCTTGTGGAAGTGAATGTTGAAAGCTAAAAATAAATTAATAACAACAATAAATGCCCCTTATTTCTTCCTCTTCCCAGGGTACTTGAAGGAATGGCCTCAATCAGGGGTGGGGAATCTGTGGCCTTGAAGCCACATGTTGTCCTTGGGTGGAGCCCTTTGACTAAGTCTGTGTTTTATAGGATAAATCTTTTTATTAAGGGGATTTCTTTTGTGAATTTTGGATTCAGTCAAAGGCACAACTTAAGGACCTAGAAGTCCACATGTGGCCTCAAAGCATCAGGTTCCCTACCCCTGACCCTTGGTCCTTCAAGCTTTGACAAAATGGTTGATGGTACATTTTGCCTAAAATGAGCATGCTTGCTCTAGCAGTATAATTCTTCCTGATCATGAAGAATTCTCTTTAGAGTATAATCTGCCCCTAAGTAAATTTAGTATTTCCCTTATAATAATTCAGTGTGGGCTCCAGAAACTACAAATATCAGTGAACAACCTTTAATAAGACATAAAAATTCTCAATATATGTTGGTATAGGTTTCCCAGAAGAGCAGATATTTCACGAGGAAAAAGGGCAAACCTGCCAGTATCTCTTTAGATGAGAAGCTGTCACTAGGAATGTTCTGGCAACTGCACAAAGAGATATCAAAGCTAACACTTTGCTTTCTGATGAAGCATTGCCCTTTCTCCAAAGTAATATCCAATTATGAATGCTTTACCCAGGAATAGTAACACCATGACTTGGGTGCCCATTGTAAGAAGTCTGAAGCACAGGGTGTGCATTGGTTGGTAATTATAGCTCCTCTACATCATGACCAAAGAAAAGGTTATTAAGAGTGTTAAAGTTATAAGGATGTCATTTCTCAGAATGCTAAATAAACACAGCTTTCATCTACCAATCATCTTTTCTAGGAATCTGAGGATATATATATAGGAGGGTTTGAAAAATATGATAGGCATATATCAATATAATTAGGATTGCCCCTCTCCCAAAAGGCCCAGCTGTGTTTAGCTGTGGTTTTTTTCTTTTTCTTTTTTGTTTTGCACATGAGGCAACTGAGGGTGGGGTGGCAGAGTCATCTAGGTGTGACTCAGGGAGAAGCCTGCCCTAGGATCCCAGGATGTTTGGAAGTATGTAAAGAGGAAGCTACCACCACTACCTCCAAATGTGGGACCAGGAAGGGAAGATATCATACCCTGAGATTTGAGAAGTGCTATCTATGTGTTCCAAATTTTTCTCCCTTGGCCCAAAACCCCAAGACTTTCTATAGCTATGATTCTGTTCGCAGTACAAGACTGGCCAAGTGGCCAAACATTGAATAAAGGAGGCTGGGAACCACATCTTATTTTGCATAGTCAGTAGGATGATGCTTTTCAGCCAACTATTCTAATGTCTCTGTATTTTCCAAAATAGAAAACAAAAACTACAACATGTTTGGAAAACATTTAAGCCATAAATTAACCATTGAGAATTCAACATGAACAAAACTGACCCTGAGGGACAACAAGCTGCAGCTGGCCTAGGAGAAGCTTGCACCACCTTAACTGTCAAGAAAACAAATGCGATTGAAACAAACACTTCCATGGAATTTTTTTTTCTGGAAAAACACAGCTTGCCTTGGGCTGTTGAGATACTGACAAATGAAATATCGGTTTGCCTAAGCCTTGATTTTATTTTTCAAACACTTACAAGTCAGCCTGAAGTAACCAGAGTTGTGTAAACCTGTGGGCCATCAGTAATTCTTATGTCCCTGTGGGGATGATTTGGCCCCATCTGATACTAGTGATGTTGTTTCCTACCTCCTTTAGTAATGACCCAATTAGGGGGCTCTCTGAAAATGAACAGGCAGGGATTAAGATTGGACAAGTTGCAGGTATTACAGATAGGCACTGAGACCATCTGGAAAATATGGCATGGGAGAGCTTAATCCCCTCATTTAAGGGCATGTGGTCATCTGTCACACCATTTTGCAATATGAGAGCAGTTCAAGTTGATCTGGTCTTTTGCATATCCAGATGTTTTCAGAGACTAACGTCAATCTCAAAGCATTTCCTGGTTAACCTCTGCATAAAGTTTTCTGCAAATGCATGTTGCAGGGCCAAGAGAAATTCAAGGATTTAGAATACTACTTAGCATTTCTAATGCTTAGTGTGTTGCAAAACACTTTATAATTCTTCCTCTGTCTGAACCTCTCTTGAGAGGTCAGTAATTTTCTCATTATACTGCTATGGAAACAGGTCAGCTGTCTTTCCCAAAGTATCACATGCCCAATCAATAGATGGAATTAAAACTCAAAACATTCTAAGTGCGGGAGCTGGGCTGAGCCAACAACACATGGGATTGTAAAGATACTGTAAGCTCTTAGAACTAACCAATGTGATGAAATCATTCCCATAATTACATGAGCTTAAAGCAAAGAAGGAATGTTCTGTCATATTTAATGCCAGACATTCTCTTCAGTTTTAGTATAATAAAAATGATAGCATGTAGTACTCTAAACTTTCAAAAGTGATTCACAATCAATGGAATCTCAAAAAAGAACCCTGTGACATGGCAAGAATTGTGAATTTAATTTTACAAACAAACAGTTAAGAATAAGTTTTAAATGGCTAAGAACTTAAACATAAGGAACAGTATTTGGGGTCAGTAAGGTAGTTCGCTTCCACTGACCTGGATCACAGCCCACTAGGATGGAATTAATGATCTTTGATAAATTATGGTGGCTGAAAAGTTCATCACTACATGAACCAATTCATATCACCTCGTTAACAATCTCACTGAACGGAGCTAGTTCTTGGTTGGAAAATATCAATTTCATCACTAGGTCTATATCAAGAGCAGTGTCAATATGAGGTTCTAGTATCTACAAATATCTCTTTTAGGGGTTGGGGAGAGGAAAGCGCTATGAAATTTATAAAGGTTACATGACTATGTGGTGTAATGAATAGCCAAAGTCACTTGAACCCCTGACTTCAGACTCTAGAGGCAGGGTTTGTTCCACTATAACCCATCTAATTAAATCAGTTCTATAAGTTATATGTGTCATCCCTCTCCCTTTTATTCTTTTGGAAGAAGAAAAATAGGAGGCAAGTACTAAGAAAGGAAAACATCATAATGATGGTGGGCTCTCAAGAAACAGAAAATTTCACCTGCACATCAAGTTAACGCTCAGCTCATTTCCCTTCTCATAGAAGTGGAAATCAAAGTTTCTGTAGGTTTTAGGAAGCAGGCAAGATCTGTTAGATACAAAATGCAGTACCTTTCTTGACCCCAGTTTGCTATTTTAAGAAGAAAATGGAAAACGAATAATTTGCTTTTTTCTTGATTTTGATTTAGAATAGTTTGGCAAGAAGCATTTATTGAGAGCCTACTGTGTGTCAGATAATGTTCTAAGTTTTGGGAATATGAAAGAAGGCAAAAGGCAAAACAAAATAGAGGAAAAGACAATTCCTGTTCTCAAGGGGTTCACTGTCTGACAGGAGATACATCATGCTAACAACTACATACAACAAAAAGAAAGGATAAATTTAAAATCATCAACAGAGGAAAATTTCTAGGTATTCAAATATTCAGGAAGGATATATTATGACAATATTCACAGATGACATTAAGAGACTAACTAACCCTAATCCTTGAAGGTTTTTGTTTGCCACCTGGGATCAACATAAAGGATATTCTGCTTTTATTACAAGTCTAATTATTCATGATGATGAGTACTGACATCATGTCACTAAACATTTTTGACCCTTTCACCACAATAATATTGATACTTTCTCCAAATTCATTAGTATCCCTTTTTTTCTTTTTGATCCTGATAGTTGTATAAATTTTTGTTGTATTTTAATCTGTCAGGGATAAAAATCTTTATGCTGCACAATTTTTAGTGTCCCATGGGTTTAATAGTAATGGTTATTATTATTATTATTATATCATATATTGTATAATTATATAAAAACATGATATAATTAGAACATTACATTGTAACAGACACTGTGCTAAACACCTAATAAATATAACCATGTTTAATCCTCATGATACCTTGCTACCTAAAAGGCAGGTGCTGTTATTATTTACATTTTACAGATAAGGAAACTGAGGCAGACAGAGCTTAAATAACTTGCCAAAGGCCACACAGCTAGTAAGTAGCCAAGGTCAGATTTTAACTAAAGTCTTTCTGACTCCAAGTCTAGTACTCTATCCACTGCAACACCTAGCTGTCTCAAATTTAACAAACACAAAAATACATTTCAAGTGGCCACCATCAAATCTCCCCTCTACAGGAGTCCCAGAAACACTGAGGAAAGAGGACATGACTGTTAAATCAATTATCACTACTGTTTTCTCTGAAAAAGGAGAGAATGATATAGATCAAGTTGCATACAAACTGAACTCCTTGCAGTGCTTGATATAGTCAAGCAAATATCCTCTGTAGTTCTAAATCAAATTCATATTGAAGAATTCACTATTCTTTTCAAAATAATTAGCACTCCTCCAGAAATGACCAAGAGCATACTGGACTGATGAAGAGTTGAATCAGGGATGTGCTGGAGCCAGCTCCTACCAGCTCACAAGAGCTAATTTTTAAATTCTTGATGTGAGCCTTTACATTTCAGAAATCAAATAATACAAATCAGAGCTTGATTTGTTACTTTGTTGATTGTCCAGACTTAAGAAAATGATGAAGAAAATGTTAACAATGCAGATTAAACTTAAAGGTATATCATGTGTACTTTTTTTTTTCCAGAGAGCCAGTTGTTAAATGTTTACCAGGAGACTTCTACTGAACTAAATTGGAGAGAAAGGGGTCCAGGACATCTTCTTACGTATCACTAAATGTTCTTTGCATAGACAAAATATATAGAATAGATGCTTCAAAAAAAATCTTGGTTGATTAGTATGTCAGTTTATTTCTTAGAAGCAATTACAAGACAACCTGGATGTTAGAAGTTGGGGGAAAGTTCTTTTTTTCTTCCTAGTGCTTTGCGAGGTAGTATAGCATGGAAAAGAGAAATGTGAGATAAAATCTCCTTTGTTACTTCTCTGTGTAATCAAGTCAAGCTATGCCTCTTATATTCTGTACCCTGCCAGCAGGAAGATTCCCTCTGTGTGCATTGACCTGGGTCCTAGATTGCCTTCCAGACCCAGACATGGTTTAGGAATGAACTACCTCAGCAAGACATTTTTAATTTAAATAGAGGTTAAGATGAGCTACATTCCAGCACCCCATAGATTCAATCAAGATGGATTGCTGAGTCACTCTTCTTCAAGGTTTAATCTCCAAACAGTTGTCCAATCAATACATTCTTCTCATTGAAACCACAAGTCTACTGGGTATTCTCTGCCAAATTTCTTTGCCTTCCTTCTTTCCTTCCTTCCTTTCATCCATTCTCTTTCTTTCATTCTCCCTTTCTTTTCTTTTCTTTGTTCCTTCTTTTTTATTCTTTTTGTCTTTCTTTCACTCATATGTTGGGAAATTATTTGCAGACATGGGAATGGGTAAAACAATTCTATTTCAGTTTCTTCATGTCAAGGATGATCTAGAAGTCCTTAAGCACATAGGCAATTCCATTTAATGGGTGCTATTACTTATGTTAGCCACTATTCAAGACACTTTTACCCAGTGCAAGAGCCATCTTGGGATATGGAGAAAAGTAATGGTAGCCCTGCATCTTTTTGCTCACTCCCAAACTTTTTCCTTTCCCATGATCTCAAGTCCATCCTAAATTCCAACTCATTTAAATTCTTCTAGCTGTGGGAAAAAGTAGAATAACTGAGGCTTTTATATCTCTATCATCTTTATACATATATAGTGCATATATGTATATTTACGACAAATATACAACATTATGCATATTATGTATATACATACACACAAATGTACATATACATGCACATGCACATTTGTATATAGATTAGATATAGATGATATATATGTGTGTGTGTATTTAGTTAGTTAGTTGTTTTTCAGATATGTCCAACTTTTCATGATCCTATTTGGGGTCTTCTTGGCAAGACTGCTAAAGTAGTTTGCCGTTTCCTTCTCCAGCTCATTTTACAGATGAGGATCTGAGACAAATACAGTTAAGTGATTTGTCCAGGGTCACATGACTAGTAAGTGTCTGAGACTGTATTTTACTCAAGAAGAATTTTCCTGACTCCAGGCCTAGCACTATATCTACTGCACCATCTCACTGTGTAGATAGATAGATAGACAGACAGACAGATAGACAGATACATAGATACATAGATAGATGATAGATGATAGATAGATAGATAGATAGATAGATAGATAGATAGATAGATAGATAGCCAGACAAATAAACATAATATAATGTTAAACCTGGAGCCAGGAAGATATGAGTTCAAATCTGCCTCTGTCCTTCATGGGAAGTTGTAGAATTCATAGAATCATAGACTTAGAGCTAGGAAGGATTTCAGGGACCATCTATTCTAAACCATAATTTTGTACATGAAGAACTGGAACCCAGAGATGTTGAGTGACTAGCCCAGAGTAACATAGGTGGCCACGCAAAGGAAAGATTGAAACCCTACACAATGTCAACTACATAAATGAAGAAAGACACAGGAACAACATTACTTCATTTTTAAAGATCTATTAAGTTCTTCCCGTTCAGTGACCAACAAGTCCACTGCATCATGGATATCAATATTGAGTTCTTCAGCTTACTATAAGCAGCCAAGGAGTTTGTCATCTCCAAAAGCACCTAAATACTAGCTATTTTCAGAAGTAAGCTGTGAAACTCCATACATTCTCTGTTACATTGATTAAAAGGAAAGAAGTCTCCTGGAGGTCAATAACCAATCAGAATTACTTCACCTAATATCTGATGAGTCACTTTCCAGTGTACCATCAGTCCAGGTACATTTAAAGAGGGCTGAATGAAGTGGGAGGTATAATTTGAGAGAACCTGATAAATCAACAACCTCCTTTCTTACTACTAGCATTACTAAATAGATTTGACCAAAAAGTGAAGGTCATTTTCTGGAGAAAAAAAATTATCCTTGGAATGAATATCAGCCTAGAGCAGACTTTTAGCATACCCCATTTGAATACTAGCTCAAATTGGCTAGTAAACCTCTAAATGATTGTGGTATAGAACAAATGTGGGGTACAAAATGAAGGTTCAAAACAGGAAAAATAGGCTTAAGGTGATAAGATACAGGAAACCAATGAAGGCAAGCCCAGAGGTGGGCACCAAAGGCAACATTTGTCAAATTTGCTCAGTTCTGTCCCAGGTGCTATGGGAAAGAGACACAAGGAAATTTTCCAATTGGCTTCAGCAAACTGAATAATTCAGCAAATATTTATTTGTTTTAAGAGATGGCTGTAGTAGCATTCCTCAATCCTGGGTCAGGGAGTTACCTTGGGGAAAGAGGTATTACGAGCTGGAGAAGAGACAGTGAGGCAGAATGGACATACAACCAAGAATCAAGAAGTTTGGAATCAAGAAGACCTGGTTTCAAGTTCTGACTCTAACATAATTGGGATGTGACCCTGGGCAAGTTGGTGAACTAATCAGTGTTCCAGGATACCCTCAAAAGATGTTACAGCTGAGCTGCTGATCAACAGTGGAGAGAGTTTCCATATCATGAGTTCCCCCTATCAATAAAACCACAAATCTGTGTGAAAAGGACATTATTCAAGGAATTATGCTAAATGCTGAGGATATTAAACCTAAAGTGAACCCTCTGAGGAGAAATTAAGGAAGGGCAAGAACAATAGTTACACAAAATGAGAGGGCATAGAGGAATAAAAAAAAAAATCTGTATGTTAGAGGCAGTACCCACACAGGTGAGATCTCAGGTCTGTCAAAGTAGCACAATATTTCAGCCCTCAAGCAACTTACAGGCTAATGGATGGATATGAGTTATGTACAGGTAAAGTTAAGATATAATAGGAACAAGGAGAAATATCCAAATGGTGTTTTAGGAAAAGTTGAGGGTGCAGAGGACATTTTCATCTAGGGATAGGGAGGGGAGGGAAATCAACAAAGCTTCTCACAGAGGAGGTGGAACCTAAGATATGTCTCAAAGGAATAAGTGAATTTCAATACACAAGAATGGGAAGGAGTAAATTAGAGACATGGGGGACAGTCTGCATGAATTTATGAGACAGCAGCCAGTTGAATAAGCTCAGAGAACAACCAGTGGTTTAGTTTGCCTAAAACTTACTGTGAATAAAATAACAAACTTACTGTGAATAAAATAACCTAACAAGAAATGACATTTAGAAGATGATAGATACTAAGTGGAACAGGAGTAGCTGCGCACTGAAGTCAAGACGAGTTTACAGATGTCAATAATCATTTATCATTCTCAAGGATATACAGGATCAAACAGTATCTTTTCTGATGCCAGTAATCAGAGGATTAGGCATAGTTAGGAAGTCAGTCTCTGAGTGTTTTCGACAGAGGGTGTTCAAAGTGTAAAGAGAACAAATCATGTAGAAAAGTCAGTATTTTAATAGGAGTGATTGAGCTGATACACATGGAAGTGTGTTAGAAAGAGAATTCAAGGTGTTGTGAGTAGAATGGTTTCAGTTTTGGATGCTCTTGTTGATATTTTTGTTATTATTTTGGGGACAACCAGTGTTTGTTGCTCTTCACATTTGTGTGGGTGATTCAGAGGGATAGATTTGATGCTAGGGGGAGTTTCAGTTGTTTTTTGTTACCCTTCGTTCTTGAAAAGGATCAAAATGACATCACTATGTTGGAATCAAGGTAAAGTGTGTTCAGCTCTGGTTGATCAGAACAACACAAGCTCAGAAGGCTCTACCACAGTTTGGGCATAAATACTCCATATACATATTTGGAGTGGAGATGTCTCTAAATATGCACATCTCATGTTTCTTTTGAGCTGCTACAACTCTTCTTCCCTCATAGAGCACAGCACCTTCTCTGATGTGGGCACACTATGCTGGGAGGCATTTTGCTGGTGTCTCCCATGACACACAACAAATTTCAAAATTCTTCAGGGAGATCTGGGAGTTTCGGTTGCAGGACTTTAGGAATAGTGAGGAGGTCTGCAGGGTTGGGTGGTGAGGTATTCTGCCCCTGGAGCAATTCCAGAAACTGAAGAGAGTTATGAAAGAAACCTGACAGATATTATATGAGAATGCAATAGTTTCGAGCCCCTGATTAGGGTTTGAACATAGGAAAAATGAATAGGAATTAGCAACAGAATGGAAGAGGGAAGAGAATTGTTGTAGAGTCATGTCCATCTCTTCATGACCCCAGTTGGGGTTTTCTTGGTAAAGCTACTGGAATGGTTTACCATTTCCTTCTCCAGCTCATTTTACAGATGAGGAAACTGAGGCAAACAAGCTTGAATGACTTGTCTGAGGCTGGATTTGAACTCAGGAATAATCCTATTCCTGAGTTCAGGCCCAACACTCTATCCACTGTACCACCTAGCTTTTTCAAGGGGAGAAGGGGAGAGACAGAGAGAGAGAGAGAGAGAGAGAGAGATCAAAAATGACTCTAAAATTTGAATCAGGGACACTAAAAGGATATTCAAGAAGTAAGAAAGAGTTTGTTCCTCCTTCTGTTTTAGAGGGTATCTATGTAATGGCCTCTTGGGTGCAAATGAAAGATTTCATATTGTAAAGAGACTTGAGATCAAAGACAGCATAATACAGTGTATAAAAAACTGGACTTAGATTCAGAAAAACTAGAGTTCAAATCTGGCCCCAAACTTTTATTAGATGTGTGGCTCTGGGCAAATCTTTTTGCCTCTTTAAGCCTCAATTTATTCCTCCGTAAATAATGATGATGATGATGATGAAGATAACAATGATAATAAACACCTACTTCAACAGATTTTTGCAACGATCAAATAAGATGATGCATGCAAAACGCTTTGCAAACCTCAAATTGCTATGTAAATGATGGCCATTATCATCATTGTTATTTACCATTATTTAATGAAGATTTTAGACTTAATGACCTCTAAGGGACCTTGCACATTTATATCTAGGATCCTATGAACTAGATAATTACAGAGCTTTATTTTATCATTAAGTAAGGATTTGAGGTTCCTAGTAGAGATAATGTAATTTGTCTTCATATTCACATATGAATATTTTTACACAGGCTTAGAATTCTGGACCAGAGTGGAAGTATATGCATAGATAGATAGACAGACAGACAGGTGGATGGATGGATGGATGGATGGATGGATGGATGGATGGATGGATGGATGGATGGATGGATGGATGGATTGATGAGTGAGAGAATATTATTAAGTGCTTACAATGTACCAAGCACTTTCTAGGAACTGAGAATTCAAAAAACTTTCAAGGACCTTGCATCCTATTAAGGGAAGGTAAAAAATAAAGGAGATGTAGGGATGGGATAGTGGTAAGGAGATTCAAGTCAAGATTTCTGGCAAGAAGGTAGAGGAAATTGAGAATGAGTTGAGCTGGGTATTAAGGGAGCATGGCTAGAACTTCTCATGAAATCTAAGTTGAGACATATACTTCTGTGACTACATTTGTGTATCTCTGCTAAAGGAGTACAAATATTTTGTAGATTGGACAGTGTGTTTGTAATTTAATTATTCCTGAAAATTAATAGCATTATTTTCTGACCAAAGTCTCATAGCACTTGAAAAGGTTGACTCATTTCCCTTTAACAATTTTTGATTAATGGTCAGGGAGAGTAGAGCAGAGAATGGAGATAAACTGTGATAGAGAAATGAGGCAGGTGGATGAGGATTTTTTTTGTATAGCCATTTTATTTGGGTATAGGGTTTTGACAGATGCATAGCTGGGCTAACAGTCTAGATATGTGCCCTTGAAAGTTCCCAGTGTGAGAAATGCTGAAATACTGATAGTTTTATGTATATAAATACCATTATTCACTATTAATGTATGAAACTCAAATAATCCAGTATATCTAGAGGGATACTAGTACTACTATTTGAGAAGTTACATAGAATGGTCAAAGTGCTATTGTAAGAATTTGAAATGTGGAAAAACAGCAATGAGGAAATAGAAGTAGAGACTGTTAAAATTGGAAGGAACTCCAGAGAATTTCTTCTCTGATCCTTTAATTTTACATCTGAGAAAACTGAAACTCAAGGAAGTTGTGACTCAGTCAAAACTACAGAATTATTTAGTGATGGAGCTGGTCCTAGAACCCGAAGACTCCCATCTCCATTCTTTCCTTTACACTAGCTGCCTCCTCTCCAATCTTTTCGGTTCTATAGCTAATTACAGAGTATCTCTTGGTAACAGGAAGAGATAATATCATAAACAAGTATAATCTCTACATGCTTCCATAAATCTTTTTTCAGGAATTTTAATAAATATTTATTAATGTTTCTAGAGTTTTAATGTCATTTTAATAAATAAAAAAGGATTGGTTCAGATCTCACTATATTTTCTCTAGAGACACTACCAATCATCATTGCAAAAAAAAACAAAAGAATGGCTAAGAAATAAAAAAGAATAGAAAAGCAAACAACTTGAAAAATTTATGAATAATTCATGAAATTCAAATAATTCAGAATGACTATATAATTATTAGTGTATTCAAAACTGAGGACTTAATTTCCAATAAACTCAAGTGTCTAAATCTTATGAATTATATTGATATATAGCAAACACTGAATAAATACTTGTTGAATTGAATTCATTACTCAAGCTAGAGTAGCTGAAATAGAAGGAAAATAAGATGACAACAATCAGGATCAATCAGATTTTGAAGGGCTGTGTAAAGAGTCACATATACCCTTTTAGTGGAACTGTGAATTGTCCAAATGTTTTGGACATATGTTTTGGATATAAATTTAAAATTATGTGAGAAAGTGATGTCACTATTAGTGAAATGCCTCAGAGAAGCCAAAAATAGAAATTAAGTATCAGTATATAGCCAAGTAATCATAAAAGCATTCTATGTTGGCAAAGAAGTGGAAACAAAGTGGGTACTCATCAACTGGAGAATAACTGTAAAAAAAAATCTGTCATAAATAAATGGGTAATAAATTTAGGTGTAAATATTGGGTCAAGGATCATCACTCTTGTGCAAATGTTTACCAATAGGTATATTGGAGAATGTGTAAAAGAAGATGTATGGTGTGAAAAGATGGTTGTTATGTAAGCACTAGTAAAGCATTCATAAAGATGATACATGAAATGACTCAGTAATAAACTCCCTTGTTCCCACATTCTGGCACATATCTGCCTACAGGAGTTTATCCTTCATACTCTAGGATCTCAATTTAGATTATTAATATCTCCTCTTTTCATCGTTTCTCCTGTAAGTCAACGTAAGCTAGTGAGGCAGTACAATCACAAAATGTTTCCAAAATACTTGTGATTCCCCAGAGGGAAATGTCCACCTCTATCATCTCCCCATGCCTAGCAATGAAGTGGTATATGTATCTTGCTTTCGATTCAGACTCATATTTCCTCCCAAACTGATCTACACTACAAAATTTAACTGTGAAAGAAGTATCAGTGGCTGCTAGTTTTCTGTATATAAAAGGAAATAAATGATAGCAATGGAAGAACAAAGAGCAAAGGAGAAGAGGTTCAATACCAAGCAATTTTAGCTGAAAAAGAAATCACATTTTCTTTCTTTATAGTTTTCCCTCCAAGGAAAAATCAAAGTAAAAGTCTCAGGGCAATAGTTCAATTAGTAGGAGATTTGTTTTGTTATGTTTTGTTTACCCCTTCCTCTTCAGAATCAGGGGGGAAAGAAATCACCTCCAAAGTGTTCCTTGGATTTTCTCACCAAACATGAATTTCACCTGAGCAATAACAATAACAGGACTGTGTGTTTGCCCCCATGCTTTTTAGCATGATGTTTTCAGTCATATTGACAAATGCTTTCAATGAGGATGAACACGGCATCAAGGTCAACTACCATAATGATGGCAAGTTCTTCAATTTGAAAAGTGTACAAGCAAAGAGCAAAATGGAGGGAGTATTGGTACAAGATTTTCTGTTTGCAGGTGATTGTGCACTCAACACAGCCTCTGAAGCTGAGATGCAATGAAATATGGATCGATTCTCTGCTGCCTGTGCTAATTTTGGTTTAATAATTAACACGAAGAAAATACAGGGCTCCATCATCCACCACCATGCTATCCACATGTGGAACCATATGTTACAACAAATGGAGAAGTCTTGAATGCTGTGGATAAGTTCACTTACCTTGGTAGAGTACTTTCCAGGGATGTACATATTGACAATGAGATTGATGCACGCATTGCCAGAGCTGGCTCAGTGTTTGGGAGACTCCAAAGAAAAGTTTGTGAGAGAAGAGGTATTAGACTGTCTACAAATTGAAGGTCTACAGAGCCATTGTGCTGACCTCATTGTTATATGCTTGTGAAACATGGACAGTCTACCAGTGCCATGCCAGGAAACTGAATCCCTTCCATTTCAACTGTCTTAGGAAGATTCTGAGGATCACCTGGCAGGATAAGGTACTAGACACTGAAGTCCTTGCTCGAGTTGAACTTCCAAGTATTCAAACTATGCTTCAGAGAGTGCAACTCCAATGGACTGACCATGTTGTTCAAATACAAAATGTACTCTTGTCAAAAAAACTATTTTATGGAGAACTCACATGGGACAGGGGCTCACATGGAGGTCAGAAGAAGTGATACAAGAACACTCTCAAGGTCTCTCTCAAGAACTTTGGATCTGACTGTGCTGCATGGGATACACTGGCACAGGACCGCTCAGCGTGGCATGCTCACATCAGAAAGGGTGCTGTGCTCTATGAGCAAAGAAGAATTGAGAGAGCACAAAGTAAATGCAGGATGCGCAAATCTGGGATATCCACCCCAAATATTCACATGGACTCTCTGTGCCCAACCTGTGGTAGAGCATTCCGAGCTCGTATTGGTCTGATCAGCTACAGTCGGGCACACTGAAACTTCACTTTTTCATGGTGATGTCATTTTGGTCCTCTTCAAAGACCAAGGACAACAACCAACAACAACACCAATACACACACACACACATACACACACGCACACAGCCCCAACCCTAGCAACACAAAATAGCAGCAGCAACTGACCTCAGTCTCATTTGGAGGGTAAAAGCACAAATCCAGAGACCCAACGCAATCCTCAACTCTGCTCTTCCATGGCCTGAGCCCATTGGGTGGGCTGGGACACAGAAGCCTTGACTTCTGTGTCTTTGCCTGATGGTAAGCATTGTTCTTCCTCATCAGAAAGGAAGGGAGGAAATGCCTGTTCACCAAGAAAGTAACCTTCTATAGTCTTATTTCTTTTCCCTTTTCTGGGCATTTTCCCAGCCAGTGACTTGACCTCTGAATATTCTCCTCACACCCACCTCGCCTCCTGATCCTCCCAGCCAGCGTTTGGGGTCTGAGATTCAAACACTGCTCCCCAGCCTCGGGGCTTCGGCAGGGGCAGAGCTGCCATTCAGTGTGAGATTAAGTTCAGGTGCTGAGGTCAGGGCAGGGCCGCCTCACAGGCTCCATTCCCTCAGGGGGTTTATGCAGAGACCTTCAACAATGGATCCAGGCTCCTACCTGCTTGGGGAGCCCTGGTCTGCCACTGCCTCAGCTTCTGCCTCCCGAGGGGGCCTGAGTTATGGGGGCACCCCACTCCCCTCTCTACCCACCAAAGAGACCCTCTCACCAACCCCCATCACCTGTGGGTGGAGGGACCTGCGCGGCCACTGGAGATCCCATCCCTGAAGCCTGCTCGGATCTGTTCCTCTCAGTGCTGCAGCCGTGGCAGGGCTGGGCTGGGCTCCACGTCTGCAGTGTGACAGACCTTTTGCGAGAGGTTTACAGGTCCCTCTGGAACAGAAATCTCCTTCCTTCCACTGTTCTGTGGCCTCACTGCTCCAGAATTCGCCGTGAGTTACTTTATACAGATGTTCTATGGGTTGTGGGTTCGGAGCTATGTGTATGTGTGTCTTTCTACTCCACCATCTTGGCTCTGCCCCCCGCAATCCTCAACTCTGGAGCATCCACATGACCCCAAAATAGGACTAGCTCCCTCAAACCAACTAGCAGAAACAACTCTCATCTCCTTCTGGGGGCTTTCTTCCAGAAATTTTCACAAAGCTTTCCCAGAAGTCCCAAATCCAAATGTCAACAAAAGTGGAGTTTGGGATTCTGTCTCATGTCTTTGGCAAAACTGGATTACTGATGTAAAGGAACTTTATTTTTCAGTAAGAAAATTACTAGTATGAGAAATTGAGAGAAACATGAGGTTTGAATGAATACTTTGAGAGTAAAATAAGCTGGATCAAAGGAACACTGGGAAAGTAACAAGTGGAGGGAGTTTGCTAGTCACCGTAATCAGACTGTGCAGACAGCATAGTGGTAGCTTAGCTGAAGACTATACACAAGGAGAGTGCACATGCACAGTTTTGACTTAGACTCTCATAATGGTTACTTGGTCTCCCTTCCCAATCTCAAATCTATACTTATGAAAGCTCACTGTGCTGTCTTCTGCTCTTGAAGCCCTTGAACCCTTAAGCTTTTGCTGATCATAGTTTTCCAGACATCAACTAGGGCTTATCATCAACTTCTTCCACTTCTAATTCCATGCTGGTGAGCAGAGTTAGAAGTCACGCAATTGAGCTGGCCAAGTCTGTTACAAATTGATGTTATCTAAACCCAGTAAGGCATTGTTTTGTTTTGTTTTTTCAGTCCTCCCTAGTAGATTCTCTATCCTTCATTCTTTGTTCAAATCTCCCTCATCATTTCTTTGAAAACTACCTTATACTGTACTGAGAAACTATCTGCCTTTAAGCTATCATTCTGTGTCTTTCCTTTTCACAATCAGCTTCCTAGAAAAAGCTTTCTACCTCAGTTGTCTATAGTTCTGCTCCTCTCACTCAGTCCTCAATACTTTGCAATCTGACTTCTAAACATAATTCAATGGAAACTGCTCTCATCAAATCAAAGATTGATCTTCTAATTACCGAATTTAATGGCTTTTAAATGCTGGATTTGAAGTAAGGCCCAGATCTAAAACCTCCCTCAGACTTACCACCTGTGTGACTTTGTGCAGATTACAATCCCGTTGGGCTTCTATTTCATCACTTATAAAATAAAAGTGTTGGCTACTATGACCCTTATGGTCCTCTTCAGTTCTAAATCTACCATCCATATCTTCATCTCTCTTAATCTTTATGCACTACTTGACACTATCAATCCCTATTTTCTCCTGAGTAGTTTTTCTTCTTTGGAAATTCATTACACTACTAACCCTTGGTTCTCCTCCTATCTGTTTCACTGCTCCTCAGTTTGCTTTGTATATTCTTAGTTCAAATCATGCTAGATAAACATAAGTATACACAGAAGTTTTAACCTGGGCCCATTCTCTTCTCTTCTTAAATCTATCCCCAAAGCCTCTTTAGCTCCCCTAGGTTTAATTATCATCTCTCTCTCTTTCTCTCTCTCTCTCCATATATGTGTGTGTGTATACATCAGATAGATATGTAGATATATATCTATATATATATAGATATATAGATATATCCAGTTATAAATATGAATCTCTGTTGAGTTTCAGGACTTCATCATCAACTGTCTATTAGAAAATTCAGTTTGGATGTCCTATGGGCATTTCAATTCAAGACAGCCAAAAGAGAACTCATTGTCTTTCTCTAATAAGCTACTCTTCTTCCAAATGTCCCTATTTCTTCCTAGAGTATCACAAACCTTCCAGTTTCCTAAGCATCATCCTTGAATTCCCATTCTCCTTTTCCCTACACATCTATGCATTTGCAAATCTTGACATTTCTACCTCCACAATATTTCTAACATCTGTGCCCTTCTCTCTCCTCCCACGGCCACCACAACCCAACCTTCTGGCAAATATCAAAGTGATTTTCCTAAAGGAAATATATAATTTACCTTATGGATGTAAGGCACAAGCTACAAAAATGAGATATAAGAGTACGGTCCTTTAATTGGGTCATTTGCCTATTAAGGGGTCATAAAATCTATTTAAGGATTGATAATGATGATGAGCTTGACATAGTACATTGTTTTTTTCTGCTCAACCATTGATGTGAATGAAGAAGCACAGAAGGTTTAAAAAGCAAAAAAATCAGTCCAGCTAGAACTGAGCTATGGAGTCACATGAGAACTGGCAAAGGAGGAAGAGCTTTGTTCTGTCTCTAGAAAAGCTGCTTAAACTTCTTGAAGAAAACAAGGAAGATGGGGGTACTTCTCATATCTCCCCTTTTTGTGCCCATTCAACAAAAATTACCTTTTATGGCAGAAACACCTGGTAGTATCTAATAAAGTATGGTCCAGTTTTAAAGTCAATTCAAGTCAGAAAGAAGATCCAAGAGTCTAGGGACTGAGACTAGGATTCTGAACAGGAACTGACTATCCCCAGAGCCAAGACAACTACTGATTGTAGGGTCTGTGTTTTGGTACTTCCCAAAAGCTCAGAGTAGGATCCTAGGCCAGGGTACTGCAGAACCTAAAACTAGAGACAGTAGAGATCACATCCAAGAAGCATATTGTCTCATCCAGCAGAGAAACCAAGCACCACAAAAAAAGAACATGAGAATCTTACAAGAGGACATCATAAAAGAGAAAGTTTAAGGCACTAAGATGAAAGCTGTATAAGCTTCCTTTTGGAGAGGACAGATAGATAGATAGATTAGACAGATACATAGATAGAGACAGACAGATAGACAGACAGACAGATAGATAGTATAGAATACTAAAAATAGTAGAAATATCAAGGCATTTCTTTAATATAATAAAAATATTTACTTTATACTGAGAGCAACATAAAAAGCATTTTTTAGCAAAACTTAATTATTTGAATGATTAATAGTGTTGATAGTTGAACCCTATTGATACATTTTTTAAAAAATCACTATTCACCAACTAATTTACCCATTTAATATATTGTCAATTAATTTGGTTCATGAAATCATATAAAATTACAATGAAATAGATAAAATATAATATTTTACAATATAATATTTCACAAATCTTAAAACATGACATAAATGTCAGAACTTACTCATACTAGCACCACTACCACTGTCTCTATTGAAAATCAAAAAACATAAGACTATCAATTGCATGCTGAAAAATAGTTGATGAAGATTGTTTTGTGCTGCTAGTCATTAAACTCTGTTACAAAGCTGATATCATCAAAATAATTTGATACTATGTAAATATATTTATTTATATTTATTACATATATTTATTTATATTTATCATGTATATATTTAGATATGTATATACTATGCATATATTATATATTTATATGTATGTGTATATATGCATATGTTTATGTATAAAAACAAATTGCACATAATTGGCATATCAAATGTATGCCCCCCAAAACTGACAAACTTTAGAAAATTGAACATGGAGAAATGATTGCCTTTTTCACAAAGGTACTTATGGAAATTGATTGGAAATTTATACCTATATCTCATACCATGTGCCTCAGTGAATTATAGCTAGATGATGGACAAACATAAAATAGGACTATAAAAAAGATTGAATAATGTATTTACATAAATTGTGGGAGTGACTTTTTTGTTAAAGATAATAGATCAAGTATGAGTCAGATATAATTCATAATGTCAAAATAGCAAATTTCTTTATAATAAATATAATAAAAAAGGAAAAATAGCAAGGTAAGAAAAATGTTTGTGACTAATATGACAGATAAAAACATGACATCTAAGATAGGTCCTTATTCAAAAATTTAAAAAGTTATATCCCAATTCATAGAGGGAAAAAGAATAAGAATAATTTTCAAGAGGAATCAAAATACTGTAGCAAAATACTTACTCTTAGTAACTTTAAGCATATCAAGTATGAAATAAATTCAAATTAAGACAACTTTGAATTATCATTTCACACACATCAAACTAGTAGCAATAATTAAAAATTCAAAAAAAACTTAATGTTGTTAAATTTGAAAGGGACCAGGTGTTCATTGCTAGTAGAATGGCAAGCAAGTAGAATTTTTCACGAAAGCAAACTAACAACTGACAGTAAAATTATGTTGTGGAAATACACTCTCAGAGTGTTATTGAAAAGAGAAAAACTAAAAGGTTTGTTTTTCAGTATTTCCAGCATAGCATTATTTGCACTGGCAAATGCCTTAGAAATTGACTAAATAGCCAGTAAAAATGATTGAATAAATTATGACATACTAATGTTATATAATCCTACAAAAATTAAGATAGACAAGTATGAAATATATAAAGAAATACAGAAATCCTTTAGAAAACAAGTTGAACCAAAAATAAGAAGTAAAATCAAGGCAGAATCAGAAGTCTAGAGTATGCATCAATTAGGACTATATAAAAATTTAAGTGAATTGGATAAAGGCATATAGACCCCTGAGTAATTTGAAGAAATAACTGAACAACTGTTATGATATGCTTTGAAATTCATTTATTTTAGTTAGGCTGAGACTATATAATAAAAATGAAAATTGTATCTTAATTAATTTACATATTCATTGTCACTCCACTCAAACTACCACAGAATTATTTTTATAGAGCTAGAAAAAATCATTACAAAAGTCATATGGAAGAACAAAAGGGCAAGAATATCAAGGAAGTCAATGAAAAATATGTCAAGTAGGGTAGTCTAGCAGTAACAGATCTCAGACTATATTACTAAGTGATAAGTATCACTTTATAATATGATACAGACTGTAAATCTGCAAAGCTGATACTGGCTGAAAAATAGAGTGGTAGATCAATGAAATAAATTAGGTACACAATACACAATACTAAATGGTCATAGTAATCTAGAATCTGATAAAACCAAAGATCCAAGAGCTTTGAGGGCAAGAAGTTAGAATTTGACAAAAATTATTGAGAAAACTGGAAAGCAGTCTAGCAGAAATTAGGCACAGACCTATAAATGGTGATTTCCTAAAGAAATTAGGATAGATTAGGAAAAATTACCTGTCATATATGAGAGGATTTTATGACAAAACAAAAGTGAGACTCGTGAGTAGTGAAACCAATAATTGCAATCACATGAAATGAAAAAGATTTTGCACAAACAAGACAAAATGAAGCTAAAATTAGAAGGAAAGAAGGAAACTTGGGGGGGAGGGGCATTCCAAGAAGTTTCTCCAATAAATGCATTATTTTTCAAAATTATAGAGAACTGAATCAAATTTATAAGAAATAAGTCATTCCCCAATTTGTAAATGGTCGAAGGATATAAACAAGAAGTTTTCAGAAGAAATCAAAGCTATCAATAGTCATACAAAAATATTCTACATCACTTTTGATCAGAGAAACGCAAATTCAAACTACTCTAAGGTACCACCTCAAACCCATCTGTAGCACCAATGTGATAACCACAGTAGCCTCTATGGATATACATGCATATTTCCAGGGTAAATTCCAGATTATAAACTCTCTTCCTCAAAGATGAAACCAAAGTATTTATTCAGATACCAGAAAGCCAATACCACTGGAGTAACAAGGAAGTCTGTGCACATTAACAATAGAGGGAGGACCACTATCCCCAAGTCTTCCCTCTGTATAGTCTCCCCACAAACAAGCTACTTTAAGCAAAATGTCCTCCTCTTACCCAGGCTACCCGGTCTACTCTGCTCTGCCTGCTGCCTCTCTCTCAGCTCCACCTCACTCCCCCTTCCTGCTCTATCCATTTGGCAAATTCCTCCCACGATGTCATTGTCATTCAGGCTGTAGGCTGGGCCAAAGTTCAAAGCAGGTCACATGGGTCTATCAAGGGGCAGGGAAGATTTTCAAATTCCCTTAAAATTTCACTATCAGATTGGCTAAGATGATAGGAAAGAAAAATGACAAATTTTGGAGGTAATATGAAAAAATAGGTATATTAATGTACTGTTAGTGGAGTTGTGAACTGGTACAATTATTCTGGAGAACAATTTGGAACTATATCCAAAGAGCTATAAAACTGTACATACTCTTTGACCCATCAATACCACTACTAGAACCCATGATGAAAAACGCTATCTACCTCCAGAGAGAGAATTGATGAACTCTGAGTGGAGACTGAATATAAAACAAATAGATCCTCCCCTTACTTTTTCTTTTTTTCCTGCCTCACTTTTTGTTTTATTTTTGTAAGTTTTACCTCAAGATATTTCACTGTATCTGCTGTCCTGACTGGTGTTTTCAACTCTATGGCCAAGTTGTCCTTCCCACATTAAGGTCATCACCTCTAGTCTTACCACCATGCTGCTGACTCAAGCCTTGACGGAAACAACCTTCCTCACCCTCCTCTCTCCTTTCACTGGAGGGTTGGAGAATGAAACATAAATTAAACTTCTGTTCCACTCTGTATCTACTGACTTGCCTGACTTTTTCAGCTCTAGAGGACAAGATACCTCCAGGTGCCACACACACACACACACACACACACACACACACACACACACACACACACACACACACACACACCCTTTTACTGCCTCCTTTTGTGTGAGCTTTATCCGCCCTTTTGACTGTAAACTTCTTGAAAATAGAGCCTGCTTTTCTTCTTATCAATTGTATCCTTAGCACAGTGCCCAGTACAGCAGTAGGCACTTGACAAATATTTATTCCATTGGATTTGTTACCGTTTTCCTCCTCCCTTTGAATTCTGTTAATTAGGAGAAGATCGCCAGACCTTCATTCTTCAACTGACCATGGCTATGTCTTAGGAGTAAGACAATCAAAGAATTATTTTAGCACTCTGATTTTGGCAGAGGAAGACCACAAATGTCCACATGATTAAAATCCCTCATCTCTAATATCTCAGTAATACCCATACAGGTGAAAATACTCCCATTAGATTAGAAACTCCACTTCATCTTGCTTATTGCAATATTTTATAGGAGGTTTTCTTTTGTTTGGTTTTTTGGTATTTTTGTCTGAATATCTGACAATTTAATTACTGGCTCCATTGTTAGGTTTTTTTATCCTGTGAATTAGTACGGATGTCTATTAGTTCTCTTATATTGTAGCTCCTATTCTCTATAGTTTATAGGTATAAATATGCATTCTATTCGTTCTAAATATTCATAGCCTTTTCATCAATCTCTAGGAAATTGTATATTTTATCAGTGCTTATTTAGAGTTACTTATACCCAACCAAGAATAAATACTTTTGTCTCATAAGCTGTGATTCAGAAATCACGGGCTCATAGATTCAGAGCTTGAATGGAACCTAGAGGCCATTCCATCAAACTCAGCATTTAACAGATTTGAAAACCAAGACCCAGAGAGGTTAAGGGACTTTTCCAAAGTCACATAAGTAGTAAGTGGTAGAGGCAGGATTTGAACCTAGGTTCTCTGGTTGGGTATTTAAGTTTACACCTTTGATTGCTAGAAGTGATGTATGTATCATCTGGGCCCCTGAAAGTCCTAAGTTTCTTGCTTAGAACTTCATAATACTTATCTTCCTTCTGGCAGCATCCTTTATCACCATGTAAATGTCTAGAATTATGTATTAATCATTGAGTTTATTAGGTCTCAGGAGTTTCTCCAACACAGCTCTAGTATGCATACTGGGAAGCAACAGGCTTCTCTTTCTTTTATATCAAATTGACAAATGGCTGCCTTGTTATTCCTCAGCTGGCAGTGATCAACCACCACCACTCATTTGTCCTTCCTCTGAACCTCACTGGGTGCCCTTTCTCCTGATACTACCTGGGGATCTTTATCATCATTCTCTGAAGTGGAATCAGCTGTTGGATTTCTAGCCTCCCCCGCTGCAGCAGGTACCTCATGTCTAATACTTAACTCCAAGCCTTCCATGGTGTCTTCCTCTTCTGTATCATATTTTTCTACCTTCCAACCTCCCAACACAGATCAAAATTACCTTTTGCCTTTCTGTTCTTCACACATGATACTTCATCTTTCAACTCTGAGCTTTTTCAATGGCTGTACCCCATGCCTAGAATCCTCTTTCCTGCCTCCCACAATTCCTGGGTATTTTCAAATCTCAGTTAAAGTTCCATTTTCTGCAAGAAGTCAGTCCCTGTCCTCTTTATTCTTAGTGCCTTCCTTCTGAGACTCATTCCAACACTGTATATATCAGGGTTATGTGTATTTGTTTCCATGTTGTCTTCACCATCTGACCATCAGTTGCTTGAGAGCAAGAGCAAGGACTATGTTTTACCTTTCTTTGTTTTTCTTGCAATCAGTATAGAGCCTGACACATAGCAGACACTTCATAAATCCTATTTGACTGACTGAGTATGTAATATTGACAGAGTAAATCCACAGGTCACCAACAAGAAAAAAATACTATTCTTTAAACTTCAAGGTCCACAGCAGTTAAATGTAACAATTTCAATGAGAGACAATATGTTTTGCAAGTGGCCAGAAGACCTTCAAATATGAAGGTAAAGAAATTTTAAAAAACACAGGATTAAATTGAATTGGATAAGCAATTTATTAAAAAGCTTACCATGTGTAGGCTACAAATACAAGGAAAGGGAAAGACAGTTCATACCCTTGGTGAACTTATATTTAAATAGAGGAAGATAAAACATAAAATGAAGAGAACGGATACAGGTGTGGGAAACCTGCAGCCTCCAGATCCTCAAATGCCATCCTTTGACTGCATCCAAACTTCACAGAACAGATCCTTTTATCAAAGGGATTTGTCCTGTGAGGTTTGAATTCAGTGAGAAGTTTCCCAACCCTGGATTAATATGTTCTCCAAAACAAAGGAGCTCAGACTGCAACCCAAAATGAAAAACCCTATAAACCTGAACCTGATCATCAGTGATGGACGTTTAATAAAAGGTAGAAATTCAAGGTATTTCTATGTGCACGATGGGAGAAGGGAACAGTAGCAGCCAGAATATTTACTTACACATACCCCTAAAATTGTGGAGAAAATAATAGTTGTGAAATTAAATTATATTCATGTTTAGCGGTTATGAGAGAGACTGGAAGGGAGAGAAAGATAATCACAGAGAGACAAAGAAAGAGATAGGAGACAGAGACAGAGAAATTGTTCTGTAAGGTTGGAAAAAACACACCACAATAAACCATTGAGGAGTGAAAGATTTAAGGGGAACTTTAAGAATCAGGAAAAGTAAAAGGTAAAATAATTGAACTAATATGGACTTAATTTCTTGACAACTTACAGATGACTCCATATTTTACATCCCACAGTTTGATCTCTCCTGAAATTTTCAGTATCATAATGTTCTTCCAAGAGCAATATTCAAAGGCTAGATGACTGTATACACCCTAAGGTTCCAAGTTCATGTTTGTATTCTCTTGGACTCATAATGAGGTTTAAAAAATCCAGAATCTTCATTACCATTATATTCTTTTGCAACAATGGCCATTAAAAGCTTTGTCCTTCAAAAACTTTAAGTTTTAAAACCCTGAGGCCACAGGACTCATGTCTATTGTGGTTCACATTGCCCCATTGTTACTGAAGAGAAATATTCAAGAATCAATATTCTCATACTTAGCTCACTGATTATAAATTATTCGGTTTGGACTATCCAGACCTACATTCATCACGCAAAGTTCTCATTGGGTGAGATATCACACTTTGACTAGATAAATTTTATGATTTTCTATTAGTCTAAATAGTGGCGCAGCAAGATGGCAGTTAGATAGAGTGCTTGGCCTGAAGTCAGGAAGATCTGATCTCAAATCCAGCCTCAGATACTTACTATCTGTATGACCCTGGGCAAGTCACTTAACCCTGTTTGCCTCAGTTTCCTCATCTATAAAATAACGTGGAAAATGAAATGGCAAACTACTCTAGTATCTTTGCCCATAAAACCCTAAATGGGGTCACAAAGTGTTGAAAATAACTCAAAAATGACTGAACAAACAAGTTTTTAATAGTGTTAATAATCCATATGTAAATATACACTTATATTGATCTGTGTCCATTTATATCTGACATAGAATTCTGAATCAAAGATTTTGCTACTTATTTAAGCATGACTCGAGATCATTTTTGTTTTGATAAAAAATACTTTAATAATTAACACATGCCTATAACCAAATAGCATCTGTGAATTTTTTTTTTTGCTTTTTTTCTTACACTGTAGCCAGCTGTTTTAT
The DNA here is from genome assembly GCF_028372415.1 of Notamacropus eugenii. Classification (NCBI taxonomy): domain Eukaryota; kingdom Metazoa; phylum Chordata; class Mammalia; order Diprotodontia; family Macropodidae; genus Notamacropus; species Notamacropus eugenii. The sequence goes on from NC_092876.1 coordinate 358,980,424, forward strand.
TAAGATTCCCAAACAGGTTTTTATAAAACATCAAACAACTGTGATTCAATTCAATAAACATTTACTTAAAACAAACTGCTATGTGGAAGGTGATACACTAGGCATTGGGGAAAGAAAGACAAAAACAAGTCATCCGTAATCAGCTATAGGGTATATATAATTTATAGAGTACTGGGCCCAGAGTCAGGAAAATCTGAGTTTGAATCCATACTCAGTATGACCTAGCTGTATGACCTCACTTGCCAAACTATAAAATAGGGATGAGAAGAGTACCTACCTTATAGAGTTGTGGCAAGGATCAAAAGAAATAATATTTATAAAAATAGTAGCATATAATAGGTGTTACATAAATGTTATTTTTTCTCTCCCTTCCCTTTCCCTTTCATTTCTTTCTCTCCCATCAAGAAGCTTATATTCTACCAGAGATATATAGAATATGCATAAGCCTGCAAATAAAAAGCTGTGTATAAAGTAATATAAAGACATTTCAAGAGGGAGTGAAAGCAAATTAACTGGGAAGAGATTAGAAAAGATTTCTTGGAGGAGGTGACACCTAAGCTGTAGTTTATAGAAAGCAAGAGGATCCAGGAGACTGAGCTTAGAAAGGCTGTCTTGTAGACACAGGAACCACTCTCTTATGCCAAAGTGTGGAGGCAGAATATGGAATGTGGTTTCTTTTTTTGTATAGACTTGCCTTCATGCCTAAAATATACTCCACTCTCAGCTCCACCTCTTAGAATATTTTCTTTTTCTAAGGCTCAATTCAGATATTTCTTCCTATAAGAAATCTTTCCTTATTGCTCCATTCCCCCAAAAAATTACTTGGAATTTATTCTGTATATATTTTGTGTATTTTTTCACTCCAAAACATACACACACACACACACACACACACACACAAATGGAATGTGAGCTTTTTAAGGTCAAAGGCTGCTTCTTTTGTATCTTCATATATCTAGTACCAAGTTTAGTGTCTGGCATGAGAGATGTTTTATAGAAATTGAATGAATGAAGAAATAGTTAGCATTTCAACTTGTCTGAAACATAAAATATATGATGGGAATTAATATGAGACTACAAATATAATTGGGGCACAGATTGTGGTAGACTTTAAAAGTGAAACTGAATTTTTTTTAAATTTTATAATAATTTCAATAAAGAAACATTGAAAAATTTTTAATAGGAAAGTGACAGGCCTTTGCTTCCTATGTAATTTTATTCTTCTCTTTCATTCTGGTTAGATTTTCCAGAGTTCTGAAATTTAGTAGGTATTTTGCCATCACATTTTCAATAGCAACAGGTCATTTTTACCAATTCAGCAGTATAATTTAGTCTTTATATATACATACATACATAGGTGTGTGTCTTTGTTTATAGATTATCATTCTGAACATTGCTTGCTTGCTAAATTTTAATGTTCCTTTTATCTCGGTTGTATTGAACCAGAACCTGAAATACATGCTAGTAAAGGTTGATTGTATGTAGGGTGTTCAAGTCTTCTCATTTCACATAAGCTATTGCCTCTTCTTCCTTCCATTCCTTTTTTGTTGAATTCTTGTTACTTTGTTTAAGTGTCTATTGGTTAGTGCATATAATCTGTGTTTCATTGGGATTTTTATTTAGCACTTTATCGTTTTCAAAACGCTTTCATATCTATTATCTGATTTAATCCTTGTTCTAGACCAGGCACTGAAACAGATTTATTGTCATCAACTCATAGTATGAAATAAACCTAGAAATCAAGTCTTTGGAATCAGTCTAAAATTAAGAGTCAAGACATTTTTAAAGAGAAAAAAATAATACTGGACATCATGGAAATAGTTCAGCTACATCCATAATTGCTTTTATCATCAGATCTTTCTTCTTTGTTGCAAGTAGTCTGTCTCTGCTAGAAGTTAGCTCATTACTTTTTAGGTTAGTGATATTCCTGTCCATTGTATCCAGAAATGAATGGTGCAAGAGTGGGCACCCCATCCCCTAGCAAAAGAGCATGAGGAAAGTTTTGGAGAAAATTAGGGATTAAATGTAATCCTTTTCCCATCCTGCCTCAGGAAAGTGCCCTGAGTCAAAACCCTATTCACATTAGAGTGGGTTTTTCAACTGAAGGAATCTAAAACCCAAATGAAGTAAATGATCTGCAGTCTCACAGTTAGCTAGATGCCAAGCTGACATTCTCTTTTTAAGCAAATTAGGCTAATAGTATTTGGAATATTGTTTTTCCAGTATACTAAATGTTTATAGACAGAGCATAGCTTTCTAAGGATCCAACTTCCAGAGAAAAATGGTAAATGATTAACGTACGTTCATCTGTGCATATATCAGTATAATTTTAAATTCCTAATAGGACAATACAAGTTTGAAGAGACAAGAGTAGATTACAATCAATAGAAAAACCTAACTTCAGGGTATATATCCTGAACAGACAATTACAAAGTGCTTTACAGAAAGCTTCCCTCATTGTGCCAAAGTTAAATAGCATTAAATTGTATTATGTCTTGCTTCAGTTGTTTGCTTTGTGAGATACAAGAAAAATCAGACTTAACACATTTACCTCTTCCTGTTTCAATGTTTCTGAAAAATACAAGACTTTCTTGTGGTTATTCACAATAGAGGCTAGGAGGGGTGGGGAGAGAATTGGGTTCCAGCTTTCCTGATTAAGCATTGTGGCCTAAGAAGTAATATGTACTCTAGAACAGGGCCTCTTAAACTTTTTCCACTCACAACCCCTTTAATGCTTCTTAAATTGTCATATCTGATCTCTAGAGTCTAAAGAAGAGAAATGGTAGGTGGTGCAGTGTATAAAGTGCTGGGCCTGGAGTCATATTCCTAAATTCAAATCTAGCCTCAGGTGCTTGCTAGCTGTGTAACCCTGGGCAAGCCATTTAAGCCTGTTTGCCCCAGTTTCCTCAACTGTGAAATGAGTCAGAGAAGAAAATGGCAGACTACTCTAATATCTTTGCCAAGAAACCTCCAAAACGGGTCATGAAAATTTGGACACAACTGAACAGCAACACTCTAGAGAAGTGGCCTCAAAGTCAAGAACACCTAAATTCAAGCCCTACTTTTCTGAAATAGACTGGCTGTGGAATCCTCAGCAAATCACTTAACTTCTTGGTGCTCTAGACAACTGTCCTAGTCTCTAAGTGGCAGATAAGGTGATGCTGTGCCTCAGAAAAGGGAGTGTCCTCACTAGCAATTCCCATTGCAATGATGTAATCCCAGATCTATACCACCTGTAGCAAATGTGAACAGCCACAATCTGCCCCACAGAAAGTCATCAGCAGTGTCACTCACGAAAAGTGCTGTGTTTCAGTCGGATGGCTTATGTTTTAGCTGTCTCCTCATTCTTCAATTTGAGGAGGCATGAATGTGACTAAATGGTTCAGTAGTCATATAAAAAGTGATGTTATAACCAATTGTTGTTGTTCAGTTATTTTTTTAATCTTATCTGACTCTTTGTGAACCCATTTGTGTGCTTTTTTTGGCAAAGACACTGGAGTGTTTTGACATTTCCTTCTCCAGCTTATTTTACTGGTGAAGAGACTGAGGTAAACACAGTTAAGTGTCTTTCCCAGGGTCCCATAACTAGTAAGTGTCTGAAGTCAGATTTTTAACTCCAGAAGATATATTTTCCAGTGTCCAGACCTGGACTTCTATCCACTGTGCCACCTATCTATCCTGTTACAATCAATATTTTCACACAATTGATAAGAGGCCTAGATGTCATGTAGCAAGTGACATGTAGAAACCCAATAACACAGAAGGTCTTCTGTTTTAGAGTAGAACGTGGGGATTAAAGCACAAGAAGAAAGAGAAATGAGAGAGAGCATTGGGGGGAAGGGAAGGAAGGAAAGAGGGAAGGAAATAGAGAGGAAGGAAGGGAAAGAAGAAGAAAGGAAGAGAAAGAGAAAGAAAGAAAAAGAAAGCCATTTGAATGGAGATACTGTATAGGGGCAAGTTAGGATGAGTAGGAAACTGACTATTGGAAGAATCAGGAAAGACTTCTTAAAGGAGGAGGCATTTGACCTGAGCCTTGAATTGGAAGTAAAGGCAGCAAGAGGAGAGGTGAGGATAGAGTACATTAATTAAAGACATGGGGGACAGCCCAAAGGCAAAGAGATGAGATATGAATTATTGTATACTGGGGGCAGTAAATAGACTGGTTGGATTATAGAATGCATAAAAGGGAGTAATGTGCTTGGAAAGGTACATTGGAGACACATTATGGTGGGCTTTAAATGCTAACAGTAAAATTTGTATTCGATTTTAGTAGTTCCCAATAAGGAGCCACTGAAGAAGCTTCTTCAGCATGAGAGTGACATGGCCAAATCTGAGTTTAGGAACATTTACTGGACTTCTATGTGAAGGATGGATTGGAAAAGAACACTGTTAAAAGTTAGAGATATTCTTTTGACTAAAGCAATCATCAAAAAAACAAATCAAACAAAATTCCACTGAATAAAATCCCACTGAAAGACCAGGAATATACTATTTAACCCCTCTAGGCACGAAAAGAGAAATAAAAAATAATTCGTTAAAAAAATCAAGGTCCTAAGTTTAGGCTTTTCTCAAATCCCTGAACCAAAAGGCAACTCCATTTGTCATTAGGGTGATGCTAGTTTGGGCTTGCAGTAAAACACCAATGAATTTTCCCCTCTATTATTACTATGATTACACTGCTGGAAAATCCAGTGTTTTGAGAAGAGGGCTGAGACAAAGATGTTCTATTTCATCCAATTATCTAGGATTTCAACCATATTCTTAATTCAGCATCTAAAAATACGTTGATTTCTGCAGTGATAGCTCCAGGCATTTCAACATATATAAGAACATGTTCCCAAAAGTTGGATTAGATTTACAGGTGGACACACAACTGGCTCAAAAAGGACATTAAATTTTACTATAGACAAGGTTGGCTTCCACTCACTATTTTATAGACAGATAAAAATTGCCAATTAATATGGAAAAGACTTGGGCTTCTTTTGTAATAAACATCTGTTTCCAGATGAATGCCAGTTGTTCTACATCATATTACAGAATACCTAGGAAGATGCATAGAGTTAAGAAGGGAAATTTAACAAAGAAACAACAAATTTTATTTTCATCTGCTTTTGAAATGCATTTGGAGTGTTATCATGATTCTCCTTCTCCCACCTCATACCTATTGAGATACAACATTGGTGGTACGAGATTTCTGTGGGACTCCACTGGCATGAATGAATTATCAATCATATTCTGAAGGTACATAGATAGAAAAAAGAGAAGAGAAAATGAGAACTAGAGATGGACAATAAAGAGAAAGACAAATACAAGGTTAGAGAGAGTTAGAAACAGAATAGAGACAGAAAAAGAACAATTAGGAAGAAAATTATAGAAAGACAGATGGATAGATAGATGGAACATTTGGTAAATGCTAAGTTACTGCCAGAAGCTGTGCTAAGCATCAGGCATACATAGATAAGTGAACAAGGAGTTTACTTTGTAATGGGGGAAGCTAATACAAAAAGAGGAACTGGATAGGAGTGTGAAGATTGTGTGTGTGTTCGTCCTTCGTTGCCAAAGACCATGCCATCAGAGAAATAATGACATGACTTGCACTTGACTTTGTTTTGAGTAAGGAAGGGCTGTGCAGGTCACCAACCTCACTTCTCCTCCAGAGCCATCTGAATCCAGTGACCAGGTATTCATCAGGATGACTGGAGATGACCCAGGATGAGGAAATTGGGGTTAAGTGACTTGCCTAAGGTCACACAGTTAGTGAGTATCAAGTGTCTGAGGTGAGACTTGAACTCAGGTCTTCCTGACTCCTGCACTGGGGCTCTATCCACTGCACCACCTAGCTGCCTGGAGGGTAAAGATAAGTAAAGACAATAAGCCAATCCAGGGTTGAAGGACTCATGGCTAATTAAAATGACTATTCAGGACAATGATCCTGAAAGCACTACAATGGGAGTGAAAGAGGGAAAGAGGAACCTCTAAATGTGATACAGGGAGGCACAGCCAAGGTGGCAGAGTAAAGGCAAAGATTCACGTGAGTTCTTCCCCGAATCCCTCCAAATACCTGTAAAAAAAAAAATTAAGCAAATTCTAGAGCAACAGAATCCACAAAAAAGACAGAATGAAACAAATTTCCAGCCCAAAACAAACTGGAAGGTCGACAGGAAAGGTCTATTGCATCAGGTTGAGACAGGAGTGCAGTCCAATATATGCTGCTCCAGTACAAACTGGGCCCAGGGAACCTGAGCAGGCCTCAGCAGACTGACTCAGTGGCAACTGTGGTGATTCCCAGATTTCTCAACCCACAAACACCAATGACAACTTGGAACATCAGTAGGAAAATTCTGTCAGACTTGGTGAGAGAGGAGCACAGTTCAGCCTCAGCCCCAGCGCAATTCTGGCCACAGCAAACCAGGCTGTCTTGGGGTGGGGGGAGGAGAGATGGAGAGAAAATTTGAAACTCAAAATCTTGTGAAAGTGAATGTTGAAAACTAAAAATAAATTAATTAAAAAAAATAAAAACAGAGAACAAATAGTAAAAACAGAGCAAATAGTAAAAGGGGTCCAAAAAGCCAATGAGGAGAATATTTTAAAAAGCAGAATGGGACAAATAGAAAAAGAGGTTCAAAAGCTCAATGAAGAAAATAATTCCTTAAAAATTAGAATGGAATGAATGCCAGCTAATAAATAATTCTATGAGAAATTATAAAACAAAAACAAAAGAATGAAAAATAGTAGACAACTTAAAATATTAGAAAAACAACTGACCTGGAAAACAGATCCAGGAGAGATAATTTAAAAATTATTAGACTTCCTAAAATCCATGGTGAAAACAGAAAGAGCCTAGACATCAGCTTTCAAGAAATTATCAAGGAAAACTTCCATGATATTCTAGAATTAGAGGATTAAAATAGAAATTTAAAGAATCCACCAATCACCTCCTGAAAGAGTTCATAAAATGAAAACTCCCAGGAATATTATAGCCAAATTACAGAGTTCCCAGGTAAAGGAGAAAATATTGCAAGCAGCCAGAAAGAAACAATACAAGTATTGTGGAACCACCATGAAGATAACACAAGATTTAGTAGCTTCTTCATCAAAGGATCAGAGGTTGGAATATGATATTTCAGAAAGCAAAGGAGCTAGGTTTACAACCAAGAATCACCTATTCAACAATACTGAGTATAATCCTTCAAAAAAAAAAGGGGGCATTCAGTGATAAAGAGTACTTTCAAGTATTCTTGATTGAAAAACCAGAGATGAAAGTTAACTTTCAAATATAAGACACAAAAAAAAGCATAAAAAGGTCAACAGAAAAGGGAAATTATAAAAGACTCAATAAGGTTAAACTATTTACATTCCTGCATGGGAAGATGATACTTATAACTCATAAGACCTCATAAGGCAGTTAGAAACAGTATATTTGGTCAGAGGGCACAGGTGTGAGTTGAAAATGATAAGATGGTATCTTTAAGCAACAAAATAAAGGAGTAAGAAAGAGGAACACACTGGGAGAAAGGGAAAGGGAAAGGTAGAATGGCACAAATGATCTCATATAAAATATGTGAGCAAAGCTATAGGGAGGGGAAGATTGGCGACCTGGTGGGGAATGCCTGAAACTTACTCTCATCTGAACTGGCTCAAATAGGGAATAACACACACACTCAATTTGGCATAGAAATATATTTTACCCTACATAAAAGTAGGAGGGGAAAGGGATAATAGAAGGGTGAGTGCTCATTGAAAGGAAGGTGGATTGAGGGAGGCAATAGTTAGAAGTAAAACACTTTTGAGGAAGGGTGGGTGAAAAAAAAGAGAGAGAATAGAATAAGTGGAAATAAGATGGAGGAAAATACAGTTAGCAATCATAACTGAAAAAAATAAGCAAGATTGCTAATAAAGGCCTCATTTCTCAAATGTATAGAGAAATAAGTCAAATTTATAAAAAAAAACCATTTCCCAATTGACAAATGATCAAAAAACATGAAAAATATGAAGCTACTTATAGCCTTATGAAAAAATGCTGTAAATCACTATTGACTAGAGAAATGCAAATTAAAATAACACTGGGGTCCTAACTCACATCTTTTAGACTGGCTAATAAGACAGAAAAGGAGAATGACAACTGGTGAAGGAGATGTGGGAAAATTTATACACTAATGCTCCATTGGTGGAGTTGTAAACTGATTCAATTATTATGTAGAACAATTTAAAACTGTACACAGTAACACCTGTATTGTAAGATGATCAATTGTGAATGACTTAGCTATTCTAAGCCATACAATGATCCAAAACAACTCTGAAGGACTTATCATGAAAAATGTTATCCATCTCCAGAGAAAGAATTTACAGAATATGAATACGGAACAAAGCATACTTTTGATTTTCATTTTATTTGACCTCTTGACCAAGAGATATATGGACTATAGGCACTTGCATTCCTTTCATCTAAGATTTCAAAGTGTAATTTAATAGATAGGTGTGATTTTCACCCATTAATCAACAAGCATGGTATGAACGCTGTAGCACAACTTCTATTAATAACTAGCATTTTTATAGCAATTTACTATTTTCAAAGTAATTTATAAATATCATCACAACAATCACAACAATATTACTCTCATTTTACATGGAAACTTAGGCAAACAGAAACTAAAAGACTTTCCCAGCGCCATACAGTTAAGTGTCTGAACCAGGGGCGGCGAACTTGCAGCCTCAAGGCCACGTATGGCCCTCTAGGTCCTCAAGTGTGGACCTTTGACTAAATTCAAACTTCACAAAACAAATCCTTGCCAGAATGCAGATTCTTCCCCCCGGCTTAACAGATTTGAATTCAGGTCTTCACTGACTTCATGTCTGCCAGCGCTCCATCAACTGCAGCATTTCCCAAAGCTCCAAAAGACTTGAACATATGAACTAGAAAAGAAAATTTACCATCCTCCCTTCTTTACAGAGGTACTATGGGTGTGGAACATTATATAATACTATAATACTCATTTGCTAAACTGATTTTTTCACCCTATTTTCATTTTTTTTTTTTTTACTATAAGGCATGACTTGCTATGTAGGGGGCAGAAAGATGTTATATTTGTAAATAATGTGATATAAAAACAAATGAGCAATAAATTACAGAAAAAAATTAATAAAATGTAAAAAAAAGAGCATTTATTTAAAAAAATACACCTTAAGGGGAAAAAATCATGGAAATGAATTTTCTCAAGTAATTTAATTCTGATCTAGAATCCTGTCTTTGAAACTAAGGAACACTCATAAAAATGAACTTAACTCTCTTTCAAAAAGATATTTTTTTTCCCTTGAGTGAATGTATTTCTTGGAAGAAGGCTCAGAAGTCCATGGTGCCACTCTCCTGAGAGGAAAAAGAATCAGCATGCCATTGATGTCTGCTTCTGAACTCAGACTTGAAGATAGATAGAGGATTCCATTGCCTGTCCGTTGAACTCAGACTGCAAACATAGTTAGCAAACATTTTCACTCAGGCTACAAATCCAGAAATTGTTTCTTAGAATCATTAAATTTTTAAAATGAATTTCTTTTGTTCTTTTTGTCGTAGCCCTCTCCTTTCCCACCCTTAGAACAAGGTGATCGGAACTGGTTGCTCAGAATAAAAAGCATATTTAGCGGCCAAACACATGTAGTAACTAACTCCCCAAGTGCATTCTCAGTGAACAAAGCTCATCTCTCATCTTGATTGACATATCAGTCCCACATTCCCTAAAGTTTTAGCAAGGCAAGGAATCTTTCCTTCTGAAAATGACTTTCCCCCTGACCCTTTCATTAAGTTACACAGATGCATTCTGCACTAAAGGCTCTTTGGGGAATAGAAGAAACTCCCAAATTTTTCAGAGCCTTCATTTCCCCTTCTGCAGAATATCTTAGCAAAGGATTTCAACCTTAGTTTGAAATGAGAATGATTGTTTTAATTATTTTTAAGAGAAATTACTTAGTATTTCACTGTTTTTTATCTGATAATTTAAAAAATAATTTCACAACATCATTAGCATCACCATTTGGTTACAGAAGAACAAACTAGAGCTCAAGGTTAAATGTGTCATTAGTGGGAATTAAATCTAGCTCACTGTCCTTATCCTCACTTCCATAGTTTCACTCATTACTGTTCACTTAGCTAAAAATTCCTGTGCCTCTCCATATACCCAAAGCTTATCCAACCTTTAATTCCTACCTCACATATAAAGCCTTCTTCAGCAATCTTAGCCTACAGGTATCTGTCCTGTTCTAACTTCCTAGTGTCCTTTGAGTCATAACTAGGTTTGGGGCCACACAGGCTTTGCTAAGAGTGCCAGTCCAAAACACACTTCTTCCCCACTTAAAGCTACATTCCAAATGATTTCCTTCTATCCTACAGTCTCATTTCAGGACATTTTCTCTCTCTAATGGCTTCCCCCTCCCTTTCAGTTCTTCTCCTGGCAATTTTCATGACCCTTAGAAAAGAAGCCCTTCACATCACAGGGCACATCTTCCTTCTATCAAAAACATCTACATGAGTTACTATTGTGTCCTCCTTTATCCCAGATACAAAAATGTCTAGTTATGTCTCAGATTATACTTACAGTTTATATCACACATGTAACTATGTATGCATGTATGTAATTATATTCTTTCATATGTTTTTTTTCCTTAATTCACTCAACAAACAGATTTTTTTAACACTTGCAGTATGTGAAGACTAATGGGAAACATCTAATAAAATATGATTTCTTCTTTTATGGAGGTAATAATCTAATTATTTACTGTACAGCTCTTGCCTATCTATTAAGATGATAAAATTCTTGAGGACAGGACTGTATCTACTAACAAGTACTTATTAAGTGCTTGCTAAGTTCCTAATATTGTGCTATGTGCTATGAAGCATGCTAGAGGAGATGCAAAAGATAACAGAGAAAACAGAGCAAGGAAACAAAATGGCTATGTAATGAAACTTAATGAATAGCTGAGGAAAGAAGGAAAGCTAAGGGGAAAGTAGAAGGGGAAAGATATACCCAACAGAATACAGAATTCAAGAGAATAGCAAGAAGAGAAAAAAAAAAGATTTTGTTTTTTAACAATAAATAATTTTTTATTCATTTAAATTACACTTCACATTTTAGTATGCAACTGTATCAGTAAGCACCGCAACATACACAGGGGGCCTGCTGTCACAGGTTCTTTGATCTGCTTCTATAAAAGGAAAGACAACAGAGGGAAGCACAAACATCTGGGTTTTCAAAGCCAGGGGGCTGCTTAACGGCTTCCCAGAGTCTCATCCCACATAACCCTTCTTCCAAAAACCAAGCTCCAAAGTAAAACTATACTTAGAATTTTTATACAGTTTTTAGAGTCAGAGGGTATCACATCCCTTGAGAACCAGTGACTCATTAACAAAAGGTGTGGGCCTTCCTACAAATCTTCCCAGGCCAGACAATGGGTGGGAAAGATCCCCCTCAATCACATTATTCAAACAGAGGCATTATACTACTTGACTATACCAAAACAAAAACTTTGCTTGCCCTTACAGTAACTGCTTTTTAAAAAAGTTGCAATTGAGAGACAACTGAGGGACAGAAGGACTGACTGCCAGGCTGAGGACCATAGCTGAAAGCTGGCACCAGTAGCCTGCGATGCAGTAGCCACAGAGTTCAGGAGCCAGGTCAGCCACAGCATAGGCCTGGTTCAGTTCCCCAGGGGCCCATGGTGAGCAGCCGTGGCCTAGACCTGTGCTTGGCACTGAGCCTGCAAGTATTGAAGCCCCAGCCTGCCTTGGCCCAGAATACTGGCTACACTGGGTATGAAAACACTACTACCCCTTCTACAGCACCACCAGCCATCAGGGCTCTGTCCCAGAGTGCAGTCACTGCCATCACCACTGTATTCTCAGTCCTGGGTCTCCTCCTGGTAGTGCTACTGGTCCTGCTGGGTTGGAAACTTCATGAGAAATGCCAGACAGAGGGCACCAAAACACCCAGCAACGAAGAGCAGGTGGGTGTTCAGGCTCCACCACCCCCCAACCTGAAGCTTCCTCCTAAGGAGTGGCTCATCTGAGCACTGCATCCCCCCTCTTCCTGCACGTAACCCCATACCCTATTTTTGGTTTTGGACCTGCTTGACATTGGGCACTCAACCACTTTGAGAATCCCCTTCAGGGAGCATCAGGAGTAGCACTGAAGGCCTCAGATGCTAGGGGCTGGCAAGGAGTGAGCAGGGGGATACTGACTAAGCTACTGGCCATGGCTACCTTCACTGCACCACCAAACCTGCTGCAGACTTCTGCCTTTGGTCTATGGACATTGGCCTGGGACTGGAAGCTTCTACTTCTGCTTTTCCTGATGCAAAGTACGGTGGCCACCTGGCCCTCTCCCCTGATGGCCTGCTCCTGCCTTTCCACCCTTATCTCCTTGCCTTTCAGTTGTCCTACATGGCTGAAGCACCCCCAGGTCCCTAGGACTCGAAGAACAAGGAGTGGGACTGGGTGTCTTGCTGGAGGTAGGATGGGTGCCCCCTTCCCCTTTGTGGGGAGGGACAGAGACCTCCCCAGGTCTTTTGATTAGCATTCTACCCCACCCAGTAGCCACTTAACTCTCTCAGGACTAATGTTCCCTCTGGATGAATAATAATAGGTGTTTGAACTGAAAAGAAGGTGCTTGGAGAAGTCTTCTGCCTCTTCTGGAAAACCTACCCTACAACCTTGTTTCCCTCTGTGGTCCCTTCTTTTTTCCTCTCCCTTTCCATCGCTGCTACCTCTACCTCCCTAGACCTGTCCCTGGGAGGAGCTGCTTGATTTGTATTTTTTATAAAGATGGTCATAAGGTCAAAAAAAAAAAGTTGCAATTGATCAAATGCTATGTTCCTCCTTCATTTTCAAGAAGACCATGACATCAGAGAAGATTACTATTCTTTTTTCTTGAAATTATTCCAGATGGGGGGAGGAGCCAAGATGGCGGAGTAGAAAGGTATACATATGCTAACTCCAAACCCACAGCCCATAAAATACCTGTAAAGAAGAACTCCCAACAAATTCTGGAGCAGCAGAAGTCACAGAACAATGAGTGGAGGAGATTTCTGTTCCAGAGGGACCTGAAAAACTGACACCAAAGGTCTGTCGTGCACCAACCTGGAGCAGAGCCTAGCCCTGCCTTGGCTGCGCAGCACCAAGAGGAGCAGATCTGAGCAGGCTTCAGGGACAGAATCTCCAGAAGCCACACAGGTCCCTCCACTCACGGGCACTAAAGGTCAGTGAGAGAGTCTTTTTGGCTAGCCGAGAGGGGAGTGGGGTGTCTCCATAACTCAGGCCCCCTTGGGAGGCAGCAGCAGAGGCAGCAGCAGACAAGGGCTCCCAAAGCAGGCAGGAGCTCAGATCCATGGTTGAAGGTCTCCACATAAACCCCATGAGGGAACTGAGTCCCGTGTGGCTGCCCTGCCCCCACCTGAGCACCTGAACTTAATCTCACACTGTATAGCAGCCCCTCCCTACCCAAAGCCCTGAGGCTGGGAAGCAGCATTTGAATCTCAGACCCCAAGCACTGGCTGGGCAGATCTGGAGGCGAGGTGGGGGTGGAGAGGACACTCAGAAGTCAAGTCACTGGCTGGGAAAATGCCCAGAAAAGGGAAAAAAAATAAGACCATAGAAGGTTACTTTCTTGGTGAACAGATATCTCCTCCCATCCTTTCAGATGAGGAAGAACAAGGCTTACCATCAGGGAAAGACACAGAAGTTAAGGCTTCTATATCCCAAACATGCAGAATAAATATTCAATGGGCTGAGGCCATGGAAGAGCTCAAAAAGGATTTTGAAAATCAAGTTAGAGAGGTGGAGGAAAAACTGGGAACAGAAATGAGAGAGATGCAAGAAAAGCATGAAAAGCAGGTCAATACCTTGCTAAAGGAGACCCAAAAATATGCTGAAGAAAATAACACCTTGAAATTATTCCAGATGGTACAAATCTAAATCAATAACAAAACCTCCAAAACTGTCTCTTTAAGAGACTAAAAGTAAAATTGTTGCTGTTGTTCAATTTTTCAGTTACATCCTACTCTTCATGTTCCCATTTGGGATTTTCTTGGCAGACAGTGAAAATCACAATGAATCAAAAAAAAAAATTATTAAAGACTTGTCATGTGCCCAATACCATATTAGGTATTGCTAATGATACAGGAGATTCATAATACCTAATCCCTCTCATTAATAAGTTTATAGTATTTTACTTAGGATTTCAATAAAATCTCACTAAATCAGATCAATTAGAAGGAAAATCTATCTGAATATACATGTGGATATATATATACGTATAATATGTAATATGTATGTGTGTATTTACTTAATGTCTATTCCTTTTTTAAAATTTCCTTCTGACGCTGGACCTCCTCAAAAATATTTACTTCTAATTACACCCTCCTCACATTTGCCCTCCCTTCTACCATCTCCCCCTTATCTCCTTCCCCTCTACTTTCCTGCAGGGTAAGATACAATTTCATACCCAATTGAGTATGCATATTATTCCCTCCTTAAGACAAATCCAATGAAGGTAAGGTTCACTCTTTCCCTCTCACCTCCCCCCTCTTCCCCTCTATTGTAAAAATTTTTCTTTCCTCTTTTACATGAGAAGTAATTTACCCCATTATATTTCTCCCTTTCTCCTTCTCCCAATATATTCCTCTCTCACCCCTTAATTTTTCTTTTAGATATCATCCCTTCATATTCAACTCACCTTGTGCCCTCTGTCTATATGTATATAATCCCTCCAACTATCCTAGTACTGAGAAAACTCTCTAGGGTTACAAATATTATTTTTCCATGGAGGAATGTAAACAGCTCAACTTTAGTAAGTCCCTTATGATTTTTCTTTCCTGTTTACCTTTTCATGTTTGTTTTGATTCTTGTACTTGAAAGTCAAATTTTCTATTCACCTCTGGCCTTTTCATCAAGAATGCTTGAAAGTCCTCTATTTCATTGTATGACCATTTTCCCCCCTGAAATATTATATTCGGTTTTGCTGGTAGGTGATTCTTGGTTTTAATCCTAGCTCCTTTGACCTCTGGAATATCATATGCCAAGTCCTTCACTTCCTTAATGTAGAAATTGCTGGATCTTGTGTCATCATGATTGTGTTTCCACAGTATTCAAATTGTGTCTTTCTGGCTGGTTGCAATATTTTCTCCTTGATGGGTGAACACTGGAATTTGACTACAATATTCCTAGGAGTTTGCCTTTGGGGATCACTTTCAGAAGGCAATTAGTGGATTCTTTCAAGATCTATTTTACCCCCTAGTTCTAGAATATCAGGGCAGTTTTCCTTGATAATTTCTTGAGAGATGATGTCTAGGCTAATTTTTTGATTATGTCTTTCAAGGTAATTTTTAAATTGTCTCTCCTAGATCTATTTACCAGGTCACTTTTTTCCAGTGAGATATTTCACATTATCTTCCATTTTTTCATTCTTTTGGTTTTGTTTTATAATTTTTTGATTTTTCATAAAGTCACTAGCTTCCATCTGCTCTATTCTAATTTTTAAGTAATTATTTTCTTGGGTGAGCTTTCGAACTTCCTTTTCCATTTGGCCAATTCTGCTTTTTTTTAAAAAATCATTTGCAGTTTATTAACCATAAAAACATCTATATATACATGAAAAAATGATAATACAAGTATATTTTCATTTATTACAACAAGACTTTGGTGGGACAACATCTGGGCCTACTTTGCAGGTAAATAAAACTTTTTTTTCACAGTTTTTGGTGCATTTTATATCCAAAGCTTTTTGGTTGCTTCTCTATAATTTCTATTTCTCCATTGCTGTTCCTCATAGCTCATGATATCACCATTTTGGAGAATCAGGTCAATGTGAGCCATTATAGGGAATCATTCAGGAAGGAGAAAACATAGTTGTTTTGGGAGGTCTGTCCAGGAAATTTCATTAGGGGTTTGAGGTCAATAATTGTCAAGCCTTAGAGAGCTGAGGTCTCTCCAGTCCTTGGTTCAGGATCATCCAACTGCAAAAGCTCATCCAGGACAAGCTTGGCCTCATTTGATCAAGACTCTTTTTTTATTATTATTTTGTCCCACTCCAGTTTTATATTGAATCCCATCCACCACAGAAGAAAATACAAAATAAGGACCTGTAGCATTACTTGTTGTGACATTTTCCTTAAAATCAAGTTTCACACACTGCACTTGTGCAAAATGATGGAGGGTTGACACTGAACTGATCCCTCCACATTTGAACTTCATGATGAATTTCTTGGGAATTTTCTTTGAATGAAGGACAGTATTTTGATTGAGAAAGTCTGTTTTGGAAAGCAATAATTCTATGATATGTGTCACCTTAGAAGCTAAATTCAACACACTGTAATCATCTAATGAGAAATATCCTGACAGAGGATTCACTGTTGTTGGAGAAGGTTGAATTGGCAAGTTCTTTTCCAATATCTGAGCAAAGTTAGGAAGCCCAGAACCCTGAAACCAATTCATTTTATCAGAAATTTTCTTGGACCTCAGTGCAGCTTCCCCCAGTGCTGTTACTGCTTCCCCTGGGACCAGGATAGAAGGTAGATGGAAGGAAGCAGCCACTTCTGCTTTTTAAGGCATTCTTCTCCTCATTGGCTTTTTGGATCTCTTTTGCCTATTTTTAAAGGTATTGTTTTCTTCAGCATTTTTTTGGTCTCCTTTAGAAAACAGTTGACTCATTTTTCATGATTTTCTTGCATCACTCTCTTTTCTCTTCCCAATTTTTCCTCTATTTCTTTTACTTGATTTTCAAAATTCTTTTTGAGCTCTTCCATGGCCTAAGATCAATTCATATTTTTCTTGGAGGCTTTGTATGTAGGAGCTTTGACTTTGTTGTCTTGTGGTTATATGTTTCGATCTTCCTTGTCACCAAAGTAAGATACTATAGCCTGTTTTGTTTAGTTTTGTTTTTTCTGGTTTTTGCTCATTTCTCCAGACTTGACTTCTGAGCTCTTTGTCAGGGTAGTTCTCTGCTTCCAGTGGGGGTGAGAGGTTACTGTCAGGTGCTAGATCCCCCCAGAATCTATGGACCTAAAGCTCCAAAAACAGCCACTTCTCCTGCTGCTGTGTCTGCTGTAGTCTGCTCCACTACCTCCATCAACCTGGGTTTGGAGCTGGCCTGAGCTACTCTCTCTCATAGGTCCAACAGGTTTTTGCTACTGACTTACCAACTTGTCCTTGGTGTTTTGGGTTGAGAAGTCTGGAAACTGCCACAGGTGCCAGTGATTCAGGTTCCCCCCTCTCCCGAGGCCTGCTGAGGCCCCATTTGTGCCAGCATGGCCCATGCTGGAATGCACTCTGCTCCCAGTCTGACACAATAGATGCTTCCTGTCAAACTTCCAATGTTGTCTTAGGTTGGAGATTTGTTCACAAGGTTTACTTCATTCTGTGGGTTCTGCAGCTCCAGAATTTGTTCAGTCATTTTTTACAGGTATTTAGGAGGTTTGGGGGGAGAGCACATGCAACTCTCAGTTTTTACTCCTCCATCTTGGTTTCACCCCTCCCACTTCTAAAAGAAGTTTTTTTCTTAAATGAACAATGCAAAGTAATAGAAGAAAATAATAGGATGGGAAAGATGATAACTCTTCAAGAAAATTTCAGATGCAAAAATGGGCATGATAAAAGACAAAAATGGTAGGAACTTCACAGAAGTAGAAGAAATTAAGAGGTGACAAGAATACACAGATGAACTGTGTAAAAATATCATGTCACCCATGACCAGGATGGTGTGATTACTAATCTTAAAGAAAGAAATTAAGTGGTCCCTAGGAAGTGTTGCTAATACTAAGGTTAGTGGAGGTGATCAAATTTCAGGTAAGCTATTTAAAATGTTAAAAGATGATGTTGTTAGTGCTCCATGCAATATACCAGCAAATTTGGAAAAACTCAACAGTGGACAGTGGATTAGAAAAGAATAGTTTATATCCGAATACTGAAGAAGGGCAATGCCAAAGAATGTTCAAATTATCAAACAGCCGCAGTCATTTCACACACCAACAAGGATATTCTTAAAATTCTACAAGCTGATTTAAAAGTTTTTTGTAGAAACAATACAACCAAGATTAGAAAGAAAACAGAAGCTAAGAAACAGTCTTTATAGCAGTGTCTCTGAGAAAGGCCTCATTTCTCAACTATATAGAGAACTGAGTCAAATTTATTTGTAAAAAATGCAAGCCATTCACCAATGGATAAATGGTCAAATGATATGAATAATTCAGTTTTCAGATGAAAAAATCAAAGTTATTTATAGTCATATGAAAAGATCTCTAAATCCTTTTTGATTAGAGAAATGAAAATTAAAACAACTGCTAGGTACTACCTCACACTCATCAGATTGGCTAATATGACAAAAGGAAAATGACAAATGCTGCAGAGGATGTTGGAAAATTAGGACACTAATGAACTGTTAGTAAAGTTGTGAACTGATCCACCAATTCTGGAGAGCAATCTGGAATTATGTCAAAAAGGCTATAAAACTGTGCATTCCCTTCGATCCAGAAATACCATGAGATCATAAAAAAAGGGAGAAGAAACTATATGCACAAAAATATTTATAGTATCTTTTTTGCAGTGGCAAATAGGAAACTGAGGGGATGCCCAGCATCTTGGGAATGACTGAACAATCTATGGTATATGAATGTAATGGGATACTATTGTGCAGTAAGAAATTGCTGGTGGATTATTGTGCAATAAGAAATAAGAGCTGGTGGATTTCAGAAAATCATGGAAAAACTTGAATGAACTGATACAAAGTACAATGAGCAGAACCAGGAAAACACTGTAATAGCAACTTTGTGTGATGGTCAACTATGAATGACTTAGCTCTTGCCAGTAATACAATAATCCAAGAAAATTACAAAGGATTTATTGAAAATGCTATCAACATTCAAAGAAAGAACTGATGAACTCTGAATGCAGCTCAAGCCATACAATTTTCACTTAATTTTTTCATTTTTTTTTCCTTTTGGTCTGTTTCTTCTTTCAGAACTATGATTAATATGGAACGGTGTTTTACATGATTATACATATATAAACTCTATCAAACTGCTGCCATTTTAGGAAGAAGGGAGGGGAGGAAAGGAGGGAGAAAAATTTAAAACTCAAAATTTTGTAAAAAAATGAATGCTAAAAATTTTCTTTATATATAATTTGGAAAAAATAAAATACTATTTTTAAAAAATTCTGTGAGTCAATTTTCACCAGTATATGAACTGAGAATTACCAGAGATGAAGCCTGGTTTTCAAAGAGGCAGAAGAACTAGAAACCAAATTGCGAGTATTTGCTGGATTATGCAGAAAGCAAGGGTGTTGCAGAAAAACACCTACTTCTGCTTCACTGATTGCACTAAAGCCTTAGACTGTGTGAATCACAACAAAATTGGCAAGTCCTTAAAGAGACAGGAGCACCAGATCATTTTACTTTTCTTTTGAAATACCTGTATGCAAGTCAAAAACAACAGTTAGAACCAAACATGGAAAAACTGATTACTTTAAGATTGGGAAAGAAATAAAACAAGGCAATTTAATTTTTCCATATTTATTTAACTTATATGCAGAGTATATCATGTGAAATGCGAGAATGGATTAATCAAACACTAGAATTAAGGTTTCTGAGAAAAAAATGAACAATCCCAAATATGCAGACAATACCACACTGCTGGAAGAAAGTGAAGAATTAAGTTTTTGATGAGGATGAAAGAGGAGAGTGAAAAAAACAAAATCATGGCACTTGGTCCCATCATTTCTTAGAAATAGAAGATGAAGACATAGAAGTAATGTCAGATTTTATATTCTTGGGCTCAGAGATTAAAGTGTATAGTGACTGCAACCATGAAATTAAAAGACCCTTGCTCCTTAGAAGTATAATGACAGCAAATCTGGACAGCATACTGAAAAGCAGAGGCATCACTTTGCTGACAAAGTTCTGTATAGTCAGAGTTATCATTTTTCCAGTATCAATGTATGACTGTGAGAGTTGAACTATAAAGAAAGCTAAGTGTTGCAGAATCAATACTCTTGAATTGTGATACTGGAGAAGACTTTTGAGAGTGTCTTGGAAAGTAAGATCAAATCAATCAATACTTAAAGGAATTAATTCAAACTATTCATCAGAAGGTCAAATACTGAAGTTTAAATACTTTGGCCACATGATGAGCAGACAGGACTCAGTAGAAAAGACCCTGAGTTGGAAAAAATGGAGGGCAAAACAAGAAAGAGATAGCAGAAGATGAAATAGATAGTGTCATAAAATTAATTAATGTACAGCTTGTACAAACTTCAGAAGATAGTGGAGGATAGAAGAACTTCATGTGCCATAGTCCATAGTATCATGAAGAGTTGGACACAGAAGTACTGAACAACAATAAAGTGTCATTTCTGGAAATAAAAAGGTAAGGCAATTATCAAGTTAAATTTTTTGAAGTTATTAAATAAAAATAACACTCCACTTTTATCTACATAATCCCCGCAGTTTTGTAGGGACACAATATAGATATCTAGGTAAGAAGTATTGTCGTAGCCTTCAAATTCAAAAATGATGTCACTAATCTGCCTTTAGCAGAACATGCACTCAGCTGTTTCTTTACTATAATGATGGGTGGTACTGAACCAACTATATATAAAGTTTTCTGGTTGACTTTATGACCACTAGCTTCTTTTATCAGATGGCATATTTGGAATTTATTTCAGAACTAAACAAGTATTTCTTAAACAAACTTATTAATCTCCAATTAAAACTAATAGTTACGGTCTGGGGAAAAATTCAAGTGAGAATAGAATGGGGTAGAGGCAAAAGATCTAGAAGAAAGATCTAAGACATAAGGACACAAAGATCTCTTGGTGTAAACAAGGACTCTGTTGACATTTGCTCACATGAGACACTGGGAAATCATTGGAGAGAAATTGTCATTTGGAAAGTGTATATGAAAGTTCTGAACCAAAGGGGAGCATACCTAGTATGCAACCTGGGGAGAGCAGAATAGGAGAAGTATGTCATCTGATAACTTCCTATTTAAATTAGTTATTCTTGTTAAAAAGTTGCTAAACTCAGTCATTTCTGCCTGCTTATGGAATATACATTGTCAGCACCCTTTAAATGTTAATACACCAGAGTCAAATCCACTGGCTCAGTCTTAGGTGAAGCTCTGACATTGTGATCCTGGAATAGTTTGTTTTGTTTTTTTTTTTTTCTCTATGTGACATTTGAAGTATTACAATTGGGATGTGAACTGATCCAAATGGTATTCAAATCTAAGACCTTGACCTTATTAGTTCTATGCTCTAAATAAGTCAAGCAATTTTACTACATGGACAGAAATGGGATTTCAAAAAGAAATCATCTCAAAGAAAAACAAGGAGATGAGAAAACATAAATTCTTAGTTGATGGATAAAAATTTGCTAATAATTTCAACCATTTTGGTTTCATAGTAGAATAAATTAAATCAGCCTATTCTAAGCCTCTTTCTGGAATAGTTATTTCATAAGAGAAGCAACAAATAATGTCACTGTTTCTATAGCAAGCTAATTCTACATGGCAAAATAAAATAAAAACTGGATCCAAAATTCTCTGTGATGAAAAAATAAGCTTTTTGTAGTCTAAAATATAAAAGCTTGATTTTATTTTTAAATTGTTTGTCACTTAATCCATATGCACTCAGCCAGATATCATAGCCTAGCACTAATTAATTAGAATGGGAAGAAGGGAAAAGGAATAAACATCTCCGTAAGACCTCTTATGAGCTAGGCACTGTTTTGTTTTTGGGTTTGTTTTTTTTTTACAAATTTATATCATTTGATCTTCACAATAATGGTGTGAGGTAGGAGCTATTATTCTTATCTTACAGTTGAGAAAAAAGAGGCAAAAAGAGGTTATATGTTTTGTACAGAGTCATACAGCTAGTAGGTATCAGAGGCCATATTTATATGCAAATCTTCCTGATTCATGATCCAGATCTAAATCCATTATAGCACCACTGGCTACCTGCTTTCAAAAGCAGGAGGTGGAGCCAACATGGCAGAGTAAAGGCAACAATTCAGCTTAATATTCCCTCCAAACAGCTCTAAAGTAACTACTCAAATCAAAGTTTCAAGTGGTAGAGCCAACAAAAGTCAGAGTGAGATGAATTAAGAGGTCAACAGGAGAGGTCACTGGGATAAGTGATAGTCTGGAGCTAGGCAGATGCACCCTCAGTGGATACAAAAGTTGGCCACCAATAGCAATTTCAGGAACTCTAAGCCAAGAGATGATAAGAGGAGACTTTTTTGCTAGCACTAGGTGCAGCTGGCACAGATGGGCAACTCTATTGCCATACATGGTTCTGAGTCACAGTTGCAGAACTGAGAGGAGTGCTTGTTGTTGGACAAAGGGTTCCTAGAGCCCTGGGCCTCATTTCCAAGGTAGGGAAGCAGTAGTGTTCATGGCTGCAGGAGAGCAGGTGACCTGGTCACAATTCCAGGGACAAGAGGAATGCCAGGGTTTGTGGTCTGGAGTTTGGGGTAGGGGTCCTTTCTGGTTAAAAACCAGAGTACAGATAGAGAGCAGTAACCACACCTCTCCCCAGATCATATCATCTTGGAAGCACCAAAAACTTGTGGATCCCACCCCCAGAACTAGCTCTGAAAACAGCAACATGACAAAGGTGAAAGCTTGGCACAGTGACTCATCACCCAAGGTGAACAAACCCTAACTTTTGAATAAAGTTCAAAGTCAAGAAATAGTCTGGGAAAATGGCCAAATAACAATAACAAAAATAATTTGACCATAAAGAGCTACAATGGTGGCAGGGAAGACAAACACATGAACATAGAAGAAGACAGCAATATGAAAATAACTACAAATAATCAAAAAATAATGCTAATTGGGCAAAAGCCTGGAAAGAATTCTTGGAAGAGTTAAAGAAAGATATACGAGTGGCTGAGGAAAATTTAGGAAAAGAAATGAGAGTGACACAAGAAAATTATTTATTTATTTATTTTTAGATTTCGACAATCATTTCCACAAAATTTTGACTTCCAATTTTTCTCCCCATCTCTCTCCTTCAACTACCCCATAATATCTTGCATTCTGATTACCCCTTCCCTCAGTGTATCCTCCCTTCTATCACACTCCACCCTTCCCTTATCTCCATCTTATCTCTTTTCTTGTAGGGCAAGATAAATTTCTATACCCCATTACCGAGTTTCTTATTTCCCAGTTATATGCAATAATTCTCAACATTTATTTCTAATACTTTGAATTCCAACTTCTCTCTCTCCCTCCCTCCCTACCCATCCCCACTAAGAAGGCAAGCAATTCAATACAGGCAATATATGTGTTGTTTTGCTAAAGACTTCCATAATAGTCATATTGTGTAAAACTAACTATATTGCCTTCCATCCTACCCTGTCCCCCCCTTTTCTTTGTCTTTTCTCTCATTTGATCTTGTCCCTTCCCAAAAGTGTTTACTTCTAGTTACTCCCTTCTCCCATTTGCCCTTCCTTCTATCATCCCCTTCACCCCATTTGTTCTCTTCTCACCCACTTTGCCATAGTGTAAGATAGATTTTCATACCAAATTTAGTGAGCATATTACTCCCTCCTTAAGCTATATGTGAAGAGAGTAAGCTTCACTTCTCCCTTCTCATCTCCTCCCTTTTCTCCTCCATTGAACAAAAATTTTCTTATCCCTTTTATGAGTGATAGTCTGCCCCATTCCTTTTCTCCCTTTCTCTCCCAATATTTTCCTCTCTCATCCTTTAATTTAATTTTATTTTTTTATGGATATCATCTCTTCTGATTCAACTCAACCTGTACTCTCTGTCTATATGTGTGTGTGTGTGTGTGTGTGTGTGTGTGTGTGTGTGTGTGTGTGTGTAATCCCTCCACCTACCCAAATACTGAGAAAAGTCTCAAGAGTTACAAATATTATTTTTCCATGTAGGAATGTAAACAATTCACCTTTAGAAAGTCCTTTATGATTTCTCTTTCCTGTTTACCTTTTCGTGCCTCTCTTGATTCTTATGTTTGAAAGTCAAATTTTCTATTCGGTTCTTTTCTTTTCATCATGAATACTTGAAAGTCCTCTATATCATTGAATGATCATTTATTCACTTGAAGTATTATACTCAGTTTTGCTGGGTAGATGATTCTTGGTTTTGGTCCCAGTTCCTTTGACTTCTGGAATATCCTATTCCATGCCCTTCGATCCCTTAATGTAGAGGCTGCTAGATCCTGTGTTATCCTGACTGTATTTCCACAATATTTGAATTTTTCTTTCAAGCTGCTTGCAATATTTTCTTCTTGACCTAGGAACTCTGAAATTTGGCTACAATACTCCTAGGCTAGGAGTTTCACTTTCTGCCTCTCTTGCAGGAGGTGATCGGTGGATTTTTTCAATATTTCTTTTGCCCTCAGGTTCTAGAATGTCAGGGCAGTTTTCCTGGATAATGTTTAGGATCTTTTTTTGATCAAGGCTTTCAGGTAGTCCCATAATTTTTAAATTGTCTCTCCTGGATCTGTTTTCCAGGTCAGTTGTTTTTCCAATGAGATGTTTCACATTATCTTCTATTTTTTCTATCTTTTAGTTTTGTTTTGTAACTTCTTGGTTTATCTCATAGTCATTAGCCTCCCTGAACTCCACTCTCTCTTTTAAAACTATTTTGTTCAGTGAGTTTTTGAACCTTCTTTTCAATTTGACTAATTATGCTTTTTAAAGCCTCCTTCTCCTCATTGGCTTTTTGGACCTCTTTTTCCAATTGAGTTAGCCTATTTTTAAAGGTGTTATTTTCCTCAGAATTTTTTTGGTTCGCCTTTACCAAGCTGCTGACTCACTTTTCAAGCTCTTCTATGGCTTGAACACATTTCATATTCATTTTGGAAGTACTGGAGGCAGAAGTCTTGACTTTCTCTGACAGTATGCCTTGTTCTTCCTCATAGGAAAGGATGGAAGGAGACACCTGTTGACCAAGAAAGTATCCTTCTATGGTCTTATTATTTTCCTTTTTTGGGTCATTTTCTCAGCCAGTTATATGACTTCTGGATCCTTTGTCAGGAGGAGGGTCCTAGTGCTCCTTCTCTCCCCAGTATTGTGCTTAAGGCTGAGATTCAGATCAGCTGCTCAATTCCTCCAGGGGCTTTGGGTGAGGGCAGGGTCACCACTGAGTGCTGTGGTTCAGATCAGCTGCTCAATTCCCCCAGAGGCTTTAAGCTGAGCTTCCTGGACAATGGACCCAGGCTGCTTACACAGCCATTGTAGCAGCCTGCTGGTTGCTGCCTCTGCTGGGGGGCCCCTGTTGCCCTCTTGCCCAGCTGGGAAAGGCCTCCCATGCTGACCTTTGGAGCTTTCTTTGTTGCTTGTGGATTGAGGGATCTGGGACCCTTCCTCCTTGGAATTCTGCCCCAGTGGTCTGTTCAGGTCCTGCTCCTCCCAGTGCCACGTGGCCAGGCCTGGGATCTGCTCACCTCAGCGTCCCATCAGATAGACCTTTCCTGTAAACCTTCCAGGTTACCTTTGGCTGGAAACCTCTTTCATTCTGTTGTTCTGTGGCTTCTGCTGCTCTAGAATTTGTTGGGAGTCATTTTTTACAGGTATTTTGTGGGCTGTGGGGGAAACACTATAGTACATGCATCTTTCTACTCCACCATCTTGGCTCTGTCTCAAGAAAACTATTAATAGAAAATTAATAGCTTGTTAAAAGAAACACACAAAAGAAGGAAAGAAAATAACGAGAGAGGGAGGGAAAGAGAGATAGACCAAGAGAGAGAAAATCGGCCTAATGGTGAAAGAGGTATAAAAGTAAATTAGAAGTGGGCAACTGGAGAGAGAGAGAGAGGGAGAGAGAGAGAGAGAGAGAGAGAGAGAGAGAGAGAGAGAAGGATAAACAGAAGAAAATAGGATTGAAGGAAATTCATAGTTTGTAATCATAACTGTGAATGTGACTTGAATGAACTCACCTATAAAATGGCAGCAGGT
Source organism: Notamacropus eugenii (assembly GCF_028372415.1). NCBI lineage: Eukaryota > Metazoa > Chordata > Mammalia > Diprotodontia > Macropodidae > Notamacropus > Notamacropus eugenii. The sequence continues at coordinate 359,006,383 of NC_092876.1, forward strand.
AGCAGAATAGATTAAAAAAACAGAATCCAGATCCAAAAAGAGAAACTCCTACGAACATTGTGGCCAAATTCCAGAGTTCCCAGGTCAAGGAGAAAATATTGCAAGCAGCTAGCAAAAAACAATTCAAGTATTGTGGAAATACAATCAGGATAACACAAGATCTAGCAGCCTCTACATTAAGGGATCGAAGGGCATGGAATAGGATATTCCAGAAGTCAAAGGAACTAGGACTAAAACCAAGAATCACCTACCCAGCAAAACTGAGTATAATACTTCAGGGGAAAAAAACGGTCTTTCAATGAAATAGAGGATTTTCAAGCATTCTTGATGAAAAGACCATAGCTGAAAAGAAAATTTGACTTTCAAACACAAGAATGAAGAGAAGCATGAAAAGGTGAACAGCAAAGAGAAGTCATAAGGGACTTACTAAAGTTGAACTGTTTACATTCCTACATGGAAAGACAATATTTGTAACTCTTGAAACATTTCAGTATCTGGGTACTGGGTGGGATTACACACACACACACGCACACACGCACACATACATAGAGACAGAGTGCACAGAGTGAATTGAAGAGGATGGGATCATATCTTTAAAAAAAATGAAAATGAAATCAAGCAGTGAGAGAGAAATATATTGGGAGGAGAAAGGGAGAAATTGAATGGGGCAAATTATCTCTCATAAAAGAGGCAAGCAAAAGAATCATTAGTGGAGGGATAAAGAGGGGAGGTGAGAGAAAAACATGAAGTCTACTCTCATCACATTCCACTAAAGGAAAGAAAAAAATGCACACTCATTTTGGTAGGAAAACCTATCTCACAATACAGGAAAGTGGGGGATAAGGGGACAAGCAGGGTGGGGGGGATGATAGAAGGGAGGGCATGGGGAGGAGAGTGCAATTTGAGGTCGACACTCATGGGGAGGGATAGGATCAAAAGAGGATAGAAGTCATGGGGGACAGGATAGGATGGAGGGAAATATAGTTAGTCCTATACAACACAACTATTATGGAAGTCATTTGCAAAACTACACAGATTTGGCCTATGTTGAATGGCTTGCCTTCCAAAGGGAAGGGGTGGAGAGGGAGGGAGGTAAAGAAGTTGGAACTCAAAGTGTTAGGATCAACTGTAATGTTCTTACCACTAGGAAATAAGAAATACAGGTAAAGGGGTATAGAAAGCTATCTGGCCCTACAGGACAAAAGAGAAGACAGAGACAAGGGCAGAGAGGGATGATAGAAGAGAGAGCAGATTGGTCACAGGGGCAATTAGAATGCTTGGTGTTTGGGTGGGGCAAGGGATAAAAGGGGAGAAAATTTGTAACCCAAAATTTTGTGAAAATGAATGTTAAAAGTTAAATAAATAAATTTAATTATTAAAAATAATAATAATAATAATAATAAAAAAACAGAATCCAAAATATGTGGTTTATAAGAGACACACTTGAAACAGAAGAACATACACAGAGTTAAAATAAAGATCTGGAGCAGAATCTATTATGCTTCAACTGAAGTTAGACAAAAAATCATTATCTCAACTACATCTAATTAAAAGAGATAATCAGAGAAACTACATTTTGCTAAAAGGTACCATAGGGATCAAGATGGGGGAGTAGAAGCAGAGACCTGCTACAGCTCTCCTCCCCAAACCACTCAATAAACCTGTAAAAAAAATAACTCTAAACAAATTCTAGAGCAGCAGAAGCCAAAAAATGACAGACTGAAGCAAATTTCCAGCCCAATACAATCTGGAAGGTCAATAAGAAGGGCCTATATCACACCAGGCTGGGAGTGGATCACAGGTCAGACACCCTGGGACAAACTGAGTGGGAACAGCTCTCAGGGGACTGAATCTCTCTGGTGGCTGCTGTGGATTCCTGATTTCTCAACCTGAAAACTCTAAAGACAGCTTCAAAGGTCAGTGGGATGGGTCTCTCACCTAGCTGAGAGGGGAGAAAATGTGGAACCCAAAGCTTTAAAAATGAATGTTAGAGGTTGTTTTTACATGCAACTAGGAAATAAGATCTATAAGAAATGGGGTATAGAAATCTATCTTATCATACACAAAAATAGTCAGGAAAGGGATGTGGGGGGAGGGGCGCTAGAAGGGAGGGCAGATTGGAGGAAAGGGCAATCAGAATATATGCTGTCCTGGGGTGGGGGTCAGGGATAGATGGGGAGAAAATCTGAAATTCAAAATTTTGTGGAAGTGAATGTTGAAAACTAAAAATAAATAAATTTGTAAAAAATAAATAAAAGGTACCATAGGCAAGGAAGTAATATCAAAAATTTCTACAGCAAGTTTCTCTGATAAAGGCGTAATTTCTCAAATATGTTGGAGACAATGAAATTTATAAAAGTAAGACCCACTTCCAAATTGATAAATGATCAAAGAATATGATCAGGCAGTTTGCAGACAAAGAGATCAAAGCTATCTATAGTCATATGAAAAATTTTCTAAATCACTGTTTATTAGAGAAAAACAAATTAAAACACTCTGTGGTACCACCTCATACCTATCAGAAATGACATGCTGGAAAGGATGAGGAAAAGTCATACCCTAATAAACTGTTGATGTAATTATGAGCTGGTCCAGCCATTCTGGAATCCAAAGGGCTATCAAACTGAACATATTCTATGACCCAGCAATACCACTACTAAGTATGTACTCCAAAGAGATCAAAGAAAAAGTGAAAGTACCCATAAGTACCAAAAAATTTATAGCAGTTCTTTTTGTGGTGACAAAGAATTGGAAACTTCAAGGATGCTCATCAACTAGGGAATGACCAAACAAGTTTGGGTATATCATTATGATGGGGTACTATTGTTTTACAATAAATAATGGGGAGACATTCAAAAGAAAAAAAGGGCAAGACGAACATCGACTAATGCAAAGAGAAGTGAGAAGAACCAGGAGATCATTGTGCACACTAACAGCAATATTGTGATAATGATCAATTGTGAAAGCCTTAGCTGCTCTGAATAATACAGTGATCCAAGATATTTTCAAAGGATCACCAATGAACAAATCCTATCCATCTCCAGAGAGAGAACTGATGAACTCAGTGCAAACTGAAGTAGAATTATCTTTCTTTCCTTTTTTTTGCAGTATGGCTAATATGGAAATATGTTTTGCATAAGTTCACATGTATAATAGACATCATTTTGCTTGCCTTCACAGTGGGTGGTGGAGGGATGAGAATAAGGGAGAAAATCTGGAGCTCAATTGAAAAAGAAAAGTATGTTTAAAAAATAACTTCTGTTCTTGAAAAAGAGCAGGGGCGTTGAAATTTCTCAGAGCTTTCAAATGTAGATATGTTCAATCCCCCATGGGTCTTGTAGGATCATAGACTTTGAGATGAAAGGAACTTTAAAGCCATCAAGTCTAGTCCCTTATTTTATAGAGGAGGAAACTGAGGCACAGAGGATTTAAGTAACTTACCCAGGGTCATATTACTAGTAAGTATCTGAAGAGCTATTTGAATCCAGGTCTTCCTGACTCCAAAACCAGTAGATAATCTACCACTCCATCACATCTCCTGTGTTATATTTGCTGCTGACCTCTTCATCTTGATATTTCCCCTCAGACCAAAGTCCTGGGTTGGTGACTCAACTCTTTTCTTCCTTCTCAAGGTCTGATTCCAAATTCCCAAAAAGCCTTTTAAACTAATAAATTTTTTCCAGTCTGCCCACATCAATGTTTAATTATCTGCTTATTTTCTTACTGGGAAACAGTACAGAGTTGAAGGAACATCAGTATTCAATGGGACACCTCAAGGCTTCATGGCTAGTGGCTTCCCAACCAAACTTCAGCTGCCAAAGCCTCCTACTTCCAGACTTGGTAGCCCCAGTGAACCCTTCAAAGCCCTGATATCCTTGAGTTATGATATCACCTACTTCTTAAATCCACACCAACCTATTTTTGTTATATTATAGTATGGTCTTATTTCTAAAATTCCATTCAGATTGATAGGTCACTGCAAGTGGCCTATAAGACAAAGAATGTAGATGTTAACTGACCTTGAAGCCAGAAAAATCAGTGTTCCAATCCTATCTCTGACATTTACTGAATGTGTGACCTTGGACAAGTTTTCCTCATCACCCCCAAGCACCACTCTAAGATTAAGTTTCAGATGTAATACTGATTGGCATTAGTGGAGTGAGTTTTCAATATGGGGAGTTTTCCAGACCAATGAAGTTATAGCCATCCACTTCCCCTGACTACTGACAATTCAGTCCCACAAATAGTTTTTGAGCATCTGCTGTATTCAAGGAATTAAGAAAGTGCTATAAGGGTTGCAAAATTGAATAATATATAGTATCTGCTATCAAGGCACTAATAATCTACTATAGAATAAGACAAGAATAAATATAGTAACCGAAAGAATATAAGTGTTGTAAAAGAAAGACTCAGGAGGTGAAGAAATCAATATGAAACAGTAATTACATTGCACATTTTGAAGTAACCAAATTGTATAATTTAAAATATTTGGGTTATTTTTGATAATTAGTAAGAATTTTTCTCCAGTTTTGGAAGTGCATTCATTCTTTCAGAACAGTGACCTATTTGGTGCAGTCTCTCTTCTGGTGTTATTAAATGCCACACCCCCCCCCCCGGTGGTTTCATTTAGGAGCAATATACTGAGAAGAAAAGTTTTGTGCCATCATGATAAAACACTTATTAATAACCGAAGGGTATTCATTTATACTATCTATCATACTTGAAAAAAGTGTTAGGACCAAATTGTTATGTATGTAGTGTTAGGACCAAAAGTATCAATTCATTAATTTATTAATTCAGTCATCAAATCTTGTGTCAGTCACTATACCCTGGGATATAAAGAATGAAGTAGTCTCTTCCCTCAAAGAACTTATGTTCTTCTAGAGGGAAAGATGTAGACAAGAAAGTAAATACAAACTAGATACAAATTTCCAAGGTGAGAAGACATTAGCTACAAGGAGAATCAAGGTAGTCTTCCTGTAGGAGCTAAGACCTGAATTGGGCTTTATAGGAAGCTCTGGATTTTCTGAGTCAAAGGTGAAGGTGCAGCACTTTTCAGGTGTGGAGGACAGCTTAGAGAAAGCCCTAGAGCTTAGAGATGAAATGTTTTTTATTATTTTTCCTTTTAAACTTAAATACAAAATGAGAAAGAAGGAAAAGAATATTCCCACATACACAACAGAACAAAGAGGATATAATATGAAACAATAAATTTCCATTTTAAACGATTTACGTTTTTTAAAAAATCCTATGTAATAAATAGTCCACATTGTTTTCAAAGCTACTTAGCTTTTCTGTGCTTACTCTAAGTTTTCTTTTGTTCTCTGCTGTGCCATGAAATGGCTTTTTTGCTGGGCATAGAAGCTGAGAGAAATAGGGAGACATACACACAGTCTGTAAAAAAAAAAAAAAAAAAAAAGACAAATTTCATGAATAACATTCACCAATGAAGTTGAATAATCTCTTTTGGTACTTCCAGGCTCTAAAGCAATTTGAGGCCTGAAATATGAACTAGACTGCTAATAATGTTCTCCCTTCAACCTCATATGCCTTCAGTGACAAATATTAATCCTCCAAGACCTTGAAAGCCAATCATTATAACAATAAAAAGAAATTAAACAGCCATGGTAGTTACTTTTCATGAGATCACAGATTAAAAGTTAAAAAGACCTTAGAGGTCATATATTGAACCCCTTTATTTTAGAGACAAATCATTGTCATCAAGCCTCCATTAAGTGCTTATTACGTTCCAGCCATTGTATTAAGTGCTAAGGATTCAAAGAAATGCAAAAACAGACCACAACCTCAAGGAGCTCACGTCCTAATGAGGGAGACAACATGGAAATAACCAGGTACAGATGAGATATCTCTAGAATACATGGGATGTGATCTCACACAGAAATGAAGTAGCAGCTGCAGGGATCAGAAAAAGCCTCATGAAAGAGATGGTGTTTGGGAAGAGTGTTGAGGGAAGCCAAGGAATCTTAGAGGCAAAGGGGAGAAGGGAGAATGTTGCAGGCATGGGAGACAATCTAGGCAAAGATATGGGGATGGGAGTTGGAAGGCCATGTGCCAGGAAGGGCAAATAAACAAGTATGGCTGGACCATTGTGTGTGTGGAGAAGAAGTAAGTATGTAGGAAGACAGAAAAGCTAGGAAGGGAAAAGGTTTTAAAGAGGTTTAAATGGAAAACCAATTAGGGTAGAAAACCACCTGGAAGGCTATGGCTGTAGCAAAGGCATTAATGTAATGAGGAACTATGTAAGGATAGTGACTCTGAGAAGGAAAAGAAAAGGATATACATACACATATAATATACAAATATTATATATCACATGCATATATTGCATACATGTATACATGTATACAGTAACATATATGTATGAATATATATATGTATGTGTGTATGTATTGTCCATGATACCTCAATCTCCTCAGTCACCTCAGGATCTCAGTTTCTTTATATACAAATCACTGCTAAATCTTGCCATTTGTAGCTTTATAATTATATGTATGTATGTATGTATGTATGTATGTATATACATACGTGCATTATACAGATATAATGAACATACATATATAATATACGCATACACATGCCTATATGGCTGCATTATACAAATAAATATAAACACTAGTGTGCATGCATGTGTTGAATATCCATGCATGCATATAATCTACATTTATGTTATTATGTACATACATGTGTACATGTGTGTATGTTCATATCAGTATATAATATTATGAAAGTACAAATAGCAAGATTTAACAATTGATTAGATATGTGGATAAGTGGGAGAAGCTGAAGATGATATTGAGATCATGGGCCTGTATGACTAGGAAGATGGAGGTACCCTCATCAACAATAGGAAATTATGGAAGGAGATTAAGAAAAAAAGAAAAACCTTTAAAATGTCATTTTAGTGCTCTCCAACATGACATTTTTTTAAATTTTTCTGATAAGTGTTGTATTGTTAATGCATTTTTGCATAATGGGTTAATGTATTTCTACTTAAGAGAAGATCTTTCTCATCCATTATAGACTCATATGACCTGCTTAAGTCACATGGAAGCCTGAGTCACATGAGTCTAAGTTACATGGAATAGGAAGGAGTAGAACAAGAAGACCGGAACAGGAAGAAGCAGAGCTGAGAGGAAATTGGTCAGAGCAGCCTGAGCTGGGGGAGAAAGCAAGCAGCTGGCTAGCATGAGTGGGGGAGCTTGTTTGTGATTTGTTTAATGGAGCTGATTTGTGGGAAGCCTAACAGAGGGAAGGCTTGGGGATGGTGTTGTCCCCTGCATTGTTACTGTATATAGATTTCTTTGTTACTATGATGGACTTGGCATTCTGCTGTTGGGATTTGGCTTTCTGATGTCTGGATAAATGTTTTGGTTCTGTCTTCCATGTGGAGCATCTATTGTATTTTGTGATTCAGAACTATGCCAGAATATTCATGGCCACCACAGGCACTGTGAATATCACATTGGCACTATAAGTATATATAGACATGATCAAGAAATACTGAAAATTACTAAAACAAGATTAAATGTCAACACATTATAAGCTTTCATTTCACATCTGTCCAAATTGAGTTAGGCAAGGTACAAAACAAAACATTCAGATCAAGGACTGTAGGTAATAGTTAACTCAATTAACTGTCATAACAATCAACTTGAAAAAATATGTGAACAATTTGTAATTTTTTGGAAAAAACTCTCTCCCTTGGTATTCTTGTCAGATTAAATTGCAGTGCACTAGAACATCTTCAGGTTAAAAATTATTACATTTCTGGGGGAGGGGGGAAATGAACTCTCTCCAAAGGGCAATTGATACCCTTTGTGGAATAGAAATAGAGAAAAGCAAAGAGACTGCCAAGAAGGTTAGGAGTTTAATTAAACACCTACTAAAACCAAGGGTAGGAATAAAATTCCATCTTTCCAGCACTGCAGCAGACATATAGAGAGAACAATTTGTGTTCCTATTTGGTTGTTGCTCAGAGTACATAAGAAATCCATTGGTTGTCTAGGCTCCTGGATGCTTGGGCAAATCAAGAAAGCACCCAAATTCAAATCGAATCAACAAATATTTATGTGCCTGCTACTGTATGCATTTTATTACACACACAAAAAATAGAAAGAAAAATCAACCTGAAAAACATACAGTGACACAGGTGGGGGGCCTTACAATTCAATTAGTTCAACTGTCTTATTTTACATATGAAAAAACTGAGGCTCAGAGAATTGAATTGTCTAGTCATATTGCTGATTAATTTCAAATCCATAATGATACAGGATCATTAGAAGGTAGATCTAGAGCTGGAAAAGATCTTAGAGATGACCTAATCCAGCCCTTTCATTTCCCAAATGAGGAAACTGAGGGCTACAAAGGTGATATATCTTCACTAGGCATACAAGAATAAACCCATAATAGCATCAGATCAGAGATTTAGAGCTGGATGTGACTTTAGAAGCCATCTCATTGAGCTTTCTCATGTCTCAGATGAACAAACTGAGGTCCAGAGAAGGGGAAGTGACATTTGTCCAGGTCACATAGTTTATCAGCAGCAGTGTTGGGGTTTAAACTTAGTCTCTTGGATTTCAGATTTAGCATTCTTGCCAATGCACCAAATTATCTTATATCTTATGATATTCTGTCAAAGGAAATTTCAAGGAAAAAAAATTACTTTGTGGAAATATTTTTACCTAAAACTGTTCAATTCAACTCAGTTCAAGAGACATTTATGAAATGCCTACCTTCGGTTAGGCTCCAGCTGTTCTAACTTTACTGAAGAGCAGGAGTGGTTCTAGAAAGAAAGAGAGACAAACAATGAAATAGCCCAAGAACCTAATCATCTACCATATTAAGTTGCAAGCAAGAAGAAATAGAATTCAGTAGGTGGCTGCAGGCAGACCTAGTATGTTCTTGTAGTAACCATCCACTGCCTGTCCACCTGAGCTCCAAAATTCATTTAAAGGTATAAAATTGAAGCTTCCATAGGTGAGAGGAATTAAAATGGGACTCAGTTTATATTTGGATAGTTTTATTTATTAATGTGCACTCATTATAATCTATAGCAAATCGCTTGCCTTCTCAAGGAGGGAGGGAGAGAATTTGGAACTCACAGTTTCTAAAAATGAATATTAAAAAGTATTTTTGCAAGTAGTTGGAAAAATAGTTTTTTTAAATATAGAGAATAGAAAGAAAAGCAGAAGGAAAGGCAGATAAGCTAGGACCATTTTGAAAGTAACTTCGAAAAAATCTCATATGTGTGTATGCACATATGTACTTGTATATGTATATGTATGTGTGTATATATACACACATACACATATGACTATAGAATTTTTTAAAGCAAACCATGAGAAATGGGATTTTATATGAAATTGAATCTCCCTTTTGTATTCTGCTATGGATGTGAAAATGGTCTTTTTTTGGTATCTAAGTCTAGAATAAAAAGAAAGAAAAAATATAAAGGTGAGCAAGCACACCCACATATACATCCATGCACATCCATATGCTTCCTCTGACAGCAGCTCATTGCGAAAGTCAATCATACGATCTGCCTGACCTAAGATCTCTTATAAAAGGACTGGTGAGATTACACGATACTAGAAAACCCCTATCAGTTACATTGTAAGCAGATCCAAGGGTACAATATGATATTATGAACCTCCTGGGGATATTTCTGAGAGTTTACTGAAGAATAATCAGTTCTCATCACCAATTGATGGATTCTTAACCATTATTTCCTCTTCTATCTAGTAATTAGACGTCCCTCAGCTGAAAGTGAATTACAGAGGGTCACATTATCAGCCAATTATTGTGAAAGAGTCGAATATAAGACAAAGCTCTCTTGCTTTGTGACAGAAAATTCTTTGACAAGATCAGAATGTGTATCTGACCCATAAAAACATATTGCCAACATACAATTGCATATAACAGTTATATTCCTCTAAAGTTGTCCATAAATAAACTGACATTCTTCTATTGACTTACCTTATAAAACTGCAGCTTCACTAACATGGGAAAGAATTTTGCTGCCAAGTTGAAATGAAGTTTGTTCTTAAAAATATTTCAAATTTGTTTTGGTTTGTTTTTTCTCATGGTTTCTCCCATTCATTTTAATTCTTCTATGCAACATGACTAATATGAAAATGTATTTAATAAGAATGTCTGTGTAGAACCCATATAAGATTGCATGCCATTTCAGGGAGGCAGAGTGGAGGGAGGGGAAGAAAATTTAAGACTTATGGAAGTGATTGTTGAAAACTAAAAACCAATAAATTAATTTTAAAAAATACATCAAATAAATTGTTTTTAATTGCATCAAATGTTTAAAAATCACACAGAAAGGAAAATGATTAGTTTGGGCAAAATACTTAGTAATAATAAGAGCAATACTTGTGTGAGTAGGATGTAATACAAGCAAGAAATTGATTTTTAAAACGGTATAAAGAAGTACATGGTCAAAAAAGATGTGCTGGGCATAGGGCAGGATTGAGGAATAATTCAGTGTGTGTATTCTCTGTGCTCCACTGGTATATTTGAAATGTTAAGAGAAACTGAGGAAGGCCCACAGCATCCACCTACTGTGGTGAATTTATAGGATCAGCAGCAGACCTGGATGGGTTTTGACCTGCTTTTTTTTAAGTAGATTTGTCCAAGCAATGAGCTGAGAATTTCACTGAACTCAAGTGGAAAGAGCCCTGGCCAGAGGATCTGCATTCCAATTCTGCTTTTGATGCCCCCTTGGACATATTGCTTGACCTCTCTCAGTTTACTTATCTATAAAATTAGAGGGGGTGGCTCTCAGGACTTTTTAAATTTTTTCGTGTCTTGGATCCCTTTGGTAATCTGAAGAAGTCTATACACACCTTTGTGGAATACTATTTTCCCCCAAGCACAATCAGTTTATTAGCAAGGCTAGCAATTGTCAATAAATGGGGCCAATGACCTCTCAGTGACCAGATTCCAAGTAAGAGCTGACAGACTCTTCCATAGTAACTTACAAGACAAAATCTTGATCAACATAGATGTGCCTTCTTTGAATTGGCTTACAAAGTAAAAAAAAAAAAAAATACCCTCTAAGATGCATAAAATAAAATATATAAGAAAACAAAGAAAACCTGTTAGGTTGAAAGAGTTATCAAAATATTTGGAACCAAAAGCTAAACCCCCAGGTTACAAACCTTTACCTGGATAGTCTCTGAAGTCCCTTCCAACTCTAGATCTATTATCCTATGAACATTTCAAGTACTGATGGTCACAAAATAAAAATAATACCTTGAAATCGAAATGTAATATTATCTTAGAAATTGCACCGAGGGTAATTTGTGGAGTTGTTCATGACTACAGTCCATCTACAGAGAATGAATAGCTGCATTCCTTTCTAATTAGAACACAGAACATTTAAAAACCCCAGGCCAGTAAGCTAAAAGCTATTGACCACAACTCTCATTTCTCTTGTAGAATAGTTAACTAAAAGTTTTTAAATGAGACTTTTCATAACAAAGGATGTTGAATTTGTTGATCCCTTATGTTTGAAAAATCTCATGATAATAACAAAGAGAATAAAGGAGAAAAAACCTGCTATCCTTCCACTGCGTAGGATTCACACCTGTTGCTTCATTGGTGTGGTTCTTCCTCTCTCAAAGGCCAGTGTTCCATCCTTTACTCCACTCCATCCTCTTGATTATTTCAAATTTCATATTTTGGCTGTCTCCATAAGTATATGAAAGATCAGAAATGATCCTAAGCGAGTAAGAGAAACAACGACCTTGAACTCTGGGTTTGTTCTTTGTGTCTCTACCACATACACTCATCTATACTGAGACTCCAAAGGATATGAAGTTGAGAAAGGAGGAAGGGAATAAGTATTTATATAGTACCTACTATTTGTCAGGACACTGTGGTCAGTACTTTTAACAAATGTAATTACATTTTATATATTCTTTTATTTTATCCTTACAATGACCCTGGGAAGTAGGTGCTGGCATGATCCCGATTTCATAGTTGAGGAAACTGAAGAAGAGGGTGGTTAAGTGAGTTGCCCAGGGTCACACAGCTAGTAATAGTCTGAGGCTGAATTTGAACTCAGATATTCATAATACATCCATTGCTTTATCCATTGTGTCACCCACTGCTGTAACTGGCAGGATCCCAGAATCCCAATGCGCTTAGCAGGGCTAGATGAGTTGCTCTTATAGGAATGATAACCAGGTTCTGTCTAAAAGTTAGAGATTAAAATTGGAAGTTATGGGGGGCAGAGCCAAGATGGCGAAGTAGAAAGACACACATACTCAGGGTCTCCCCACAAAGCCCATAAAATACCTGTAGAGAGGGACTCTCAACAAATTTTGGAGCAGCAGAAGTGGAGAACAACAGAATGGAGGAGATTTCCAGGCCAGGGTGACCTGAAAGACCCACAGGAAATGTCTGTTGCACCTGACACAGAGTGGACCAAGGAGCTCAGCCCAGCCCTGGCCACCTCAGGTGGCCAGGAAGGGAGAAGGGCCTTCACATTGGACAGGTGGCAGGAGTTCTCAGAGCAGCCCCTACAGCAGCCCGATACTATTGCTGGATTGTAAAAACCCCTGGGGGCACCGAAGAGCTGAGTCTTACCTCAGCCCTCTGCAGATGCCCTGAGGCAGCTGGTCTTTGTCTCACACTGAATGGAGGCCTTGCCCCTGTAGCTTAACTGAATCCCACCCCGACAGTGCTAGCTTGGTGGAACTGGAGGTCAGGTGCCTATGGAGAGGAAACTCTGCTAAGATTCTGGGCACAAAATTCCTTTCCTGTGCCCAGACCAGTACACACTTGATTGTGCCACCTTGGAGGAATTGATATGTTACATGTCCCCAGAGTATACCCTACTCTTGACAAAGGACCCAAAAGTCGAGTAACTGGTTGGGAAAATGCCCAAAAAAGGGAAAAAAAAAATAAGACCAGAGAAGGTTACTTTCTTCGTGAACAGATATCTCCTCCCATCATTTTGGATGAGGAAGAATCATGCTTGCCATCAGGGAAAGACATAAAAGTCAAGGCTTCTGTATCCCAAAAATCCAAAATAAATATTCAATGGGCTCAGGCAATGGAAAAGCTCAAAAAGGATTTTGAAAATCAAGTTAGAGAGGTGGAGGAAAAACTGGGAAGAGAAATGAAAGAGATGCAAGAAAAGCATGAGAAGCAGGTCAGCACCTTGCTAAAGGAGACCCAAAAAAATGCTGAAGAAAATAACACCTTGAAAAATAGGCTAACTCAATTGGCAAAAGAGGTTCAAAAAGCCAATGAGGAGAAGAATGCTTTCAAAAGCACAATTAGCCAAATGGAAAAGGAGCTTCAAAAGCTCACTGAAGAAAATAGTTCTTTCAAAATTAGAATGGAACAGATGGAGGCTAATGACTTTATGAGAAACCAAGAAATCACAAAACAAAACCAAAAGAATGAAAAATTGGAAGATAATGTGAAATATCTCATTGGAAAAACAACTGTCCTGGAAAATAGATCCAGAAGAGACAATTTAAAAATTATGGGACTACCTGAAAGCCATGATCAAAAAAAGAGCCTAGATATCATCTTTCATGAAATTATCAAGGAAAACTGCCCTGAGATTCTAGAACCAGAAGGCAAAATAAATATTGAAAGAATCCACCAATCACCTCCTGAAAGAGATCCAAAAAGAGAAACTCTTAGGAACATTGTGGCCAAATTCCAGAGTTCCCAGGTCAAGGAGAAAATATTTCAAGCAGCTAGAAAGAAATAATTCAGGTATTGTGGAAATACAATCAGGATAACACAAGATCTAGCAGCTTCTACGTTAAGGGACAGATGGGTGTGGAATATGATATTCCAGAAGTCAAAGGAACTAGGACTAAAACCAAGAATCACCTACCCAGCAAAACTGAGTATAATACTTCAGGGGTGAAAATGGTCTTTCAATGACAGCAAGGACTTTCAAGCATTCCTGATGAAAAGACCATAGCTGAAAAGAAAATTTGACCTTCAAACACAAGAATCAAGAGAAGCATGAAAGGGTAAACAGCAAAGAGAAATCATAAGGGACTTACTAAAGATGAACTGTTTACATTCCTACATGGAAAGACAATATTTGTAACTCTTGAAACTTTTTTCAGTATCTGGGTAGTTGGTGGGATTACACATACACACACACACACACACACACAGAGAGAGAGAGAGAGAGAGAGAGAGAGAGCGCACAGGGTGAATTGAATAGGATGGGATCATATCTTTAAAAAATGAAATTAAGTGGTGAGAGAGAAATATATTGGGAGGAGAAAGGGAGAAATGGAATGGGGCAGGTTATCTGTCATAAAAGAGGCAAATAAAAGACTTTTCAGTGGAGGGAAAAAGAGGGGAGGTGAGAGAAAAAAACATGAAGCTTACTCTCATCACAATCAACTAAAGGAAGGAATAAAATGCACACTCATTTTCATATGAAAACCTATCTTACAATACAGGAAAGTCAGGGAGAAGGGGATCAGCAGGGTAGGGGGGATGATAGAAGGGAGGGCAGTGGGAGGAGGGAGCAATTTGAAGTCAACACTCTAGGGGAGGAACAGGGTCAAAAGAAAGAATAGAAGCAATGGGGGGGGCAGAATAGGATGGAGGGAATTACAGTTAGTCATACACAACATGACTATCATTTGCAAAACTACACAGATATGGCCTATATTGAATTGCTTGCCTTCCCAAAGGGAATGGGTGGGGAAGGAGGAATGGGAAGAAGTTGGAACCCAAAGTTTTAGGAACAACTGTTGAGTATTGTTCTTGCAACTAGGAAATAGAAATATAAATAATGGGGTATAGAAAGTTATCTTGCCCTACAGGACAAAAGAGAAGATGGGGATAAGGGAAGGGAGGGATGTTAGAAAAGAGGACAGATTGGTGATAAGGGCAATTAGAATGCTTGGTGTTTTGGGGTGGCGGGAGGGGAGAAATGGGGAGAAAATTTGGAACTCAAAATTTTGTGGAAATGAATGTTGAAAAGTTAAATAAGTAAATAAACAGAAGATTAAAAAAAAAGGTTAACTATAAAAAAAATTGGAAGTTATACAGAATGTTCACCTTAAACTAAAGTGAGATCAACAACTGAAATTAAACCCAATAACCAGGAAATTAAGTTTAAAAAGACAAAGTGGAGCCTTAGGGCACTTATTCCTTAGCTAGGAGTGTCTGTAAGCTTTCTTCTAAAGGGTTTGACATCCTAAGGAAGTAATCTTTGGTTTGAGATGAGAGTCCTGAAGCCAAAACTGAAGGGATTAATATAGGTTACTCCTAAAAAAAAAAAAAAAAAACCTCCAGCTGCATGACCCTGGGCAAGTCACTTCATTCCAGCTGAGAAAGAGAGAGAGAGAGAGAGGAAGAAAGAAGGAAGGAAGGAAGGAAGGAAGGAAGGAAGGAAGGAAGGAAGGAAGGAAGGAAGGAAGGAAGGAAGGAAGGAAGGAAGGAAGGAAGGAAGGAAGGAAGGAAGGAAACAAAGAAACAAAGAGTAAACTCTCCCCCTAAAGGCTTTCATAGAAATATGGCTCTTTTTCTAATGTGGCTATAAAAAAAAATAAAAAAATAAAAAATAAAAAAACCTTTGTTTTGATGGACAAGAGCCTCCTCTCTTCATATGAAAGAGTACTATGATCAAAGACTTCAGCTGAAACTGGAAATTGGAAAGAGAGGAATTCCTATTCCCATGGCCAGTGCCAGAGCCCAGCAGATCAATGTCTGGCAGATGCTATGCATTTTATGAGGGCATCTAGGTGGCACAGTGGATAATGCACTGGGCCTAGAGGTATGAAGACCTGAGTTCACAGATGCTTACTAGCTGTGTGATCCTGGACAAGTCACTTGATCCTGTTTGTCTCAGTTTCATCATCTGTAAAATGAGCTGGAGACAAAAATGACAAACTACTCCGTATCTTTGCCAAGAAAGCCCCAAATGGGGTCATGAGGTGCTGGACAGGACAAAAAATGATTGAACAATAATAACCACAATGAGACCAGAGAGGAGCAGTCTTACTGAGGTACTACGATGCAATCACCAGAAGACAGCTTACATCCTTACAAGAGACATGAGTGGTGGTACACTAGATAGTAAGTACACATGAGTCTCTTGTAGTATACTAGATAGAATGTAGAGGCATAATCAGAAAGATTTGTTTTGCCTCAGACATTTACTAACTTTGTGACACTGGGCAAATGACAATCTGTTTGCCTCAGTTTCTTTATCAGTAAGATGGGGATAATAACCTCTACACACAAGATCATTGTGAGGATCAAATGAAATCATTTTTGTAGAGTGCTTAGCACAGTAACAGGCACGTAGAAGGTATAACCTAAATGTCAACAATTGTCTATGATTATTATTATTTTTATTATTATTATTAATTATTCCACATATGCTCCCTTTCTATGTGGCCTTCCATGTCTCCCCATTACGTGGGTTTCCAGTAATGTGCTTTTGTATGTACGGTCACCACTCTTTTGTGACTGATAGTGTATATACGGGAGATGGGTTTTATTACAACTTACTATGTCTTTTCATTAATATTTTTTACTTTGAATTAATCGTATCCTCTGACTGGTTATTAAAGGTAGACACATTAATGTAGGTTTATAGTTTTAGTGGACGTGAACTGATAGAGTAACCTAAACCTAGAATAGTCTCCTCCAGGGACACACCTGGAGAGTTGGGGAGGGGAAGGTGCCCTTTTAAAATAGAAAAAAAAGATCAAATTCTCAATTTATTCTCTTTGAAAGGTTGAATTTCCATTTAGGTAGTTTCGTTTAAGAGAGGTATGTCTGTCAAAAAAGGTAGCTTTTTTTTTTTTCTGGATCTTTTTTTTCCTTTCTATAATCTGACAGCTGGATTAAAAAAAAAGCAAACAAGGAAATAAATAAATAGGCAGATGAAGAGAGAACACCTTTGACTTGGAAGAATGTAAGTTGTGTCTTTCCAAAGGAATTAACTTCACAGCCTGAACTGGCTGGTTTAATCATATGCTACTGTGAGTGAACATTTTTCTATTGAACTTTAAGTGTTTGTGTCCTGGACTAGGCCCTCAGCTGTAATAAACTTGGATATAAGATCGTTTGCATGCAATGCATTAGTTTGTACCAGCACTTCTGTTCCTTTGAGGAACTTGTAACAGCTGTATGTCAACTGTTGGCCTAAGAGTGAACTCTTTCAAATTCTCTAAGGCCAGGTAAATTGTCTCTTTAAAAAAAAAAATCAAAAGAAAAAAATATTTTAACTTTTCTTAACTGCTGGCCAGGAAAAAGCTATAACCTGAATTCAGCCATTTAAGTTTTATTTCTTCTTAAGGCTCAGGACATGTTTCTAAGGTAGTACATCTGTTCCTTGACCAGGTTTAAAGCAGGGACCAACAACCATAGTAATTCCTATCTCCAAAGTGATTAAAGGGTTTCATAGCAAGTTGAAAGACATTTCAGAGTTGGAAGGGACCTGAGTATACCTCTTTGGTATATCCCCAGATTCTCAGCTGGCCTTCTTTTGAGGCCTACAATAAAGACAGAAACCCTTTCTCCCAAGGCAGACCATTCGGTTTGGTTAGATTGAATTCTTAGGACTTTTCCCCCCTCAATACATCAGGACATCCACTAATCCTAGTTCTGTTCAAAGAGACCAAGTATGATGTCTGGTTCCCCTTTAAAATGATAGCTACTCAATTACTTGTAGCACTTTTTTATTTTTTATGTCAAATGTTATTGTCTCTTTATACAAATTCTCCTACGGCATATTCTCAAGGAGTTGAGGTATCCAATCTTGGTGCCCCTCACTGGACACGTTATAGTTTACCAGTGGATGTCCTATTAATGTTTCCCTCCACTGAACACCATACTCCAAATGTGGTCTGACCAGACAAAGAAACTATAACTTCCTTAGAATTTTATACTGTGCCTTTTAAAAAAATTCACACATTAATTTTTGGTAGGTGATATCTCTATTAAATCATAGTAAGTTTATAGTCCACTAAAACTCCCAATTTATTATCTTACACAGATCTACCTTTAATAGATACCAATAAACTGATGTTCATGATGATGAGAATACCACTCCTCTCATATTTAGAAAGTTGTATTTTTCTTAATACACTCCAGTCAAGAAGCATTTCTTAAACTCCTACTATATACCAGTCACTATGTCTGTTCTAGAAATATATAGAATGGCAAAAGGTTTGTCCTGCCCTTGAGGAACTCACACTCCAATCGGTGAGACAATATGCAAACAACTGGATACAAGTAAGTTGTATTAGTACTTGAACAGTTCACTTATTGCATTTCATTCTTATTGTGGGGTCCAGGGTAACTTCATCACAGCCTGCAAGTCACCTCCATTATAGAATGAGTACTAGAATAAGACCTTTGTGATATTTAAAGAAATGTTAATGAAAGATATTCCAAGTAGGAAGTAAAGGCCTGCAACATAGTCCTTTTTGTTTTATTGTATAATCAGGACAGCTAGGTGGTACAATATACAGAGTGTGGGGCCTGGAGTCAAGAAGGCTCATCTTCCTGACTTCAAATCTGGCCTCACACACTTACTAGCTGTGTGACCCTGGGCAAGTCACATAATCCTGTTTGTCTCAGTTTCCTCATCTGTAAAATGAACTGGAGAAGAAAATGGCAAAATCACTCCAGTGTCTTTGACAAGAAAACCTCTAATGGATCCCAAAGAGTCAGGCGTGATTGAACCACAACAATATAATCATTATGTATTTCTTGTAGTATGAAATAAATTGTAAATTTGCCTGAGAGAAGATCCATAGCTTATATTTCTTTGTATTCCCACCAATCACCACACACAGACACACACACACACACACACACACACACACAGGGTACTCCATGAATAGCTGTTTGATTCTTTCCTACAACAAATATGAGATTTTACTCTTCCAATAACTTACTTGACAGCTTTAAGAAAGTCTTGGAGCCTCTGGAAGATTTGATTTCTTTATCTGTAAAGTGGGGATAAAAATAACTCCTATCATCTACCTCATACACAAGGTTGTAAGAATACAATGACAATGTGTGTAATAATATTAATATCTAGCATTTGCAGAGCACTTTAACACTTACAAAGCATTTTATGGATGTTATCCCATTTATCTAAACATGTAGGGAATATTTTAATGTCCATCAGTCTCATTTTCCTCATCTACAAAACAAAGGGATTAGATCAAAGGATTATTTAGATCATAGATTTAAAACAAGAAAGTATATGCCAGAACATTGAATCTAATTCTTTAATTTTATAGATGAGGAAACTGAGGCCCAGAGATCAAACAATTTTCCTGAAGTCTCAGAGATGGTATTCTGGTCAAGGTTCTTTTTTTCACATCATATTCTAACTCTCCATCCAGTCTTTTTATGCATGAAGGACCAGAACAATAATAAAGATAGATGACATCAGGGTAAAGATTTAAGAAATGTTGGATTGGAAAATGGATTTCACTATATTGCAGTTGTACCAAAACTCTATTCTCCACGAATATAGCATTACAGGAAGGCTCCCTTGTGTAGTATACAGAATTTTAGGGATTTTTTTTTTTAATTTTGCTGTTGTTGTTATAAGGACTTAAGTCTACTGTTTGTTCTACTTGAAACATTTTCTTTCATTTTCCTATATTCTAATTTGTCTACAAGAAGACTTTTATGAAAATTATTTTAAGAAACAAATATAGGACTTCCATCTATTTTTACTATATCCTTTATTTTGCTGAAATTTTGGTTAATAAGTAAGCTGTGTATTGGGTATAATATATTTTGCAACCCAACAAAAACCAGAACTGGAAAATGTATTTTAGTCCATCATATCTTTCCCAGTACAAGAAATTCTCAATTTACAAGGGCACTGTATTCCAAAAGTTTGTCTCTAAGATGGCAGTGGAACTTGAAATCCATTTTGCTACAGAAATAACATTATAAATCATAATTAGATTCCAAGTTGCCGTGATAAAAATTTACCATGAAGAGAAACTAAGAAACAAAGTCCAAGCATGATCATTTTTAGCAAGGCTAACAGTTGCCAATAAGTGAGATCCCAAAGCCCTTCAATGTACAGGGATACATTAGATAGACTGGTTTTTTATACAGTTAGTAAAAGTATAGGACATTTAACCTGACTTACAGAAGGGGATTTCTAAGACATATAACAACAAAGCTAATCAACATTCTCTGGAAAGTTAAGCAACATGTGACTTATGTGACCACAAAGAACATCTTATAACTCCAGAGATTTCATCCCTCCTTTCCTCCCATCTGGAGCAAGAGACCAGACTGTAGCCCAAAAAAAATAGGAAAGTTAAATGCTTATTAAGAAGTCAAATTATTTTATAGACCTTAACCTAAAGAAATGACTATCCTTTAAATCAAACTAATCTTAACTACTGCTTCTATTGAATAGCTATAATTCTTGATCAATAATTAATGCAGAATAGAGTATCAATTTTCAATTTCATGAAGTCCAACCAGTGAAAACTTAGGTAACTCATAATAGTTTAATACTGTAGATTTGCAATTACATTCAGCATAAAACAATGTAATTGCAGTGCTAAACTAGAATATCCAAGTAGTTGAGTAAATAGCGGTAAGAACACTGGTCATGTAAATTAAAAGATATGGAATTGAGTTCTGGCTCTGCTACTTATTAGTAGTATGACATTGAGCAAGTCACTTAAGTTCTTCAATTACTTCATTTGCAAAATATGGAAAATATGCATAATAACTCTGTCTTATTTACCTTAAGGCATTGTACTTGCTGTAGTTCTATTGTA
Source organism: Notamacropus eugenii (assembly GCF_028372415.1). Classification (NCBI taxonomy): domain Eukaryota; kingdom Metazoa; phylum Chordata; class Mammalia; order Diprotodontia; family Macropodidae; genus Notamacropus; species Notamacropus eugenii. The sequence goes on from NC_092876.1 coordinate 359,027,193, forward strand.
TTATTGCAAGAATATGGTTGTAAGGACCATGAAGTGAAAGAATTATGGAAACTTCGAAATGTTCTACAAATTTAGTAGGGCAGCTAGGAAAGCTGCTACCCAGTAAACAGAACACAATGCTTGGAGTCAGGAAGAACTCAGTTCAAATCTGGCCTCAGACACTTGTATGATTCTGGTCAAGTCACTTAACCCTGTTTGCTTCAGTTTCCTCATTGTAAAACAAGCTAGAGGAAGAAATAGCAAACCACATCCTTATCTCTGCTAACAAAATAAAATGGGATCACAAAGAGCTGACACAACTAAAAGACTGAATGACAACAAATTTAATAAATATCTATTTATACTGCATGTATTTTTTTTAAAGCAAAACTGCTTTCCTTTTAAGTTTAGAGGTAACCTTTGGAGACATTTGGGCACAAACTGGAAGAGATTTTTGGGAAACTTTCAGGAACTTTAGAGGTTCATTGCACTGATTTTTTATATCTAATTATGCTTCAAAACATATGGTTTTATAAAAGTAAAGCATGAAAATGGAACAACATGGAAAACTAGTTGATGTGGATTCAGAAAGTGTAACTAATACGTTCAAATGGTCATTTTATATATAGAAATTCATTCACCAAATACAAATAGTTGTGAAGAAGGCTTAATTGTTTTTGTTGATATTTAAAGGTGTTTCCTTTCTTTTTCCTCAATACAAAGTTTGTGATTATTGTCAGCCACAACTAGTCATTTTTTGGTTCACAGAAGAAACAAAAAGAGAGAGATTTCTTGTTTTGTTTTGTTCTGTAGCAGGGCAAGAGAGGGAAAGGAGAAATGATAAAATGTCAGGACAAGAAAGAAATATAAAATGACAACATTGATGTTCCAAGGATCTTTGAGACTTGGAGTTAGAAAATCTTCTTTGATCCTATCAATTCTTGATTAGCAAATCTGCAGCTCTTCAAAATCATTTGTATGTCCTCCCTTTAAACAAATCACTTAAATCTGAGGGACTGCAGTCTTTTTGTTTTTGTTTTTCCCCTTCAATCTCCAAGACTGATTGTTAAAAAGAAGGGAAATGGGGAGGCAAGGAAAAAAAGAAGACATTTGGTGCTGTGGTTAGAGTCTTCTCTCTGCTTCCACCTTTCAATCAAAATCCCTGCCTTTGTTATATGTGTCTTTCAGCATGCTTTCTGGGCTTTAAGTCTCCTGATATTTGTGAAAGGGATTCTTTTTAGAACTAACTAGACTATGAATAAGTAAAGGGCTGTTAGTCAACACAGTGCATAAGAACACCAGGTCTGGAGTCAAGAAGACCTAAGTTCAAATCTAGCCTCAAACACTTACTAGCTATGTGACCATGGGCAAGTCACTTAGCCCTGTTTGCCTCAGTTTTCTCTTCTATCGAATGAGCTAGAGAAATGACTATTACTCTCTTACATTAATAATCAATTATAAAATTAAGAGGAAGGTTTTTTCCTTCCTATTTCCTCATTCAGAAACTATCCCCTGTAGGTTATTCAGCCAGTCTTTGAAGGACATTGCTGATAGAAGAGATTGCCCAAATCCTCTGAATCAGGAGTGGGGAACCTCATTTTATTACTAATTTGTTAGCCATATTTAAGAAACTGATTATTAATTACCCAGAAACTATGTCTCTCAGACTTTTCACTCATCAGAGAAGGAAATGGCAAATCACTCCAGTATCTTTGCCAAGAAAACCCCAAATGTAATCAAGAGGAGTCAGATATGACAAATAACTGAACAGCAACGCAGATGAGGAAAGGGAAGCATGTGGGAAAAGTACAATGTGTGCAAAATCTTTCAGGAAAATCTTCAGGAAAGGCTATGATTCAAACAAGTTTTACTCATGTGTTACCAGAAGTCTAGGTCAGTTTGATTGTAGATGGAGAACAGGAAAGAAGAAAGGAAGCACTGTGTTCCATCACTCTTACCTCGTTTTTAGGACATTCAAAAATCGAAGGTTCTGTCTGTTGTATTTTCTAGCATTCTGGTAAATTGCTACTAAAGTTGAGCCCCAAAGCATTCACAAAGACACACAATACTTCAGTAGCATAATGTAACAAAGTAGAGGCTAGTCAGAAAATTAAGTTTGTACCAGTAGCTATGGCACCAGGTAAGACAGTTAAGCATTTTGATTAGAGGGTTATTTACTTATACATGGGCAGTCATGGAATTAAGTTGGCATCTGGTCACAGAGGTAACTATAGATGAGCATCCCCAGTTGATCATATGCATATATGTGGAGTTCAATGTGATCAAGCCCATTTCCATATAGTGAGATTTTTTGTTTCTAGAGAAACTGTTCTATTGCCATTCGCTACTGAGACTGAAAAGGAAAAGTGATTGACAGTGCTACTAGTCACACTCAGTTTTAAGTAGGAAGTCATGTGTTACAGTGAAGGAACACTGAATTTTTATCCAGAGGACCTGAATTGGCTCTTTTGCATATGACCTTGATATGATGATTGACTTATTGATAGGCCTCAGCTGACATAAGTAACTCTATGTCTGACCACTGATTAACTTTCCTATTTGCTGGGAAGTTCCTATTATATCCAGCAATTGGTTTGGTTATCTATATTTAGGGTAAGAAAACAACACTGACAAACCAATCACTTAGCAAATTTCATCTAATCTAGGTATGTAAAATTAGAAAATTTTAGAAAACTATTCATCACAGTGTCCTTGCGGTTGCAAAGGAGACAGGTAGGAGTTGTCACAGTTCATACCATTCACCAATTGACTGTTACTAAGGTTGCCCTGATTGGACAGCTAAGTGGCACAGTAGATAGAGTGTCAGGCCTGGAGTCTGGAAGACTTGCCTTTCTGAGTTCAAATCTAGCCTCTGACACTAACTAAGCAAGTCTCTTAATCTTATTTGCCTCAGTTTCCTCATCTGCAAAATGAGCCAGAGAAGGAAACTGCAAACCACTCCAGTATCTTTGCCAAGACCCCAAATAGAGTCTAAAGAGTTGGACACAACAATGAAGATCCTCTTCTCATCCAGTCCCTATGAATCTATCCAATAAGAACAATCAGATATAAGAACAGAGACCCAAATGATCTAGACTCTTGATTAGAGTACACATCCAGGGTGTGCCTGAGCCACCAACATCATATGTGTCCACAGTTCTGCAGTCTAAGGAGCCACATGTACAGTAACCTGCCTCTGAGTAATAGACTGCCTGACTCAAGCACTTTGAGTGCTTATGTCCCTTCTCAATATCCTATTACCCATCACCCCTTGATACTTGGACAAGTCACTTAACTGGCCTAAGTCTCTAATCCTCAGATTATTCACCTGCTAAATAAGAAGACCTTTAAAGTCCCTTCCATGGCTAAATCCTATGATCCTATTAATTATCTACATAATTGCTATGATATTAGATAGCTATGAGAGGGGGCAAGGAGTTCCTCTTTTTTAGTCATAGCTTCAAGATAAATGAAAGATATAGTGGAGGGAGAGCTGGCCCCAGAGCCAAGAAGATCTGGATTCAGGTATTCCTTCTGACACATAATCATCAAGTGACCTTGGGGAAATCATTCCACTTCTCCAGGCAATTCCCGAAGAGTACAAGTTGGAAAAAAAAGATATATTGATAGAGGAACTTCCTTCACTTAGTAGTTTCCTGTGTCAATTACATTATATAAGTGATATTTATGGGCCCCTTCCTAATCATATTCTCATTGTTCAAGATATAATCAAGATAAAATAGATCTATTAGATTGTACCACTTTAGTTTTGTGGCCAAATAGTACAAGTTTAGAACATACAGATGTTGGGGTATATTAGATGACTGATAAATGTTTGTGGAATTGAAAAGAATTGACAGTAACGGAGAGGCTAAATAGTACAGTGGATAAACAGCTAGCATTTTGGAGCCAGAAACACCTGGAGGTTCAAGTCCAATGCCTGACACATACTCACCATGTCACCCTGGGAAAATTATTTAACATCTCAGTGCTCTAGATAACTCACTGAGACTCTGGGTTTCAGAAGAGGTAGCAATCTGCATTAGTTGAGTTTCCTCTACACAAATTAAATTATAGATTTAATTCAAGTCCTTATCCTGACAGCAGATAGCAGACATTATGCATAAGATTCTTGGTGGTTATGATGTGAAATAAAAGAGAGGCCCATGTGAAGAAATTTAAAAGCTAAAGAAAAGAAACATGTTGGAAATAAATTGACTGTTGTATATGTCCTTCGTTCCTGAAGAGGACCATGACATCAAGATGAAGACATGACTTGCAGTTGACTTTGAATTGAGTAAGGGAGGGCTGTGCAAGGTCACCAATCTCACTTTCTTCTCCTGAGCCATCTGGGTCTAGTGGCCTGATATTCATCAGGATGGCTGGAGATGGTCCAGGAAGCAATGTGAGACCCTGGCCCTTTCAGGCTAAGGTCTTATAGCATTCTCACTTTAGAATCAGTGGGAGTAGGAAACAAGTGTTTTGTTATAAGGATATACAACAGACCTCTTGGAAAGAAATGTAAGAGTTCAGGAGACAGAACAATATGTCCTGGTCATTGGGGAATAAACTAGAAAATGAGACATAAAATAGTCAGTAAATATTTTTATTACCTCTGCTTTTATTGGATCATAGCTAAAATTCAGCTAGAAGGTATTCTTGTTGACTTGCTATGATGATAATTTCATTTTTCAAAATATGGAAGAGGTGATGAAGGAAGTGGAAATTCTGAACTTCACAAAAGAGAAGGAGCTATCTTCTGAAGAAGAAATGACAGGAACTTTGAGAGTAACTGACCACACCATTCTAGAGTTTGTTATAGATGAGAAGAATGTTACACATAGTCTGATATACTCCCTAGATTTTGAGGAGATTGCAAAGCATTCCAAAAAAGGATGACTAGGATCTTCTGACCTGAAATTGTACAGGCATTAACCCAAAAGTGATGGTATATTATCAAAAATGAAATTTGGACAATTCAAAAACAACAACTTTTATTGAATGGTAAGAGAACAGCAAGTTTTATGTTGGCATAATTAATCACAAAAGTCAGCAATTTAGTTGCTGGCAGATACTTATAACAGAGTCAGGAATATGGAACAAAACTATAAACTCTGTTTGCCTCAGTTAGCTTTCTGTTCTTGATCTAGCTTTATTTTTCCTGAAATCAACAAGCATAATGAGATTTGAGGAAAGGTTTGTCACTCCAGTCTGATATTCCCTTTCCCAGTGCTTATGATAGATTTATTGGAGGAATCTGCAAAATGAGTTTGAGAGAATAAAAACTGACAATCAAGAATTTAATAGCATTAAAAGGAGTTTTCTAACCTGAAGTTAGATATTCGACTGGGTTCAAGGACATGAAGCAATCACCATGAATAAAGCAGTCAAAAGAACTTAATCATAGGCCAAAGTATTTTCCTGGATTTTGGGGGTTACCAGGAGAGGCATACTAGCTGATTCGTGTTAGAATGACCATGTAGGAGCATATAACTGAATTCCAGAAGGCAGATGGCAAGGTTTCTCATGGACAGGGCAGGCATAGTATAATTAGTTTAATTTGGCACTAGAAGAACAGCAACGACCAAAATGTGGTGATTAATGTATCTATGTCAACTTTGAGGGACTATTTATGTGGAGAATTCTTTGACCCCTGTTTAATATTTTTTATCAATTAAATTGATAGAGTGTTGGAATAGTTGTTAAATTTGAAGATAAGAAAAAGTTAACATATTAGATAACCAAATTAAGACCTGAAAATATGTTGATGGATTGAACATTACGTGGTATCTAATAAGATGGATTTTAATTGGTATTCAGATAAATCATCTACATATGGAAGCAAAAGACATGGTTAGATTAATGCTCACACAAAAAAAAAGCATTATGTTAGCTCAATATGAGTTAACAGTGATATATCAGGGAAAACAAAACCCAAAAAACCTAATTATATCTTTGTTGTTGTTGTTCAGTCATTTAGTTGTGTCCAACTCTTATGTGACCACATTGACCATAGCACACCAATACTGTCCATGAGGTTTTCTCAACAAAGATACTGAAGGGGTTTGGTATTTCCTTCTCCAATGGATTAAGGGAAACAAAAGTTAAGTAACTTGTGCACAATCACACAGCTGGTAAGTATTTAAAGCCAAATTTGAATTCAGATCTTCCTGACTCCTGGCCCCAAGTTCTATTCATTGAACCACCTACCTGTCTAAATGATACCTTAGGTTGCATTAAAAATGTCCAGAAAGAAAGAGGTGATATCCTCTATCCTGGTCACATCTGGAATATTCTGTTCAGTTCTGGGTGCCATGTTTTAGGCAGAGCATTGGCACGCTATAATGCATCCAGAGGAAATTGTCTGTGAAGGTGATAGACCCCTTTGCCATCTCACTAAATAACCTGGAAAAATGAAGGAACAGATACAGGATAGGTATCTTTAAATATCTAAGTGACTGACATATGTAAGAAGGAATACTTGGTCCCAGATGACAGAACCAGGAGGAATCTGTGAGAGATGAAGTGAGACAAATTTCTACCTGATATAAGGAAAATATCTTGAAGATATTTTCAGACTCAAAGTCAATTAATATTTATTAAGTACCTACTATGTTCCAGTCACCATCCAAATGCAGAGAATAATAAAAAGAGGAGTTTATAATGTAAAGGAGGAAGACAATATGTAAAAAAGAAATTTCAAAGAAAGAGGAGGGAGTATGATATAGGTAGATGGGAAATGATTAGAGGAGGTAAGAGTTTCAGAATTAAAATGCAAAATAATAGGTTTCTGGGGATGATGAAATTCAAGAAAGCAGCCAGTGAGAAATGATCAACAGAATTCCCTAAGTGCTCACCTTAAATGGTATAGTATCAGGGAAGAGCTGCCAGATACCCAATCATCCACCCTCTCCAACCTTTTTTTTTTTTTTTTTGCCAGAGGGAGAGAGAGAGAGAAAGAGAGAGAGACAGAGACAGAGACAGGGAGACAGAGAGAGAGAGAGACAGAGAGGGAAGGAGGGAAGAAAGAAAGAAAAAAAGAAACAAATAAGAGAATTGTCTTCTACCTCAGGAAATGGTGAGTTGCCCATCATTAGAGGTTGTTAACCCAAAGCTAGATTCTCAGGAATGTTGTTGATGAAATACCTACTAAAATATGGACTTGAATAAAACATGGGCTTCTGAGGTCCCTGTCAACTCTAGGATTTAGTGATTCCATGATTTGGGAAAATACTTTGGAGATCTCCTGTTTTCAGTTTTCCCTAGGACCTATCTCACATCATGAATGTCATATGCAAGCAGTGCCTAAATTTTGAACAGGTCACAGCAAAAAGAACTTCATTCTTGTACCCTTCTTACCAGCAAGCTCTGGTTTCCCCTCCAGTTCTGATGGGGGTAGAATAGGGACAAAAGTTCTAGCAAAAGAAGTTCAGAATTTCCAAGAGTGAAGAGTGAGAACTAGACCTCAATTCCCTCAGGGAACAAGGGCAGAAGAGGACTGGGGCATGAAGTGCAAGGAGGAGGAGCGGCAGTCATTTCTATGTACAGATGGTTCATAATTATGTGGCAATTTATTCTTTTTGTTCCATTATATTGCTTCTCTAAGTAACAGAGCAGGGATTTGAACTCAGACTCTATGTTGTAAATTGCAATATTGCCATTTGACTGAAAAACTAAATTACAGTCAGGTTATGATTTGTCTGGGTGAAGGTTTATACTAATGAAATTGGAGGCCCTTGATATCTGCTCCTCCATTTTTCTTCTGAAAACATTTTATCCTGCTAAATTCATTCTGGGATTTCACCCCTCTTATTAAAATCTACCATCCTCTTGTTTCACTTAGCTAGTCTGATTATACTGACACAGGAATAATTTCAAGAATCTATTGTTTCATTTCCTTAACCACTTCTACTATGATTCTTTGAACTCTCTCTTTCTTCTATCTTGCATCTTTCTTGATCAGAAACCTCTTTAGGTACATTTGTATTACATCTCTATTTTTATTGGCATTTTCCAAGCTTGTTTTCAGCTCAAGTGACTATGTTATTATCCAGGTCAATTTGATTTTTATTTACAACTGGGTGAGAAAGCATATCAAATGTTTTCTCTTATTTTATCATTCAGCTGAACAGGACCACATTTTTGGAGCAAATTTTTCTTTACTTTAAAAAGATTCAGGAAGGAGTGATGGATGTGCCTTATTCTTTTTGTGCTTTTTCTGGTGATATTTTTATTTTATCTCATGTTAAACTTCAATTTTAATAGGTCAGGTTCTCAGCTGATGAAACTCTATGGGAGTTTGGATGTCCAGTTATGAAATTTATTGCCTGCTCTCCAGTCTAAGTGCTTATTTTTTGAAGTTCTAAATTCTAACACACCCAGATCTGCATCCAGTCCCAAAGTAACTGGGGCTTTTTTTCTCCTATAAAGAATTGCTTAAATAGCATACCCAGAATATAGCTTTCTTGTTCCTTAATTGGATTACATTTGGGAAATTGTGCTGTGCTTTCAATGACCCTAAGATGCTCACTACTGCAAAAGACCATTGTCTAAAACACAAATATTCTTCAAATAATGCTATATAATTGCACCACAATCTCAGGGAAGTCAAAATTGCTTGTCATATAAAGTGCATATGACTAACTCACTGTAGATACAAGAGTTTAACAAATATTGACATTATAAAGTTGACCATTCCAACTATATACTGTTATTTACCCTTGAATCTCTTGCTCCTTTGTCCTATCATCAATCATAACTTTCAAAATAACTCTAACAATGGGTTATCTCCATTATTATCTCTTCATCTTGTATGCTACTATTAGGGTCATCTAGGTCAAGAAGTGAGCTGCTCCAGTGGACTCCATTGTGAACTCCCATCTCAGTGAACTCCCTGTGCATGCAGTCAGGAAGGTCCAAATTCAGATGCAGCCTCAGACACTTATGAGATATATAACCTCGGGCAAGTCATTTAACCTCTATTTGCTACAGTTTTCTCATCTATAAAATGAAGATAATAGTAGTACCTATCTCCCAAGGTTGTTGTGAGGATAAAATAAAATAATAACTTTACAGCACTTAGTACAATGTGTGGCACACAGTGAGTGCTCTATGAACATTACATGCTTTTGTTGTTATTCACATGCTACTGGAGAAAGTCATGCCACTGGGTCAACTGGGTCTACTTCCATTTCATATTATCTACTATGAAGAGGTTCCTCATTAAAGCATCTGCCTGTGCAAACACGAGCAAGTTGGTTAACATCTCTTGTACTTAGTTTCCTTATCTGGAAAAAGAGGTTGTTGTACTGAATCATCTTTAAGGTCTCTACCAACTCTAATGCCACGACCTAGATCAACTGCTTTTGTTTAGAGATGAATAAAGCACAAGAAATAAGATCAGACCCAGCAGAAATCAAATGGTAGCTAAGGATTAATTTTAATAAAATCAGAACTGTAATCCATAGGAAGAAATGCTATACTTTTGCAGGAAATCAGTACTCACAGAGAAGAGGGTGACTACTCACCTTAGTGATACTATGTGTTTTATTGAACATTTATAATGATATATTTAGTTCATGTTGACTTTTTTTTAATAGATATGCTTTTTTATGTCTGGTCCCAACGTTAACATTATCTTACGCTTAAAAAATGACTGACTACCACAATGGGGTCTTCTAGGGAACAGAATGAAGCTAGTTGGTCCATACAGAAATAGAACCATGACAGAAAAATTAATCTCATTTGTATCAGGCTGTAATCAATTAAGCTTAATGCTCAAGGTCTACTGTTATAGTGTAATAATAAGGATATGGAGGATGTTCACATTTTTGCTTCCTAATGGATTCTTCAAAGAATATACAGATATTTTCTGTCTGTTTTCAATTAACCACATGGAAGCTTGGAGGAATCTATCTACACGTGTTCTGCATAACTCATGAGAACAGGCAAATCTGAATATTTTTCATGTTTGTATTTAGTAGTGTTATTTTGATCCATGAAAGTATGGCTGGTTAATGTTCCTTTAAATCTATCTTCCTTAAATTGAGGCTGGAATGTGCCCTTTGTTTCGTATCTTGGCATCAAGTACTTACCAGCAAAATTTCCTTAAACATGATTGAGTTAGCCTTCTTTGGCACATACTAATCCAGGAGAGTCCTGAGATACTTTGAAAATTCAATTCAATTCACATAATATTCATTAATCATCTACTAGGTGACAGGTACTGTTCCAGATGCTCCAGATGTATTTTTTAATGGCACTATCCCTACCCTTAAGCAGGTTGCCTTCTAAGCATCTTAAAAGAGAGCAGTAATACTCACAGCTATACAGCTCTTTATAAAACATCTTATTTACAGGCAGTGCAAAGAGTATTATTATCCTCTTTTTCTAGGTAAAGAAACTGAGGCCCAGGGGGATTCTGCGAGTTGACCATGCTCAAAAGTTAATAAGCAATGGATCAAATCTCCCTATTCTAAGTCCAGTGCTAAAGTGATATATTTGTAAACCTCTCAGTAAAATTCATAGTATATAGTAGGTACTTAATAAATGTTCATGTCTTTCCTTTCCTTTTCCCTTTTCCTTTCTTTTCCACTAGACCACAATTTTTTTGATATTCAGTGAAAACAGGAGGTAAATCTTTCCCTGCTCCGCACTCAAGAAACCAAAGCCTTTATAAAAGAATATGTAATTAAATAATCTCTGGAAAATCTGATGTTATTTAGGTGTTATTGAAGTAACCAATAATATTCATCTCCAGTGTTATTTTAGGAGTATGCTAAAAAATAAGTATTTCTCCCTACCTCTTTGCCCCCCATAGTAATAAGAATTAACATTGATTTTTTTGAGATTCATTGGGATGGACACCCTATAGGGCTTTCCAACAATACATTTGTCTCATGTAGACTGTGCAAATGGTCAGTAAGCTGGCCCCAGAGAAGAAAAGGAGGAGGGTGGGCTGGATTGCTTTCTGGATATGGCAAAGTCCTTTCACTGATCTCAAGTTTCCGGTGAAAGCAAAGGCCCATCTTTTCAATACCTTTTAGTAGCTTTGTTGTGGGACAAAGAGGCCTGGGAACGTAACTATCTCTGAAATACTGAAGACAAATACTATATAATCAGTCATTAACTCAGAAGACAGGAGTAATAGCGTCATGGAGGAATTGCATGACAAGAAAAGTTATTGAGCTCAGTCACATGGCAAGAGCAAGAGAAAATAGGTGAACAACCATATTGTTCCACAACAATGTGTTGTTCAGTGATTTCAGTCATGTCCAACTCTTTGTGACAGCATTTGAGATTTTCTTGGCAGAAATACTGACTTGGTTTGTCATTTTCTTCTCCAGCTCATTTTTACAGATGAGGAAACTGAGGCAAACAAAGTTAAGTGATTTCCCAAGATTCACACAGCTAGTAAGTATCTGAGTGTAAAAGTTTTCCTGACTTCAGGCACTCTATCCACTGGGCTACCTAGTAGCCTTTTTAGTGAGAATAGCTAATGTTTATATAGTACCTACTATGTGCCAGGCACTATGTTGAGCCCTTTACAATCATTATCTCACTTGATCCTCAAATCAAACCTGAGAGATGGCTTATTATTATCCCCATTTTACTATTGGGGAAATCAAGACAAACAGAGATTAAGTGACTTGCCCAAGGTCATACAGGTTAAGGCCAGATTTGAACTCAGGTCTTCCTGACTTCAGTCTGGGCATTCTATCCACTACATCACCTAGCTTCCAGCATGTCAGGAGAAATAAAAAGGTCTTCAGCATGTTGGATTAATCATTTGGGGCCAAAGTCTGGGGAGAACTTGGACAAAAGTCGCACAGATAAACGGATATGGATGGATTGCTCTCTGCATCGTTAGAGAGAACTGTTAAGTGATGAGGTCACAGATCTCTTTGAATATCTGAGTATACTGACTTTCAGTTTTCTGTTAAATGTAACAGAAGACTCTCCCTTTCTCACTCATTATAACCACATCCAATTTAACTTTCCCTCCATCTCCTGATCCAGTCATAAGAAGAAGAAAAATATCTTCCATTTGTATTTTTCAAGTATAGCAGTATCTTGTTGAATATTACTAAAGCTTCTTTCCTTTTACACACAACATCCACTCTTTATATTGCTTCTGTGTTGTTATGTGAATCCATGCAATCCTTTTCTCCTTAAAGATAAGCCTTGTCTGGAATAATACTCTACTAACTGGATCATGTTGTTTCAGGGACCTATCTACAGTTTATATAGAATATTGTACTTACAAAGAAAAGCAGAAAGTAAAGGCTAGAGAGAAGGCCTGAGTACAAATCTCACCCCTAATAAACATTGGCTACTTGATCCTGGACAAATCACTGAAATTTTTAGAAAAAAGTGCCTCTCAGGAAACTCTCTAAGAACATAAATTGCAGAACAATTGCCTATCTCCGTTAGTAGAGAAGCTTTCCTTAGCGATGAAATCATAGGTCTAGGCCCCAAGCAAGTTATATTTACAAATAACTCCATATATATCATTTCACTAAAATCTTCCAATCACATGAGATAGGTAACAAGTATTGAGTTGCATTTGACAGATGTGGAAACTGAGGCTCATAGTTTAACTTGATTTGCTCAAGGTCACCCTTGCCAAATATGGGAACCAAGGCTTAGACACCTTACTCTTAATTCCAAGTCCATAGCTCTTCAAACTGACTCAAAACAAAAAAAGCTTATGTGAGTGCACTGTCATTTTATCTTGGAAGTTCACAAGCTAAGTGAATTCTCAATTTAAAAACTAACTCCAAAGGATTAAACAAATTGGAGATTGTTTATAGACTGGAGGGTTTGATTTCAAAATAGTTTAGTTTTTACAAGAAGGAGTATGATATAGTAGGGAATCACCAACCCTGCACTCAAATCCCAAATCTGCTATTTCCTGTTTGTATGACCTTGAAGAGGTCCCTTACCCCTCCCCTGGCCTCAGTTTCCTCATCTAGAGGAAGATGCTACAGTGAAACTGGAGTTAGCACGACATGAGCTCAAATCCAGCTTCAGACAGTTACTGGCAGTGTATCCCTGGGCAAGTTATGTAACCTTCCTCAGCCTCAGTTTCCTTGTCTGTAATATGGACCTTCGCAGGTTGATGTGAAAGTCAAATGAGATAATATATGTGTGTATATATATGCATATATATACTTTAAGGTGCTTTTATTTGCCTTTGTAGTTTTCAAAATGGGGATAATATTTCTGGTATTGCCTGAAAATAAGATGTTTTGTAAAATGCCATAAGAATATAAGTATTACTGTTCTTAGGCCCTTAGAAAGTAAGCTCTTTGAGGGTAGAGACAGCTCCATTTTTTAAACTGTTTTAGTTATTATTACTAATAAAATGAAAAAGTTGAACTAGATGGCCACTAAGGTTACTGCCTACTCTAGGTTTATGATAACATGTTCTTCGCTAGTTAACTTAATCATTCTAGCAATTACAACTAGATAAAAAGAACCTCCAACGCCAATACTTTGGCTTTGAATGGAAATAGCATCTTCCTTTCAAGTTATTCAGTCAAGCAAATGAGTTGTAACAGAAGACTCAGAGAGTATCTGTCTTTAAAGAGTTTATAAGCTATCAGGTTAGAGACCAATTGAAACAAAACCAAAGGTAGCTGAGCTGTTATCTGCTGAAGTAATGACTGACTAAAGTTATATCCATTTTATTTGGACACATATCAAAATAATACCTAGTTGAAGGTTTTTTTTTCCATAATCTGACTTCCCATCAATCAATAAGCATTTTTAAGCTCCTACTATGTACCAGGCACTGGTAGGCACTGGGAATACAAATACAATGAATTAAATAATCCTTCCTCACAAGGAATTTATATATCAAGGGAAGATATGACAAGAATACTTATATAAGCATATGCAAAATATAGAAACAAAAACTATACAAACAAAAGATACAAATCATTGTTAAGTAGTTAAATATAAGGTTGTTTGAGAGGGAGGGCAGTAGTAGTTGAGGAGAATCAGGAACTACTTCATGTGGTATATGATGATTGAGCTGTATCTCAGAGAAAAGAGAGGAAGTCTATGAGGCAAAGGAAGGAGAACAATTTTAGCTTATGAACAACACTTCCCAGGGACGCTTAGCTCTGGGGCCACATCTCAGGAAGACTGAAATGGCATCCACCATCCCCAAAGGAGCAGTGGTTTAGTGCCTAGAGGACTGCTCTAGTAAGATAGCCAAAAGACTGGGAAGTGAATCCTGGTCAATTCAGATTCCCTCTTTCCTTTTTTTGTGTTGCCTGCCTAGATCTCAGCTAGGCCATTAGAGAAGAAGCAGACATAAATAATTTACAGTGCAAGAATGTGGGCTTTAATAGTTGCCTGTGTTTAAAGAATAAGATTCCAGGTTTGAAGACTAGGGAATGAAGGGATCTAGGAAGCTTTTCCTCAATCCCTCTTCATTTCAGTACCTTCTATGTATTGATTATTCCAAATTTATCCTGAATATGGTATATGACAATTGGGTTACATCTCAAAAAAAGGAGAGGGTATTCTGTGAGGAAGAGGTGAGGAGAGAATACATTCAAGGAATGCCTCCTTCTTTGCATGTTTTCTCTCCCGTCAGATCGATCACTCAAGGAGAATATCATAAAAACAAAAGTTTGCTGTTGTTACTGTTGTTTTTGACTTATTTTTAATCTTTAGTGCTTACCACAGTGCCTGACACATAGTAAGTACTTAATAAATTTTTATTGAGTAGAGGATGGACTGAAGGTGAGAGAGACTTGAAGGAGGGAAACTGGGAAGTTGTTGCAAGAATCTAGGTGAGAAGGGATGAAGGTCTGAACTGAAGTGCTAGCTATGTGAATAGAAAAAAAAGTCAAGTGTAAGAGATGTCAAATAATGTCAGATGCTGCTTGACTCTATCTGTGGACTCAGTCCTACCCATGCTTTCACTCTTTTTCTACCCAGGAGCAAATCAGGTGAGCCTGCCTACCTCCAAAGGTGGCTGGTTCAATAGCAAGGTCTCTTATTGATTCTGGTAACCTGACTTCCTTACTCAGATCCTGGGTCTGATGTCTTTGGCCTGTGTCCATGACTCTTTTCTCCATAGAATTTCTTCCTAGGTCCCATCATTCCCTGTTCTTCCAAACCTGGAATCCTACTCTTTAAACATAGGCAACTATTAAAGTCTAAGTTTGAGTCTGTGAATTATTGATGTGCTTTTGTCCTCTACTGGCCTGGCTGGGATCTAAGCTGCCAATACCAAGAAAGGAGAGAGGGAATCTGAGCTCCGTGAGCGTGATGGAATCAGTGACAATAATCGGGGGACCTAAAGAACAGGGAAATGAATCAAGATCTCTTGGCCATCCTAGCAGTCCTCTAAGCACTGCCCCACTGCTTCTTTAGGGACGATGAATGCCAGTTCAGTTTTCTTGAGATGTGGTTCTAAGGGTCACCTAGGAAGAATGGTTCTTAAGCTAAAATTGCCCTACTTCCCCGAAAGCAGAAACGATCATCTCAAAATGCATTCCTTCTGTTTATTTTGCTCACAGCTGTGTGAGCTGATTCCCAATTACAGTGGTTGGAAGAAAGATCCAGTCCCAGAAGGGGAAATGAGGCCGGTGGGAGGAAGAAGGATCTGGCCAGTCATGGCAAGTTTCTTGGGTGACCTACCACTGACCTGGACGATGCTATTCCACAGCTGTCTATTGATAGAGGTTGCTTATGATTATTGCATCTCCTTATCTTTTTACCATTTGGGTGTTTGAGCCTCATTTATTTTTTCTCTTTAATTTATAGTATTCTCTCCTAGTGATTTTTATACAATATAAGTCTACATTAAAAACCACTGGTGAGTCAAAAGGGCTGAGACACTGTACCCACTCTGTTTCCATTAAGGAGACCAACTGATATGTCCCAGGCCTACTTCAGTCCTGGAAGGATAATGGAGCACAGAGGGAGAAAAGGCTTGCCCTCTAATGAGAGGTAGACTAGGATCCCCTTTCTCATACTCTTTTCATTAAAGCCCTCCCCAAACATCCTGGGAACCATAACTTAAAGCCTAAGTTACAGTTTATTTTTATCCCCAAATAAGTGAGAAAAAAGATGCTCAATGCACAATATGAATCAGGTGTGGGAAAGATATTTACTAACTACACACAGAATAAATGACAGACACACAAGATGGTGCATGCTAACAGAACAACTTAAAATACAATTCAATGATTCAGCTTATAACTGCTGTTATGCTGTTTTGTGAGGCTGATGTGTAACTGTAAAAATATAAACCAGTGTATGGGACTTCTGATTTGGTAGGCATTTTATAGTTCACCTGTTTTGCACTCTCCAAACAACTCCTGGTTCATGTCTTCAGGCCAAATGGGTCAGCTTGAATCAAGCCTCTTGGTTGTGGTTTGTCTTCTACAAGAGTACCGGTGGAGTTTCAAGGGACTCCTCCCCTTGCCACCATTCATCTCTCACTTAATGGGCCTCAGAAGTTGTAGCATACGCAGAGACCACACCTTGGTAAACCATTTTGGCAGATGGACTAAACCAGTCTGAGGATAACCAATGGGCCTTAAAGCCATTTGTGAGTTGGAGAGTGGAGGGTGTCTACCCCAAGCATGTGAAGATTACCTCAAATGGACCAGGTAAATCAAAAATAGTTTGCTTCAATGTCCATGAAGGCAACTGTAGCAGGCACTGTGGAGTGCTTAGAATTTCGTCAGGCATCAGTGACACCAAGGTCATCCACTGCATCTTGGGCCATTGCCAGTTGTCTTGAGTTTTTGTCTTACCAGCAGACTTTGATGACTCTGGAAGAAAGAGTGAGACTGACAACTTTGTGTGCTTCTACTTCATTTAAATCCAGTTCATACACAAGTCAGGATGTCATTGGTTTTCTTTGAAAAGAGACAAAGAACAACAGTGGTCCTTGTAACATAAGCAAGACCTGTGTTATTATCTAATTTTACAAATAAGGAAACTAAGGCTCAAAGTGACTTGTCTGGGATAACAAGGCCAGTAAATGGTACTGATAGGTCTTTACCCCATACCTTCTGAATCCCAGTCTACTTCTTATCTCTGTGCCCTTCAAATCTTTTCTTTTTAATGTATATTTTAATAGAATGACTCAGAGATTGACTAATTGACCGGAAAAATATATTTGAATTACATCTATATTCAAAATACTGGGCCAGGTGTTTTACCCTGTGCTAGGAATTACCAAGTCATTCATTTTAGCAACTCTCAGTAACATTTCTTTCTCTCTGTTTTATTCCCTGAGCTCATTCCAATTTTCTCCTTGGCCTTTACCCAACTGAATTGAGTTTAGTGATCAGTCACCACTGACCCACACAGGGCCAGATTTCTCATCAATTAGTTTTTTTGTTGTTATTTTTTAAGACATATACTCTGTTGGGATATATCATCACTCTGGTTTGTATCTTCTAGCCATAGGTTGGAAACATCTCAGGTCCACATGTTTTTTCTACATTAGACCTTGGTTAAGAAAGAATGAAAGAAGGAACAATTCACTTCTGATCTATTCTTCTCCCCATCTCCCTCATCACCAACACATAAAACCACTTCTGGCTGAAGACAATTCAAGAGTACTCTCTAATGCCTTCCTCTATTCACATCAGACCTTTGTAGTGGGATCATGTCTGTGGGAGATCTATTTTGGAATTTGGCTTCAAGAAAAGATGGTGGTAGCTCTACTGTAAGTTTGAAGTTTATTTTGGAGATATATAGAGAGACACAGAGGCAGACATACAGTCAGAAACACTGAGCAACAGAGAAAGAGAGAGGCAAAGAGAAACAATGAAAAATAAATGAGAAAGAAGGAGAGAGGAATGGAAGGAGAGAAGAAGGGAAAAAGAATGAAGTGGGAAAGAGGGTGAAAATGGAGACATGGAAGTAAAAGAGAGATGTGAAGAAAGCTTGTTCAAAGGACAAATAATATATTGAATGATTTTCTTTACATATGATGATAATATTTACTCTCTTTGTGACATATGAGTTCTAGAAAATATCAAAATCTCCATTGAAACATACTTCAAAAATTGTAATTTCCTATTTGTTTCTTCTTAATATATTCATATACAGCCTTCAAAATTACCTATGAGTTTATAACATAGAAGAAAAATATAATAATATATTAGTTTATTTTAATTTACTAATCATACACCACACTTGTATTAGCAATATCCAAAGAAAGCTGACACTGGAACTAGATATTTCCTAAATACAAAGTAATTTTTCTTTGATCAAAAAGTACTTTAACCTTTTTAGTGGTTCTAGGCCATCATTAGGACTACCAATTATCACTACACTATGCATATGTAGAAGTGCCAGTTGATAAAATTTTATGTATTGCTACACAAACCAACCTTCACTATAAAATGAGATGTAAAAGTTTCATTGCATATAATGTCAAAGACTTTTTCAATATGCCCATTTTCTGTTGTCCATCACCAAGTAATTTTTGAAAGTCAATTCTATACCAAGAGTTTAACTTCCTTATAGCTCTATAGGAATATTAGTCTCCCACAAAGAATCAAACATATCCAAGAAGGGCTATTAAAAATGTATTTGCCTGGAGTTTCTCAAGCCTAATCAAAAAGATCTTGAAATGAAAATATAGGGAAGACTATATGTATATGTATATGTGTGTGTGCATATGTCATATATGTACACATGTCATATGTGTACATATGTGTCTGTGTGTGTGAGGGAAAAAGGACCAATTCAGGAATCAGAATACCTGGATTCACCTCCTGCTTCTGACTCTGTGAGACTTTGGATAAATCTTTAAACCACTTTGAGCCTCAATTTCCCTGTATATGAAATTGAGGGGTTAAATTAACAGGCCTCAATTATTTCCTGGCTCTAGATTTATGCAGCCTATGTTCTGCAAAGTCAGATATGCAAAGTCAAAAAGGAGCTTCAATGCAGGAAATATAATAGCAGTAGAAATGTACTCAAATAAACAGTAGGCAAGATCCAGGATAGAACCCAGAAGTAAAAATCTATCACTTCAGTTGTCTATGTGAAAATACACAAGGTATGTGTCATAACCAAGATGAGATTAAATATGATAATGCAAAGAGGTAAATCAGACTCCATGGGTTAAATACTTCAGACATAATGACACAGGATTCCTAGTTGAAATATAATGCTGAGATGTCCCATTCTATTCAAAAATATTAGGAATGGCTGATCAAGTTGTGGTATATGAATGTATTGGAATACTATTGTGCTATAAAAAAATGACAAACAGGCAGACTTCAGACATACCTTGATAAACTTATATGAACTGATGGTGAGTTAAGTGAGAACCAGGAGAACATTATACACAGTAACAGCCACAATGTGCAAGGACTCTTTTTGATAGACTTAGTCCTTCACAGCAATGCAAGGACCTAAAACATTTCCAAAGGACTCATAATGCAAAATGCCATGCATATAGAGTTGGAATGCAGAATGAAGCAGACTATTTTTTCTTTTGTTATGTTTGGTTTTATTTAGTTTTACTCATGCCTTCTCCTATTTGTTTTAATTTTTCTATGCAACATGACTAATGTGAAATGTATTTAATAAGAATGTGTATGTAGAGGCCATATAAGATTGCATGCCATCTTGGGAAGGGAGTGGGGAGGGATGAGGAAAAATTTAAAACTTATGGAAAATTGTTGAAAATTGAAAACAAATGAAATAAATTTGAAGGGGGAAAAATTTAAAAATATATAAGGAAAAGAGTAAGTAGAATAGTCTTATACATTAAGAAAATATACTTGTGGGGAAATCCTGAGTCCATAGGGAAATATTTGGGTAAAGCTCGACAGAAGGGGAAATAAGTGATATTGCCAGTATGCTACAGACTACCTAGACACAAGACGAAATTTGTAAGGAATTTGGGGAAAAGGTCACAAATCTGGCAAAGCATATTTAGTGCCTGGGGAATTCAGCTATCCAAACATCAGCTGGAGCACTTTCTCCCAAAGACAGAGCAGCTAATAATGCACTGACTTGTCTTAATGATCATTTTAGCTTTCAAAAATTTGAGGGGGAAAATGAGGGAGTAAGTAACATTTGAGACTATTTTCAACTAAAGGAAGAATTGTTTACTGATTGAGAAACAATGGCAACCTTGTTGAAATACATCTTATATGTGATAGAGGATGATAAGAAGTTTAAAGTAGCCTTATCTACACTATAGAGCTTTTAAGAACAAATTTCAAAAATGTAGGAAAGAATTATATGTAGGAATTCTTGACCTAAAATTTTAGTGAAACTAACTCCCCAACTCTATCAGCCCCAAGAAGGATAGTTATTCTGGATGAACAAAGAGAAAAAAAATATTCTGAAGGAAAAGAGAGAAACAAATGTCCAAAGAGACAAATATGGATGCTTAGGTGACACATCAGTCAAGGACTTATTGTATGGTCTTATAATAATAGTGTCAGGAATACAACATTGCAGAATTGCGTGAGACTGACAAAGAATACTAAGGACAACTCACAGCAATTTGTTTTAGGTTTATTAGGTAGAAGAGGAAGAGCAAAGAAGGGATAGGGCCACTGTGTGGGTAGGACAATAATAAGGAAGAGGACAATGAAGAAAGTGCTATTTACTTCTTCTTTTGCTTCTATTTTCTCTGCTAAGGAGAATTATTTTTGGAATGGAAATGACAGAACAAAAATGACTAAGAAGTAGTTGAAAGCCATGAAAAGTAGTGAGCTAGTAAGAAATCACTTAACTCTCTTCATTAAGTTTAAGTCAATGGTTGAGATGACCTACATTCCAGGTTTCTAAAAGAATTGGGGAAAAAGATTGTTGAGACATGGTCAATGATTTTCAAAGATCATATTAAGTATTCCACATCCCCCACCGACTGAGGTCTTAAATCTACAGTGCTGTGGAGAGAAAAGACAACCTCATTTAGATGAGACAAAATAACTTAAGATTGAAAACAGGATTTGTGCTTGATTATCTTGAGTAATATTTCTTTTGAATATGAAGGGTTCAAGTTTGTCTTTTTTTCTGTTTGAATCTAGAATCTATGATTTCTGTTAGAGATGAAAAGGGAAAAAATATATTCAACTGTTCATTCACTGCAGTATAATTTTGGTAAAATGGTAATTTCTTATTACGATTAAACTTTATTCTTTCTTTAAAAAGTCATGGAGAACATGACAGCTACCTCCAGGTGTGTGCTGATGTCTGCTCACTGCTTTACTGAACCTAAATGTTAAATTTTTCAATGTGAACATTTACAACTCAGAAATGAGCGTATGCTAAAAATCAGGGCTTGATTTGTTGTTTTATTGATTGTCTAGATTTTAAAAAGTGATGAAGAACTTGTTAATAATGTAAATTGAACTTTAAAATGTGTCATATATTTTCAGAAAGTCAGTTATTAAACACTTACCAACATATCCCTGGTATATAGGTATGTGTGTGTGTGTGTGTGTGTATATGTATATATCTATATATATATAGATAGATATATACATATATATATATAGGTATATAGGTATATATATATAAGTATATAGGTATATAGGATAGAGAAGAGCTGATAACCTGATTTCCCAAAAAGGGAAGAGAGTATATCTGAATCTGCAGGTCAGATTGATTTATTTCTATTGCTAAAACAATTCCAGAATGTTTTATTAAAATGATGATTAAAATATCTAGAAAAGGAAGTGGTCATCAGAAAGAAAGACCAGCTATACCATAAATAAGTCATGCCAGACTAACCACTTTCCTTTTTACTGACAGGATTGTTAGACTGCTAAATCAGGGAAATGCTATGCATGTAAGTTTACCTTGCTTTTAGAAAAAAGTATGTGACAAATTTTCTCAGTCTATTCTTGCAGACAAAATAGAGCCATTTTGGCTAACAGCTAATAACTATGTAGATTTGGCATTGTTGAATGGTGCCAAACCCAAGGGTCATTTGGCCGGTACACTGTTGATGGATTCACAAAGACAGATTGGACTGGAGCTTCTCTTCTAACTCTGAGTGAGTGCTCTAATACATTTAACTGCTGGGTTAGTCAGGAGGAAATAAATGCTGGTGAACTGAATTGGAACCACCACAACTCATTTGCTTCAGCATATGAAACAGCCTGCTTCCCCACTCAGCCCCTAAGATAAATGTCAACAGATAGAGCACCACATCCACGGGCTTGTTTTGCATTAGGTGCCTGTCTCCACAGCTGCCTACTATTTCTGTACAAGCACATTGTGAAGCTGCTGATTTTGTTGTTGTTATTGATGATGGTGATGCTAATGTTGTTTCAGTTCTGTGACACAGAATAATGATTATAAAAGCTGATCAGATACTCAGACATGACTGAAATGCATCCAAAATTCAACCGTCTGTATTTGGAGAAATATAAATGCTAATATGGCAGAGAAAGCAGATATTCCTGTAAACACCTTTATGAAACTGTTCATTTGGGGAATCTAAATTATACTGAAGGCATTTAGACACCCCAGATAGATCTAAGAAAGTTAATACTTACATAGTTGACAACACTTACTTAGAAAAGAATATTAAAACTGAAAGGCACCTTTAAGACCATTTAGTCCAAATATAACATAAACATTTTATAAATATATAAATAAATGAAAAAACAGAAACCCAAAGAGAGCAACAGTTACACAGCTTTTACTGGAGAGTACAAATATGGGACCTATATCTCCAGACTCCACAATTCAAGTACGTTATCATACACTGAAATAGACTTTATTGTATCCAATACAGTGGTCAATTGATCAAAAATATTATTAAGCACCTTCTCTATCCATGACTCTGTGCTAGGCACTAAAGGTATAAAGATAAAAGTGAAACAGTCCTTTACCTCAAGAAATTTGCATTCTATTAAGGGGGGAAACGTAAATATATAAAATACAGGATAAAAATTAATATAAGAGAATTTGAAGGAGGAGGTGCTAACCACTTGCAGGGCTGGGGGAGGAGGGGAAGAGGAGAAGAATAGGGAAATCTTTGTGGAGAAAGTGGTACTTGAGCTCTGTTTTAAAGACAACTAGGAAATCTAAAAGAAAGAAATTAAAGGGCATTCTAAGGTTTGTGGGCAATGTTTTGCAAATAGAAGATCAGTGTCAATTGATAGCCAAGAAGGCTAATTTGTCTGGATCACAAAATATATGAAGGGAATTAATGTACAATATAATAAAACTAGAAAGATAAGATGGAGCAAGGTTTTGACAGACATAAGAGTTGGCATCCAATCCTAGAGGCATTATTACCCTTGCCCCCAACTTCTCTCTTAGTATAGAGCACTAAATACACACACACACACACACACACACACACACTCACACACACACACACACACACACACACACACACACACCCATACACTCACACGCAAATGAGGCCATTAGCCAAGAACTCCCTCTTCTCTGCTCCTCTGCTCTCCTCCTCCTCACGTCACTGAGAAATCTTCCTCACTAACTCCTCTCTCATCCTATTCTCAGATGCAAAGGGGGCCTTGCTGCTTGCTGAGAGAAACTCCTCCACAAGCACATTATTCCATCCCTTCCTCTTTCCCAGAAGATTATTTCCATTATTATCTCCACTATCTCTCTAATCTTCATTTTATTCCTATCTATCTTCTTTGCTGCTTATAAATTTAATTTACATTTCCCCCAACCTCAAAAAAAAATGAAATAAAAACCCAAAACACTAACTTGATCCAACAGCCCCTTCTAGATATCACTCTGAAAAACCTGTCTACACAAAGTGCTTACATTTCCTATCCTCTCACTCATTTCAAAATCAAATTTTTCTCTAAATTAATTCTAAATCATTTTTTTCTAAATTCATTTGTGCTCCCTAACTCACCATTCAACTAAAGCTTCTTTCCCCAAAGTTATGAATGACTGCTTAATTGCCAAATATAATGGTCTTTTTTAAAAATCTTCATACCTCTTGATCTCTGTGAAACTTTTGACACTGTTTATCACCTTTTTCTCCTTATTACTCTCTCTAGGTTTTCATAACACTGTTCTCTCCTGCTTTTCCTCCTACCCATCTTCTTAGTTTGTTTTGTTAGATCTTCTCCAAGATCACCATGAGTAGTCATAGTTGTATCCCAAGGTTCTGCCCTGAATACTCTCCTCTTTTCCATTGATAGAATCTCATTTATGGATCTCATCAGTGCCCATGAGTCCATATGTGGATATTGCTCATATCATACATCCAGCCCAAGCTTTCTCTGGAATTCCAGCCTTGCATCACCAGCTGTCTCTTGGAGGTATCAAGACAGACACTAACCTTTCTCTTCATGCTACTGTCCAGGCAGTTACCATGGCAAAGTCCATATGACTTCCCAGTCTCTCAGGGTTGGAGGCAGCAAGATGGCACAGCGGATAGAGTGCCAGGCCTGGAGTCAGAAAGACTCATCTTTCTGACTTCAAATCCAGCTTCAGACACTTGCTAAATCATTAACCCTGGGTAAATCATTTAACCCTGTTTGCCTCAGTTCCTCATCTGTGAAAAGAGTTGGAGAAGGAAATGACAAACCACTCTAGTACCTTTGCCCAGAAAAACCCAAATGAGGTCATGAAGAGTTGGACATGACTAAAAATGAATGAACAACAATAACAAACTGGTCAGGAGTCCCTTTTGGAACTTATTTTTCCTTCAAGGCTGACTTTAATGTTAATGTTAATTTTATTGCTGTGTATAAAAATGAATAGGCCAGGATTACTCCCAATTTACCAAAGTGATAATGAAGCTATAGAAGACTTGATGTGCCCTGACCATATTATCACTTCCCCAACAAACACTGAGAGACAGAGAAGTATGTAAAATATAAAATCATAAGATTTAGAGCTAGGAAATCATATATGCCAACCTTCTCATTTTATATTTGAAGAAAAATAAAGGTGCAGTTATGTGCCCATAGCCAGAAAGATAATAAATAGCAGGGCAGGGATCCAGATTCCATGTCTCTAGTTCCAAATCCAGGGCTCTTCTCTGGAATATCAATACTTAACTTCATAATCCCAAATGTCAACAACAGGTAATGCCTTTTTTTCATTCTTTTCACTGACCCTCTAAAAATTTGCTGCCTTTCAGGTGATTCCTACTGGTCTCTAGCACCACTTTTATGCATCATGCTATCCCTACCCTACTTCTCTTTTTAACTCAGGGTAGTATAAATTATTCTAGTTCTCAGCTTCAAAAGTCCTTTTAACAGTTTCACTTTAAATGTCACACAATGAGAAATGGAAATCTCAGAAGAGGACAGCAGCAAAGATGTTCTAGCCTACTCTCCTGAAGCCCAGACAACTACATATCCTCTTCATAGTTCTAGGGAAAGTCAGAGGGTCTTGTGGGTATCTCTTATCTGATGCTACTGGCTCAAGCCTTCACCATCTGTCTTATCCACTGTTACGTGCCAATGGCTAGTGCCTGAGTTCCAGTTAAGTACTCAATATTAATTAGTTTTTATAAGCAATAATTACTCTGATGTGAGGAGACACAACCAGATTTATTCTGCAAATGTGCCAGTCTTGTATAAAATATTTAACTGGGTTGATTTTTGTTATTCCTTTACTCTTCTCTCTACAACTGCTTCTAGTTTATCAATTGTCTCAGAATTAATGGATGATTCCCTGTTCCTTACATTCTGGTTCCATTTGGGTTAACTGCGCTATTTATCAAAATGAGTTTTCTGAAGTTTTTAGAACATCACTGCCACTTTCAATACAATCTGTGATTCGAACCCCAAGGCATCCATTTCTATTTACATGCTTACTTTATTATTCAGTAAACTGAGAACAGATTGACTCTTGTTCTAAAGGAAAACTCAAACTATATTCACCAGAAGAAGTTCATTTGTCTGTGAAAGGCAACTTGATGCAACAGAAAGAAAACTGATTTTGAAGTCACAGGTCCTGAGTTTGAATGCTAGCTATGCCATTTATTTTCTACAATATTATGAACAAATCTCTCCTTGCCTCTGTTTCCTAATTAGGTAAAATAAAAGGGATGAATTATATGATATCTGAGGAGTCTTCTAGCTCTCTTGTAGATCTGTGTTTCTATAAACAGTCTTTCAAGGTTTTCCTGAAATAATCCTGTTCATCATTTCTTATTGCAGAATAGTATTCTATTACATCCATATATCACAACTTGTTCAGCCATTCCTCAATTGATGGGTATCCCTTCATTTTCCAATATTTTACCACCAGGAAAAGGGCTGCTATAAATATTTTTGTGCATGTGGGTCATTTTCCCATTTTTATGATATCTTTGGGATTTGGTTACCCTTTCGGCATAGTTCCAAATTACTCTCCAGATTGGTTAGATCAATTCACAACTCCACCAACAGTGCATTATTGTTCCAATTTTCCCACATATTCTCCAATATTTATCATTTTTCTTTTTTGTCATATTAACCAATCTGATAGGTATGAGGTGTACCTCAGAGTTGTTTCAATTTGCATTCCTCTAATCAAAATGATTTGGAGCACGTCTTCATATGCCTATAGATAGCATTAATTTCTTCATCTGAAAACTGCCTGTTCATATCCTTTTACCATTTATGAACTGGGAAATGGCTTGTATTCTAATAAATTTGAATCAGTTTTACATATCTGAGAAATGAGGCCTTTATCAGAGACCCTTGCTGTAAAGATTATTTCCCAGCTTTTTGCTTTCCTTCTAATCTTGGTTGCATTGGTTTTGTTCATGTAAAAACCTTTTATTTTAATATAATCAAAGTTATCTATTTTGCATTTCGTAACACTCTCTATTTCTTATTTGGTCATGGACCTGTAACTTATTTAATTTCTCCTTTAAGAATTTGGATGCTATACCACATGGTGCACATATGTTTGGTATTGATATTACTTCATTGTCTACAGTACCTTTTAGCAAGATATAGTTTCTTTCCTTTACTCGTTTAATTAGGTCCATTTTTGCTTTTACCTAGGGATTAGAATTGCTTTTCTTGCTTTTGTTGTAGATGTTTACTTCAATTGAAGCATAATAGATTCTGCTCCATGTCCATACCTTTACTCAGTGTGTCTGTCTACTACAGTGTGTTTTTTGTAAACCACATATTATAGGATTCTGGGTTTTGATCCACTCTGCTATCTGCTGCTGCTTTATGAGAGAATTCATCTCATTCACATTCAAAAATTATTACTAATTGCGTATTACCCTCCATCCCATTTTTCCTCCTGTTTGTCCTCACTTTACTTTCACCCTTTCCCTATTCAACACTGTTTTGCTTCTGTCTACTGCTTCCCCTAGTCTGTCATTTCTTCTGTCTTACTTAATCTCCTCTCCTCTTACCTCCCTGTCAGGTAAGATAGATTTCTATATTCAACTGATTATGTATATTTTTCTGTCTTTGAGTCAATACTGACGACAGTAATGTTCAAGTGATGCCCATTGAGCACCCTCCCATCCTTCTCTCCACTGTAATAGGTTTTCATGCCTCTTCATGTGAAATAATTTACCCCATTCTATTTTTCTCTTTCTTTTGCACCTAGTATACATCTCTTCCTTATTCCTTACTTATTTTTATGTCATTCCTTCAAATTCACCTTCTATCCATACCCTCTATCTATGTATACTCCTTCTTAGCTGAACTATTAGTGATTATTAAAATTAGAACTAATTTTTAAGAATTATAAGTATCATCTTCCCATGTAGGGATGTAAACAGCTCAGCTCCATTGAACCCCATATGTTTTCCTTTCCCTTTTTAGGCTTCTCTTGGGTTTTGATACTGGAGATCAATTTTTTTACTCAGTTCTGGTCCTCTCCTTACGAAAACTTGAAACACTTCTATTTCATTGAATGATCATTTTTTCCTTTGAAGTATTATGATTAATTTTGCCAAATAGATGATTCTTTGTAGTAGTCCTAGCTCCTTTGCCTTCCAGAATATCATGTTCCATGACCACTGATTCTTTAAAATTGTAGCTGCTAAGTCCAGTGCAATCCTGACTATGGCTCCCCAATATTTCAATTATTGCTTTCTGGCCACTTTTAGCATATTTTTCTTGACATGATAGTTTTGTAATTTGGCTATAATGTTCTTTGGGGTTTTTATTTGGGGATCTCTTTCCTGAGATGATGGGTGGGCTCTTTCAATGCCTATTTTACCCTCTGGTTCCAGGATATCAGGGCAATTTTCCTTGATAATTTCTTAAAAGATGCTCTTCAGGTCCTTCCTTTTTATGGCTTTCAGGTAGTCCAATGATTCTGACATTGTCTTTTCTGTACCTATTTTCCAGTTCAGTTGTTCTTCCAGTAAGGTATTTTACATTTTCTTCTATTTTTTTCATTCTCTTGAATTCGTTTGACTGATTCTTGATATCTCATAGAGTCATTGCCTTCCACTTGCCAAATTATAACTTTTAAAGCATTGTTTTCCTCAGTTAGCTTTCATACTTCCTTTTTTCATTTGGACAATTGTACTTTTTAGGGAATCTTTTTCTTCAGTGGGTTTTGTATCTCCTTTTCCATTTGACCAGTTTTACTTTTTAAGCATTTTTTTTCTTTTTCCAAGCTATTGACTCTTTCTTCCTTATTCTTTTGGGTCATGTTCGTTTCTTTTCCCAGTTTTTCTTCTGTCTCTCTTATGGGATATTTATGCTCATTTTTGATCTTTTTAATGAGTTCTTTCTGCACGTGAGACCACTTCCCATTTTTCTTTGGTGTTTCGCACTTAGGTATTTTGGCAATGTTTGACAATTTTTCTGAGTTTGTGTCTTGGTCTTCTCTGTCACCATAATAACATTTTAATGTCAGATTCTTTTTTGTAGTTTTTTGCTCATTTTTTGTTTGACTTTTTTCATTTCTTTTAAATTTGACCTCTGCTCTGTGATGGAAGGGGCACTGTTTCAGGCTTTTGATGTTGCCAAGAAGCCCAGGGGGGACCCTCCTGTCTGGTGCTGCACTATGGGGGTGGGGGTGGCTAACACAACTGGAGACTGTAGGATTCTAGCAGCTTACCTGGTGCTGAACTGGGGTCCTAGTGCTGAGGTCTCTGGCATGTGCTCAAGCCAGCAAAGCCTATATTTTCCCAGGACTACATTAAAGCACATGGAGCTGTGGCCACCAGTGCCTCCTTGTTTGCCAGGACTACACCAAAACATGTGGTGGGGCCAGTGCTAGAGGCTTCCTGTTTGCTTAGGCACCCATGGAGTGGTCATCTACTTGTTTTCCCAAAGCCATGATGAAGCACATGGAGGTTTGCTAGCTAGAAGCTGCCTGTTTGTCCAGGGCTACACTGAAGCATTTGTCAGTTCTTGTCCCTGGAGTCTCCCGATCCCCCGACTATGCTGAGGCCCATGAGAGTCCTGGTGTTGATGTTTACCAACTCCACAGCATTGGGGCTTAGGATCTCCCGCTGATGCTTGCTTCTGGCTTGCTGGGATGCTTCCTGTCTTGGATTGTGCTCCTTTTTTACCTCCCTTGTCACTTCCAAATTTGTGTGGTTTTTTTTTTACTGGTTCTGCTGTTCTATGATTTGTTTTAAGGTGTTATTTTATGATTGTTTTTTGTTTCGTAAATTTTGGAGAGTTAAGGCATTTTACTGCCTACTCTGCCATCTTGGCTCCCTTAAGTTTTTTTTGTTTGTTTGTTTGTTTTTTAAATGGAGACCATATTAACTATGGAACCTAACTATAAGGTTATTGCAGAGTTAAATCAAGATCATAGATATAAAGTGCTTTCCAAACCTGAATGTGCTATACAAATGTAAAGTCATTTTTGTGGTTGTTGTTTTTTTAACTAGTCTTGTGATTTCATAAATAGATCACATAGAAGAATTTCTCCTACCAATGCCAATTAGTACCTTCTGTGCAACTTAGAATTGTACAAAGTTGCAGGTTTTATATCTTAAAGTAGCAAGAATTTTAATTGTAGTCCAGGACTATTTTCAATATGCCTCTACTGCCTTTTGTTTGCTTTTATCTGCTTTGCATTATGTTTATTTTATGTAAGAACAGGGATAAATTGTACTCATTATTGTATCTCCTTTAGATCATACAGCAATGCCTTACATTGGCCAAGTACTTGATGAAAGTTTATTTAATTGAACTATTACTTTTAACAAGATTGTTTTTGCTCAGGTACATGAAGCACAAAGTATTCAAAATGACAAACAGAATCAGTACTCATTATTTCCCAATTAAAGACTTAATTGAATAAAAGTTGATGGATCCTATGGGCAGGGCTGGTTCCACAATTTTTCAGGGATGGGGAAAAGGGGAAAAATAAAAGACATGTTTTGGATCTCTGTCCACATTGTATGGTTCCAACATTTTATCTTTTTCTTCTATTGGCTTCCAGTTTCAGAGCTAAATCAGAAGAAAGCAGGATGGTCTGGCTATTGTTTCGTTTATAATTTGTGGGATATTATCATAAGGGCAGCTAGCCGGCACGGTAGAAAGAAAGCCAAGCCTGGAGTCAGGAAGACCTGATTTCAAATCCAATCTCACACTTGCTAGCTATGTGACCCTGGACAAGTCACTTAACCCTGTTTGCCTCCATATCTCCATCTTACAAATGAGCTGAAGAAGGAAATGACAAACCACTCCAGCATCTCTGTCAAGGAAATTGCAAATGGAATCACAAAGTGTTGGATAGGACTAAAAAACTGAACAACAACAATACTATAGCATGAGCTAATTAAAAGAAAACTAAACTTGCAGTTCAGAGACCTGAGTTCTATTTGGTGAATCATTATCCTCTCAAGGCCTGAGTTTCTTTCCAGTATTTAAACTCAAAACTCAAGGACATAGTTAAAGGATCTAGAGCTGAAAGACCCTCATACACATTTAATCCCGGAGACAAAAGGTACAATTCTTATACCCAGCACAAGGAGTCAAAAATGTACGCAGACATGCAGCATGAAATCCACCTTCAATTCAATTGATGAAGGATTGGTTTGACAAAAACTACGAGACACCACAAAATGATACTGGGACAATAGGAGGGGCTGGGCCAGGGAAGCTCTTACTCAAGTACATTAGTAACTTATTCTAATTAATTCTTGCTGACTGTGGCTAGATTCAATAGTTTTGATGCCATTGGATTACTGAAAATTCTGTTAGTGACCTGACACATTTCAGTGCTCTTGAGAAAAGCCCCAATCACTTTGTCTCCTTTTAGTCCAACCCCCTCATTGGACAGATAAGAAAAATTAAGGCCTAGAAACTTGCCTAATATAAAATTGAGACCTAGAAATTTGCCACATTGGAACTAAGCAGAAGAAAAGAGATTTGATCCCAGGTTATGCATTCCTCATTCAGTATACCCTCTAATATATAGCAAAGTCATTCCTTGAATATGACCCCTTGGCACTGATGACTCAAAAATACAAGTCCTTCCTTTGTTGAACCCATGACTTTCTGTCACCACATTTGTCCCAGATACCTTTCAGTTCCATTTCTGTGTTTTTTGTTCAGGTCCCAATTTTATTTTGCCACAGCTATTTTTCCCTGTTCAAATTAGGAGATGCTCTCCTTAAGGAATAATAGCTAACATTTGTATTTACAACTTTAAGATTTGCAAAGGACATTACACAGATGATTTCATGTTATCCTCACTACAACATTGGTGGGTATACAGAGGTAAACAGAGGCTCAGTGACTTGCTAGGATCACACAGCCATTAAGTGCATGAATCCGGATTTGAGTTCAGGTTTTCCTGACTTCAGGTCCAGGTTTCAATTCATTATATCACCTAAAACAACTGACCTTTATCCAAGAAATGCCTTAGATCTTTTGATGAATCTCATAGCAACCACTTACTCTGCTTGTATTAGTCTGGCCCATATTAATAATCTCGATGGCCCTGAGTTCCTTCAGGTTATGGCCTGATTTAAGGGGGGAGGAGAGAAAAGTTTGTGTAACCAGGGACTAGTTCCAACTCTACGCACTAGCTGCATGACCTTGAACAAAATATTTGACCTCTTCAGAACTCAATTTCATTTACATTTAAATTTTTATTTACATTTACCTTCTTCATAAAAGTTTTTATCAGCTTTCTTGTAGAGATTATCTAGTCCTTTCTTCACTTCCTTTCCAGTATGTACTTTGATAACTTTACAAAGTTAAATGCAAGTTGGTAACATTTTTTCTCTTGTACCTTGTGCTTCTCAAACTACCACCCTCAAAGAAATGATTTAGTTTTTCAGGAGATTGTCCTAAAGAATAGATAACATAAGATTGAAGATTATTTGTGTACTTATGTTTGGCTTCTTTTTCAGCTTTTAGACATGAGATTTTCAAAAGAGAATTACAAAAATATGGTGGAAGTTCTCCATTGTCACCACATCCCTGGGAATCTTCTGACTTTCATTTGCTACTTTCTCCACATTTACAAAGTCTCCTTTTCTAAGTTTTATGCAATTTACAACACAAAAATGGAATTCTAAGGACCCTCCAAATAGTGAAATTCCATAATCGTATGATGTCTAAGGTGTCTTTCAGCATCGAAATCCTCTGATTCTATATGGACACAGGTCCCATGGGGATAGAATCTCAGTTTTCTTCTTAATTATTTCCTCTAATTCCTCATCCAGATGTGCATTTTTGAGGAGATTATATAATCATAAAATAATGCTGAAACTTTTCACAAAGCTTATGTGCCAGAATAACATTGTCTTGCTTCATTTTTGTTCTATCTTGGGTAAGGAAGGGAGGGACTTGCAGGTGGCTACTCTGAGGCAGGAGACACTTCATGAAAACTTGGCTCCAAAAATGACCTATTTGCTGAATCACCCAGGAATGCTTAGAATAGCTGCTTGAAACTGAGCTCATCTCTAGACTGACATCTTCATATAGCCTATTTCCAAGAAACCATTCATAGAATATGTGCAGCTGTTGGATTACCAAAGTTTATTGTCAGAGCTGCAAAGTCCATGAGTCCTCAATTCTATTTGTGACCCTTGGCACTTGTTTTTCAGAATTTAAAGCAATTTGAGAGGGGGTATTTTTGGATAAAAGCAACAGAGTTTTGTTCTATTGAGGACATTTGGTGAATCCAAAGAGGACACCTGGGTGGTACAAAGGCAAGAACATTTATTATTAATTTGTATTTGAATCCTCCCTTTGATGCTTACTACTTCTCTGGGCCTCAGTTTCTTCATTTGTAAAATGACAGAATTGGGCTACCTGGCCACTAAAGTCCCTTCCAACTCTAGGTCTAAGACCCTATAATCCTAAATACTCCACTGGCAGCCCCTGAACAAACAGCAATTATACCATTCACAGAGAACTATTAATTTTACAAATGACAAAGGGTAAGGAGGCTCTATTTGAACTTTGGCTGGAAGGTCCTGTATTTAAATTATGGGATCTATTTTTAATGCATTTAACAAAAATATTCAGTCTTAAAGGACACCAGCTATTCCCATCTTTTGTCAGTTAGTTGTGTGTGCGAAATTTTAAGGCACATTCCTCTTATTAGGGTTATTTGGAGAAAAATTTTATATGGTGTTTAATAGTTTCCAATTCTTTGGAGAAATGTTTGTTCATATCCATTGACCACTTAGAAAAGGGACAAATAACAACATATTTGGAAAACGGATTTCAGTCCTGGACAATTTTTTTAGTTATCTATGTATTTTGGATCCCAAACCCTAAGACACATGAAACAGATTTCCCCTCCCCAACTCCCATTCTGCCACTACCCTTGTAATCCTATTTGTATTAATTTTGTTTTAACAGAAGATTTTCAATTTCAGGTAGTTAAATTACTTATTTTATCTTTTGTAATTGCTTCTCTCTCTTGCTTGGTTAAGAATACATCTCCTACACGTAACTGGGAAAGATAGAAAAAATAGGTGTAGAGATATATAGAGAGAGATATAGATTTTATATGGGTGTATAAATATCTGCTTCTTATGTAATTTTTGCATGATCTTTAATATTCTTGTCATGTACCATTTTGAACTTATTGTTGAATATGGGGGAAGGTGTTTTTCTAAGCTGAATTACTGCCAGATGAGGTATATTAAATACTTACTATGGATAAGATATTGTACTATATGCTGGAAATACAAAAGAAATAAAAAATTAAGGACCTACAAGCAAGTATATTCTATATACTCTTCTAGAGTATACAACATGTAAATAGTTTAGCAACTACATTACCTGCTTGAGAGAACAACTAGGAGTATCAAGAAAGACTCTTTGTAAGAAATATTATTTGAGATGAGCCTTTAAGGAATCTAAGAGGTAGAAATGAATGAATGAATGAATGAATGAATGAATAGAATTTATTAAGTTCTTACTATGTATAAAGCATTAAGCTCAGATAATAAGCTAGAAATACAAATAGAAAAGAGAGGCCTTGCTCTCAAAAATCTCACATTCTAAGAGGGAGACAAGACATATGGAAAGTTTCTCTTGCAAGTCATATGGAAAGGTTCCATGGTCCTTAAGACACAATGGCAAAACATGTTATTATTTCTTTTTTAATGTCACTTCCACTGATAAAAATCATACCAATTTCTGATGTTAAACCATTTGACAGTGCTAAAGATTTTGATGGCAAGAACATTCTTTCCTGGCTCTGCAGTATCAGTGCTTGGCATGATACTTGAAAGCATAGTTCCAGGTTGTGTACATCTCTATGGTGGGGAGAGGGAGTTGCTTGTTAGGATGATGGCTAAAGGCACTGAGATGAAAACATTGCTCTCCTCAAGACTGTTCAGTTCAGAGTCCTGGACTATCTCCATTGGGGTCTGAAGGGAGAAGATGGTCAAAGTGGTAACGCTGAGTTGATTTTCCTGGCACCCATCTCTTTCTCAGAATGTTTTGTTGCTTTGCTTAGTCTGATTTGCTTCCCCTGTGTGTGGCAGTTGGTTCACAGTTGGTGGGGATGGCTAACCCTTCTCCACAAGAGGTTTTGCCCAGTATGATAGTTATGAGAGCTGCCTAGAAGTAGGATCATTGGTGTTGGGGTAAGATGGTGTTCCCAGGATTCTTGTAGCCATCAGTCTATGGCCAATAGTTGGCCAATAGTTGTCACCAGGTGGTAGATTGCCACTTAATAATATATAATATAGGCAGAGAGAAACACAGGGGGAATACATTTGATACTTGGGGAACAATCTATGTAAAGACAAAAATGGATAACTTGATTCTTCTAATCAATCTAACACCTTGCTTCTCAAGACATTTGTAATATTAGCTCCAAGGAATTCAATTCATGCCAATTCAACAAGTACTTATTAGGTGCCACTATTACTCCAAAGTACTGTGCTAGACACTGAATACACAATTACAAAAAAATCAAACACACACACACACACACACACACACACACACTGTCTCAACTCTTAAGAAGTTTCCCTTCTACTAGAAGATAAGACATGAACACAAATAAATACAATATAATCTGAGAATGGAAAGTGAATTAATAATATTTAGAAGAATCTTTAAAAATTCTCCATAGATGGTGGCACCTGATTTAAGCCAAGAGGGAATTTGAAGCATTCTAAGAGATGGAGATGATGATAGTTCAGGCATGAGGAACAGCCTAAGTACAGGCATGAAAGTGGGAAGTGAAAGCTCAAGTTGGGGGAGCAGCAAATAGTCCACTTTGAATTAAACAAAATATGAAGGCAAACAAAAAAAGTCTTGAAATATAGGCTGAAGCAAGCTTATTAAGAGCTTAAATGGCAAACTGAGGAGTTTTTTAATTTATTATTCAATTTTATTATTATATCAATGAATACATTAAATACCTTGAGTAGGAAGTCACTGAAAATTATTGACATTAATTGCATTATTGACATTAATTATGACATTAATTGCTATAGGTCATTGCAATGATAATTGCTGACATTTTGATTATTGCACGTTAAGGTTTTCAAAATTTTTTCATGCATATACTCTTTCATTTGACCGTCCAAACAACCTTGTGATATAAGCAATACAGATATTATTCCAATTTCACAGATGAGAAAAATAAGGCACAAAATATTTAAGTGATTTGCTCATGGTCACAAAGCTTGGAAGTGTTAAGGTGACCCTTCTGACTCCAAGTCCAAATGCTCTTTGCACTGTGTCACACTTCTTCACATAGGCAATAAGCCCTGTGGAGTCCCATATTCTCCATTCTTTTTAGTAAATTGGGGAATCATGGAGAATCTCAGTTAAAAGAGACTTCAGGAGCTATTAAATCCAGACCATATTAGAAAAGTAAAAGAATTCTTTAAACACCTCTAAAAAGTGGCCATTTAGACTTTATTTGATGATAGCCAATGATGGGGAACACATAATCTCCTGACATAGCCCATTCCACATTTATATAATTACTAGAACTTTTATCTTCATAATAAGTCTAAATTTTATTCTTTGCAATATGTACTTTTTGCTCCAGTTTTTCCCTGGGGTATATGGGAGGACTAGCACCTCTGGTGGTCCAAGAAACTGTAGCATGAGCAGCAGCCAAACCCTAATAAACAGTCTTGGCAGAGGGGCTAAACTAGGCTGAGGGTAACTGATGGGCCACAAATCCACGGGTGAGTTATGGGATTGTCTACCCCAAGCATGTGAAGATTTTCCCCCAGTACAATGGGTGGTGAATAATTTGTTACAACAACCAAGAAAGTGGCTGAAGCAGGCCCTGTGGAGCACCTAGAGCTTGGTCAAATATCAAAGACACCAAGGTCATCCACTGCATCCTGGGCCATCACCAGTTGTCTTGCCTTTTTTCTTGCCACTGGACCTCAATGACTCTGGAAGAGGAAATGAGGCTGCCAACTTTGTGCCTCACTTAAATCTAATTCACCCACTAGTCAAGACAGCACCTGTGATTTGTCATTGATGCTCTTAGAAAATGAAAGACAAAAACCAACAATAATAGTTCTTCCCTTCATGAAGCAAGCAGAACAAGTTCTTCCATACAATAACCCTTCAAATTCTTGAAAATAGTTAGTCAGCATGCACTCCATGAATCTTCCCTTCTCCAGGGTAAGTATCCTCAGTTCTTTTAGCCAGGCCTTCTGCAGTGTGAGCTCCACTCCCTTTACCTTCCTGATTGCTCTCCTTGGGTTGTTCTCTACAAGTCTTCCTAAACCATGAAATTCAGGACTGAGTGCAGTCCTCCAGATATATCCTGAATAGGGCAGAGCAGAGCAGACTTACTTTCTCCTTATTCCTGGAAACTTTCTCTCTCTTAACAGAGATGAGAGCTCATTCTTTTCTTATGTCTTTTCTTACTCCTGAAGCATGTTTCCCAACATATTTTTCACCAAATTTTGCTATATCCACCTTTGATTCAAAATCATTGAGTATTAAGGTATATGTTTATTTAATTCAGAGTCTTATTGCATGTTGATACTTAAAATGCATTTATTTTCATAATGACCTTTTTGCAAATGCTTATCATGAGCATTGCAGTAATACATGGTGTCCCATGGAATTATGTGTCTTGTTGCCTTTCATAAAAACCAATCCTATCAACTCCTTTATTTGACCAAAGAAAAGCTGTGAGCCATCTTTCCATCTTCTTTTTGTCTTCTTGGATTCGTTTATAATGAGAAAGTTAAGATAGAAATGATTCAGTTCTTTGGGCAAGTTGTTTGGCTCATTGGTCATTGTACAATAAAAACTAATATCTATGATATGCCTTTAATTTTGTAAAATGCTTTACATATTTTATCTCATATCACATATTTCATGTCTTGATAATCACAACAACCTTTTAGGTAGATACTATTAATACTACCATTTTACAGATGAGGAAACTAGGTTTGGTTGCTGTTCAAGCTACAGCTTCTTGGAGCTGCAGGTGAGAGTTAGTGTCAGATGGACACCAAAGATGGATGAGCAACCCTCATACCAGAGGTGCTAGTCCTACTTGAACATCCATATACCCCAGGGAAGAACTAGAAGCAAAGAGTAGAGAATCAAATTTAGACTTATTATGGAGACAAAATTTCTAGTTACCTCCTGAGAGAGGTCAAGTATCTGGCTCAGGGTCACACAGTTAATAAGCATATGTAATAGGATTTGAACTCATATCTTAGTGATTCCAAGTCCAACATTCTCACCACAGTACCATGTAGCAATCCTAACAAAGATTTCACATTTCGAGCACTAAGAATTTAAATTAATGATCCATTGCCTAACAGTTGCTAATAGTTAACTAACGTTTAAATTAATAATAGAGTTTCTTTAAAAATTGTGCCTTTAGGATAACTTTTGTCATCTTCCCTCTCTCCCCATTCTGATGTCTGCATCACTCTAGACACAGATGGAAGCCACACAGGACTGGGAGCTATTTTGTATTTTCCTTTGTTTCATGGATTGCTGAGGCCAAAGGATTCATCATATCAAAGTGGCAAAAAGCCTTAGACAGGTTCTTCCTCAGAAAGAAGCCATTGCCAGCAGGATCACAGTCCAAGTTGTTCTAGAATCACAGAATCTTTCAGAGCTTTGCTCTGCAGACATATCAATCAATGACTCAACAAGCATTTAAATGCCTCCTACAAGCCAGGTTCCTATAATACAAATACAAAAGCAAGATAGTCTCTGCCCTCCAGGAGCTTACATGCATGTCTAAATTAACTCACCAGGACCTTCACAAGCCCAGGACATGGTTGACTGGAATATGTCCAAGTTTGCATAATTCTGATAAATCTACCAGGACCATTACAGATCAAAGATAGGATAGTCCTACATGACTTTGCTGTCCCACAGGTATTTCCTAATGTCCTGCAGTTCTCCCATTATATCCAAATCTTAGGGATGACAGCAGAGAACCCAAGGTCAATTCATACCATAGTGAAATGTTGATATTAGAGTTACTGTAATTTATGACAATTTGTCCTGATTGATTTCCTATTTCATAAAGGTCAGGTTTTCTGAGAATACTGAGGAACACTTATACTAAAAGAAGTATTAGAAAGCTTACATACTGGTTCACAAATCATACCAATTTACCACTTCTACCAAAAAGTGCTGGAGTTGGATTATGGGCCAAGAATAATTAGACACAAGTGTAGACCATAATATTTCATTAAAATTCAACCAGAATGGACAATTGTAGGCTGGAGCTAATCCTTGAAACTAAGTGCAACTGAAAAAAAAAATTCCTGCTATTCCTTTTTTAAAAAAAACAAGATTTTATCACTTTAATAGTGGTCTAGCTGAGAG
This sequence comes from Notamacropus eugenii, assembly GCF_028372415.1. Lineage (NCBI taxonomy): Eukaryota > Metazoa > Chordata > Mammalia > Diprotodontia > Macropodidae > Notamacropus > Notamacropus eugenii. The sequence continues at coordinate 359,066,339 of NC_092876.1, forward strand.
GCTGCAAATTTTAGAGCACAGCTTAGGAAAGCAAACCCCAATGTAAAGCAGTCTCTGACTCCATCAGGCAGCCATATACATTTCAGCTCATTTTGCATTCATATTAACACTTCATAAATATCCAGCTTCAGTGCATGCTGTCAACATCTCAGAAGTTTTCTAACACTTGACCGAGCCTGAGACAGCTCAGCACAGCTGAAAAATGTTGCTTGTTTTAGTGTCTTCATGCATCACTTGCACACAAGGGATGTAAACAGACAGAGCAGTCCTCCAGCTGTTTTTGTCAAGACACACACATACATATACACACCAAGAAAGGGAACTTTTTGTTTGTTTGTTTCACCCATTTAAAACTATTTTTTACCCTACCCCTCCCAAACCCACACACTCATGCTCATGGCATGACTCAGTGGTTCAGAAGAATTAATAGCCCAAATTGAAATATTTAAGGTAGAGTCAAGGCAAACTATATTTCCTAGCTATATTCTTGACAAATTCTCAATAGGCAAGAATGGTGTCTGTTCTTCTTGCTTTATAGAGAATAGAGTGCCACTAGTCATAGAGGCTCTTAAGAGTGGATCTTTGGCAAGACTTTAATAAGTAAAGTTTGACTTCCCTTCAAGATTCTATCTCTCCAATCTACTGTTCACCCTCATGGTACTGCCCTCTTGGCCAGCCAGCACTGCCAATGAAACTTCTCATCCTGCATCAATTTCATATGCAGAAGATTAGACAGGCATTTCTTAGACAATAATTTGTCTGAAAAAGATCAGGGTTTTTAGCGGACCACATCCTCAGTATAAGTCCACAGTATGGTACAGCCATCAAAAGAACTAATGTAACCTTAGAACATTTTAAGAGAATCGCTGTGTCCAGGACTGGAAAATGGTAGAACCAACACACAAAATTATCTCTGTTATGTCTTTTGAAAAATCTTGTTTAATTGCATCTTATATTGCAGGGAATAAGAAGGCAGAGAACTTCTACAGAGTATTCAACATGAACCTCTAAATTAATTCAGAATGTACTTTTAAACCCCGTGTCTTTAATGTGAAGAGGAAAGCGGGGGGGAAGCCAACGCAAGGTATGATTCAGGAGCAAAAAAGGAGAGAAGCTAAAGTCTTCTAAGACTAAATGGGTGCCTCACACCCACATACCATGAATATAATCTTGGCAAAAAGGGTCAGGAAACACTAGACAAACCAAATAACAAATAATATCACATTCACACAAACATTATATTTTTCCATACTGGAAATGATTTGTTTCAGTATAAAGCAAATCCAAAATTACATTTCTTCAGGTTCTAGATACTGACAAGGTTGCCACCAATGAAAGCATTAGAAGGATTAGTTAAATATCACAGATGGGGAAAAAATGGACACCTAAGAAGCCAGGAGTGTTTGTTGAATCTCCTTTTGGTGTGATTGTACCATGGAAAGCATCCTCCTTCTTCTGTTTCATGATATTCAGAAGAGGTACAAATGGCATGGTTATAGCTGCCAGTAATTATTTTTGCTCTGAGTAAAAATTTACAGCAGCATAGTTTCCTAATGGCAGAAATTTGCCACCAACCTTCAAAGGAGTTTCATGTGTAAAACTCATAAAAATGGAGATAAATCAATCTCTGACACATACAAAAGTGTCACGGTCAGTTTATCAAAGTGAACATTAATCCACAGCCCTTTAATTTAGAAATGTGCACAGTGAATTATCCATGCAGGAGAACTGTTTGAATTCAAATGAATTTTTCTATACCTGATGATCAGCCCAGGAAAAATCTTGCTTTGGGAAGAACATTCCACTGTTCCTAGTACAATTGCATTAAAAAAAAAGTCTCTGAGTTTTGTTGTGCTGCCAGGCATAAATGATATAAGTAAAGAATTCTATTTGCAATGAGTTAAGCAATGTGGGGGAGGCAGCCAGAATACAAGTCTTCCTGGTGATGAAGTGGGATGAAGTTGTTGCTGAAGCCCAGGAGAGAGACAGAGAGAGAGAAGGAGAGAGAGAAGGAAAGAGATAGAGAAAGAAAAGAGAAACAGACAGAGAGAAAAAGACAGACAGAGATAAAGATCGAGAAAGAGAAGAGAGACAGAAAAAGAGAAAGAGACAGACAGTGAGAACAAGAGAGAGACAGAGACAAAGAGAGGAGAAATAGATACAGAGATAGAGATAGAGGAACATAAAGAGCTCTCTCTTTATAAAGAGAGAGACAGAATCAGAATAAGAGAGAGACATAGATAGAGATACAGAGACAGAAACAGAGACAGAGAGAACTGAAAGGTCACCCTCAGATGTGGACAGTTGTCAATGATAGAAAGCAAATACTCTAGCCAGTACATGTCCTTCCTTAGTACCAACATGGTCTGCGCTTTCATCACCTCTCCCTAATTCCAGTACACAGTCTCAGACACATAGAATGTCAGAGCTGGAAGGGACCTTGAAGATTGCCCAATACAATGCTCCAATTTCTGGGTAAGAAAACTGAACCCTGCTGTGGTTATGCAATTTGCTCAAGGTCAATAAGAAGTATGCAACAGAGTTAAGGTGGGAATCCCAATTTCCTGATTCTATCACTTTCCCAGTTAGTTGTCTCACCTATTTCCCTGCTCCAAACCAATCTACACACTACCACCAGATTCATCTTCTTAAAAAGCACTTTCAGCAGTATCCACCATAGCAAAACTGAGCAGGAAGTCCCAGGCAGGCTGAAGCCTCAGCTGCCCTGCAGATATTCAAACATATCAGCCCAGGACAGGAGTCCAGTGGAAGTGAGCAGGACAGGGAACCACAGAACCCCAGGTAACTGCAGCAGCCACTTCTGAGATGATCAGCCCACAGATTAAATGTCTGTAAGTCACTTACTTGAACTTCCAGGAGCCAAGATTGCAGAGTGATTGGTAAATGCTCTACCTCTCCCCTTGTTGACCTTGAAAAACTCATAGAATTTTTTCCCCAGGAAAAACCCTGAAACAGTGGAATCAGCTGACAAGGTAAACAGTCTCTTAGCCTGTGAGGCTAGGAAAATTCTCTTGCTGTGGATGAAGAGGACCAGTGCAGGACTGGAGCTGTCCCAGACAGCCCCACCTCAATGAACCTGGAAGAGACCCTGAGCCCCAGGGGCGATGGAGCCCCCAATCCTCAACACCAGGACCCCAGGAGTGCCTCAGCACAGCCAGGGGACTAGGGAAGACACTAGTGCAAACAGTATTTCACCAAGCGCTGAGCCTGCCTGTGTTCAGGAGAGGGGACCTCCTGTGGACAGACCACTCCTGCCCCACACTTAATGCAGCTAGCTCCAGAATAACCCCTGGGAAACTCAAAAAGACTTCGCCTGGCCTCTGCTTTGGCACATCAGCCAGCCCAGCACCAGGTAAGCTACAGCATTCTAACCTCTGGCTAAAACAACCAAAGGCCACAATACAGAAAACCTCAAGTTCTAAGCACAAGAACAGTGGGACAGAGCACCCTGTTCTCCAGAAGTAGAGATCCACTTTAAAAGCCCAGAAAAGTGCAATCATCATGACCAAGAAGCAAAACAGAAAAGATAAGAACATAGAAACTTTCCATGTGGACAAGGACCAAAACAGGAATACCTAAAAGGATAGCATTGAGACTCCTATCTGAAACTTCAGAAGGGAATATGAACTGGTCTCCAGCCTAAAGAGCATTCTGGGAAGACCTCAAGAAGAATTTTTAAAGCCAAACTAGGGAGTTACAAGAAAAACTGACCAATGATTTTAAAAATATGAAAAAAAGAAGTCACGGAAGAATTTAAAAGGAAAATTGGACAAAAGGAAAAAGAAGTACAAAAACTAACTGGAGAAAATAACGCATTAAAAGGAAAAAATGAACAGATGGAAAAGGAGATGCAAAAGTTAATTGAAGAAAATAATTTGATAAAAATTAGAATTGTGCAAGTAGAAGGTAATGAATCTATGAGACATCAAGAATCAGTCAAACAGAATCAAAAGAATGAAAATATAGAAGAAAATGTAAAATATCTAATTGGAAAAACAACTGACCTGGAAAATAGATCCAGGAAGAAAATCTAAAAATTATTGGTCTACCAGGAAGCCATGATGAAAAAAAAAACCTGGACAATATCTTCCAAGGAATCATCAAGGAAAACTGCCCAGATGTCCTAGATGCAGAGGTCAAAATCATCATCGAAAGAACCTACCATTCACCTTCCTGAAAGGGATCCCAAACTAAAAACACCAAGAAGTATCATTGCCAAATTCCAAAACTATCAAGTAAAGGAGAAACTGCAGTCAGCCAGAAAGAAATAATACAAATATCTAAGGGCTACAGTTAGGCTCACACAGGACCTTGCAGTTTTTACATTTAAAGATCAAAGATATTGGAATATGATATTCTGTAAGCTGAGACTACAACCAAGAATCAAATACCCAGCAAAACTGAGCATAATATTTCAGGCAAGGAGATGGGCATTCAATGAAATAAGGTATTTCCAGACCTTCCTGATGAAAAGGCCAGAGCTCAATAGAGAATTCGATCTTCAAACACAAGTCTCAAGAGAGGCATAAAAAGTTAAACAGGGAAAAAAAAACTGTTATTCAATATGGGCAAACTATATCACTATAAGTTAAGAGGATAGTTGTTAATCTTGAGAAGTGTATACTTCTTATGATATATAAAAGGAATATACATAGATAGAGGAAGTTGGGTATAAAGTAAATGGCATGATAATAAAAATGTGATTTAAGGGTGCAAAGGGATTATAATAAGAGACATGAAAAGGAGGCAGAAAGAGGTAAATTACATCACAGGAAGAAGCACAAAATCACATTACAATAGAGGAAAAGAGGAGTGGGAGATGAGCATTGTTTGAGATTTACTCACATCTGATTTGGTTCAAGGAGGAAACAACAAACTCAGTTAAGTGTAGAAATCTAACTAGTTCTATAGGCCGTAGGAGGGGATAGGGGAAAGAAAAGGGAAGGGAGGCTAAAAAGGAGGAAAAAAGTAGTAAGGGAAAAGGGGAGTAAAAGGGAGAGGGGCTGAAAGAAGGGAAGGAAGTCTGAGTGAGGCAGGGGTCAAAAATTAAAACTATTTTGGAGAGGAAAGGAGAAGGGAGAACTAAAAGCATAAACAAGGGGAAAGGGAATGGAGGGAAAGACACAGATAGTAATCATAACTGTGAATGTGAATGAAATGAACTCTCCCATAAAACAGAGATGGGTAGCAGAATGGATTAAAAACCATAATCCAACAACATGTTGTTTACAAGAAACACATTTGAAACAGGGGCATACACACAGGGTAAAGGTAAAAGGTTGGAGAAGAATATATTGTACTACATCTGATGTTAAAAAAGCAGGGGTAGCAATCCTAATCTCACACAAAGCAATAGCAGAAATAGATCTAATCAAAAGAGATAAAGAAGGAAACTATATCCTGCTAAAAGGCACCATAAACAACGAAGTAATATCATTACTTAAGAGATATGCTCCAAGTGGTACAGCATCCAAATTCTTACAGGAGAAGTTAAGGGTGTTACAGGAAAAAATAGGCAGCAAAACTATACTAGTGGGGGACCTCAACCTCCCCGTCTCAGAACTTGAAAAATCTAGCCTTAAAATAAACAAGAAAGAAGTTAAGGAGGTGAAAAAACTCTGAATAAGGTAGACATGATAGATCCCTGGAGAAAATTGAATGGGGATAGAAAGGAATATACCTTTTTCTCAGAGTTACATGACACATATACAAAAACTGACCATGTACTAGAGCATAGTAAGCTCACAATCCAGTGCAGAAAGGCAGAGATAGTCAATGCATTCTTCTTGGATCATAATGCAATAAAAAATTATATGTGATCAAAGGCCATGGAAAGATAAACCACAAATTAATTGGAAACTAAATAATCTAATCCTAAAGAATGAGTGGGTTAAAGATCAAATCATAGAAACAATCAACATCTTCATTCAAGAGAATGACAATAATGAGACAATCTACCAAATCTTATGGGATATTGCAAAAGCAATTCATAGGGGAAGTTTTACATCTTTGAATGCCTACATGAATAAAATAGAGAAAGAGGAGATCAAGGAATTGGACATGCAACTGTAAAAGCTAGAAACAAAACAAATTTAAAACCTCCAAGTAAATACCAAATTAAAAATACTGAAAACCAAAGGAGAGATTAATAAAACTGAAATTAAGAAAACTATTGAATTAATAAATAAAACTAAGAGTTCGTTCTATGGAAAAACTAATAAAATTGATAAATCTTTGGTCAATTTGATTTAAAAAGAAGAAAACAAAATTGCCAATATAAAAAAATCAAAAGTGAACTCACTTCCAATGAGGAGGAAATTAAAACAATAATTAGAAAATACTTTGCTCAACTGTATGTCCATAAATTTGACACTCTAAATGAGATGGTTCAATACTTTTAAAACACATATATTGCTCAGATTAATAGAAGAGGAAGTTCAATACTAAAATAACCCATCTCAGAAAAAGAAATTGAACAAGCCATCAATGAATGCCTTAGGAAAAAATCTCCAGAGCCAGATGGATTTACAAGTGAATTCTATCAAACATTTACAGAACAGTTAATTCTATTATTATATAGACTATTTGAGAAAATTGGGAAAGAAGGAGTCCTACCAATTCTTAAACCAGGAAGAGCCAAAACAGAGAAATAAAATTGTAGACCAATTTCTCTAATGAATATATAGATGCAAAAATTGTAATGTTAGCAAAAAGAATACAACAACTTATCATGAGAATAATACATTATGATAAGGTAGGATTTATACCAGGAATGCAGGACTCATTCAATATTAGGAAAACTATCAGCATTATTGATATTATCAACAACAAACCTAACAGAAAAAACATGATTATCTCAATAGATGCAAAAAAGTTTTTGACAAAATACAACACCCATTCCTATTGAAAACACTAAAGAGCATAGGAATAAATGGAACATTCCATAAAATGATAAGCAATATCTTCCTAAAACTATCAGCAAGCATTATATGCAATGGGGATAATGCATTTCCAATAAGATCAGGGGTGAAAACAGATGTTCACTATCACAACTGTGATTCAAAATGGTACTGGAAATATTACCTTTACTAATAAGAGAAGAAAAAGAAATTGAGAGAATTAGAATAGGCAAAGAAGAAATCAAGTTTTCACTCTTTGCAGATGATATGTGTTATACTTAGAGAATCCAAGAGAATCAAAGGCAAAGTTGCAGGTTACAAAAAAAGCCCAGATAAATCATCTGCATTTCTATATATTATTAACAAAGCCAAGAGCAAGGGATAGAAAGAGAAATCCCATTTAAAGCTACAGTAGACATTATAAATTATCTGGGAGTCTACCTTTAAAAATAAACCCAGCGACTATATGAACACAATTACAAAACACTTTTCTCACAAATAAAGTCAGATCCAAGTAAGTGGGAAAACATCAATTGCTTGTGAGTAGGTTGAGCTATTGAGCTACTATAATAAAAAGGACAATTCTACCTAAATTAGTTCAGTGTCATACCAATCAAGCTACCAGATAATTATTTTCCAGAGCTTGAAAAAAATAATATCAAAATTTATCTGGAAGAACAAAAGGTCCAGAATATCAAGGAAACTAATGAAAAGAAATGCTAGGGAAGGTCACCTAGACCCACCAGATCTCAAATTGTATTATAAAGCAGCAGTCATCAAAACTACTTGGTACTGACTAAGAAACACAGGAGTAGGCCAGTGGAACATGTTAGGTACTCAAGACACAGTAGTTAATGAATATAGCAATCTACAGTTTGATAAATTCAAGTATCCCAGATCCTGGGATAAGACCTAACTGTTTGACAAAAATTGCTGGGAATACTGGATAACACTGTGGTGGAAACTAGGCATAGACCAATGCCTGACACTGTAGACAAGAATTAAGTCCAAATGGGTACATGATCTAGGTAGAAAGATTGATACTATAGACAAATTAGGGGAGCAAGGAATAGTGTATTTGTCAGATTTATAGAGAATGGACAAAATTTTGACCAAACAAGAGATAGAAAACATTATGAAGTGCAAAATGGATAATTTTGATTACATTAAATTGAAAAGTTTTTGCACAAATAAACCCAGTGCAACCAAGACTAGGAGGGAAGCGGAAAAGTGGAAAAGAATTTTTGCAATTGGTGTCTGTGATAAAGGCCCCATTTCTAAAATATATAGAAAACTGAGTCAATTGTACAAGAATACACGTCATTCCCCAATTGACAAATGGTCAAAGGATATGAGCAGGAAGTTTTCAGAGGAAGAAATTAAAGCTATCTATACTCATATGAAAAAATGCTCTAAATCACTATTAATCAGAGAGGTGCAAATCAAAACAACTTTGAGGTACCACATCACACCTATCGGATTGGCTAACATGACGAAACAGGAAATTGATAAATGTTGGAGCAGATGTGGGAAAGTTGGAGCAATAAATAATTCGTTGTTGGTGGAGCTGATCCAACCATTCTGGAGAGCAATGTGAAACTATGCCCAAAGAGCTACAAAAATGTGGATACCCTTTGATCCAGCTACACCGCTTCTAGGACTATATCCCCAAGAGATCATAAAAATGGAAAGGGTCCCACATGTACAAAAATATTTATAGCAGCTCTCTTTGTGGTGGCAAAAAGCTGATAATCAAGGGGATGCCCATCATCTGGGAAATGGCTGAACAAGTTGTGGCATATGAATGTAATGGAATACTGTTGTGCTATAAGAAATGATGAACAGGAAGACTTCAGAGAGACCTGGAAGATTTATATGAACTGATGCTGAATGAAAGGATCAGAACCAGGAGAATTTTGTACACAGTAACAACCATAGTGTGCAAGGAATTTTTGTGGTAGACTTAGTCCTTCACACCAATGCAAGGACTTACAAAATTCCCAGTGGACTCTTGAGGCAAAATGTCTTGCACATCCAGAGAAAGAACTATGGAAATGGATCACAGAATGAAGCAGACCATTTTCTCTTGTGTTATGTTCTGTTTTGTTTTGTTTCATGGTTTCTCCCATTGATATTAATTCTTCCATACAACATGAATAAGGTAAAAATATGTTTAATAGGAATGTATGTGTAGAACCTATATAAGACTGCAAGCTGTCTCAGGGAGGGAGTGGGAAAAAAATAAAACATTTTTTTTAAAAAAATCACTTTCAACATGTAACACTTTTTTCACAAACCTTCAGCGATGTCCCACTGCTTACAGAATCAGAGACAAACTTGTTACCCTGAGAGGTAGCTTGGGGAGCTACTGGCTCTCAGACTTCCCCCAATAGTAGAATCTTCACTTAAACAAAACTTTGGAAGCACCTTTGCAGTACAAACTTCTAAAATTATTATTTTAATACCTATTAACAAATAATAAAAGGTTCATTAAAAAAATATAAAAAGGACATTCTAGAGTTTCTTGTTGCACAGTTTGAGAAACAATGGTGTAATAGATGGGGACAGTGGCTGGGATTTTGCCTTAGGAAATTATTCCATCATTCATTCATGCAATTTGACCACAAAATAAATTTTATTTGGCCAAAGGAATTTCCTCACTCTTCTCCAAATAGGATGCTTTCACTTTTGTCTCCAGGTCTTTGTTCAAGATGGGACCCCAAACTGGAGTGTTTTTACCTCTCCAAATCGTGCTCTCATAGATCTGTAGCTGGAAGGCACATTTTACAGATGAAAAAACCAAGGTCCAAGGAAGATAAAAGCATGGGGTCACTGAAATTGTAAGGATCATAGGGACCTGAATCTGGGTTCTCTGACTCCACAAGCATCCAGTATTCTTTCTACCCTACTGTACTGCCTCTGTTAAAGCCTGCTTCACATCCTAGCTTTAGATAACTACTCTGTCCTACTATGATCTTGTCTGGTTCTGAATTCTGATAATAATTAGTATCTGTATTGATTATACGTGAGGAAGTAAGGCAAACAGACCTGGGATGGATTTCATTGATACAGGGAACTCAGTGAGGAAACTCCCTCTGCCAGTGTACATCAGTGCATGCTCTCCAAGATATATTTATTATATAGTGACTTATTTTATTCTTCAGTTGTTTTATCTATGAGTTTGTTTTCCAAACAAAATTAAAAGTTGGGAATGGGGGAAGCTTCATGTCTTAGTGTTGTGTCTTGATCCCCAAATGTTTGTGCTTTCTTCTTTAAAGATAATTTCCAGGAACTCTTAAAGGCTAATTAAAGGGTAATTAATAGAGTGCTAGGCCTGAAATCAGAGAGGCATAAGTTCAAATCTGGCTTCTGATACTTAATAGCTGTGTGATCCTGGGAAAGTTACTTCCTTTTTCTTTACAGTGATTAGTTTTCTATAGTCTTTCAAATTTATTTTTCTCTCTGATATTATCATTAAATCATTTTCCTGGTTCTGCTCATTTCATTCTACATCAGTTCTTAAAGGTTTGTTTTTTTTCTGATTCCTCTGAAATTATCTACTTCATCCTTTTTTTTTTATAATACAGTAATATTCCATTGCATTTATATGATGCAATTTCTTTACTTCATTCCTTAGTGGGATACCCAATTAGTTTCCAATTGTTTTCTACCATGGAAATAGCTGCTATAAATATTTTTGTATATATAAATTCTTTTCTTCTTTAATTTCCATTATTTTTACTTTTTAAATTTATTTCATATTTAATTTATGGGCTAAAACAAGTAATCTCATAATACAGTGTATGATTGCACATGAAACTACAAATCTATTACATACAGCTTGCTATTCCTTTTAAATATATAACAAAGTTATAATGTAAAATCTCTTCTTTTCTTTTTTTCACTAATAATAACTAATAAAGTGTCAAAGGACCAAAGTTTGGTAACTTTCTAGGCATAGTTCCAAATTGTTTTCCAGAATGACTGGATCAATTTGAAGCTCTAGCAATAGTACACCTGTTTTACCACAACCTCTCCAACATTGTCATCTTTGCCATTCTGATAGGTATGAGGTGGAACCTCAAGATTACTTTAATTTGCAGTTTTCTAATTATTAGTGATTTAGAGCATTTTCCATATGATTATTGACAGCTTGCATTTCTTCCTTTGAAAACTGCCTGTTCATATCCTTTTGACCAACTGTCTATTTTGGAATGTTTTTTCATCACATCTTCTTAAATAAATGCATTAGAGGTTTGTTATAATCCTAGACTCCACAGGACAGGATTCAGAAAAACAGTGTATGTTGGATGACATCAATGGGAATCTAATTACTGAAGTGCCAAAAAGATTTCATTATAAAGGAATTCCTCCTAAAAGACAGTCCTGAAGTATGGAGTGCATATTATATTAAAATTTTTGTTGGAAAATCAACAATCATTTTTTGCATTCTAAGGAATGCTTTTCCCTAGACCAATATAATTTCAGGGTCAGTCACATTTAAAACAATCTGGTCACCCTACCCACAGAAGGTGTGGACCTCAAAATCTACTTTCAATTCTTTGGATTTTGAAACATGAGCAGATGGTGGGGCATAAAATAGATAGCAGATGAAGGTACCATGATGTCTTATCCAAATGACTAGGGTTTGTAAATCAGCCTTCTTCCTTCAGTTTTCATTCATTGTGCACAGCTGTGTTCTCTGGGGACCATACATAAAAGGCAAGGCAGGCAGAGTTGGAGAGTTAGAGGAAAGTTCTGGTGGGTGAGTGGACATCTGTGAGTTAGATCATATGGTTTCTACTCAAATGAGTAAGAGTTTACTAATTCATTTTTTAAATAATGTATTAATAAATGTTTTTTTCCTTGTTCTTGTTCTTTAGTAAGCAGAAGGAAATTTGACAGCTAGCTGACAAAGGGGAGAAATCCTGAGCTACTCATTTTTCCTATCCAAGAAAATAAGGCTGTTGAGGTTTTGAGAACCATTCTATAGGTATAAAGACCTACTCCAAATATATGAAGCAGCCTTATCAACTGGATAGACCATGGAACTTTAAGCCAGGAAACCAGGCTCCATCACACATTTATTAGTCTCTATTCTCCTTGATGCCTCTATGACATTTGGTGGTTTTTTCCTTCTTTCTTGAAACACTTTCCTCTTCCCTTGACTTCTGTCGTTGTCTTTTTATCTGTCAAGCCCTTTCTTCTCTTTCTCCTTCATTCCTTCTCCTATATATCTTTTGTTGAATTGGATTATATAGGATTAGATTAGATTAAATTGATATTTCAATGTCTGGTTCTCTCCTATTCATCATTTACCCTCTCTCCTAAAGAGATATTTGTCATCCTTTCCCATAATTTAAATTATTTTCTTTGTTCAAATGATTTCTAAATCTATACCTGTAATTCAGGGAATTTCAGTCCCAGGTCCCCAACTCTTGATCATATCTGTTATCTCCACCTCAATATTACTCATCATCTTTACTAGAAAACCAGGTCCTTGATCAAAGGTTAAATAATCCTAGCCATTTTGAGCATGTCATTTCAACACCTTCAATCATATTTCCTCATCATTAAAATTAAGATGTGTAGTTCATGGTCTCTGAATTCGCTTTCTCAAAATCTGATAGAGATCTGTGATAGTACACTGTATTTGTCACAGTTATTGAAACCTGGAAATTCTAATATTGATTGTTCATCTTTTATATTCTTGGCTGCCTTTCTTATTTAATCAACTCAGGTTCAGAAATCTAGTATTAACCTTGCATCCAGTACCTGCCCCATACTAGGAAGGCTTTTCTTTCATAATGGCTCTCCCTTTCCATTACAGTCACAACACAGGTAAGGCTCTTGCCCTGTGCTACAGGGACTCTTGCAACATTATTCAAAAATAATGTCTCCCTACCTAAAATATATTGGACAGAAGTAAAATATCTAAATGCTTTTCATTGAATTGTTCCATTCTCAACTCTACAGATGACCTTGATGGTATAGTTGGCAGGGATTAATAAACTGATAAGTAAAGGGTGGAAGAGGAGGGGAGAGGAGTCATTTTTTAAGTGAATAAATTTTAAGAAATAAGGACCAATAGAAAATTTTGCTTAAACACCTTTTTTGACATTTTTGCATAAACAAAAGCATTGTATCTAGAATAAAATGAAAAAAAATGTCCAATGGAAAAATAAATCATTGTGTAAAAGATATCTAATTGAAGTCTTTTTCTTACTTCAAAATCATAAAGGCAGCAAAAATGAATTTTAAAAAATGAAATCACTTTCAAAAAATAAAATGTTTTTGATCCTTTTAAAAGATATTATTGGCACATCTAAATCTCTTCTCTCCTCACCCTCACCATTGTTGATTTTACAACAAAAATTCTAATACAATATGCACTCCATGTTTCATGACTGTCTTATAAGAGAAATCCCTCTATAATGAAATCTTTTTGGCACTTCAGTAGTTAGATTCCCATTGATGACATCCATCATACACTGCTTTTCTGAAGTCTGTCCTATAGATTATGGGGTTATAACATAAAGAAGAACTCTCTTTTGTATCAAAAAACAAGGAGGGGGTACCTAAGAATAACAAACTAAAACATTGTCCATGACTGAAAACTGCTGTCCCACTCTGCATCTGTAGTTTACCTCCTCTCTGTTCAGGGTAGGGGCTGGAAAGGGATGTATTTTGTCAGATGATAGTACAGTGACATTTTTTTCTTTTACAACACAGTTTCATTTTCATAATACCATTCAATATATATTGCAGTAGAAACATAACTGGACTTGAAATCAGAAGATCTGGATTCAAATCACAGTTTGGCTTCTTACTCCCAGTGTGACTTTGGGCATGTCATTTCAACACTCTCAATCTTAGTTTCCTCATTATAAAAACTAAGGTGTGAAGTTCATGATTTCTGAATTCGCTTTCATAAAATATATGACACAGATATGTAGTAGTATACTATATTTGTCACAGTTACTGAAACACAGGAATTTTAATATTGATTTTTCATCTTTTACGTTCTTGGCTTTCTTTCTTGTTTAATCAAATATCAGAGCTGGATTTCCAGTGTTTGTGGGGAAGATCTACGGCTGGGCAAGGAGACTTGAAGAGTAACAAGGGACAGTCAGCAAGATCAGCCAGGTTTCAGAAGCAGAAAGAAAAGTGACAGGAAATTAAAATTAGAGTTATTATTTTCTCTACCTTCCTCATTTTATATACCAAAGGTTTATAGGGCCAGACCTGGTCCAATATTCTCATTTTATAGATAAGGAAACTGAGTTCCAGAGTATTTAAGTAACTTGTCCAAAGTTATGCAAATGATACATAGCAGAATCCAGATTTGAACCTCTGTGATCAAATCTAGATATCAGTTCACTGGAGTGCAAGTTCTTAAAGAAAGGAATTAAAGAAATTGTTTTTATAAACAATGTTTTAACAGTCCTAAAATGTATGTTTCAGATACCAAGGAACTGAAGGTGTAGGAGAGGTACTGAATAAGGATGCCTAGAGGCAATTAGGTGACAGTGGATAGAGCACTGGACTTGGAATGGAGAAAACATAAGTTTCAATCAATCTTCAGACATTTACTAGCTGTATGACCCTAAGCCAATCAATTACTCTCTGTCTACCTCAGTTTTCTTATCTGTAAAATGAATATAATAATAGAATCAACCTTTCAAGGTTTCTGTGAAGATCAAATGAGATATTTTAAATTACCTATAAGAGTACTTGGCACATAAGTAGGTAGACATAAGTAGTGAAATTATTTGGAGAAATTAGAAAATATCAATCCTTTCCCCCTTCCCTCTTCTCTTCTTTCCTTTCTTCTTTTATTCCTTCCTTCCCTCTTTCCCTAATTCCCTCCTTCCTTCCTTCCAGAAGATGAACCAAGAAATTAATTGCTATAAAAACTAGCCCCAGTCCAATGACAGGTAGTGCCTAAATAATAGGGTGTGCCTAAATATGAAACATGAAGGGGAATATCTGCTTCTTATACCTACCAAAAATTGAATGACAAAGGAATAATGTAACACTTAAGTCTCACAAGACTGGGTTCAAGATGTGTATTGAATTATTTGCTAGACCAGGCAGTATTCTAAAAATGAACAAATGTATATTTGTGCTCAGAAAAATTATGAAATTTAAATTTTATACAAGATTCAAGAATCTATCATGCTACAAATGCTTCTGGTAGTCAGTGATACCTGAAACAGCATGAAAAACAGGAGAGCTTCTACAAAATTGGAGAAGGGCAAATATTGCCCTGATTTTCAAAAAAGTGAAGAGAAACAATCTGTCAACTATAGGTCAGGAAGCTTGACTTTGATTCCTGGAAAAATTCTAGACCATTAAAAAAGAGAGTTGCTGAATATCTAAAAAAAGAAAGTGCCATTTAAGAACCAATATGGCTTTATCAAGAGTGATTTATGCCAGACTTACCTCATACCCTTTTGTGACAGGATTATTTAACTGATACAGGAAAGGGATGTTGTGGTCATATTTAGGTTTAAAAAAAAAAAACTTTAAAATACCTTATGCTATACTTATGGAGAGATAAGGATCAGAAGATAAGGGAAGGAGGGAAAAGGTACTTATCATAAGACGCATACTTTACAAATTTTATCTCATTTGATCCTCACAATAACCCTGGGAGGTATTATGCCTATTTTACAATTAGTGAACTGAGGCAAATAAAGGCTAAATGACTCACCCAGGGTGACACAGGTAGTGAGGGTCTGAGATCAAAGTGGCATGAACTCTCAGGCACACCAGGCATCTAAGATTGGCCATGTGAGGTTTAATACATTTTATCAAAGACCTGGATACAAGCATAGACAGTATGATGATCATATTTGCAGCTAACATAAAATGGAGAGGGATAGTTAAAATATTAGTTAAGAGAATAGTTAGAGTCAAAATCCAAAATCCTCTTGAGAGGATAGATCATGGGGCTAAATCTAGTAAGATGGAATTTAACAGGAATAAATGCAAATAGTCTTGCACTTGAATACAAAAAAAAAAAAACCTTCCTAAGGATAAGAGAGAAGAAACAGAGATAATGTTTGTTCTGAAAAAGATTTTGTAGCCCTAGTGGATTACAATTTCAATATGAGTCAGCAGTGAGACGTGTCCAAAAAAAAGGTTAATTTCTCTTGAGCTGCTTCAACAGAAGCAGAGCTTTCAGGAACAGGCAGGTGATAGTCCTCCTGCACTCTTGAGAAAGATATTGATAGCACAGAAAAGTGTCCAGGGGAGGTAACTAGAATGGTGAAGAGCCTTGAGCCCATACCATATGTAGATTGGTTTAAGGAAATGGGAATGTTTTACCTAGAGCAAAAAAGGTTCAGGCAAGCATGAACGATTAGACCGTTCTCCCATCATGACCCATTATGTTTTCAAGATCTCTCTAAAAGGAGGGGAAATTTGGTTCCTCCAAATTTAGTCAGTTAGTTCTCTTTTTTAGGACAGTACAAGGGATGGTGAATGCACACTCACTCACACGTACACACACACAGAGACTCGCACACGCACATGCACACACATCCACATACACACACATACCAGTCAGACCCACACTGGTAAATCATGGAAGAAGGCTCTATCAATGAAACATCCTTCAGGAGGTCCCAAGGGAGATGTTCAAATCTTCCAGAGATATGCTCAAAGTCCCAAAGACTCTCTACCCTGTAAAGTCATCAACCTAATCAGGAAATTCGCTTTATCAAAGCCCAAATTTATGCATACTTATATTCACATATTTATTGAGTCACTGTCTCAGAAATCTATCACAGAAAAACACAGTCTAGATGGTAGGCAAGTTCTTTATAAGTGATGCAAGCCCTTTTGCTGCAGTTAGACACCATTTAATCCAGGCCTTCTAGGTCCTCAAGGACAGTCCTTTAACTGAAACCAAATTTCACACAACAAATCCCCTTAATAAAAGGATTTTTAAATAAAATAAAAGTACTAAAAAATATCAAAAGACTTAAATAAAAGGACTAAATGTTATGCCCTCTTAACTTTTTTCCTCTGCTTAAATTACCTAGGTGCTTTTATGTAAATAGCTAGGGTGGATATTTAATATTTTAACAAAAAAAATTATATTTCTCTGCAAATGCTAGAAAGTCATTCATTATTTTGGAGTTTAGAGGACAGCTGAGAATGGGGAAAGATGATGAATCCATCTCTCATGTGCTGCTGTGTGTTCTTGGTGAATCAATAAGCCTTTTTTTTTAACAAGTCAAATTTTGAGTTATTTTTTTAGAAAAACTTAAATCTTATACTCAACACTCATTTGGGTATCTGGCATCTGATCCAAATGTATCACAGCAGATGTGAAAGTAGAAATGAACAATAAAGTGACTTTGGTAGTTCTATGACCATCTGAATTATAATCAAAAGGGCTGGCATTGGCATGTCTCTAATTTAATTCACATTTCAACCCTGGCCATGGTCATAAAACCTGAAAAGCTGCCTTTTTATTTATTAAAGTAGAAAATCAAATAAATATGAATATAGAAATACTCAAGAACACAGCACCATATTCTTTGTTTTATTTTAATTTAGAAATATGATAACCTGGCTCCTAAAAAAAAATGTATTTTCTAGCTTTTCCAGGGCTAAGTAAAATGTGTACACAATCACCTCATCAGTTAGAAGATCTTTGATTTTATCAGTCTGAGGAGCTTCAGTTATGGAAACTATCTCCCCTAGATTAGAATATAACCTATCTGTGTCTTAGTAGGTAAGTTATATGACGTTGCTTGACTATTACTTATAAGAAAAACTGTAACAAAATTCATATTTTATTGCAGAGTTCTTTTTCCTATTCTTTGTCTATTGAATTTTTTCTGCTTGGTGATGGTTAAATTAATAACAAAAGAAAATTAATTGAGAAACAAAAAGAGGAAGGAAGGAAAGGAGTTGGAAGAAGATAGAAATCACACAGAGACAATATTTGAACCTAGGACTTCCTGACTGCAAGTCCAGTGCTCTATCTATTAGCCCATACTCCCTCCTTCTTTATGCTTAGTGGACTCAATGAATATTTAAGGAAGAAATGAATGGACAAATGGATAATGTACTACGAATAAACTGGAAGGAAGTGCTTGCGGTAAGAAAATGGTATTTTATGACCCAAAACGTGGGCAAACTTTGTTGTGCCCTAAATGATACAACTATCTCTGTCATCATTCACAAGACAAAGTTATTCCTGTATTGTTAAATTCTAAAACCCTTTTTGTCTTTTAAAATAAAATCTCTTAATGCCTCCTTAGCACTTAAAATGCAACAAGGAGTTTTCATTGGAAGGTATTCATTGGTCATCCATTTGAGTCAGCCACTCTAGAAGGTGCTGTAATTTGTAACTTCTTTGAAAACCAAGCATCAGTTGTAACATAGGGAAATAAGTGTTATTACAGTAATCTGATGTAATGATAAACTAGGAAAGAGCAAGAAAGACAACCTTGCTAGAATATGCAGGTTTTTTCTATCCTAATATATTCAGGTAAGGAGATTACTAAAATACATGCCTTTCCCCTCTCCATTATTCTGATGTCCTTTTAATATATGTTCATATTTCAGAGTACTATTAGAGTAAATGACTAGAGCAAAAAGAGGCCATTATAAGCATATTGTGTTGAAAAGGTTTTTTTTTTTTTTTTTTTTTTTTTGGTATGTGTTTTTCCTTTAGTATTAAAAGGCTGAAGTAATGAACTTAATAGTTATGGCAAAGAGTGGCTTCCATTCAAAATTTATTTTTTTTCAGCTGCTTATAAACTCTGTTCAAGTGAATTATTTCATCTTGAAATTTCACATGGTCATTCTCAGCTTCAAAGGTGATTTGTTGTTGAATTTCCACACAGCTTGCATTTCTAGCTCCAGGTATTTGATAAAAAATGTTTCACTCTGGAAGTCTGGATAAAGGCAAAGGCAGAGGGAAAGGAAAAAGTAATTTGTTATAATCATAAACTAGACTTGTGTTTATTAGTCAATTAACATGTATTTACTAATAGTTTACTATGAACCAGGAATTGTATGAGGCGCTACGAATAGAAAGAGCAAAATGAAACACTCATTGTCCTCAAGAAGTTTACATTTTATAAAGGTAAAGAAAGGTTGGGGAGGGGTTTGTCAAGAAATAGATTCTTGATATTTGCTTGGTAAAACTCCGTTCTGCTACTTTACAAGTAACTTGGAGAAAGTTTATGCTGCAACTATGTTCTTTTGCTCTCATGATCATCAACATCTCAAAGTTTTCCCATCTGTCAATGAGAGATACCTGCTACAGAGCTGGAAATAGATATGACATGATATATTTCTATCTCTCAGCCAAGTGGCTGGTCTGAGAAAGGCTTCTCCAAGAGCACTGCATTTGGAGCCAGCAGGCTTCCATTCTAATACCCTCCCTGCTACTGATCAGCTGAATGCCTTTGGCAAATACCCAAGTGAACTTCAGTTTCCTCATTGGTAAAAGAACAAAGATGATATCTATCATTTTAAGATTACTGAATCTAGCATAAAAAACAGGAATCTTTTTGTCTTTAATAAACATGTACAATCCTTCCCAATTGAAGTCGCATAGTTTATAGGAACATAGAAAGGGAAAGGACTTCAGACCTAGAAAGTAAAGCTAGATGGTGCAATGGGACCTGGAGTCAGGAAAACCTGAGTTAGAATCCAGTCCGAGACACTTATTAGCAGTGGCATCCTGAGCAAGTCACTTAACCTCTGTTTGTTTCAGCTTACTCATCTGTAAAATGAGAATAATGAGTAGTGCCTGCTTCCCAGGGCTGTTGTCAGAATCAAATGAGATAGTAATTATAAAACACTTAGCACAATGCACTATACAAATGTTAGCTATTATTATTAATAGTCCAACACAAGCTCTCCCCACCATTCAGAAGATGAAGAAACTTGACTCTGAGGAAGTAAAGTGACTTGCCTCAGGTCCCACAGATGACAGGTACCTACAATACAATATAAATTCAATTCCTTTGACTTCTTCCGTTGACCTTCACTCCCTCCTGGATTTTAGCTGGTTGTTCAGCATCTACCCCAGAGACAAAGAACACAGAAAGGATCATTGCTCTCCAATGAGGGTTTTAGTTACCAAATATGGAACTTTGGTGATTCTCCTCCATCCTGGAGCATTTTATTTGCCTAAAGGGATACTCAGTTATTTTAACTTTGGCAAGAAGGGTGGGGGCTTTGGAGAATTCATACCTGAGGGGTCTTCATTTAACCTGATTTCACTCACAAGGATATAGGTTCACTCTCCACCTGTTGAAACTTCCTAAATAACCTAGGCAGGTTGCTTAACCTCTCATGGTGTGATGTTTAAAAACTCCAAGAGGCATAATTTCTGAGTAATTAATCATTTTATTAATCAAGTTAGCAATAATTTTAAAAGAGTTGATACTCCCTAGAATACCAAAGATCCTTCATGGAACCAGCTTAGTGCTTCTATGCCTTTGGAAGTGTGCCTGTACCTGAGGGTGGCAATCAACTCTGGTTAAAAAATAGTAAGAGAGAATGAATATTATGATGAGAGGTGGACCTATTCTAGTGAGGAGTTGGGAGACATGATTTTGATCATGTCCTTTATGTCCAAAATCACCCGCAGTCTTGGACAAATAAATCAAAGAATTTATCCCCACCCACTATGCACAGAGGGATTCATCTAGGTAAAATGGTCTGGGTGGGATAAATTTTTGGCAAAGATTAGTAATGTCCTTCAAAGGTTGAGCTTCAAACAAGGAAATAGGACAGAGAAAAAGCCTGGAATCTTCCCCATAATTGGTTATTAACAATCATTTCTTTCATTGTCCTAAATCTCCTCAGCTGTAAAGTGAGAAAGCTAAACTGTAGGATTTCTAAAGTCTCTGCCATTTCTTAAGCCTAAAAAAGATGGCCTGAATTTTTGGCACACCAATAGAACTTGGAATTGTAGCACTAGACACAATTAGGACGTTCATGGAGTATATTTCAGGAAAAGAGAAATCAGAGTCGCAGAATATTTATCACTGGAAGTGATCTTGAAAACGATCTGATTCACACACCTTAATTTACAAGAGTAAACTGAGTTTCAGCCATAAAGTAGAAATAAAACAATCATTTCTTAAGCATCTACTATGTTCCAGGCACTGTGCCATGTTGTTGTTTTGTTCAGTTGTTTCAGTTATGTGTGACTCTGGGTGACCCTATTTGGAGTTTTCTTGGCAAAGGTACTGGAGTGATTTGCCATTTCCTTCTCCAGCTCACTTTACAAATGAGGAAACAGACAAACAAGTTATATGACATGCTGAAGGTCACACAGCTAGTAAGTGTCTGAGGCCAGATTTGAACCAGATGAATCTTTCTGACTTCAGGCCTGGCACTCTATCTAATATGCCAGCTACCCTCATTTAATCCTCACAACAATCCTGGGAAGTAGGTACTCTTAATATGCCAATTTTAAAGTGGAGGAAATGGAAGTGAACAGAAGTTAAGTGACTTAGCCAGAGTCACGCATACAGCCAGTTGGTGTCAGAAGCCAAATGTGAATTCAGATCTTCCTGACCCTATTGATCATCCTTCGTTCTCAGGGAGGACCTATGACATCAGGAGGGTGATGTCTTGATTTGCAAGTGAATCAGATTTAAGTGAGTAAGACTGTGCAAAGTCATCAGCCTCACTCTCTCCTCCAGTGTCACTGGAGTCCAGTAGTGAGACATAAGTCAATACAGCTGGCAATGGCCCCAACTCCAAGCCTAGCACTCTAGCCACTATACCACCCCAAGTACTAATGGTAGTAGTGGTGGTAGTAGCAATAGCAGTAGTGGTAGTAGTAGTAGTAGCAGCAACAGCAGCAGCAGCAGCAGCAGCAGCATTAGCAGTAGCAATAGTAGTAATAGTAGAAGTAGGACTATAGCAGTACTATTTCTAGAAGTGATAGTGGTAGTAGTGGTGGTAATAGATTTCTGTTTTGGTTGTTCAGTTTTGCCCAACTGATTACTCCATTTGAGATTTTCTCAGCACAGTATCCTAGAGTGGTTTGCCATTTCCTTCTCCAACTCATTTTACAGATGAGGAAACTGAGGCAAACAGGGTTCAGTGACTTGCCCAGGGTCACACAGTCATTAAGTGTCTGAGGCCATTTGAATTCAGGGAGACAGTCTTCCTAACTCCAGGCCCAACACTCTATGGACTGTGCCACCTAGCTGCCTGGTAACAGGGATTCTGACACCAAGTCCAGTGCTCTCTTCATGATAGCACATTGCTTCTCTATCCCCTTTTATTGGCAACCTATCTGGGGGCTAAGTTAAAAAAAATAGCAGTGCTATTGACAAAATGGAGAGAGAAGTCACTACTGATGGAGTAAATCTTAATGGGGAGTTCCACAGAACTCACCCACTCAACTTGAAACCTTAAGGGATCTCTGGATGTAAGTGACCTCCTTCCTAAGATCACTTGGCATCAGATACAACTGTCATATCCATGTGTACATGGATCAAATTGTTTTGGAACCAATGGAGGTAAATAAGGGGAAGGAAGACAGTCATCTCTCTTGAAAGCTGACGCTGAAGAAAGAGCTGAAGCTGCTCTTTCATTTTCTCATACAAAGTTAGTGTTTTGCAATGCTTTTCATAACCTAGGGCAGTATTCCAAATAATGAGTCATCAAGATGATGGATAGATATGGATACAGACACCTCAGAAAACTTTTAAGGTCCTCAAATGCCTGGGTGTCTGGAGGCTGAATAAGCTATCAGAAATACATTTGTGTTGGTTCAGGGTGGGAGTGCATATCATTTTTAGAGTAATTTAATGTTTCTCAAAGCTGTTATCACTGTAAACTGAATTTTATTTGTCCATAGAACATACCTAACGTAGGCAGACATCGGTGGAAGTAATACTTCTGCTCAGTTTTCTAATATGTGCATAATATATTGGAGGAACTGCAGAAGCTAGGTACATTCTGCTCTGACATTCTGTTCACTATGTGACCTTAAATATGTCACTGTGCCTCAGTTTCCTCACCTACAAAATGGAAATAATAATATTTATGCTATCTACCCTACAAGATTGGGAACAAAGTGCTTTATTGATCTTGAATTACTAAATAAATGTGAATTGTCTTTACTACCATATCATTATTATTGTTATATTATTAAATATTATATTGTTGGATCATACCATTGTTACTCTAACTTGAAGAAACTCCTTTTAGGGAACGAAGAGGGTGCTTCTGGTTATACATTGCTGTGCAGGCTGCCAGGTACAAGGGTCAACTGCTGCTAATTGTGATGGTTAGTTTGGATGTAGGGCACCTGTTTATTGAGGAACTGAGCTGAGACCAACCATTCATTCTCTCCAGACCACTGAGCAGCTGCTCAGCTACTAATGGTTTTCTCTCTGTGCTGACCAAGACTGGATTCAAACCAGCAGTGACCTTTGCTTTCTGTGCCTGTAATTAAGGATGTCTGCCATCCCCATAATCCAGTTTCAAGCTTGATTAATTTTCATAATTACAAAGTACATTTCTGCAGCTGTAATAAGGGAAGGACTGGCCCACAGAAATGCGAGAGGGCCATGAAGGCAAGAACAAATAACAACAATAATACTTCACATTTATTTCATGTTTCATCAGTATTTTTCTAAGCACTTGACATTCATTATCTAGTTACTCCTACTGACTTTCTGGGGAAGTACCACACACTTATACTCACATTTTACGTCAGTCTATGATACAAAAAGAGGAGTAAATTATCCCATGAGTCTTGTTTCATAGTTCACAGACCTAAAGTGAGAAAGGACAGAGGTGTCCCACAATGTGAGCCCACAACCATCCTAGTGGAGACTGAAATAGATTAAGGTGAAATTGGGAAATATTTAACCAAATAAACAAAAATACAATAGGACATAGATAATTTTAATAGGTAGCTTTATAATATACAGCCACAGGGATGTTTATGCCTGGTTTAGTGGGCCCTGTTTCTATTTGAGTGTGATACCAACACTCTAGGCAATTACCTAAGACCTTACCTTAGTCACATTGGGCAACTGAGTAGTAGAGTGGATAGAGCGCTGAGTTTGGAGTCAGGAAGACTCATCTTCCTGAATTGAAATTCAGCCTCAAATGCTTCTAAGTGTGTGACCCTGGGCAAGTCACTTGACCCTGTGGGTCTCAGGTTTCTCATGTATAAGATGAGCTGGAGAAAGAAATGGCAGACCATGCCAGAATCTTTGCCAAGAAAAGCCCAAATAGAGTCATAGAAAGTCAGATATGACTAAAATGACTGAACAACAAAAATAAGTTGCATTAGACCACTGACCTGAGAAGTACTGTCCAACCCTCTCCTAAAATGATCACGGAACTAGGGCTAGAGAGGACGTCAGAGGCATCTAATCCAACCCCTTTATTTTACAAATGAGGAAGCCTAGTCCCAGAGGTGATAAGACTTGACTGATGCCACACACTTAAGTGGAAGAGGCAGGGGAAGGAAGGAGAGAACCCATGTTCTCTGCCTTGAAATGCAAAATCCTTCTTGCTGCTCTCCTTTGAGAAAAGAATGATAACAAGCCCATAGCTCTAATACACAGATGCAGAAAAAATGCAGTGATCTTAATTAATAACCTCTTTGGAAGTAGGCAAATTAATGACCCATTTTATGGGTGACTCATACTAATGGCCCTTGCATTTCTGTTGGGTGTACCAGTTAGCCACAAGAGAATTGAAAAATTACCTGTGACCAGGGTAAAGGGTTATTTACTAGAAACTTTGTTCATGACAAATTAGAAATTACTTCTTTGCCTTTGGATTTTATTAGCTGAATAAGACCCTAAGGAAGGAAGTTAAAAAAACTCCCCAACACCCCTCCCTCCTCCTGCCTTCCCTATCAATCATCTCTAATTACAAAGAGACAAAAATTTTATAGAAATGCATAAGTCTTAGGGACTTTGAGGGTTATAAGTTTGTCTTTTATGTGATGTAACAAAATATTCTTCTCAGTAGCAAAGTACCCTAAGGGGGAGATAGAAGTTAGCACAGTGCCAGGCAAGTCAAATCACTGCCACAACCTCAACTAACATCTCCAGTCAGACCATAATAGGGACATCCCAGGACTCTGAATTTGAGAATCTTATGAACCATCAGAACTGCTTCTAGACTAGCCCCCATAGCCACCATTGAGGGGAAAAATCATTGTGGGGGGCTCCTCATCTTTATCAGCACCAGTAACATCTACTGACCAATTACCACCAACAAGTAAATTGGCATAGGACCCCCAGGAGTGGTAAACACTGACTATACCACTGGTCCTGCTTCCCACTCAGCCCTCATCAACATCATCTAGGGAAGAAATTCCTGTGGAAAGGGAGCCAACCATTCCCACCAACTGCCTCGTACAAGGCAAACAAGCCATCCTGGCTGAAGTTGCAACAGAAAACAGTATGTGTAAGGCAAATCAGACCACCACTACCACCTTGACCACCATCTCCCCTTCAGACCCTGGTGGGGATAGCTCAGGATCCTGAAGCCAAGAGTTTTGGGAATTGCAATGCTTCCAGCACAGTGTCTTCTGGCATCATCCTTACCAGGATGACACATCTTGAGGAGATACAGGCTGGTAACTGCTCCTTCAAGGGCTATAGTCATAGCTAATGAAGACACAGAATAGAAAATTCTTGCCACCAAAATCCTTGATGCAGTCAAATTGGTCTATATCAGGAACTGATATGATTTTATCAGAAGAAATGACATTAAAGAAGAGGCATTACTGCCTGCTTTGCTGCTGGACCCTATGGACCATGAAACGCTTCCATCTGACTTGTAGCTGAAACTTTCTCTTTGTGTTGTCTCTCTCATTAGATGGTGGGCTTTTCAAGATTAGGGACTGCCTTACTTTTCTATGTTTTATTCTCAGTGCTTTGCACATAGTATCACTTAATAAATGCTTTATTCCTTCATGTCTTTATTAATTCATTCATTTATCCATTCATTCATATCTTCTCCCTCCAGTAAGCAGAAAGTACTTCCTGAACTTTGTTGATTCAGACCCACCCTCTATTCAGTGTGGCAACGCATCAGCAAGTTATTGAAGAATATATTTAGCAACAAAAGGAATCTTCTAGGTTCCATCAAGTCCAACACTCCTCATTTTACAGATGAAGAGACTGAAACCCAGACAGCTCATAGGAACACAGAGTTAGAGCAGGAAGGGATGTCAGAGGATATCTAGTTTAACTTCATTCTACAAAGGAAAAAATTGAGGCCCAGAGAGGTTAAGAAACTTAGCTAAGGTCATACAGACAGAGCCAGAACCTGAACTTAGGTCCTTTTACTCCAAAGTCAACGTTTACTTATTGATTGATTGATCAATTGATTGTTCTTTCCTTTGAACCAATCAATCAGCAATCTTTTATTAAGCTCCTACCACCTGCTGAGGATACAAAGATTAAACAGTGTCTGAACTCAAGAAACTTACAAGAAACGTGTATATGCATGTATATGTATATATGTATACATATGTCTATGCACACAGCTGTCTACATTTATATACTGATATATGTGCACACACTTATATACACATATATGTATGCATTACGTGTGTGAATATAAAATATATACAATTCATATAAATTTAAATAAAAATATATTATTTAAAATTTAAAATAAAATATGTGTAGACATGTATATATGTATACATTATGTATGTGACTATAAAGTCGATACAGGGTGACTTAAGGGATGGGGTAACTACAGGCTGGAGAGATCAGGAAAGGCTTCAAGCAGAACATGGCCCTTGAGGCTGACCCTCTGACTCTAAGTCGAGTGCCCTCCATTGCTACAACATCACGGGGTAACTACTATGCTAACTGATTATTCCAGCTGAGACTTAGTTTCTTCTTCAATTTTGTTATTTTTAAGCTTCTTAATGAATACATTTTCATAAACATGGCAACAGACTTCAATCTTGGAATATGCAGAAAGTGACCATCCATGGAATAAATTAATTGCAGTGGAAGCTAATCACATTGCTTTAATTGGGTCTAAATCATATTATAACCATGAATCTCCAGTTTCATCAGATTTTACTGAATGCTAACTATCCTCTTCACATTCTTTTAAAGAAATGATGTGACCCTGTGTCCTTGTCACAGATTGGGCAATCATTCCACTGAACCTCACTGCCATCTCCCAAACCCTCCCCAAATTTGAAAAATAAAAAATTCCTTTTCTTATATATTATCCCCCATTGAGTGAGGTGAATAAAATTAATATGACTAAGTTAATACAGCCAAAGTGCAATATTTAGATCACCAAATGGTTTAGGAAGACCTGAGTTTGAGTCCACCTAGTGGGTGACACTGGAAGTCACTCCCTCAGGCTCAGTCTCCTCATCTATAAAATGGGGAAAATAATAGCACTTCCAGCCCAGGTTGTTACAAGGATAAAATGAGATAACATTTGTAAAGCATTCTGCAAACCTTACAATGCTATGTGTGTGTAAACTCTTGTTTCTTCTGTCATTGGAGGTGGTGGTAGATAGACAGCTGACCTCAGAGTCAAGAGAACTTACATACGTATACCATCTGTGTGATCCTGAACAAGTAAAGTCACCTCTAAGTGATCCAGGCAACTCTCTCAAACTGGAAGTGGCAAGACAGGGGCTGACCTGCACTCATGAAGGAAGTTGGCGCACAGAAGATCCCTACATGGATGAATCCACAGAGCTGGTCCGCCTGCCCCTTCTCATGAAATGATTGCACTCTACCCATCCTGCTTCCTGTTTCTCCACAACATTCACGCATTCCCCCTCAACTCTGTCTCTCTCTGTTTCTGTCTGCTTCTTTCTGTGTGTCTCTATCTCTGTCTCTCTCTGCCTCTGTCTGTCTATCTGTCTCTGTTTCTGTCTGTATGTGTGTCTGTCTGTCTGTCTGTGTCTGTCTGTCTGTCTGTCTGTCTCTCTCTCTCTCTCTCTCTTTCTCTCTCTCTCTGTCTCTCTCTCTCTCTCCAGGTTAGTCTCCACATTATCTCATCCTTACCCCCAAATCACTCATCTGTTCCTTTATTGATGTTGTTTCTTGGACCAATATGTATTTACCTTCTTAGTTGCTTCCTCCTATCCAAATCCTATCTAATCTTCAAGGACCAAAATAAGTTTCACTTCCTCCATGAAGCCTTGTGGACCATTCTATACATCCAGTTCTAGTCTCTCTCCTAAGTCAAAGAGTCAAAGTTACACATACATCCCTAACTTTTTTTTTCAAGATAGATGTCCCATAGAAATCTCAAACTTAACATATTTTAAAACACATTATTATCTTTTTCCTAAAATGAATCCTTCTTCCAGATTCTCCTGTTTATTTTTTCAAGAACTCCACTATCCTTCTAGTCACCCAGGTTTACAATCTTAACATTTTCCTTGAGTCTGCACTCCCTCTTACCCCCACATATCCAGAATATGTCATATATATGTATGTATGTATACATATATGTTTGCATATACATATATATATGTATTCTTTTGTTTCTCCCCATATGATCATGATCCTAGTTTAGGCCTTCATCATCTCTCTCCTGGACTGTTGTTTTTTTTTGTTTTGTTTAGGTAATCATGGTTAAGTGACTTGCTACAGGGTCACACAGCTAGTAAGTTTTTGAGGCCAGATTTGAACTTAAATCCTCCTGACTCCAGGGCTCGTGCTCTATCCACTGTACCACCCAGCTACCCATGTCCTGATCTATTTCAATAGCATTCCTATTAAGCAATTAATCTCTTCAAATGTCTCCCTCTCCAATCCATCCTCATCATTGCTACTAAAATGATTATCATAAATGATTTGTGACGATGTCACATTTATAACCAATAAATTCCAATGGCTCCCTATTGATAGGAACAAACATAACCTCCTTGGCCTTTTACAACACTTCACAACCAGGCCTTAATGACATTTTCCCACCTTTATTCTATAGCATATTGCTCCCCTTTCTTTATTCTACATCCCAACCCAACAGGCCTTCTTACTTTTCTTCACATTCTACACTCAATCTCCCACCTACACACTTTGACATTGGCTGTGCCCCATGCCTATTTAACTTCCACATCTTAGAATCCTCTATTTCCTTAAAAACTCTGCTTCTATGTGAAGACTTTCTTGATCTTCCCCAGCTGCTAATGTCCCTCTTCACACCTTGATAAATCACTTTGTGTTGAATATATTTATACATTATATACAGATAATGTTTAACATATACACATGTGTAAACATATATTCAATACAAAAGAAATTTATTATATGTAATAGATTATACATAACTATATGCTTATATATGATAAATACAATATAACAATACACAAAATTACATTATGTAAGATAGATACATCTATACTTATTAATGTGTAATTTGTTTTTTTCAAAATATTTAGGTGAAATTTTATAACAACAACAAGATACAAACAGATGATAAACTACAATTTCTCAAGGCATTATAAACATTTTGCACATTTGTCTGTCCTCTCTTTTAGGTAAAGTACTGTTTTGATGACATATAACAAATATGCAACTAGAGAAAATTATTTCCAGACAATTTATAAAGGAGTTAGAGTCTTCTTGTAAACATCTTTTTCTCCAAAAAAGGAACTCACAAAATGTATTACAGGCCAACTCTTGGTAATGCACATGCAATAAAATTATTTTGAAGACTCTCTGGGTTTTAAATTTTAAAATTAACATTTATATCTTTCTAATGATATTTAAGTTCCTTGAGGGTAGGGTCTGTTTTGGTTTATATCTTTGTATTCTCCAACACCCAGCACTATGTGTAGAGACACAGTAGGCACTTTAAAGATACTTGCTGATTGATAGACTAATTGATTCTACCCTGCATTGGGCTCACCCATCAGTGATTCCTAGAGTATTTAGAATGAGAAGAAACCTTAGAAATTATCCAGTTCAACCTCACTTCTCAATGAAGAAATTGACAGTTGGGGAAGTGAGATGACTGACCTAAGGTCATGACAGTACTAATTAGCAGAGTTAGCTTCTGAATCCAGATCCTCTGACTCTTAAGTTTCATGCTTTCTTCATTCCATCGCTGTCTCTTTATGCTCTGAAGTGCAGCACTTACTTCTCTGCTGTCTTACTTTATTCAGTACAGCAGAATGACCTGCTACAAGACCTTGAAACTATTCATTCAGGATAATTTAAGTGCCTACAAATAAATAGGAGCTAGGTGGCCCAGTAGATGGAGCATTGGACCCGGAGTCAGGAAGGCCTGAGTTCCTATCTATCTTCAACACTTACAGTGTGACCCTAGGCAAGTCACCTAACTTCAGTCAGCTTGTTTCCTGGGCTGTAAAATAGGGATAATAATAATGCCTACCTCCAAGGTATGTTGTGAGGATCAAGCAAGATTTTGTAAAGTGCTTAACACAGTGCTTGGCACTTGGTGTTCAGTAAATGCTTATTTTCTTCCTTTCTTCCTTTCCTACTAAGTTACAGGCACTATGCTGGGTGCTAGAGATACAAAGTCAAAAATGAAACATCCCCTGCTGGAAACAACAGGAACATAGATAAGTCAATACAAAATACTTAAGAGAAAATACCAACTAACTTCTACAAGAAAGGATACCAGAAACCTAGAGGATTAGAAAAAGCTTCTTATAAAAAGTGAGACTTGAGCTGAATATTAAGGAGAGTTTTAAACTGAGAAGAAAAAATATTCCAGTCATGGAAGGAGGAGCAGAGGGTGCAAAGGGCCAGAAATACGGGAGTTAAAATGTCATGTGTGGGAAACAGCTAACAGACCAGTTTAAATGGAACAGAAAGGGCATGAAGGGAAATAGTATGAAATAATCTTGGAAAGATAGATTGGAGTCAGATTGTGAAAAGCTTTAAATGGCAATCGGAGAATTTTGGCCTACAGCCATTTTGGAGCTACTAGAGCATCTTGAGCAGATGAGTGACATGATCAAAAATGTATTTTAGGAATATAAATTTGGCAGCTTTCTGAGGGGAGAGATTAGCAACAAGGAAGACCAATGAGGAGGATTATTAAAACAGCCCAAGCAAAAGTTATAATGATCTAAACTAGGGTGATAGTCACCTAAGTAGCAAAAAAGAAAAGGATGTTAGAGATGTTATAGAGGTTCAAACAATGAGATTTTACAACTTGGTAGTAAGGGCAGTAGTAAGGAGCAAGAAAGAGTCAAGGAAGTCTCCTAGGTGGTAAATCTGAGCAACTACAATGAGGGTGATGACAATAAAATAGGGAAGTTAAGAAGAGGGGAAATTTGGGGGAAGAAATATAGTGAATTCAGTTTTGGACATGTGGAATTTAAGATGCATATAAGATATCCAATTGGAAGTGATCAGTTGAGAGATGGGAATGGAATTCAAGAGAAAAACTGAGGCTGAATATATAGATCTGGAAGATGCCTACACAGAGGTGATAAAGATCCAAGGATATCACTAATAGAGAAAAATAGCCCAGGACAGCATCTTGGCATACACCAACAATAAGGGTAGGGAAGGCATGATGATCCATCAGAGGAGACTTATCAAGCTGGGAAGAAGAGAGCCAGGAGACAAAGGCTGGCATGAAAACCCAGGGAGGATGGACATTGAGAATAAGGAGATGCTCAACAGTGTTAAATGCTACAGATAGGTCAACAAGGATGAACACTAAGAAGTAGCCATCAGATGTGTCTATAAAAAACTTTTGGTAACCTTGGAGATATGTTTAAATTGTGTGATGAGATTAGAAACCAGATTACAAAGACTTGAGAAGTGAGTGAAAGAAGAGAAATCAAGGAGCGTAGGCAGTTTTTTTCTGGGATTTTGGCTATGAAAGGGAAGAGAATTATAGGAAGATAAGTTGAGCAGATGGTAGGGTCAAGTGAAGGATTTTTGAGCATAGGGAATACTCCAAATGCCCAGCATGTGTGTAGGCAGCAATGAAAGAGCTAGTGGAGAGAAACTGAAAATTAGGGAGAAAGAGAACAGGAAATGATTGAAAGAACAAGTTCTCAGAGGACACCATAGGGGATGGGATCAATTGGGCAAGCAGATAAAACAATCATGGAAATGATAATAACTATAGAGCTACAGGGGCTTTTATAGATGAAGAAGTTAGGGCTCAGAAAGATTATGGCTTGCCCAAGGTCTCACAGCTAGCAAGTGCCCAAGCTGGGTTCTGAATCCAGGTCCTCTGGATCCAGATTCAGTGGAGTTTTTTTCTTCCCTCAATACGATCTGCTTCTTTTCTAAGAAAATAGACTACATTTCAGAGACAGGACCAATGGAGGGAACAAGAATTAATATCAAGAGGCTTTGGGATATCAAATAGGGGGAAAGATAGTTACCAGTAAATGCCTTCAATTTTCTTTTAATTTTAATGAAATTTTATATATATATACATGTATATACATATGTGTATATATGTGTATGTATGTGTTTAAACATATATCTTTTCTCTCCCTTTTCCCTTCTCCCCCATTCCTATGTATGGTATACCCTAAGGCTCTGTTCTGGATCCTTTTCTCTTTTGGTGATATTATCAGATCCCTCTCTCCTCAACATAGGTGACTTCCAAATCTATATGTCAAGCCCTTGTTTTTCTCCTGAATTCCAATCACAATTGTATATTGATTATTTCCAATTCTATGACCTATAGGCATCTTAAACTCAACATGTTGAAAACTGAATTCACTATATTTATCTCCAAATATCCTCCTATTCTTCTCTTGTTTTCTCAAGAAAATAAGAAAAACAAAATTTCTGTTGCAAACATGTATAGTCAAGCAAAAAAAACCTATATTCACCATATTAAAAAATGTATGTGTATAGATATATGTATCTATACACACATATATTTATGTATCTACTACATATACCAATATATAGATATTATACAAACATGTTTGTCTTTGTCTGTAACCAGGCTATCACTTCTCTGTCAAGTGATGAAAAGCATGTTACATCATGAGACCTCTGGAGTTGTCATTGTTCATTGTGCTAATCAGAATTCCCAAACCTTTCACGTTATTTTTTACTTTACAACACTGTTGTTATTGTATAAATTGTTCTTTTGGTTCTCACTTTACTCTTCATCAGTTCCTATAAAAGTTCTCACGTTTCTCTGGCACCATTCTTCACCTCATTTTTCATATACTATAATTTGTCCAGCCATTCCTCAATTGATAGGCATTCCTATCAGTTCCTAAGAACTACTATGAATATTTGTTCTACGTATAGGTCACTTTCCTCTTTCTTTGGTCTTTTGGGTTATATGTCTTGTAGTGGTATGGTTGATTCAAAGGGTATACACAGTTGAATAAATTTTTTGGATGTAGGTCTCAATTGATGTTCAGTGATGAGAACCTGTTCACAATTCTATCAACAATGTGTTCATGTACTTGTTTTCCCAGAGACCTTTCAGCATTTGTCATTTTCCATTTTTTGTAAATTTTTCCAATTTGATGGGTATAAGATGGAACCTTAAAGTTGTTTTAATTTTCACTTCTCTGTTAGTGATTAAGATCATTTTTCCCCATAGGACTATTACTAACTTAGGACAGCTAGGTGTCACAGTGGATAAAGTATCAGGCCCAGAGTCAGGAAGAGCTGAGTTCCAATCTGGCCATAGAAACATGCTAACTGTGTGACCTTGGTCAAGTTGATTAACTCTGAAATGTCAAAATACTCCACTATATTTGCCAAAAAGAAAAACAAAAGACAGAAACAAATGGGGTCATGAAGAGTTGGACGTGACTGAAAACTAC
The DNA here is from genome assembly GCF_028372415.1 of Notamacropus eugenii. NCBI lineage: Eukaryota > Metazoa > Chordata > Mammalia > Diprotodontia > Macropodidae > Notamacropus > Notamacropus eugenii. Next base: position 359,100,032 of record NC_092876.1, read on the forward strand.
TGAACAACACTATTTATAGCTTGCATTTCTTCATCTGAAAACTGCCTGTTCACATCATTTGATCAGTCAGGGAATGGCTATTTTCTAAGTAAAGACTGAAGTAGAGAATTCTCTGCTAAAAGGAAAGAGAGAGGGGACTGTGTCACTTTATTGAGGAGAAAAGAAAGATTGGTAAATTCCATCTTCTGCAGGAGGCCTTTTCTGCCCCTTCCTTCCCCCTATTGCTAGTATCTTCCCTCTAACATTACCTTCCATTTATATCATATGATACATGTATATTGGGTATAAAAACTTTTTGCATGCTTTCTCCTCCATATCTCCAATGTGATTGTTGTTTCGTTATTTTGTCATGTCTGATTCTTCATGACCTTATTTGGGGTTTTCTTGGCAAAGATATGGTATCCACTTAATTCTCCCAAATCTTACCTTTGGCTCTAAGAAGCTGTAACATGCACAGCAGTCATACCCTGGTAAACCATCTCAGCAGACAGGCTAAACCAGGTTGAAGGTAACCAAAAGGGCTGTGAATCTATTGGTGTCTGTCTCAAGCATGTGAATACTTTCTCCAGCAGAACGAGCAGATGAGAACAATTTGTTCCAATGGTCATGAAGGCAGCTGAAGCAGGCTCTGTGAAATACTTAGAGCTTCATCAGACACTGAAGATGCCAACGTCATTAATGCCACTGCATCACAGACATGGGAGACAGCCAGTGAAAAGACAGAGTCAGAAAACTGAGTGTCATGTGTGAGGAACAACAAAATGACCAGTATAGCTGGATTCCAGAGTAACTAGAGAAAATGTAAAGGTAGAAAGCAACATATTGGAGATGTGGGGTGAATATTCAGTGAGGAGTAAAGGATGATATTAAGGCTGCACACTAGGGTGACTGGAGAATGGTGATGCCCTCAACATTAACAGGAAATGCATATAACAACAACATTGGGAGGTAGGTCAGGACAGTGAGAATAGGTCTGTTTTGGATATGTTGTGTTTGAGATGTTTCCAGGACATCTGGTTCAAGATGTCCAAGAGACAGGTGTGAAGTGAGACTCAAGATCTAGAGAGAAATTAGGGCTAGAGAAATAGCTCTGAGAATCATGTGCATAAGGAAAATAATTGAACTCATGTAATTCAATGAGGTCACAAAGTGAGATAGTATAGAGCCCATAGTAAATGCTTAATAAATGCATACTGAATTTAATTAAATTGACTTCCTTGGTCCTGAATTTCCTCATCTGTAAAATGAGGGTGTTCAACTAGATGGCTTCTAAGGTTCCTTCCAGCTCAAAAATTTTATGATCCTAATTAGTGGGCATTAATGACTAGTGACGAGTATAGGCAGAGGCAGGTTTTATAACTGACAGATGGGAACTGTCTTCTTAAGTAACTTAAACCTTTTCTTCGTTCGGCTGGGAAGCCTGCAGAAATGTATGGTTCTTTAGAGGCTAAAGATTTGGCTAGACTAGGTTTGCAGTTGGAACAACATGCAAGCAATGTTTCACTGCTATTTTAGATCAAGATTTTTGCTACAGATGGTGAACAAGACCCAAGTATTACAGACAGATGGCAAAATTATAGTGGACTTGCTTTCCATTAAACTTGTATATTTTGTCCCTAGCACTAAGAACAAAAACAAAAGGGTAGATCATGCAGCCCAAATGGGGCAAAAACCAAGAAAGCAATGGAGATATAAACAGTAGAATAAACTACATGTTGAAATCAGTTAGAAAATGAATCCATACAGTGAAGAATTAGAAATAAAGTAGGTGCCCGTTGACTTGGGAAAGTCTGAACAGGTTGTGATTTTGTTGTTCAGTCATTTTTCAAAGATGTCCAACTCTTTATGTTTCCACTTGGAATTTTTTCTTGGCAAAGTTACTGGAGTGGTTTGCCATTTTCTTCTCCATATACAAGTAGCAATACTCCAAGAAATAACAGGCACTATGAATATAGAGAAGCAATAAAAGACTTATAAGAACTGATGTAAAATGAAATACACAGAATCAGGAAATCACTATGCACAATGATTAAAACAAGGTAAACTGAAAGAAAAATAACAACAAAATAATCAAAATCGAATGCTGCAAAATTCTTTGGCCAAGTCTGCCCCCCCCAAAAAATGAGAAGAAAACTTTCCCCTGTTCTTTTCAGAAATAGAGAAACCAGGATGGGGATCACAGCTTATAAGATCAAACATTTTTCTTACATGGTAAGTTTTATAAATTTTTTTTCCTTTTTTTTAAAATTATAAGTGATGACTCCCTGGGAAGATATTGAATGACATAGTGGGAAATGTAGGTAAGGTCTAAACAAAAGATGATACAAATTCATCTTCTTTTAAAAAGAAGGTAGCAAATCCATAAAATTCATGTCAGATTGTGGTAAGAAAGACATGTAGACTGCCATTGGACCATTAAAAGCCATCTATTGATAAAAATGCCACATAGGTGGCAAGAAAGTGCATACATATGTATATGTGTGTGTATGAATATATATGTACATCTATACATACATGTATATATATTAATATATAGCTTTTACATAGCAAGACCACATGGGCCCTTTCCTATTAGATCCTGATTTTCTCCTGTGCTGTAAACATTACCTAAGAGTTGGCCCTGATGGTTTAGTTTGCAAGTTATGTGAAAAAAGGACAAATGCATGAATCTGACTCCAAAAGCGGAACTCAAAGCAGTTCATCACCTTCATTTAATTAGGAGCAAGAGCACAGGACAAGAAGATAGATAATGAATTAGAAAGAAGTCAGAGGCAAATTCTCACAGTTACAGAAAGTTCTCATGTGACTATGTCCTCTGACACTGGCAGTCTGGAGAGGTCTGGGGAGGGCAGAGTCACAATACTCACAGGACCTGCCCTGCTGCGACATCTCAGGTAGCCTTTAAACAAGGATGCTCAGGCTTCAGGACTCTTGGCAAGTAAAAGAAAAAGCAAGCTGGAAGTCGCAGAGCATAAACTGAGTCTCAGGTGAGAATATTTCTTTATACATATATATATATGTATGTATATATAAAGTGTGTACATATATATAAAGCGTATATATACTTTTTATTATAATAGTGAATAAGTGTTTGAGGTATACTGGAGTAATAGATGAGCATGGCGACTGCTCTCTAAGCTGTCCAGGCTTCTTTGTATCATAGGTATGTATATATGTGTGTATAGTATTATATACGTATGTGTATATGTGTATTGTGTAACTGTGCATACACACATGCCAAAGTGACTCAGTCAAAATCACAGGCTGATGTGTATGCAGCAAAGGTGGCACATGAACTTCTATCTCCTGAAAAAAAACCACCTACTTAATTGATCATGTCATTGATATTTGTTTATATATATATATATACACACACATACACACACGCATGCATGTGTGTACATAGGCGTGTGTGTGAATATACACATATGTATATACCTAAGTAAATACGTACATGCATACGTGGTTATTTATATATGTGTGTATATATACATATATATGAGCTCTTTATTATGTATTGTTTTATTCTTTTTAATGGAATTGTTTTATTCCTATCATTCGAAATGTCGTGCTTCTATTGAATCGTTACACAACCTATGAATTCAATCATATTGAGAACTCCCGGATGAAGAATGCCTTCTACCTGATCTTCAGCTTGCAGATACAGAGACTTGTTAGGAGATATTGAGAAATGATACGATTGTCATAGGGTTTCATGGTCAGTCTGTATGACTTCATGGCTTCATAGCCAGTCAGGAGCCCAGAGATGAATCTAGGGGTTCCTGACTCTGAGAACAGTTTTCTCTCCACCCCATGGTGTGGCATTTCTGTTGATTCTATACAAAGACTAAAACACTCTGTACAGTCAAGTTTCCATTATACCTCAGTCATGTGACCAGTACTCAATGACATGTGGAAGATTTGGGAGAAGGAGGTGGAGTTTCACCAGAAAGTGGGGTTCAGAGCTCATCAGGTAAATATGCGCTAACCATACTCCATGGACTGGTGAGATGGTGGGTCTAGTCAGAAGAAGGAGCTACAATAGAGAAATTTGCCCTGTCTCTGGGAACCATGGAGAACTTGGCACTTCTCACAGGGCTTTTTATACTTTTTCTACTCATGAACCAGTCAGCACTTCTTACACTGTGGGTGGTGATCCCGTGGGGTTGTCACCCACAGTTTAAGAAGCCCTGCTGGGTCTAGCAGTCCTACTAAATAGAGTGAGGTGCATGATATCATGGGGGAATATGAGACTTGGCAAATGCCTGATCCTTCTTCTGAAATAAGACTAGGATAGTGGCAAATCTAACCACATGATGAATACACAGAATGTGTTAATACTGATTGAATTAAAAAGAATTTAGTTGTTTCTGAGGACCAGTTAGAGTGATCATATAGTCAACACTATTACTCTTAACCCTTCTGCTAGGACCTGTCCTTTCTAAACTTGTCAGTGCCACCATTTTTTTTTATGTAGTTTGCAACTTGTACCTTGTCTCTAATAACAACGACTAGTGCTCTATACGTACCTCTACTCTTCTGCAACCAGTCTCACCTCCTTCAAGTGTTCCCTAAATAACTAGGTTAAAAAAACACAGGTAAACACTAGTAGCAAATACCATTAGTTTCTTACAAATACATACGTATGTATACACACACATATATGTGTATGTGTGTATACAAATATAAATATATATGTATATACATATATACATATATATATTTAAAAGGACGTAGGATAGCCATCCATAAATATAAACTGCCATTAAGGCCCATTGTCTGATTTTCATTAGGTCAATCTTAATTTTTTTTAGGATTCAGACAAGCAGGCCAGTATTTTTTGTCATGACTGTGGCATGGGCAGAACAGACCTAATCAAAAGCTAAAAACAATTGTTCAGATACACGTATGCCCACAAGGTCAAGTTCCAAATGAAATTAAGTTAAAGGATATTCTTCATTTTCCAGGAAAGAGGCATTTTAGGTCACAGGCAAATACACACACAAAAAAAATTTAAAAAAAACACTTGGAAATCAAAATTAAATAAAGAGACAACACATTTACTGAAACAGATGGTAGAAGAAAATATGAAAAACTGTAATGTAACTTTTTCTTCCTAAGTTGAGCCTTTGCAATTTTGAATTGCTTTAAGCAAGCTACTTTCAGAGGACTAAATTTTAGGCACATTGGAATTATAAATGCGCCTCTCTGCATGCAAAAATTGAATAATTTGAGACACAATTAGTTGCTTGACCTTATAGCCTATTGTTGATTTCCATTGCCACAATTTAATGCCCTTTGCACTTTTGCCCCATAAAAACTAACAAAACTGAGCAGAGTGCCTAAAACAGTCACTTAACTTGAGAATTACTGCCATGACTATAACAGCAGTAAACACTGTGGTTGCTGCTAGAACAAATTTTTTACGGGGAGGTTGGTGTGTGTGTGTGTGTGTGTGTGTGTGTGTGTGTGTGTGTGTATGTGTGTGTGTGTGTGTGTGTGCGTATGAGAGAGAGAGAAAGGGAGAGAGAGAGAAACAGAATGAGAGAGAGACAGAGAAAGAATCAGAGACAGAGAAATATAGAGAGGAAGAGAGCGGGAGAGAAAGGTGGAGAGAGAGAGAGAGACAGGGAGAGAGAGAGAGACAAGGAGAGAGAGAGCACTCTGGTTATTCTCCCTTTTCCTAAATTCCACTGATTTAAATGATCTTTCTTGACTTTAATGTTCACAAATTCAAAGAATAACTTGGACTAGAGGCTGGGAGAAAGAACTAATTAGTTGGGTTTTTGTTTTTTATTTTATTGTTCAATTATTTTCTGAATATACCTTTGGTCCCATGAGCACCTAGTAATGGTTGATACTTCAAGTGAAGTAGATCCAGAGAAGGACACATGAAGGCATTAGAAATAAAAGCATGAACTGGATCATGGAGAGTAAATGGGCGTGGCTGCATCTGTGGCTTATTTCTTGATTCTTTATTGGTAATTAAATTGACATTTGTCTTAATTCCTTCTCTACCATAGTTAAAAATAGACGATAGACAACTAATCCTACTACTCAGCTGTATGTTTATACCTTGTCATCTACTTCCTTCTACAAATTTTCATTTATCTAAAGAAGAATATGGCTAATAGCAAGATATCTGCTGCCCCTCCCCCTTCATATTATTGATAAGGAAAATGAAGGATGGAAAGGATAGATTAAGATTGTCCATGAGCGAATAAATTGTAAAAATATTCCTCATTCCAAAATCATGTGTTCTAAAATCCAGATATGAACTGCTACTGATTTCCAATCCACTTAAACAAGCTTTTCATAAACTCCTACTATGTTTGAGCACTCTGCTAGACACTGAGGATACAAAGGCCTATCTCTCTTTTCAAAATGTTCCTTCATAATATCTAGGCCATGAGGTAGCCAGGAGATTCAATAGATAAGAGCACTGAGCCTGGAATCAGGAAGAACTAGGTTCCATTCTGGCTTTAGACACTCGCTAGCTGTGTGGCACTGGGCAAGTCACTTCACCTCTGTCTTACTCAATTTTCTCCACTGTAAAATGGGAATCATAATAGCATAATAACCCAGGACTATTGTATTTAGCAACATGTAGTTAAATATTCAGTATTTTCAAAAGCATTTAGCACTACTAGGCACTTAATAAATACTTGAAATTCTTGCCCCTCCACCAGTCATATATTTACAGTGTTAAAAACAGAAGCTTAGAGGTCTTCTGCTAATAGATGGAAGGGATTTGGGGGAATCACCTGTTCTAACACCTTCATTTTATAGATAAGGAAGCTGAAAGTTAAAGAAGTTAAGGTGATGTCACAGGAATAGATCTAAAAAATAAGACAAATCTTTTCCATGTCTTTTAATAGTAACAATCAGTTGGGTTTGAAAACATTTGTGCTAAAACCACAATTCAAGAGCAAAAGATAATATTAGACATTCTGCAACTTGAATTTTACTTCCTGGCATATGAGGGAGAAAGATTATGCAGCACCTGTAGTCTATTTATACTCTGTACTACACTACTTATAGTATTTGGGCAGATCTTAATAATTAAATATTATGGATAGGAATACATTAGTGCCTTGAATTTATGTATGGTAAGAAAGGTATTCCATGAGAAAATCATGGCCTTGCTGCTGTATGATTCAATAACTGTCACCTTGGTACCAGCTTAAATGATGAGATTTTTAAATATTCTGTGGTACACACAAAAAAAGTCATCTATTATAAGAGGCCATAGCTTTATACAAAGTCTGCTCTAATGAATTCAGACCTCTTGAGCTCGGAGGTCTATTGTCTACAGACAGGCAACCTGTAGACTATGTACTGATTTCTAGCACCCCCAAAATCCACTGGGCAAATCACTTCTCAATTTCCTTAGCTGACAAATGTTAATTCCTTGATCCAGGTGAAGTCAGAACTTGGTAGGAAATTAAATCCATTGGGGAAAGATGATGCCAAGGCAGCATTGTGTAATGACAAAAACATGGATCTTAAAAACTTCAGTTTGAGTCCTTCTTCTTCCACCTTCTAGCCATATGTTCTTTGACACATCATTTGACCTTCAAATATCAGTTTCCATTTTTGCACAGCCCACAGAGTCCTCAGCTCAGATGCTATCTTTTGAAGGACTTGTAAACACACTCCTCAGTCCTCTGGAGGTGCTGTGATTGGTAAGCTTTTCCCTGTATAGAAGACAATAACTATCTTCATTCAGCATCATCAGCCAATTGCCATGAAGCTTGGAGCCAGCTTTCTTTCAGAATGGTCAGCCTATAGATACAAAGCTTTCTGCAGCTCACTTAATCAGTTCTTTCTACCGATAGGTATGAATCTTTCTTCAGTTCTCCATCAAGTTTCTCCACCAATAACTGTGGGTCTCTCCCAGCCCCACTAGTCATCTCTCAATCAGTAGCTAAGAAGCTTTTCTCCTCCTCAGCTAGACTGCTTCAGAAGGCACAGAAGCCCAGGTGAGAACAGATCTACTCTTAGAATTCTTCAGTTAACTGCTCCTTTGAACTGACCCAAACTGTTTTGAGTCCTCTGGGTCTCTCAATTCAACTGTCAACTAACTTACTTATAGTCAGAAGCCCATCTTAAGTGAGGTCTTATTATACCCTCCCACAGAAGTAAATCTCCCCCAGGCTCCACTTCCTCAGTCAGAAAAGGGATTAAGAGAAATTATGATTAAAAAAAAAACTTAATTCCAGAGGCTTGTTTCTATGTAAGTAAAGTGGATTTTAGCGTAAGTAAGGTGAATTTTAGTGTGTATAAAGTGGATTTTTGTTATCATTTCTTAGAGTTCAGTTTCCCAGAATCCATAGCCATAACACTCTCTTGTTCACAGGTATTAGATATGAGTGATCACAATTATGGTTCAAAACATTTCCACCATGCTTGCACAGAATTATAGAATGACCAATAATATAAACATTTGTGTTTAAATTGCAAACGTCCTCTGCTACTACGCAGTAAGATATAGGAATGAGGTGATGTAAATTTGTGAAGCTGTTGCTGGCAGTATGCCTTCTTTGTCTGTTGCCCTATAAATCAGGTGGACACTGGTCAGTGAATGGGGAACCCTTAGGGTTGAATATACAAGCTGGAATGCTGTGCATGCTTTGATTGGCTCCCATCAAGGCTTGGGGGAATCTGTGTTTACCTCAACTGGCCACCATTGAGACTTGAGGGGATTTAGGGGAGTGCACAAGTTGTGTCTGTCTCAATTGACCCCACCTAGCCATAGGGGTAGTTGTCCATTCCCCCTTCTTGCAGGCCGCTGTGAGAAGAGTGATTAGGGAATGCTGTGGGGGTTAGTGGTCCCATTATCAGCAACCCTCGTGAGAAGACTAAACTAGAATAAAGATTTTTAATCCCTTCAAATTGTCTTTCCTGTCTGACCAGATCAAGAGTGAACCTGTGCTAGCAGCCCTTCTGTGCTATGTTTATTTGTCTTATACTCTACTAAGCAAAATAGCAATGGCTAGAGAATTCTCACTTTCCACATACCAATACATGCCTAGGCCAGCTTTCTTTCTTTGACTTGTTCATATTTTTAAAATAGGAGTGATGATGCAAGTACCACCTCTCTCACTGATTACATGGGCTATGGAGAACAAAAAATAAGGATTAATTGCATTGGGAACTCATAAAATAACCACATACTACTGCTTTGAATTTTACTTTTTTGCTTAATGTCCAGTTTTCAGAACTATCTTCTTCTAGCTTATGTGCCGTTCCCTTCCTCCACAGAGATCAAACCCCTAACTACTTGCCATAGCCCCTGCTTCCACCTTGAAGATTTTTTTGTACAAGGCTACCTCAAGAAAGATAAATCATGTACTAAGGCAGGAAGTAGATTTATTGTCACTCATGTCCAGCCCACTTCTTTTTGGAATGATAGATGATGTGATATAAATGGCTTCTCTTTTCTTGAACAGAGCCCTCATCCTGTCAATTAGTAATGGAAAGATTTGTTGATTTATATATACTTCTGCCTACCCAGAATAAGTTGGGAAAGTAACCCATCTCTCCTCATTGACCTAGGGATTATCACACGTGCCAGACATAGGACTAATATGGTATCAGCACCCCAGGATGTTCAACTTGGGATAAGACCTTCTTGAAGACCAAAACACCACCACCACCACAAGTGATATACCTAGAGTAGCTGGCATAGCCCTTGTATGCCCTTCTTCCTCCAGTAAGAGTGTAAGTGGAATAAAAAGCAAATGTGAGTGGTTCAGTTCAGTATATTGGAATAATACCCTGCCTATCTCAGATCACTTTTGATATCAGTGGGACCTACAATATACCTCAGAGTGCAGGAAACTGAGATCTGGGACTGGTTATACTAAATAATAGGGACTACACTACATCAAAACTCTGGGAAATACATCATAGAGTTCCTGGTTTCGACCTGATCCTATATATCCTTAAAAAAAACTCTCTAGGCTTGAAAGTCTCTCTAACATAGTCATTTCCAGCACCTTGTAATTTCAACCTGAGCACTTATCAGTCCGTTGAGCTAATGTAGAGAATATGAGAATTAGATGGACATAAGGAAAGAGCTGTAAGTATTTATCCTCACCCTCAGAAAGAGATAACCTGACTAAACATTAATTAAAGCCAGGAAGTCATCAATTGCATTCACTCGTCCCAGAGATAAAGCCTGGGGAACCTTCCTCAGAGAGTAGTGAATAAAAGCCCCAAGTTGCCATAGAGGGCCCTTTTGGAAGCCAGCTGGTCAAAGACTGTGGGTGGAATTGCTAAATATCAACAGAGTTGAAGATGTGCTGACTAGTGCAAGGCATGTGGCAGTGGTGTTTCCACTCTGAAAGAACAGCAACACTTCCCTGGTGGGAATAGCAGTGGAAGAATATGGCAATGGCATCAGGGTAGTTAAAATGTGGAGCTTCTCAGCCTGGACAAAAGCAGATGCAGGGTGAAGTCGAGGCTCAGCCAAATGCTGCAGTTCCAACAAGGTGCAACAGAAACCAGAGACAGAAGGATGAAATGTTTTGCAAGCTGCATCGTGAGACAGATGACCCTAAAGCCAAAACCCTTCTCCATGGGAGAGTCTGGGTTACCAAAAGAGTTGCTCCCATTTCCCCACCAATGTGCGAGGCTGATGAGAGATGGCAGCCTTTTGTATAGAGAGGGAAAGAGGGGAAAGGGACTGAGTATGATTCTGCTGCTTGATTTTATTGTTTCCTTTTCTACCTTATCGCAGTGAAATAAATCATTATTTCATTTCTTGTCCCTTTCTGGTCTGTTGGTAGAAAATGCATTGGATAGAGTACAAGAAAAATATAAGCCATCATATTAACAGCAAATAGTTGTGTGATTCCAGAAATGAGTGGGATAAGTTAGTTATACACACACACACACACTCACTCACACACACACACACACCCCCCCATATCTCTCTCTATATATATACACACGCACATAAACACATATATAGTGCATACATATATGTATACTATATATACATATGCACATATGTGCATGTCTGTATATCTACATATTTCCATTGTGTATTTTTTCTGATATATACATACACAAATATATACATACATTTGTGCATGTGTATGTGTATGCACATATGCATATACACATGTATAGATATATCATAAACACATGTACATATGTGCATACGTATATGTATGCTATATGTATACACACATATATGCGTGTCTATATACCTATATATTTCCATTATATATTTTCCTGATCTATATATATATATATATATACATATACACATACAAATATATACATACAATTGTACATATGTAGATATATATATAGATATATCTATATTTTCTGCATATATATATATATACACAAATATATATTTCCAGATACACATACACACACACACATACATATGCCTGATATTATTCTGGATTGCATCTACCTCTGATTTCATCCATATAGGGAACTCCAGGTGAAGAAGCTCTCCCTGCTAATAATGCCTATCAGCCCTGGTTCTCCAATTTCAATCTCAGAGAATTCTCTAAGGCACTGAGAAGGCGAGTGAATTGCCCAGGGACACACAATCTCAGAGACAGGCCCTGAACTCACACCTCCCAGACTTGGAGGCCAGTTGCCTCTCCTCTCTACCACTCACCTTGTCCTGATGTCATTATTCCAGCATAAGAATATAAAATGCTGTTCATATTTTTACATGTTTATGTAGTGGCTTTAGATTTGTATTTTTGTATGTTATTTTACATGCCATTTATATATTTTATACTTTTTAATATGTAAATACAGTTTCTTCACCTCAGTTTTGGCATGTCTAAATGGGATTTGCCAGGCTTACCATACTCTAAGTACAGCATGCATTGTTTTGGAACTACTTTATTCAGCATTATGTATTTACCAGCTTTCAGTAGTCCGTGGTAGATTCATGTGGATAGGTTTTGATTTTTTTCTTTTTTTTTTTTTTTTAGTTTTCAGGCCCTGAGATGTTTAACTTCCTTATGGTAAACCAAACAAATTTCATCCTCAAAATCTGAAATAAATGTATACATTTTGTGTGTGTGAAACTGATATATCTAAGTGTTGAACGGGAAAAAAAAAAACTATTTTGCTATCTAAACATTGAACACTTTTTATTTTTCCTTTTTGCATTATTTTTTCTCTTCCTGAAGAATGAAAACTGTCAGGCTCATTAAACCTGAGGAATCACAGGCAGTAAATGCAACAGCAACAGAAAAGAGCTGTTATCTACGCAGTAAACTGAAATAAAGTTCTCTCCAAGAGCTACATTAAGCAGCAAAGAATGCTCACTTCTGGTAGCTGTTATGCTCTGTCAGCTTCCAGACAAGCCATTAAAAGATGAGGGGGGAAAAACAGAGTGAGGGAAGAATCATAGATGAGGCCTCAAAGTACTTTGTCTAGGTTATACTTAATGAGTGATTCTTGTTTCCTGTGCAAATTTCCAACAAAACCAAGTAGAGAAGTCCCTTGGATGGAATTTCTGATTCCTGACCTGTAGGTCGTGATGCATAGGAAGGGAAGGGTTATTAAGGAACAAAAAGATGATACTGGTGTATCTGAATGAAGCAATCTTTCTTTTTAAGGACATGAGGTGGTTTTAAGGATATCAGACAGACAGTCCTCTCTGGTGTAATGTGCTTTGTTAGTATTCAGAGAGTAGGCCTGCTATTCTGGGGCCAGAGAAGTATTGAACCTAGTTTCCCCTTTAGTCAGCCTGCCACATCCCCGCAGTCTCACCAGCCATGTTAAAGGGTAAGTATCCCAAAAGTTTTAATAGTGTAAAATTGCACTAAGAATTGGGAAATCCTATATAGCCTTATGAGCAACTCATGGTAGGAGAATTTCATTCTCTCCATTGTTCTTCCCAAATCTGTGACAAAAATTTTATATCTCTATACCAGGAGTGAGCTCCCGTATCTGTAAGGGGCAAGCAGTACAAACTGTCTCTTTAATTTTATAAATTAAGAGGAAAGAGACGGCCGGGGGGGGGGGGGGGGGCAGAGATAGAGACAGGGAGAGAGAGACTTAGAGACAGAGACAGAGAGAGAGAATTCAATACAACAACCTTGGACCTGTTATTACAGGACTCCAATGACTATTTTGTCCCCTTGAGGCTACGGGAGCCTCCCTTCACAAATAACCATTATCAGTGTACACATAACTCCTTTGGAGTGGGAAGCCTTGATTCTCATGTAGCTCAGTAACATAGAGAAAGCAGAAACAAAGAAAGTGATGGTAACCATTTGGCAAGCCAGTAAAAGTATCTTCACATGTATGCTTGTATGTATGGGTTGGCTAATGCAAGACCTCATTATTATTTGACCACTTCACACTTGAAGTTACTTTATGCCCTCATTTGACACAGGGACTTCACTTGGCAAGTTTAAGTATGGCCTTGTAAGGGCCTCATATGTTCTTTTTCCCTTACCAGTGCTTAGTGTAGTACCTACAACATCTTAGGCACTGAATAAATGAGTGTAGTCTTGACTCTTACCTAGACAGTCTCTAGGATAACAAACAAGTGAGCAGAAAGAAGTGCGCAGACATCAAGTCACAGAGGGGTCTGGTTCAGAACTGACTCTTACCAATGGGTTCCATTCATTAGGTACATCCTCTGCCCCATCAATGTTAAGCAAACTAGCTCCTTCCCTCAACCTGCCACAAAAGGGAAAGAGCTTCATTACATCTGGAAAATTACACAACTCTTTTTTTTTCCTTTTCATTTGTCCCTCACCAGATTTCCTCCACCACACAACCAACCAAGAGTAGGTCTCCTTTCCTTCTCAGGTGGTTCAGTCAGTGTTCCCACTTTCTAGACCATGATAATATTCTACTAGGCAACTAAGTGACTCGGTGGATAGAGCACAGGCCTGGAATCAGAAAGACCTGAGTTCAAATCCAGCCTCAGACACTCAGTAGCAGTGTGACCCTGGGAAAGTCACTCAGCCTCTGTCACCTCAACCTACCCCAGTATCTCCACCAAGAAAACCTCATGTGGGAACACAAAGAGTCAGACATGACTGAACAACTGGATGGCAACACTGTTCTACTAGTAGTCTTATTCCTGTTAAGCTTCTGTGAAAGTGTCATTCCATCATCTATTATACATTAGCTCAGAAAGATGAAGGAGAGAGAGAAAGGAAGGAAGGAAGGAAGGAAGGAAGGAAGGAAGGAAGGAAGGAAGGAAGGAAGGAAGGAAGGAAGGAAGGAAGGAAGGAAGGAAGGAAGGAAGGAAGGAAGATGATTCCTGTCTTCAAGGAGCTTACATTGGAATCAGAAAAGACAATATATAAAATAGAGCTTCCAGGGCATTTTGCTTCTCTCCAGGTAAATTCCCATCATAGCAAATCCTATTTTGAGAAGTATTAGAGTCAGAAGTCCAGGGTTCAAGCACCAACTCCTCCAATTAATAGTTCTGCTATCTTGGTCAAGTAGGCCTCTTCTTGTTCTTCTGGGAAATAAAGGGGATGGACTACATCAAAGTTCTTAGCCTTTCTTGTATGAAAGACCTCTTTGGCAATTTGTTAAAGCCTAACGGTTTTCTACTCAGAATAATATTTTAAAATGTAGTAACTGAAATAGGAAAACTTACAAAAGAAATCAAAGGTTAGTACAGATAACAGTCTAATTTCCTTTCCCCAACCAAGTTTACAAATTCCCTGAAATCTCCCTGCAGACTTTTTTGAGGGTCTATGAACCCAAGATTAAGAATCTTTACCTTAGATGACCTCCAGGCCGTGTCCCTTCCATCTCTAACATTCTATGATTGTATTTGAGATAGGTAATCTGTACAACAAAGCTATCTTCATGCCCAATAATAATGGTGCCTCATTAACTTGGTTATGATTTTTCTGCAGCAAGCAGTCCTGTATATTAAGCATTTTCTTTGTTTCTATACATCAACTAGCTCTTTAAGAAAAGTACCTGATTATGTTTCAGAGAAATAAGCTTCTCATGAATTTTTGTTCTGCTGTCAAAAAGCCATTACCCGTTTACTCCTCTCAAAACCATCCCCTACTTCAAACCAGTCTTACTGAAAAAACTCACCTAAATAAACAAACCATATACCCATACAATCCCCCAACTATCCAGGCTTGGAGAGGAAATAAGGTTGGGAAGGGGAAGAGGACAGAGATATGCCTCCTTCTTTCCTATTCAGTGTTCAGCAAGCTTCTTTTCACTTGCTAATAACAAAGTCTAGAAAATGAACAGCTGATCTCTGTCTCTCTGTCTTCCTCTGTCTGTCTCTCTTCTTCTCCCTCTGAGTTCAGATACCTGAAAACATGACGGCTTTCTTTCAATGTACTCATCATAACATAATTCTACCATATTCAACAATCTAGTTTTCTATTTGTTCTTTTTTCAACCTTTATACAAAAGATTTGCATGGCACGAAAGGGTCAGGAACACTTTGAAGAATTTTCTCACTTCTCTAGGCTTGTATGTCCTTGACTCGGAAATCTGGCAAAACTCTATGCATGGTTCCCTCTAGTACAGTGAGATCAATTTGCCTTTGTCAGGCACTTGGGTCACAATATCAAAGACCAAAGTGATATTCAAAGAAGGAGGAAAACAAAACAGATACTCTTAATAAGTAACCATTACTTCCAAGGTTTATATATATAATTTATACATAATTCCCTGAGCCACCAGCCTGCTTATAAGGACTCCTCAAGTCCAACCTTGACTGGCCTCTGCCCATCAAAGGAGGCCACTGGGTATTTAGTTCCTCTCTCTATCTTCTTGCCATTTCTCATTGCTCTCATCACTTCTACAACACAGTCATCCAGTCCATGTAAATAAAAGTAAATTGTAGCAGAGATTCTTGATCAGACATCAAGTGGGTTAGATGGCCTCTGAGGTGCCTTCCAATGCTAATATTTAAATTAATATTTTATTGATATTTTATTAAGTGAATTTTAAAAATTTGATTTGATAAAAATAATATCTAGATTAAATAATATTTAATGATTCATGTAAGCCCTCAAGTCACTATACCATTCTTCTAAATTGATGAAGGGGAAAGTGAGGAAAAAGACTCCAACAAGACTATAGTTACAGTAAAATGTGGCCTGTATTAAAAAGAAGAAAAGTACTATACTTGATTGGTGATTTCATTGGTATGAGGAATTCTTGGCATAAAAACTCTTTTGCTGATGCAGGTTAGTAACTCATGTGTACCTTACGGTCTTAGAGATACTATGAGGTGACATGACTCATCCAAGATAACACTGTAAGGATACGTCAAAGGCAGAACTCGAACCTGAGCTTTCCTGACTCCAAGACTTATCTTCTCTATCCATAATGGCACCATACTGATCAAAAACCCACTTATCTGAGTGTTTTACTTTCTTGATCTCAGATATGAAAGGCTCACTCTCTACACAGGCTGGACAACTTGCTATTTGCCACCCACCATTAACGAAGTTAGCAAATTGTCATAACAAGAAGAGCAGGTTTTTACCCAAAGTAGACAAATGTGCAGATAATCTTATTCATCTGCTTCCATATCCCTTCTTGTCACAGAGAAATTGAGGACCCCCAATGAAACATCAAGCTAGCCAATTCTGCAGAGGATTGGCATTCAATACTAGCTACAAGTCAAACCAACATGGAGAAAATGAGACAGTAGCAGGGAGGTGCTAGAGACAGCTCATACGGGCTTGGCTTAAAAGCTGGTTATTAAATTTTCAGTGTGAGCAAATACACCTTGGAAATTGTCAAATGCTACAGATCAGTGCTTAATTTATTCTTCTATTGATTTTCTAGATGTACCTTGACTCTAGATATAAAAAAAGATGAACAAAATGTAAATTATGAAGATTAAACTTAAAAGTGTCATTAATATATACACTTTTTTTTTTCAGAGAACTGGTTGCTAAACGTTTATCAGCACACCTCTGGAGGGTACTTTTATTTCAGCTGGAAACATATGGGCTTCACTGATAAATAAAGCTAGATAGTGCAATAGATAAAGACTCAGAAGACTTGAGTTCAGATCTAGCTTCAGATACTTACTAGCTATGTGACCCTGGACAAGTCAAATAGCCTCTTCTTCAAATTCCTCATCAGTAAAATGGGGTTAGGGACACTTAGGTGCCTCAGTGGGTAGAGTGCTAGACCTGGAGTCAGAAAGACTTATCTTCTTGAGTCCAAACCTGGCCTCCAGCGCTTACTAGCTGTATCACTCTGGGCAAGTCACTTAACCCTGGTTACCTCAGTTTCCTCATCTGTGAAATGAGCTGGAGAAGGAAATTTAAACCACTACATATCTGTGCCAAGAAAACCCTAAATGAGGTCATGAAGAATTGGATACGACTGAAATGACTGAACACACACACACACACAAATACACACACACACATAAATGGGGATGATAGTAGCACCTACTTCTCAGGGTTATTGGGAGGATAAAATGAGATAATATTCGCAAAGCATTTGAAAACTTTAAACCACTAAGTAAATATTATTATTGCTCAAAGAGACCTGTAAACTCATTGATTTTGAAGATCCCAGTGCTGCATGACTCATTCCTAGCCACTATGTTCTCCCACAAGGAGTGCATCCAATGTGACCTTGGGTCACAGTAGCAGTCAAGCCCCTCATACAATTCCTTAATGATATCTTTTACTCCTGGTCTTTTTCAGTTTCTCACTGGTTAGAGGGTGTCACCTGCTCTAACTTAGGATGCAACTTTCCTTTGCTCTCTCTATGATAATGCAAAGGTAGGACACTAATACTATGAAATTTCCACCTAGTATATGAAGAGAATCCTTTCCTATGAGTCTCCTTCTAGTTTTTCACTTTACCAGTATGATCATTTCTATAAGCAAGATACATCAAATTAAGCAAAAAGTATTAGAGATGAAGGAGAACACAGAGACCTTCAAGTCCAACCTTTTTATTTTACTGAGGAGAGATCTGATGCCCAAGAATGTGAAGTGACTTGCCCAAGGCAAAGCCAGGATTCAGACTCTGAGTCCAAATCCAGTACTCTGCCCACTGAACCACACTGCCTTCCCTTACTAAAGGTATAGCTTTCCCCTCCCCCCCCAAAAAAAGAACATCGATAGAATTCTAGGTAATTGCTGAATTTCTTACTTTAACAGGCTTCCCATTTATGTCAGTCACATCATGCCAGTAGACTTGTTCATAGTAAAGTGAAACTTACTCATTCGTGTACTTCCTTCTAATAAAGAGAACAATTTCTTGAAAATGGAGCATGCAGCATGCATAAGTGAATGGAGGAGCATTTCTTGAAGGATTTCTTGTTGGAGAAATATTTGCATTTTTTAAGCAGCATGAATAATTAAGTAAGCACTTGCCACTTGCAGGGAACAGAAGGCAAAGGAATGAGATCAAGTGCCTGCCGCACTTGACTCTGTGAAAAGTCAAAAGCCCCAGAACTAAAGCCCTGGAAATGAATACCCCTGGGCAACTTGAGTAGAAATTTCTCATTTGCATGTATTTCACATTTCCAGGTGCCATATAAGAAAGGGATCCACCTTTCTTTCCTTTTAATCATGGTACATTTTCCCCATAGCTTTCTCCCCTTCACATGTGACATACCCAAAGACTTTTTATGCCTGTTAAGAAAATAGACTGGGAGTTAAGAGACCTGGGTTGTCTCCCCAGATCTGCCACTGATTTCACTGCCTTAGGCAAGTTTCTTCATTTTTCATTTAGTTTATTTTTTCTTTCTTTTTTTTTTTTGCAAATATGGCTGGCAGCACAAGACATGGCTCTATCCTGCTAATATAAAACATAAATAAACACATGCAAATATAGCTTTTGCTGATGAATAGTCTTCTATATAGCAGATACATGTAGCCACAATACTCCATTGTCATGATGATGAAAACATTGGTAAAGAGTATACTACTAACTGAAATCCAATGCATACATACCAAATGCTGGGGGTGGAGTTGGAAGAGGAGGTAAGAATATAGGCCCTACTTACAGGCAGGATCCTGTCCCAGTCTTGCTATAGATTTTACAGGGCATAGAGAAGAAAAGTGACTTCAGAAATCTTCTATTCTTCACATTTTGCAGGTGAGGATGCTGGAATCTAGAGACATGAAACCACTTGTCCAAGTCACATATTTACTAAGCAGAACTGGGATGTAACTTCAGGTTTTCTAGCTCTAAATTTAATACCTTTTCCGTTGCACCAAGAATCTCTAGCCAATCGCAATAATTTCTGTACTAATATAAGAAGTAGTATGATACAGAGAGGGTTGAGTCTCAATTCAGGAAGACCTGAGCTCAAAACTGGCCTCGGACCCTAGCCATGTGACCCTGGATAAATCACTTAATCTCTGCCTCAATTTCTTCAACTGTAAAATGGGGATAAAAATAGCACCCACCTCCCAGGGCTATGAAGATCAAATGAGATAATAATTGTAGAGCACTTCACACAGTGTCTGCACACAACAGGCACTTAACAAATGCTTATTCACTTCCCCCTTTCCTCCTTTACTATCTCCTCTACAGGGGCTTGTGTTTTTTGGATAAGACATCCGTAATTTCATTGATGTAGAGAGCTCCTGGCTGGCAAACTCCATTCATCAAAGCAAATGAGCTTCTACTCTAAAAGTTAACATCTAAAAGAGTCTCCTCAAGGTCACTGAGAGTTCAAGCGACTGGGCCAAAGATACGCAGCCAGCAGGTGTCAGAGGCAGGCCTTGAGTTTGTGACTTCCTAACTCTGAAACCAGCTCTCCATCCACTGCACCAGAGCTGTCTCCATATAAAGGCCAGTATGGAAACAAAATCATGTGCATACATATGCATGCATGTGTGTACATGCATGTGCTTGCATATTGTATACATGTATGGGTGTACATACACATGCATGTTGTGTGTTGCGTTGTGAGCATTTATTTATATACATTTGTGTATATACATGCATTCTTACATGCATACATAATGTGTATATAACTATTATATATGCGTGTGTGCATACATATGTGCATATGTATATTTAGATGTAATTGCATGTGTATGAATTCACATATGTGTGTATGCACTGGGTACATGTGTAAATGTACATGCATATGTGTATATACAGACAGACACATAACGTGTGTATGCATACATACACACTATAATATGATTCATACCTATATGCAAGTTACAGACATAGTGCTTTGCTTACCTAAAGTTCTCTAATAAAGTCCTACTCTTACGGCTCATTAGGTGTGGGTAAGACTCTGAGGGTCTCTGAACACCATCAAGTATGTAAGCAAAGACCCTGGGATCAGGGAGGCAATGGTAGCCTCAGGAAAATGGCACTGTCTCCTTTCCTTGCTTTATCCCTTTCCTGAAAGGAGAAGCTCTCTAAAGGTGGTAGTGAGCAAGGAGGAAGAAAGGTAATGCTTCTCAACCAATCTCTGTTCTCAGGGCTGCCTACTCTTCCTAAGAAGCAAGACTTGAAGGGCCACCCCTCCCACTTCCCCACCTCCACATCCACCCTCCTGCACCACCACCCTCCCCTCAATGAGAATATTGGCTCACTGGGCCAGGACTAAAGCGTCCCACTGCCCTGGGCCAAAGCTTAGGACTCACCAGCCTCATCTTTTATATTCTTTGCCAAAGGAAACCTGAAAAACAATCAAGATGAAGATATACTTGTCCTTTCCCACTTCCCCTCTCACAGTCCAACTGTAAGTTTCTGACCTGCTTGCTGCAGTTGCTCCTTTACCCTACCACCTGGCTCTTTCCCTCTTTTATCTTCTTGTTCAAGAGAGTGAAATCATTTGTTAATCTGCCCTATAAATTTCCTTAACCTGAGACAAATTGCCCAGTCTTGGACAATTCCCTGATGTGTGGTAAAGGAGAAAAGAAAGAAAGAAAGAAAGAAAGGAAGGAAGAAAGGAAGGAAGAAAGGAAGGAAGAAAGGAAGGAAGAAAGAAAGGAAGAAAGGAAGGAAGGAAGGAAGAAAGAAAGAAAGAAAGAAAGAAAGAAAGAAAGAAAGAAAGAAAGAAAGAAAGAAAGAAAGAAAGAAAGAAAGAAAGAAAGAAAGAAAGAGGTAGAGACATACACAGATGGATGATGGCATATATGAAGGCTTACCAAGCCCCAGACACTGTGCTAAGTGCTGGGGATACAAATACAGACAAGACAGGAATTGCCCTCAAGGAGCTTACATATCAATAGAGAAAGACTACTGGGGAGCTGGAAGTCTGTGAGGGAGGAGTGGAAATGGATGAGAACCTTCACAGGAGCAAACCAGTTGGTAAAGATATAGAGAAGCCAGGGGGAGGAGCCCATGTGGGAATGAAGTGACCATGGCAAAGGTCCTCCAGAAGTGGTAGTCTAGCCTTTGAAGTTATTAGTCCAGAGAGCAGGACCTCAGGATGGTGTTCCAGAAGATGTTCTCCAAGTAGTTTAAACAAGGCAGTATATCTAACACAAGGAGTGACCTTGAAAGTGGACTGAGAAGAATTAGGTGTTTCTTTATATTTATTTTTCTGGTCATTAAAGAAAATATAAAACATAGGAATAATTTTTTAAAAAATTAAAATATGTAATTTTTACATTGCATATCTTAAATTATCAATAGATTATTTTAATAAGTTGAATAGATAATGTGAAGAAAAAGACTGGATTGAACTGCTATTCAATTGAACCAGAAATTGAGAAGTAGGAACAAGAAGGAGGTAGAATTCCTACTACTTTATCAGCAGATAATTCAGTATTTAAAGCTAATTCATTTCTAAAGGGCAACCATGCACAGCAAGTATATCCTTCATCCCAGAGTTGAGCATCCGAAAACTTGTCTCTATAGAATCAAATCTCTCTCTCACTTGATCCTGCCAGAGTCTTTCAATCAACTTTTTATAAAAAACATAGGAAAGAAAGGTAGGCAAACAGACCCTACTTCTTTTCCTCTGTCAAGTAAAAGTCATGCAGTTTTCTAAACATAGCACTTGTTTCTACCTTAGCTTTATTTGCATACATATAAACCTCTCCCATTCTGCAATTTAAGATAGGTAGTGAGTATGGTAACATTTTTCTAAGAAGTGAGCTGCTATACCAGGGAAAGATGGAAGAAGGAAGGAAGGAAGGAAGGAAGGAAGGAAGGAAGGAAGGAAGGAAGGAAGGAAGGAAGGAAGGAAGGAAGGAAGGAAGGGAAGGAGGGACTGCTGAAATATTTTCCCATTTATCCAAACTATTAATAATTTCACCACTTATTTCTAATTTTTCTTCTTCAAAAAAAGACAAAAATTCTCCTCCCCAGTCCCCTCCAGAAGCAACACATTTTAACTCAGGATCTTTTAACAGTGGCAGTCGCAAATCACTACAAAGGTATTTTCAAAGTTTAATCTCCAAAAGGAATTTGTTTTCCTTCTATAATCCAAGGAAATTAAATTGCCCATTCTGTGGTAATACTAGCTGGAACTTGCCAGCTGAGATTGCCACCCCTCGACAAAGCCAAGCATTTTCTTTATGCTGCATTATTCAAGGCGTACAGCATAAATTCCACTACAAATTATGTCTATTTGCTGCAGACCTAAAAAAAGCATTTAAGGAGGTTGCTTTTTGTGAGGAGCTTCCTACTGTAGGCTATTCCTTTTGAGGGATGTTCAGTTTCAATAAGAAATGAATTTGTCTGTTGATGTGTTCTATAGGTCATTAGTTCCTTTATTTCTTTTTGCACATTCCAAATGGAAACCTTGGGCTTTCAATTAAATCATATTGGAAGCTGCAAAAGTGTGAACTTACAGGACAAAATGCAATGTATATCATGTAGGGATTGGAGGGCTGAATACTAACTGAAGCCATCAGTTAGTTCACTGGAACTTCTTGCCAATGCTGTAATGTCAAAGTTAACCTTGAAATTTGCATTGCATTTGGTCACTCTTTGGGAGCCTTCACCTGTTAGGGGAACTATACAACTTTTTAGTTAACAGCAACATTAATCCTTAAAGACCCAAAGTTAAACAGTCCAAGCCAAGCAACAGCTTTGTCAATATGCTAAGTCTTCCCAACAGTGCATATATTTTTGACCTGGCACAGTTTTTCTTCTTAATTTCTGTTCTTTATTAATGCATTTTGAGGCTACATCTATATTCGGCTTTTTAAAAGAAAAGGTGTTATATAGATTCCCCAAACAGTACTTTAATTGTACCATGTTTTCATTTCCCCTTTGAAATCCCTTTATTCTGTCACATTAACTAAATAGCTATGGCAGCCTCACATTATGGTTGAATCTGGCTGCAGCAATCTTGGATAAGATTTCCTAAATTATATTCAGAATTTGACCAGTTTAGACAAAGCTGGACTCTCACATTTACAATTTGAATCTCCTCTCTTTCTCTCTCTCCCTCCATTAAAAGGTGCATTATCTTTCAACTTATCTTAAAAGTACTAATGGGAGAGAGCTAGTAAGCTCCCCTCAGTTCGAGGTAACTTACTTACATTTTAATAATAGCTTGCTTGAGACTACCTACATCTGCTTTTGTTGTTTTGAACAAAGGAGTGCTTTTAATGGGAAACCTTTTCAGCCAGGTGCACTGTGTGCTGTGGAAGGCTGATAGGGGAGTTATTTTGAGGAAAGGAAGTACCACATAGGAAAGGCTGTTTGGCATTGTGAGGGAAGAGTGGGTCTGGAAGCAACGTCCTTGGGTTTTAGTCTTCTGTCTAACGTTAGCTGGGTGATCTTGGCCAAGTCATTTAATTTTTCTAGTCCATTTTAAGGTATTTGAGGGTAGGTCCCTGTTGTGTTTTATCTATATTCTTAGTAGCTAGTGGAAAAAAAAACTTGGTTGCTTATTGATTAATTTATTAATTTACTGGACATCACTAATAAAAGGCAAGACCTTTTGGCAAGATGCATTTTTTTCCTTCTCTTTGCTGAATTTAAAGATTTTTTTTACTTATTTTTTTTTACCAACATTCAGCATTTTATCCAGAATCAGAAAGAACAAAATTGAAAAGAAAACACAAAGTGGCATATTTAAATCCTCCATAGAAAATGAAGAGGTATAGGAGAAGAGATTGGCCCTAAAGTCAGGAATACCTGAGTTTTAAGTCCCAAATCATGTGATTAAGGGCAGGTGGTCCCAGGAAACTCTAATAAGAGAAAGTTATGAAGGAGTCACCAGTTTGTGTCAATTGAGGGCATTTCAGCTCTGGGAGTTAATTACTTGTGCAGATAATACTGCAGGTCTAAGTCGATTTTTTTTTCAGTTAAAAATTAGGCTAAAAATATTTTCTCGGTTTTTTTTTTTATTTGGGGGGTGGGTGGAGAGTTGGGATAATTGTTTTTGCTTGTTTCAGCTAAGCCAAAGTCATTTTGGTTTCAGTCAAGGAGTCTAGGGACTTTGTCTCAGAAACTTTGTCACTAAATGTCACTAGTATGACAGAAATCTATAATGAGGTTTTTGCAGATTATCCTGTGAACATTCTCAATCTTTGCTTATATGGCCACCTGAACTAGAAATGGCAACCCTAAGTTGTCAGTCACAAGAGCATGGGGCTAAAGATCTCAAGTTCATAGGTATAACCTCCATATGCACTTGACACAGTGAAACATTCTGATCCACTGCCAACCCCCACCAGCCCTCTACTAAATATGGGCCCTCCGTGACAAAGGGAACTTGATCAGAAGGTATTGCTAAGCAATCAATCCATCACCAGATGGGACGAGGAGCTCCTAGGACCACAAAGGTCCTAGGTTTACGTGGTTTCTGTAGTCTGGTCAGCAATGAGAGGGGAAGAAAAGAATGGAAGAGGTGACAATTACATGGCAGTTGCATTTCTACAAAAAGCCTTGTCTAACAAAAGCAAAAGAAGGCAGTTATCAAAAAATTGCTAACTGTGTATCAAATACAACTTTAAAAAAAAGGAACATCAGGTAACCTAATGAAACAAAATTAGAAAACTAGAGAAAATGTCCAGAAATTTTCTGTCAATCTGTTGTGTAAATGGGGCTAACGAGGATGTGGCACTTATAGATTGTTAGATGTGAGCTATAACATAGATACAAAGTGAGTGGAAACTATTTTTTTTCTCCCAATATCTAGTGCAATGGCTGTTACACAACCGGTACTTAATAAATTCTTTTTACTTAAAAAAAAGTTCAGAAAATGTAGGAAAGTTAGCTAAGTACAATAAAATTCCTTACTGAAAGACTGCCCACTAACTCGATAAGTGCTCTAGTCTGTGGAAGGCATTTGCTAAATTCTCATGGATTGATTGGAAGGTGTTTTTTCTTTCTTCCCACTTAATAGTATTTTTTTTCCAATTACATGTAAAGATAGCTTTCAACATTCACTTTTATAAGATTTTGAATTCCAAATGTTTTCCTTCTCACTCCCTCCTTCCCCTTCCCACTGCCCAAGATAACAAGCAGACTGATACAGGTTATACATGTACATTGATTGATTGTTTTAAAAAATTGTTTTTTATTTGGTCTGTTTGTTTGTTTGTTTTTGCTCCAGAAACCAGTGAAGACATTTAAGCAGAGAACTACAAAATAGGGAGTCTAAAGGCTAGTCACTGAGGAGAGGAGAGGAGAGGAAAGATGTGTTTGATGTAGCTAGAAGTTAGGTTTATATCTGAGACCTCAAAGACAGCAGATAACAGAAGCCATCACAGACTTTACAGAAGTTGCCCAGAGGAGTGAGTTGCCTGAGATATTTCAGTGGTATAAAGTCTCCCCACATCCTAAACAGGGGCAGCTCGGTCCAAAGAAAGCATCACTGTAATAAAGGGGGGGGGGGGGAGGAAAGCCTTTGTTTGCTTTAAGTCATGGTTTCCACTCTCAGAAAGTGCAGTAGCCAATCACCAGCCCAACCCAACCTGCTTAAAGGATGCTTTCTAATCCAGCATGGGCTAGTTTGCCCCTCCTTAGGTGGCTGTTCTCTTACTGAATTGGTGCTAGATTTAGTGCAGACACACTATCAACTCAGCCAAGTGATCCACAAGACTCAGTTTCCCACTGGGAGGGATTACAGGCTTGCCCCTACCAGGTCTGAAATCCTCCAAAACCCCACCTAGCAGAGCTTCAGGTGAGAGATTCCTTAGCAACCGAGGCATCAATTTTAGCGCAGCAAAGGATTTGCCATGTAACCAGTAGCAAAAGCAACAGGGATAAAAGGATTTCATTTTACCGCAAGGCCAGGATGCAAAAAAGATCAAGAAGAAGCTTTGGAGTCAAGCAGCAGCTATGTGTATAGCAATGGAAAGGACTCAGAGGCCATCACAAACACTTCAACTTACAGATGAAGAAACTGAGATCCAGGGAGTTTAGTAATTTCCTCAAAATTCTTTGTTATAAAGAAAAAGAAATGATACCATGAAAAATTTAGGGGATATAAAAACAAAAGGCAACAAAAACTGCTGTTTTTAAAGTGAGTTGCCCAAAGGAAAGTACGTATAACGTTCAGGGGTGGGAGGAAGTTTGTACGTTTAATTCTAGAGCTAGTGCTCTTTCTATTTCCCCAAGGTTTATGACTCTTCCCAGACAGAATGTAACTGGATCCTCTGAGAAGCAAACACCTTCTTACATCCCAAAGACTGATTATGAGGATCCAGAGGTGCTGGCAATTAACAAATCAATACTGGTTAGGGGAATAGGGATGAGTTCTGGCAATTCAATACTATAGGGTACCAAGGTGGAAATCTGTCAGTGTAATGTAAATTATCAGGAGGGATGCTCTCTTCCCAGGATGAATATCTAGGCCATCACAGAAAGCCTGCTAGAACTCATCATACTTCATGATCAATATCCTGGTCTAGTGATTCATCTAGGAGAAAAGGATACCACCAGAGGAGGGCTAGAAAGCATTACTAGAGATTATGAAGTCCCCAGCAAGAAACTAAACAATTTAGGAACTTTACATTTTCTCACATCTTATTCATGTCTCCATACCTTGCAAATGAGCTTCCAGCCCCACCACTAAAATAAAATGTCTCTCAGTGATTACCAAGGAAATTTACTGGCTAAATCTGATGACTTTTTCTTGGTTTCATCCTACTTGACCTTTCTTTAGTATTTGATGATCAACAGCATCCTCCATCTAGATACTCTCCACTTCTTTCATTTTCCTTCTCTCTAGACAATATGCTACTGTACTTGGTTTTAACTTCAGTCCAGAAACAGAATGCCTCCCACCCCTAGGATAAGCTCATCATCTGGAATCTCATCATCATGAAGACTGATTCAGCTTAGGCAATCAAGACCTCCTCAAAAAGAAAGAACTGATAAATAGAAGCGTGTTTACAATAAATTTACATATGTATATTTGTGTGTATTTATTTATTCATTTGTGTCTAACGGAAGCCCTCTCTAGGGTGGGGAAAGGGAAGAAAAAGGAGAGAAAAAAAGAAATTTACAGGATAAGTTTATTATATATTTAAAAGAAATAGTAAGTTGTATACAATAGATTTCCAGTTTCACGAGCAATCATTTTTTATTTTCCGTGTTAGAGAAATGTTTGTTTTATTCCATAAATTAAAAATAAAATAAATGAAAGTTTTAAAAAAAAAAGGACCTCCTCAAATTCTTCTCAAAGCCTCCCTTTATAGAAGTATGGGAATTCTTCCAGCTCACTTCATTTCCTATTAGCTGTATGGTCTGGTTTCAACTCTCAGAAACATCATGGCCCTGGTTGATACACTCTGGCCCCTCCTCTTTCCCCTTTTAAACTTTCTTTTCTCTATTGTCTTCCTCCTTTAGTTCGTAAACTCTCTGAGAGTAGGTACTGTCTTTCTTTTTCCTTATTTGTATCCCCAGAACTTAGCATAGTGACTGACAGATAGTAAGCATTTAATAAATGTTTATTGACTCTTACTGACTCCTCCTTTAGCTTTTACAGCACTGCTCTCCCCTGATTCTCTCCCAACATGTCTGACAGCATTTCTTCAGTCTCCTTTTCTAGATCATTATCCATCTCCTACACCCTAAGCACAAGTAGCTATCAAAATTGTATATCTCCTTTCATTCTTTACTGTCCCACACTGTGAAATCTTCTGCTCCTGTTCAATTACCTCTACATGTAAGATTGAGATTGATATATCCAGACCTCTCTTCTCAACTCTAGTCCCACATCACCAAGTACCTAAGGAGTTATCTCCATTCTGTTGTCCTACTGCCATCTTACATTCAATGTGTCCAAAATGGAAATTATTGCGTATCCCTCTGAGCCTACCCTCCTCCAGATTTCTTGCTATTTCTTTGGAGGGTATCACCAGTCTTCCATTGTTACCAAAAAACCATATCACAAGTCCATGAGACATTGTATTGCAACTATATTTATTAAAAAAGAAATGAACATGTATGTGGAACCCTAAGCTAGGACAGAGTTCACAATCCATGTGGAAAATTGTATATTTATGAGAGTACAACAAAAGGAGGAGGAGAAAACAGAAATCTCCTCCTAAAGGGCAGTGGCATGGGAGAGGGAAAAGTGCAGTAAAGAAGGAAAAAGAACCCCTTCAGAAGGGGAGGAGCAAGGCAATGACAAAAGCAGCATTCTTTTCCCTTGATAACTGCTAGACCAGGGCAGGGGCACCTGCAGCCTCAAGGCCACACGTGGCCCTCTAGGTCAAGTGTGGCTCTTTGATTTTACATTTTCTTAAAGTGAATTTTTCTGTGAAGTTTGGATTTAGTCAGAGCTTATTTCATATTTATCTTCTTAATTCATTCTCTGCGCCAACCTCACTGGCCTCCTAATAATTTACCAAATAAAGTATTTCTAGTCTTTGCATCTCAGGACAGGCTGAACCACTACCTCTTACCTTCATCACTTAGAATCTTTACCTTCCTTTAAGCCTCTGTTCAGTTACCATAGCTCAAGAAAAGCTTTTCATTTTTCCCTTCATTTGGTAGTGTTCTCTCTCTGCTCTAATTATTTTTTGCTTCTGTTTTTTGTTTGTTTGTTTGCTGCTATAAATATTTTTATACATATAGATTTTTTCTTTCTTTTGTTTTTTATCTCTTTGGGGATACAGACCTAGTAGTAGTATTGCTAGGTTGAAAGTATGCATGATTTTATAGCTGTTATTTCAAATTGCTCTACAGAATGATTCAATAAGTTCACAACTCCACTAATAGTCCTGTAATGTCACATTTTTTCCCACATCTCCTCCAACATTGTCATTTACTTCTTCTGTCCTATTAGTCAATCTACTAGATTTGAGGTAGTATCTCAGAAATGTTTTAATTTGCATTTCTTCAATCAATAGAAAGAGCATTTTTTCATATGGCTATAGAAAGCTTTGATTACTTCATCTGAAAACTTATATCTTTTCATCATTTATCAATTGGGAATGGATCTATTTTTTATGAATTTGACTCAATTCTTGATATATTTAAGAAATGAGGGCCTTATCAGAGAAACTTGCTACAATTTTTTTCGCAGTTGCTATTGCTAACTGTATTTCCTTCAATCCTTCCCCCCATTTATTCTATTCTCTCTTTTCCCCCATCCCACCTTAAAAACATTTTGCTCCTGACTACTCCCCCCCCCATCTGCCCTAACCTCTGTCATCCCCCCTTTTGTTATCCCCTTCCCCACCTACTTTTCTGTAGGGTGACATAGATTTCTATACCCAATTGAGTAGGTGTATTATTCTCTCTGAGTCAATTCTGATGAGTAAGGTTCACTCACTCTCCTTCACCTAATCTCTTTTCTCCTCCATTGTAAAAGCTTTTTCCTGACTCTTTGATGAGAGATAATTTACCCCGTTCTACCTCCCCCTTTCTCTTTATCCCAGCACATTCTTCTTTCACCTTTTAATTTTATTTTTTTAGATATCATCCCTTCATATTCAAATCACACCTATGCTCTCTATATCTATTCCTTCTAACTACTCTAAGAATGAGAAAAGTCTTATGAGTTACTTATAACATCTTCCCATGTAGACATGTAAACAGTTTAACTTTATTAGTCTCTTATGATTTCTGCTTTCTATTTACATTTTCTGTTTCTCTTAAGTCTTGTATTTGTAAGTCAAATTTTCTATTCAGTTCTGATCTTTTCATCAAGAATACTTGAAAGTTCTTTATCTCATTGAATACCCTGAAGGATTTTGCTGGGTAAGTTATTATTAATTGCAATCCTAGTCCCTCTGGAATATCAAATTGCATCTACTCTGATCATTTATGCAGAAGGTGCTAAATCTTGTGTTATCTTGACTGTGGATCCACCATAATTGAATTGTTTCTTTCTGGCTACTTGCAATATTTTCTCCTTGATCTAGGAACTCTGGAATTTGGCTATAATGTTCCTGGCAGTTTTCATTTGGGGATGTCTTTCAAGAGGTGATCTGGGGATTCTTTCAACTTCTATTTTCCCTTCTGGTTCTAGAATACCAGGGCAGTTTTCCTTGATAACTTTTTAATATATTTTTTATTAATGTATTTGTTTTCAGTTTTCAACAATCCATAAATTCCAAATTTTTTCTCCCTCCTTTCCCTCTCCTTCCCCTAAACGACATTCACTCTTATATGGGTTCTAGACATCCATTGCTATTAAACTCATTTTCCCAATAGTCATGTTGCATAGAAAAATTAAAATGAATGGGAGAAACCGTGAAAAAAACAAAACAAAAAATAATACAAGAGAAAATAGTCTGCTTCATCCTGCACTCCTATTCCATAGTTCTTTCTCTGGATGTGGATGGCATTTTGCCTTGAGTCCTTTGGGAATGTTTTAGGTCTTTGCATTGCTGAGAAGGGCTAAGTCTATCAGAAACAGTCTTCACACACTGTGGCAGCTACTGTGCATAATGTTCTCCTGGTTTTGCTCATTTCACTCAGTATCAGTTCATACAAGTCTTCCGGGTTTTTCTGAAGTCTGCCTGTTCATCATTTCTTACAGCAAAATAGAATTCCATGACATTCATATACCACAACTTATTCAGCCATTCCCCAAATGATGGGTATCTCCTGAACTTCCAGTTCTTGGCCACCACAAAAGGAGCTGCTATAAATATTTTTGTACATGCGGGTTCT
Organism: Notamacropus eugenii; assembly: GCF_028372415.1. Taxonomy (NCBI): domain Eukaryota; kingdom Metazoa; phylum Chordata; class Mammalia; order Diprotodontia; family Macropodidae; genus Notamacropus; species Notamacropus eugenii. The sequence continues at coordinate 359,131,019 of NC_092876.1, forward strand.
TTTCATATTTGTATGATCTCCTTGGGATACAGCACTAGAAGCAGTATTGCTGGGTAAAGGGCATGCACATTTTTATAGCTCTTTGAGCATAGTTCCAAACTGCTCTCCAGAATGGTTGGATCAGCTCACAGCTCTAACAATGAATTAGTGTTCCAACTCTCCCATATCTTCCCTGACATGCATCATTTTCCTGTTTTGTCATGTTAGCCAATCTGATAGGTGTGATGTGGTACCTCAGAGTTGTTTTGATTTGCATCTCTCTAATCAATAGTGATTTAGGGCATTTTTCATATGACTGTAGATAGCTTTAATTTCTTCCTCTGAAAACTGCCTGTTCATATCCTTCAACTATTTATCAATTGGGGAATGGCTTGCATTCTTTTAAATATGACTCTGTTCTCTATATATTTTAGAAATGAAGTCCTTATCAAAGACACTAATTGTAAAAGTTCCAGTTTTCTGTTTCCCTCCTAATCTTGGTTTTGTTTTGGCTTTGTTTGTGCGAAAACTTTTCAATTTAATGTAATCAAAGTTATTCACTTTGCATTTCATGATGTTCTCTGTCTCTTGTTTGGTCATAAATTCCTCCATTCTCCATAAATTTGACAAACTATTCCTTGTTCCTCTAGTTTGTTTATAGTATCAGCCTTTATACCTAGATCATGTACCCATTTTGACTTTATTCTGGTGTACAGTGTTAGATGTTGGTCTATGCCCAGTTTCCACCACACTATTTTCCAATTTTCCCAGCAGTTTTTCTCAAACATCCCAGAAGCTGGGGTTCTTGGGTTTATCAAAGGGTAGATTGCTATACTCATTGACTACTGTGTATTTTGTACCTAACCTACTCCATTGATCTACCCCTCTATTTCTAGCCAATACCAAGTGGTTTTGATGATTGCTGCTTTATAAGACAATTTAAGATCTGGTATGGGTAGGCCACCTCCCCTAGTATTTCTTTTCTTTAATTCTCTTTATTTTCTGAAACTTTTGTTCTTCCAGATGAATTTTGATATTATTTTTTTCTAGCTCTATAAAAAAATGTTTGGAAGTTTGATTGCTATGGCACTGAATAAGTAATTAATTTAGGTAGAATTGTCATTTTTATTATATTTGCCCAGCCTATCCTGAGCAACTGATGTTTTTCCAATTATTTACATCTGGCTTTATTTGTGTGAAGTGTTTTATAATTATGTTCATATAGTCTGCATTTGTTTTGGCAGGTAGACTCCCAAATATTTCATAATATCTGCAGTAACTTTCAATGAGATTTCTCTTTCTATCTCTTGCTATTGAACTTTGTTAATAATATATAGGAATACAGATGATTTTTGTGGATCTATTTTGTAACCTGCAACTTTCCTACAGTTGTTTATTATTTCAAGTAGTTTTTTAACTTGATTCTCTAGGATTCTCTAATTATATCATCATATCTTCTTCAAAGAGATTTAACTTACTTTTTTCTTTGTCTATTCTAATTCTTTCAATTTGTTTTCTTCTGTTATTACTAAAGCTAACATTTCCAGTACCATACTGACTAACAATGGTGATAATGGACATTCTTGTTTCACCCCCCATCTTATTGGAAATGCATCTAACTTATTCCTATTACATATAATATTTGCTGATGGTTTTAGGTAGATACTACTTATTATGTTAAGAAAGGCTGCATTTATTCCTATGCTTTCCAGGGTTTTCAATAGGAACGGGTGTTGTATTTTGTCAAAAGCTTTTTTTCTGCGCCTATTCAGATAATCATATTGTTTCTATTAGTTTTGTTGTTGATATGATCAATTATACTGATATTTTTCCTAATATTGAACCAGCCCCGGATTCCTGGTATAAATCCTATCTGACCAAAGTGTATTATTGTGATGATAAGTTGCTGTAATTTTTTTTGGTTAATATCTTATCTAAAATTTTTGCATCTATATTCAGTAGGTAAATTGGTGTATAATTTCCATCTGGCCACTGGAGATCTCCTCCTCCCCTAGGGCAGGCTCAGCAGCTGGTGGACCCCCATCTGTGCTGGTGTCTGCCCAATTCCCCTGGCTGTACTAAGGCACACCTGGGGCCCTGGTGTTGACCTTTACTAGCTCCATTCCCTTGATGCTCAGGATCTCCTGCTGGTCTGCTGAGGTGGGGTTTGCTGGGATGCCTCCAGTCCTGCACTGGTCTCCTTAAGCCATAGCACAAGGGACCCTCCCCATCAATGCTGTACCCCTTCTGCTGTCTCCACTGTTCCCAGATTTTTCCTGGGGAAACATTCTCTGGGTTTTTCAAGGTCAACAAGAGGCATGAGAGCACTTACAATTTACTCTGCCATATTAGATCTTGGAAGTTCAAGCAGGTGACTTTCAAGCATTCAGTCTGTGGACTGATAGCCCCAGGAGCAGTCACTGTTACTGCTGCATGCCCCAGGCTTCTCTCTTACCCTGCTCTGCTTGACTCCTGTCCTGTGCTGAGAGGTTTAGGAATTGGCACTGCTGCTGGTTACTCAGACCACAGGGGGCCTTTCCCATTCCACTATAGCCAAGTCTGTGCTCCCCCAGCCCAGTGTAACAGATCATTCCCATCAACCTTTCAGGCTGTGCTGGGTTGAAAATCTGCTGCACTCTGTCTCCTAGTGGACTCTGCCACTCTAAAATTTGTTCAAATTCACTTTTTAGAGGTATCTGAAGGAATTTGTGGAAGAACTCAGGTGAGTCCCTGCTTTCACTCTGCCATCTTGGCTCCACTCTCACTCTGTCATCTTGGCTCCATCTGATAATTTCTTTAAAGATGACTTCTAGGCTTTTTTTTTATCATTGTTTTTAGGTAGTCCAATAATTTTTGAATCTTCTTTCCTGGATCTATATTCTAGGTCAATTGTTTTTTCAATGAGACATCTTACATTGTCTTCTATTTTTTCATTCTTTTAGTGTTGCTTTCTTTTTTCCTGATTTCTCAAAAAGTCATTAGCTTCCACTTGCTCAATTCTAATTATTAAGGAATTATTTTCTTCAGTGAGCTTTTGGACCTCCTTTTCCATTTCTTCTTTTTTAGTCATTCTTCTCCCCATTGTCTTTTTGGATATGTTTTTCCATTTGGCCTAGTCTGTTTTTTAAGGTATTATTTTCTTCAGTATTTGGGGGGTTCTTTACCAAACTGTTGACTCATTTTTCATGATTTTCTTCCATCACTCTCATTTCTCTTCCTATTTTTCCTCTACCTCTCTTACTTCATTATTTGTCATTGTTGTCTTCTTCTAAGTGTGGGTTTTGCTCTTCCTTGTCACCATAATAACTTCCTAAAGTTAAAGTTTTTCTTTTTCTTGTTGTTTGTTCATTTTCCCAGCCTATTTCTTGACTTTTAACTCTTTGATAAAATAGAGCTCTGCTTCTAGGGTGGAAGGTGCATTTTCCCAAGCTTTAGGGGTTCTATGCAGCTGTTTTCAAAGATATTTCTAGGAACCTAGAAATTTTCAGTTCTTCCAAGATGATATGATCTAAGGAGAGGTGTTTACTATTCTCATATCCTGTGTTGTGGCCCATAAGACACCACAACCACTCTATTTTACCCTAGAATTGTAAAGAGGATCCCTGCTTCACTGTGGCCAAATGCTCTGCTATGCTAGTGCTCCTCCTTGGACTGCCACTCTAGGCCTGTGACCCAGAATTTAGTATGAGCAAAGCAACAGAGTCCTACCTCAGTGACCCTTGTAATCTCCTTCTGGTCAGTTATTCGATCCCCTTGCCATCTATGGACTGAGTACTTTAGAAGCAGTTGTTGCTGATGATGATTCAGTAGCTCCCAAGGCCTACTCCTCATTTGCTGGGGCTGGAGCTGTACTGACTTGGCCTGCACTGCACTGCCCTCTCTTACCCTGGTGCAATAGACCTTTCCTACAGACTTTCAAAGTTGTCTTGGAAATTTGTGTCTCTCCATATTTTTGTGGGTTTCTTCTTCTCTAGAATTTCTTGAGTCATTTTTAAAGGTATTTGAAGAGGTTTGGGGGAGAACTCAGGCAAGTCCCTTCCTTTTCTCTACCATCTTGGCTCTGTCTCCCCTACCTGCTCTAATTATTTTCTACTTATTTTTCCATTCCCATACCACCCCCAACCCGCAAAATGCACAATCCTTGAAGGCAGGAACTGTTTCATTTTGTCTTTGGTCCCCACAATGGACTAGCATGGTCTCTTGTACATAGCAATCTCTGAATAGCGGTTGGTTGAATTGATTTGAATGTGTCCAGAAACAGAATGAATTGACTTAAGAGAGTTCTTATTTACATGACGTTTTTACAGTTGTAAAGCTTAACAACTCACCTCTTTTGATCCTTACAACAATCCTGTCAAGTTGGGACTGTTATTTCATATTTTACAGAGAAAGAAATTGAGGCTCCAAGAAGTTAAATAATCTTTCATGGATAAAATAGGTAGTGGTAGGATCTGAACCCAGGTATTCCTAACTCTTATTCTGGTTCTCCAGTTGCTACACCATGCTACCTCTAGTGATGGTGGTCTTCAAAGAGAAGATAAATAGCCATTTGTCAAGGTTGTTGGAGAAGAGATTTCCATTAAGGTTTGGGTTGTACTAGGTGGTCTTTTAGGTCTCTTTCAACTCAAAGACTCTCTGACTCCTATTAAAAAGAGAGCTTTACACCCTTAACCTACTGATTATAGATCATTAGCATCATCTGCCTTACCTTAAGGGCAGCATGTTTATAATTGTTAGCAGCCCGGGAGACAAGCATTCAATGTAGAAGACTGCCTCAGTATAGGAAGAAGGACAACTACAATGTACAGAAAGGAAGACTACCCATAGAATCTATTAGAGTATAGATAAAATTTAGCAGCAGGGAAATGTTATTAATTCACAAAATAGTTCACCATATCTTAGAGCAGCAGAGTTTGGGTTCAGAGACTTGAGGACAAAATACAAGGAGACTCTACCTTCGTAAGATATGCCAAAGTGGTCACAGTATCTGAGGGAATCCTGGATTCTTAACATTTCCATGAGTCTTTTCTGTGCTTCTGGGTATCGTAGAAGGAGACAGAAAATCACTAGCTGAATACAACAGAGGAGATATTTGTGTTGGCTTGCATTTGGGGAATATAGCAAGAGAGAGAGGAAGGAAGAAAAGGAAGAGGGGAAGGAGAGAAGGGGCCTATTAGACACTAACTATGTGTCAAATATTGTGCTAAGTGATAGATTGTCTGTGTTGTTTGGTTGATTTTCAGCCATGCCCAACTCTTCCTGACCCCATTTGGAGTTTTCTTGGCAAAGACACTGCAATGGTTTGCCTTTTCCTTCTTTAGTTCACTTTACAGATAAGGAAACTAAGGCAAATGAAGTTAAATGACTTGCCCAGGGTCACACAGCTAGTAAGTGTTTGAGGCCAGATTTGAACTTAAGTCTTCCTGAGGCCAAGCTTAGCACTCTATCCACTTTAACACCTAGCTGCCCCCAGGGGTACAAACACAAAAGAAAAGATAGACTCTGCCCTCAAGGAGGCAAATGAGTGGGATAGACTTAGTGAAGACTCCTCAGATTGTAATTTTTCTCCCAGGGGTGAGGTAAGGCCTAAAGGCTCAAGGTTACAATATTTTTAGAATAGAATAGTTCCATATAAGGATATAAAACTGTGTAGTGTATTAGGGTCTCAATGATTGGACAAAACTTCCATAATTCCTCAATGTCTTCATTTCAAAAGGGATTGGTTAGATTTCGTGTCTAGAATGTAAGACCATATTCTCAGCTAATGAGGATAAAGGTCAGTGGGAGGAGGAGGGACTTGAGTTAGGGTCTATATAAATCACTGCCCTTTTCTTTGTCTTTGGCTTTCCTACTCCTACAGGTAAGCCCCACTTCTCGAGAATCGAATAAATCACTTTTCTGTCATCACTTTGAGAGGCCTCTGAGTAATTGATTTATGTAGGGTCCTGAGCCATCCCACACACAAAGATATTCTAACAGAATGTGACAACATATTTACAAGAATGGCCATAAATTGTTTCTTCTTGTCCAGAAAGTTTCAGAGATTTTTAAATGAGGCCATAGGATCATGGATTGGAACATCCCTTGCAGGAGCAATGGTAGGGTGGGGAGTCTAGCTATGCAGCGGTAAGGCTGTGGCCAGAAAGTAGAGAGTGAAGTGAAACATGTCAGCAGCCTGTCTGAAGTAGTGGGCCAGGTGAGGTAACCAATATATCAGGACAGACTTCCAGGGCATGGTTTCTGGTCTAAGTGGTTAGGCTGTGAAAACTGATAGGAAGTAGGGAATAACCCTAAGAAGAAACTGCAATATTACCTCTAATTACCCTTAATCTTCACAGCTGTGAGCCAACTATTCAAATGGTGCAGTGCAGACATACAAAAGAAAGTCATCTACCTTCTGGGAACTTAAAATGCAGCTAAAGAAATAGCAACTTTCAAAACATTTCTGCAACATCTTGCCAAAAATAAACAGAGAAAAAATGGGTGCCAAAATCCATCACTTGAATGGCATTTGTAAATGAAGCTGGTTGTGGAAATAGTCATAAGGGGTATATACCCCACCACTTAACTTTCTTGGTTATTGATTCAGATCAGAAGTCTACACATTTGTTTGCTTGAGGACTGACAAGGTCAGGCTGGGCAACCCCATCTGCAGTACACTGACTTCATCTCAGTGTACTGGCAGGTACTGATGCTTTGCTCAACAGCCCAGAAGTGCTATGAATCTAGATGCACGAGTCTATTAGCCAGCATCTTCAGGGGCAACTTTGTAAGTACTTAATTTAATGGCTAAAACAATTCTTAAAATGTATTCTGTGTGTCCAAACACCTATTGTGGGCACAGGCAAATTGTTCTAGCCAAGATGAAGAGGAAAGGTAATTATCTCTAAAAGGCATAACAGGTATATTGTTTACTCATCGTTAACTCTAATCACCTTTATGCTAATGGATAGAACATAGCGTTTTCTTAGCAATAAGGTTGGATAGTCAGCCAGAAGTCATTGTGTTTTAATTCAGGCCAAGTGGTAGGTTCACTCATTGTGTAGCCTTAGAAAGTTCCTGTGACTCCCTCAGAGCCTTGTTTAGCATATAGAACATATAATTCTGGAAAAGTAATAGAATTATTATTTGTGTTGCTCTGTGAAAATTAATGTGTTGTCCTAACACTGCTTTATAAAATTTAGTGTTAATAACAAGATCCAGCTTAGTGAATGAATGAATAAATGATGAGCAAATGAATGAAAAAGTATTTTTAAGCACTATGTGCCAAACAATATGAAAAATAGTGATGACAAAGAAAATAAATGACAGAATCCAGACTCAGTTTCCAATTATTTTAATTACCAATTTTTATGCCTGAAGCAAGTATGTACTGGGGGCAGAATACACGCTCCTCCAATTCAGTTGTTTAGGGTGATAGTGGTCCATGAAGCAAATAGCACTTTTTATATGGAATAGAAGCCCAGGACAAGTGTCTACTTGACCCAAGGCAAGAGAAACTCACACAAGTAGTATCTTTCTCTGGCAAACTAGGTGCTAAGTTTATTTGTTTTTACACTGCTGAAGGACTGGAAGTATTATCAGCACTGCTAAACATTGGTGCCCTGAGCCAAAGATCTATGACCCACCCTAGTTATGACTCAGGCCTCCAAATTCCCTGGTGGTTTTGTTTTTTTTTTTAATTTTTTAAATCACTGCAACAATAGGCACCTTAATAATAACCACAACTCGAGGAGGGCAGAGCCAAGATGGCAGAGTTAGGCAGGAAAAACCTGAGCTCTTCCAAATTCTCCCTCAAACAACTTTAAAATAAAGCCTCACAAACTCTGGAGGAGCAGAACCAGTAAAAGGATGGGGTAAAACAATTTTCCAGCCCTGCATAACTCGGAAGGTCAACAGGAAAGATGAGTCTCAAATGAAGTGAGAATGAAGTGTAGTATAGTCCAGACAGTGCCCAACAAACCACCAACAGGCCATGCCCCAGCAAACCAACACAGAGGCCTCACATCTCGGTCCAGGCCAGCAGACAGGCCCCATAGGTATGAGTTGAGTAAGATGAGATGATATAAAAAATTTAAGGAGTGAGAAAGAGGGATGCACTAGGAAAAGGGGGAAAGGAGAGGTAGAATTATTGAATTATGTGAGAAAATTATCTCACATAAAGAAGGGGCAAAAGAACTATTACAGTGTAAGGGAAATGGGGGTGGTGGGCAATACTTGAACCTTACTCTTATCAGAATTAGCTCAAAGAGGGAATAAAATACACACTATAGGGAAGTAAGAAAGAAGGGGTATGAGAGAAGTGCGGAGAGATGATGAAATGGAAAGAGGATTGGGGAAGGTAGTGGTCAGAAGCAAAACACTTGTGAGGAGGGACAGGGTGAAAGAAGAGAAAGAAAAGGATAAACAGGAAGAAATGGGAGGACAATATATAGTTAGTAATTATAATTGGGAATGGGAATGGGAAGAACCCACTCATAAAAAAGAAGCAGCACAGTAGACTAAAAATCAGAATTCTACAGTATGTTGTTTACAAAACACATCTGAAGTAGAGATATATAGAGAATAAAGGTGCAAAAGCTATTATGCTTCAGCTTACAAAAAAGCAGGGGTAGCATCATGAGCTCAGACAAAGCAAAAGTAAAAGTAGATTTAATTTTAAACCATATGTATGGAAACTATATCTTACTTTAAAAAGTATTACAAATAATGAAGTAATATCACTACTAAACATATATGCATGAAATGGCATGGCATACAAGTTTTTTAAAGAAGTAAAATGAATCACTGGAGGAAATAGAGAATAAAACTACACTGATAGGGGACCTCAATTTGCCCTTCTCTGAACTAGATAAATCTAACCAAAAGATTAAACAAGAAAGAACTTAAGATTAATAGAATTTTTAAAAAGCCAGATCTGATAGACCTCTAGAAAAAAAGGCAAAGGAGAAAAGAAAGAAATGTGCCTTTTTCTCCATGATATATAGTAGCTACACATAAATTACCATGTTTCGGGGCATGAAAACCTCATAGTTAACTGCATAAAAGCAAAAATATTAAATGCATCCTTTTCAAATCATAATACAATAAAAATTACACTCAAAGAGTCACAGAAAAATAGACTAAAAATTAATTGAAAACTAAATAATCTAATCCTACAGAATGAGTGGGTCAAAGAACAAATAACAGAAACAATCTATAATTTCATTAAAGAGAATTAAAACAATAAGAAAACAAACCAAAATATATGGGATGCAGTCAAAGCAATACTTAAGGGAAACTTTGTATCTCTAAACACTTATATTAATAAAATAGAGAAAAAGTAGATCAATAAATTGGGCATGCAACTAAAAAGAAAAGAACTAGAAAAAAACAAATTAAAAACCTCTGATTAAACACCAAATTGGAAATCCTGAAATCAAAGAGCACTTTCCAGAGATTAATAAAATTGAAAATAAGAAAACTGTTGAACTAATAAATAAAATGAGGAGCTGGTTTTGTGGGGAAAGGAAATAAAATAGATAAACCATTGGTTAATATTATTTAGAGAATGAAGAAAGTCAAATTATCAGCATCAAAAATGAAATGGCCACCAATGAAAAGAAAATTAAAGCAATTATTAGGAGCTATGTTATCCAACTATATGTCAATAAATCTGACAATCTAAGTGAAATGAATGAATATTTACAAAAATATAAATTACCCAGATTAACAGAAGAGGAAATAAAATACTAAACACTATCTTAGAAAAAGAGATTGAATGCTTAAGTCCTCAATGTACTTTCTAAGAAAAAATCACCAGAGTCAAATGGATTCACAAGTTAATTCTACCATAATTCCAATACTATATAAACTATTTGGAAAAATAGGCAAAGAAGGAGTCCTATCACATTCATTATGTGACACAAATATGTTGCTGTTATCTAAAACAGGAAGAGCAAAAGCAGAGAAAGAGAACTATAAGCCAATTTCCCTAATGAATATTGATGAAAAATATTTAAATAAAGCACTAGCAAGGAGATTGTAGGAATATATGACATGATTCACATACTATGATCATGTGAGATTTATACCAGGAATGCAGGGTTGCTTTAGTATTAGGAAAACTATCAGTATAATTGACCATATCAATAGCAAAAACAACAGAAATCATATGATTGTCTCAGTAGATGCAGAGAATGTTTTTGACAAAATACAACATTCATTCTTATTAAAAACACTAAAGAGCATAGGAATGAATGGAGCTCTCTTTAAAACGATGAGTAATAGCCACCTAAGTCATCAACAAGCATTATCTGTAATGGGGATAAGTTATAAGCCTTCCTAATAAGATCAGGAGGGAAGCAAGGATGCCCATTATCACCATTACTATTCAATATTGTACTAGAAATGTTAGCTATAGCAACAAGAGAAGAAAAAGAAATTGAAGGAATTAGAATAGTCAATAAGGAAATAAAATTTACTCTTGGCAGATGATATGATGGTATACTTAGAGGATCCTAGAGAATTAACTTAAAAACTTTTTGAAATAATTAACAACTTTAGCAAAGTTGCAGGATATAAAATAAACCCATATAAATCATAAGCTTTTCTATACCTTACTAACAAAGTCCAGCAGCAAGAGACAGAAAGAAAATTTTCATTTAAAATTACTGTAGACAATATAAAATACTTGGGAATCCACCCACCAAAACAAACCCAGTAACTATATGGACATAATTACAAAACAATTTTCACACAAATAACCTAAGATCTAAGCAACTGGAAAAATATTAATTGGTCATGGGTAGACCAAGCCAATATAATAAAAATGACAGTTCTACCTATATTAATTTACTTATTCAGTGTCATACCAATCAAACTACCAAAAAACTATTTTATAGTTAGAAAAAAATTAAAAATTTCATCTGGAAGAACAGAAAGTCAAGAATATCAAGGGAATTCATAAAAAGAAAATATGAAGGAAGGTGACTTAACCGTACCTAGTCCTACCATTGAGAATCAATAAATGCTAGCTTTCGAAGAAACTCAGTCCTAAGCAATGTGAATTTTCCAGGCTCTGCATGTTCCCTCTTTCTATAATGGTGTGAGAACTTGTCAAAGAATGTGTCTCTGGATAATTTTCCTCATTATTTACTTTGTTATACAGCTTGGCAACTTTTCCTTTGGATTAATATAGAGTAAAATTTTGTCAGGTAAAAGGGAAGAAGCAGTGGGCACTCAAGTTATGGATTTGAAAAGAACTTGACCCAAAGAACACATTGAATAGAATGGAATATTAAAGACCTCATGTTGAGAGAGTCCCATCCACATAACATTTTATGACAAAATGTACTGGCTCTACAAAAAGTGATTGTTAATTAAGGGGTGAGCTCCAGAGAAGCGGTTAGAAGTCATGTGCTAAAATTGTAAGGGGAGGGAGAGATGGTCTAAAGTGCCTTAATTTTTAACATCTTATGGAATTTATAGGAAAGATGGGACTGCCCTGCACATAGTGGGCATTTACTAAATGTGTGCTGCACACATTTAATAACTGAGCACACATTTGGAGGCTTTATAATATCCCCTAAATAGGAGATATTATAAAGGAGAGTAGGTGAATCTAAGGTCTTAAGTAACTACGTGATCACAGGAAATAGAGTGGTACACAGAAACCAAGATCAAAAGAACACTGTATGCAATGATCCACAGGGCAGGAATTAGGGACCAAATCCCCTACAGTAGTATCTATTTGATTTAGGGCAATGAGACCAGGAGAGAAGAAATTTTGGCTAAGTTTATTCAGAATTCAATAGACTGGGGAATACACTTTGAACAGAATTTAAGTATGTAGGTCAGAAAGATAAGGGAGCAAAAAGCAAGGTTCTGGGGGGTGGGAGGAGGCAGACCCAGGGGAGCATGATCAACTTATTGAAGAGCAACCGTTTCAACCAGAAACTAAAATAAAGCCAGACATGAAAATACTTTATCTGAAGCCAAACGGGGTCTGAGAGCAACAGCCTGACTTCAGACTGGAGAATGGAAAAACTGTTGAAGTAGGACAAATCATCCTTACCCTCCAGGGTCAGAAAAGAAAGGATTATCTTGTGGACTAAGAGGGAGTGATGATAATAATAGCTCACCTAGAGAGAGCTTTAACTGATTCCAGGGAAGGTCTAGAGGAAGTTGTAGAGTGCTTTAATTGCTACCAAGCTGAGACCTGCAAGATGCAATATATGATTTGCCTCCATTTTCTGGAGTGGTAACCTGTAGTTTGTAACCTGTAATTCCCTTGGATTGTAGAAAGGTTTAGGTGTCCATTTAATCAACCATGTGCTGGACCATTGAGGTGAGGGAGAAATGAAATAAAGGAGAGTAACAGAGAAGCAAAAGTCATCTGTAAGAGCCACAAACGAGGGGGTAGTTTTTAATGAAGGGGAAAGGAAAGGAAAAGAATAAGCATTTCTGTAGTGCCTACTACTGCCAGACACTGTAGTAAGTACTTTTATAAATATTGTCTGATTAGATCTTCACAACAATCCTGCAAGATGGTAGGTATTATCAGCTCTTACAGCTGAGGAAATTGAGGCAGATAGGGTAAATGACTTGCTCAGGATCACGTAGCAAGTAAGTGTTTGAGACTGGATTCAAACACAGATATTCCTGACTCCAGGCCCAGACTCCTTATGGGGGAATAATTGCCCCCATCTCTATTATTTTCTTGGGAGAAAAGAGTGACAGCAAAGAATGGACCCAAGATTTAATTAGCAAATGAACAGGGTGCTGTGTCCCATTTGATTACACCCTCAGCACTGTGTTTACTGTCTACAGCTATTATCTTAGTCTTCATTGATCCATCATGACAGAAATTTCAAGGATATTGAGTTGAATATCTTCTATAGGATCATCACTCATTCAAGGCAGTCATATCTCCACAGGAAAAGAATATCTTCATCTTGACCCATAAAGGGGGTGACTAGATAATACAAATAGGACATTTGTTTTCCAACATTTAAAGTCAATTCAGCAACTGTGTGTTGAATGTCTACCATGAGACTTGCATTGTACCAGGTCCTTTTTGAGGAGCAAGAGAAATGTAAGATGCAAATTCTGCTCATGGTGAGTTTACTGTCATATTGGGAATATAAGAAAGAACTATTTGAAATAATTATAGAACACTCTAAGTTGGTAAAGAAGATAGCAACAGGTAAGTGTAGAAAATATTGACTTTACCTACAGGAATATAAATAACTATTATAGAAGTTAGAGTTTTTCAAGTTAAGGGAAATATTTTAGATGGACTTGGTAGCTTTAGATGTAATTATTCAAACTATGAACTATTGCTTTGCTACTAGAAATATGTTCAAAAGTATTTGTTCATGGGTTTTTTTTTTCTCTATGGAGTATGAAAAGCAAGATTTATTACCCTTTCAAATAATATGATGAACAAGATCATTTGCCAAAATCATCTCTGCCTTCTGAGTCCTAGCTCAGATATGTCACTCAAAGCCTCTGCCCTGGAATTCTAAGATTCTTATTGATAAGTGTTCACTTTATGCAACCTAGAGTCAAACCTACCATGCCCCACCCTGGTCATCTTCACTCTATGCTGAGATATAGGCCCTTCCAACCAACTCCCCTATACCTTTTCCTATTCTCATTCTAATAATCTCACTCAGATTAACGCTGTTGCTAATGCATGTAAGACCCTCAAGAGCAGGGACCTGCTTGTTTGTATTCTGTCCCCAGTCCTTAGCATTATATCTGACACATAGTAAGTGCCTAATAAGTGCTTTTCTATTACCGGACTATGCAAAATAAATGCATTGATGATCAAAGAAAGGAAATTTCTCAATTATGTAACTTGAGGAATAGAAATTGAAAGGTGACCACTACCAAATAAACACAGTTATTTCCCATGAAAGTAACACAAGCAGTGATGACAAATTGTCTACAGAAGAAGAAAATGATCTGGGATATTTGTGCAATTAAGATGTGGGGGGGGAGGGGGTAGAAACAGGAAGCAATATTTGCTGCCACAATTCCTAATGTACTTATTAGCCTCTCTTCCATTCTGAGGCTATCTATGGGTAGTACATAAAAGTAGGGAGCACTCAAGACTCTGGATTAGTGTTCCTAAAGTTCTCATCAGACTGGATTTGCAGATATGGTTCTATTAGAACAGGGGTGGTTTTTGTCTTATGGTACAATCCTTTCAGTCTGGGGAAACCTATGGACTCCTCAGAAAGATATTTTAAACGCATAAAGAGGATAGCAAAGGAAAATAATTATGTTGGATTATAAAGATATACATTTTTTCCTACCCAAGTTCACAGACTGTGTATTATCCATAAATATGTTTGAATTCATGGATTCCAAGTTAAGAACTCCTGCATTAAGTTTTCAGAGGAAGAAATTAAAACTATCTATAATCATACGAAAAAATGTTCTAAATCACTATTGACTAGAGAAATGCAAATCAAAACAACTCTTAGGTAATGCATCACATCTGTCAGATTGGCTAACATGACAAAACAGGAAAATTAGAAATCCTGGAGAAGATGTGGGAAAATTGGAACGCTAATGCATTGTTGGTGGAGTTCGAACTGATCCAACCATTTTGGAGAACAATTTGAACTATGCCCAAAGAGCTATAAAAATGTGCATACCCTTTGACACACCAATACCATTTCTAGGGCTGAATCCCAAAGAGATCATACAAATATTAAAAGGACCCACATGTACAAAAATATTTGTAGCAACTCTTTCTGTGGTGGCCAAGAATTGGAAATTGAGGGGATGCCCATCAATTGGGGAACAACTGAACAAACTGTGGCATATGAATGTAAGTGCTATAAGAAATGATGTGCAGGTAGACTTCAAAAAGCCTGGAAAAACTCATATGAACTGATGCTGAGTGAGGGAAGCAGAACCAGGAGAACATTGTACACAGTTACAGCTACATTGTGTGATGGCTACCTTTGATACACTTTGCTCTTCTCAGCAATGCAATGTTCTAAGACTTCAAAAGACTCATGGAAAGACAGAAAGAATTATGGGTCTGAATGCAGATTAAAGTACCCTATTTACTTATTTTTGTTTTCTCTTTCTCTTTTTTGTTTTATTTTGTTTCTCCTGGTTCATTCCATTGATTAAAGTTCTTCTTTACAACAATATGTTTAATATGATTGTATATGTAGAGCCTATATAAGATTGCATGCCATCTTAGGGAGGGGAAAAGGGAGGGAGGGGGAGAAAATTTGAAACTCAGAAACTTGTGGAACCAAAGCTTGTGTAAATTAAAAATAAATAAATATTTTAAAAAAAGATAACTCCTGCACTAGAAGAATATAGACTTCTGCTACTGTGTCTTGAACCTGCTTTGTGGCAGACAAGTACAACTCATTCAGGGTTACCTACAGCTCTCTCCCAGAGAAAAGTCATCTTCCTTATATTTTAACTGCTTCTTAACCCCTGCCTCCTAATAGGTATCTTGCATAAGACTGTCTACAAATATCTCATGAGGATCCTAGTGGTGTTTTTCCATATACTCTTCTTTTGGGGTATAAACTACCTTAATTCCAGAGAAGGGTGAATGGACTCAACATTGTGGCAATGGCCATGTACTTTTGATTAGTGAGAGTTTCAAGTTACTCCAGAGTAAAAGAAGGAAGGTCTTGGGCTATTTCAGATTTTCTCTTCTGTCCTCCAGTCTCTCATATCACTCCTTCCCAACCCTTTCAGTTGAAAAATAGAGGTCTGAATTCCATCTTGTCCCAGTATCTAAATCTTAAATTCTCTTGAAGTTATTTTTCATTCTTTTTTCCTATTCTCTAGTCACTGTAGGTGATAGCCATTTTCCTTGACAAAGCTGATCCTTCTACATGTACCCTAGAAGGAGAGGGTGGTCAGAAGTAGCACTCTTTTCACAATTAAATATATAATATGATTTACACAACATGATAGGATATAATATAATGTAATACAATACGATGTGATATAATATATGTGATGTGGCATACCACAGCATGACATAACATTATGATATAATATGACATGTTATACAGCACAGCACTACACGATACAGCATGATACAGCATCGTGCAATACAAACATGATACAATACAATATGATGGGATGGAAACATTCTTTTAAGGGGATATACTTCCATTAGGGAGTTACCAAGGATTAACTCTCTAGCTAAATGGATTCTTTTCATATTTCATCTCTCCAACAAGAAAGACCATCTATCTAAGAGCTTATTGTCCCCTACACACAGTAGGTACTGGTTCATGAGCTGTTGATTGCAATGATTTCATCAGTAAGAAAAAGTTTTTCTTTTCTTGCCTTTAATTTCCATCCATAGTAAAGAGAAGTATTTTGTAATTATAAATATGATCATTCTGAAGAGTCTATTATAATTCTCTGCAGTTGGATTTTTGACATTAGGTCAATGTTGCAAAATACCCTGACTTCATTTCATTTCATTTGCTGAGCGAAAGAGGGAAATATGTCATTATTGTTTACTTTAGAAATTGGTTTTCTGTAGCAAAGAACAATCTGTGCATTTTTCTTACTCTAATAAAGGCCTTTAAAATTGTGTCTTTCTCACTCTGAATCAGTACATGCTTACAGAATCTATAATAGAAAGTAGAAGTGGATAAAGTATAGGAAATGCTTTTAAAAACTGTGCTTTCTTCTCTACATAATTCACATACCAGGATTCTAATGTTATCAAAAGAGATAGTTCCCTTTATTGCCTAATTATAAAACAGCACAAATATCAGGAAGGTCAGAAAGGATATTTTGTAGGATTGATAGTACATTTACCATGAAAAAGTCCTTTAGTTATATATGAAAGTATTCTATTAGGCTGAGGATAGCAGAAAGCAGATCTAATAATCCTATTTAAATCACACCTAGACCCTGAGCTTTAAAAGCACAGTGTATTTTCCCTAGACAGATCATCGAATGGGAAGCTGACAAATTATTAAAAGAGAAAGGTCCTATTTTCCTAGGACCTCTGGCATTATTCATCCTTACCTTTCCTTGCCTTTTTCTGGAAAAGTCTTGAACCTTTCTTCTTGGATCAATAGGAGCTTTCCCAACCCTATATCTTCTGAGCATCATGTTCCCAGATCCATGAATCAAGCTCTCCCACCTCTCTTGGTCAAATCATTTTGGCTCCATAAGTACACTCCCTGGGACACATGAATTCAGAATTTTCTATTCTCTACAAAGAAGGTTGTGGTACAAGAACTAATGTTCTATAATTCTCATTTCAGGCTGCATACAAACATATCTCATATTGCTAAGTGCATCTGCTACAAGATGTCATAGCTAATAGGGGTGGGGGAAAGAAAGACAAATTCACCTCTCCCTCCTTTTATTTATAGCATAAGAGTAGTAATGGGGAAAAGAGAGGCATGACCTCAGGTGCTTAAATTCTTCCCCCGTAGCCAGCCCTCTTTTTGACTGCCAGAGATTTTCTTTCAGCACTGGCTAGCTTGCTTATTTTTAAATTTAATTTTTGTTTTGCTATTCCATATTTAACAAAGATCATCAAAGATAGCTTTTAAAGGTTACCAGACAGTGACTGATCTTTCAGCCTTATAATTCTGTCAATATGATTGAAGAATTTCTTCACACTTCCTAAAAGAATAGTGGAATATAAGTGTGTGATTCTATTTCCTCTACACCAGACAATCTAAGTATTAAAAATACAAGGTACAATTGGACCACAATAAAGTAAGAAAGGTGTGCACCTTTACATATTGTCTTGGTCCATACTTCATATACCCTATGATTTCATGAAGGGTGTTTAAGAGAAGCAATTAATCAAGATTCCCTGATTAATCCCTTGCTATACTACTCTCTTCTCTCAGTTAAGCATTTATTTGCTCTCTGAAGTAAATCACTCTGAGTACTTCAGGCGTATTTGTACATATGTCCAGTTTTGGGAGTCTCTCTGGTAATTCCATTGTCTTTTTGGGTATCTATCCAGTACCTTGTTCTAGAAAGTCTCATCAAAAGCAAGATATCACCAACAATTAAACAATCCAAAACTCAGCAGTCTTCCATGAAGGTCCAGGTCTAATATATCTGGTGGCCCATAAGATTAATCTCATCCCAAAATACATGGTTATACCCAGCAGTGTGTGGGAGCCAGCTCTTAACCAATTTGTGAGACCTATTGTTAAATCTTCAGCGTGAACATTTACACCTCAAAAATTTGCTACAGATCAGGGCTTGATATACTGTTTTGTTGATTGCCTAAACTTAAGAAAGTTTTGACTGTAGATAAACATAAAGGTATTTGTGGAAATATACACTTCCTCCTAACCCTAGTTGCTAAACATTTATCATCTCACTCCTGTATAGCTCTATAATTGTTGTCTAAGCTAAGGAGCTAGATGGTTCAGTGATTAGACACTGGACCTGGAGTCTGGAAGACCCGAGTTCAAATTCATTGACATTTATTAGCTGTGTGACCCTGAGCAATTCTCTTAACCTCCATTTAATCCATTGGATTAATCCACTGGAGAAGGAAATGGCACTCCAGGATCTTTACCAAGAAAACCCCATGGATAGTATTGGTGTGCCATGGTCCACTGGATCACAAAGAGTCTTAAACAACTAAATAACAACAAAGCAGCTAATCTTTCAGATTGGCAACAACAATTGGCATTATATAGCACTTTAAGGTTGCAAACTACTTTACAACCATTTTCTCATTTGAGTCACGCAATACCTCTGGTTATACATTTTAGCAAACAGCATTTTACAAAATTCCCATAGATTAAGTGTTGATGCTTGAGAAGGCCTGCCCCAACCTGAAAATGCTTAGATTAAAACTTGAAAACCTAAAATGTTAAACAGCAACAACAAAAATTAATAAAAAAAAAAAAAAGCGGGGGGAGATTCAGCTCTCTCCCTCAGAGAGAAAGTCATGTCCCAAAAAGAGATCTTTATCGAAAGAGATAAAGTGCTGGGATTAATTGGAACTTGCCTTCTCATTTTCAGGGAAGGAAGGAAGGAAGGAAGGAAGGAAGGAAGGAAGGAAGGAAGGAAGGAAGGAAGGAAGGAAGGAAGGAAGGAAGGAAGGAAGGAAGGAAGAGAAAAGCAGCAACAACAATAACAACAAAAATGTCCTAAGTAAAATTCTTTTAAGGGATCCCTGAAACACATAAGATAATCCAAATGAAAGTCTGAATTCATGCCTCAGACAAACTCAGAAAAGCCTCAAGATGTTTGGAGCTCCCCACAAAGGGATTAAGCACTTGAGGTTGATTGCTTGGAATTCCTAAAACATTGAGCAATCCTCATCTAGTTCGACCTGTGATCTATAGGGATCTCAGACCAGCTGTTCAGTCTCATGCCTCAATAGGGCAAGCAGTCCAAATCTGATCAAAAGCATTTAAATAAATACTCAAATGAATTCATTTTTTTAAACTAGGTAGGTCTCCTATCTTGCCCAGATTGGAAGTACTGGGACTACCCACAGGTCTGACTCCACTTCTGATAACTTCATGAGCTCTTACTCACTTTGTTTTTGACCTGGACTGAACTCACCCCAGGTGACCTGTTGGTCCCCCACATTCAGGATTCACCATATTAAAGCTGAATGTCATAAAGACACCTCCTCAGCATAGCCCACTGCAGCATAGAACACTCAAGGACAAGAGACCTGTCAGCCCCATCCTCCATGGCATCAGAAATCACAGATATACACCATCATATTCAGGTCAAAAATTTAAAAAAAATTAAAGAACATAAATGAATCCTCACAGTGGGCTTTCTATATCCTTATCTCTGAAGTCATTAGGAGCTTTAACTAGGAATCATCTTAGTGACTCTAGATGCACTGCTAGATGCCTGTGGAGTTCCACCAGGAACATATTAATTGTGCCCTATGCATTTGCAGGGACTCACAGCAGAGTATCTCATGTATGATCTTCTTCCTTGGATGATCATTTGGAAAGATCAACTGAAAGAAAAAATGCATTTTTTCATTTTTATTTTCAGGGCATTATTGGGTAGTCAGATTACTGATGTATTAATTTTACAACGAAACTTTGCAAGGTTGAATTTTTAAGCACACATCTATTGTATTGCTATGGCAATTTTGAATAAGGATGTTGATATGAGCAATATGAATACTGAAACCTAGAATATTGCTGCCTAGCAGTGTATTTAGAACACATCGTGGCTACTCATCCATGTTAATTGTTTTTTTAGCTTTTGATTAGCTATAGACTACCTGTTATAACATGAGCCCATGCAGCTAAGGAGCTTCCACAAAAGAGGCACTGAGCTGTGACAGCTCACCTAGGATGATTTCAGCCACGTCATATACATTTTCAGGGGTCACTTTTCTCATGTTTTCAGATTATGGGCAGTCAGTTTTCACTGTATTTCCTTTGTAAGTTAGACTAGTTGCTTTGAAATAACTTGCATTGTGGAATACTTAAATAGTAATATATGTTTCAGTCAAATATGAGAATGGAAATAGATATGGCAAATAGGAATGTTGTATCCCAAGAACTGATGGCTAGCATTGCGCCTAGGGCACATTGCGTGTGCTTATCTATATTAATTAGGTGTTGTCTATATTTATTTTTATTTTACTTTTGAGAGATCTAGATTTCTTGCACATTTGTGGAATAACTCTACTTTAGATAGCTCATCTAACATTCTTTTGTACCACAGGTACATAGGATAAGGTTTCCTTCATGGTCTAGAAATCCAAAGTGTTCAACTCTAAATATTTAATCACCTTTTTGTAGTCCCATGCTTCTTTAAGAATTTTCTATGTTTGAAAGATTTCTTTTTTTAAGCTAGTCCAGCCTTACAAGGTATAAGTGGATTCCCATTTGGAATGCCCTTTGTGCTATGGGGAGTCATTGAAGATATTTCAGATTTTCATTGTATAGTAGAGAAGTATTAGCGATTTCTTTTTCTGTACCTATATTTGGAATGCCCTGGTTTGGGATGGATCCAGTAAAAAATTCATGAGTTGCGTAAATGCTTAATGACCCATTAGAGTAATTTTTATCCAGGATATTTCTCACCTTGGGGTAGGAAGGGGGATGACTTACAGTCAACACCAAGCTCTGAATCTCTATTCAAAGACTGCATATGTTATAGAAAAGTATTTAGAACCAGATTGTCTCTGAGAGGGGATTTTTTTTCTTCCCTTTATTTTTTGCTAGTTTCAATTACTTTTCTAATTATTATGGTGGTTAGGACAGACCTTCATATATATATATATATATATATATATATATATATATATATATATATATATATATATATATATATATATATACCAAGATAGGGAGTAGCTTAGAAGAATTTGTAAAATGGCGGGGTTATGTTATTCTTCTTGTTGAATTATATAACCCTGCATTCAGGACAAAGTCTAATCACTGAGCCCATCAGAAATGATAGATCTGGCCTGTCATGGAAGACCACTAATTTTCAAGTTGTCTAAGTAATGGGTCACATAAATTCTGCTGAGATTTTTTGGTGCAAAGCACAAAGAAAACACTCATAAATTCATTGCTTCAATGTCCTCACAATCATAAAGTAAACCATAATTTAATATACAGACAAATGTGTCCAGACCACTTCCAGTTCTTTTGCTGAGGATAGCAACTATCTAACTGGGAGACCATATAGAGTATCCCATTTCACGTGAGTCTCCCTAATGTACTAGCTTAAATTATAGGATAAAGGACAACTTTAGGTCCTTATCATTTTGAAAGTGTTTCTGAGGGCAGAAAGCATACCTTGGGTTTGCTCTTCACTGAAACTCAAATTGATATTGAGTGGTTCTGTGTCTGTTCATGGCTTGGCCTCTTCTGTGTGGCATGGCCAGTGATTGAGGGAAAAGATGTTAAGACAAAGGAAGAGATACAAATTCACTCTATGCCATTTTGTATACACTGTTTACCTCCCCATCTCTGCCCAATGATACACCTTAGGTTCTCCTTCTTCTCCCCTTCATTTTCCAAGTTGAAAATTTTTCTAGCTGTGGCTTGCTCAGAATATCTAAAATTATAGCAGTTTGCAGTTATATAAAATGTAACTAGAGACAAACACAAAGTCAAAAAATTGCTGTTAGTCTTAAGTATAAAGTTCTTCAATTAATTTCTCTTTCCCCCCTTTCTTAATTAAATTTATTTTTCCTCAGTTTTCAACATTCACTTCCACAAAATTTTGAATTTTAAATTTTCTCTCCATCTCCTCACTTACTTCACCCCAGGATAGTGTGTATTCCTCCAATCTGCCTCCCTTCTATCACCCCCACTCCCATCCCCTTCCCTTCTATTTTCCTGTAAGGCAAGATAGATTTCCATTCCCCATTGCCTATATATCTTGTTTCCTAGTTGCATGTTAAAAACAAATTTTAGCATTTATTTTTAAAGCTTTGAGTTTCACATTCTCTCCCTTACCCCCTTCCCACCCACCTTCATTGAGAAGGCAAGCAATTTGCTATAAGTTGCACATGTGTAATCATACAAAATACTTCCATAATAGTCATGTTGAGAAAGACTAACTATATTTCCCTCTATTCAGTCCCACCTTCCATTTATTCTGTTCTCTTCTTTTACTTGTTCCTCTACAAAAGTGTTTTCTTCCAATTACCCCTTCTCCCAATCTGTCATTCCTTTCATTATCCCTCCTCTCTTATCCTCTTCTCCCCCTGCTTTCCTGTAGGGTAAGATAAATTTCCATACTCAAATGAGTGTGTATGTTATTCCCTACTGAAGCCAAATCTGATGAAAGGAAGGTTCACTTATTCCCTCTCACCTTCCCCTTTTTCCTCTCCGTTGTAAAAACTTTTTCTTGCCTCTTTTATGTGAGATGATTTAGTACATTCTACCTCTCCCTTTTTCTTTCTCCTTGTACATTCTTCTCAACCCTTAATTTTCTTTTTTAGATAACATCCTTTCATATTCAGCACACCATGTTGCCCTGTCCCTCCCCCCTCCCTTTCTCTCTTTCTGTCTCTCTCTTTGTCTCTCTCTATATATATACCTATACATATATACATACACATACATGTATACATACATGTATATGTATGTATATACATACATATATGTGTGTATATATATACATATCTATCTATCTATCTATCATCTATCTCTCTCTATATATATATAGGAGAGGATACATAGGATAGTTGGAGGGAATATATGAAATATATATATATGTATATATATATATATATATACATAATATATGTGTATTATGTATATTCCCTCCAACTATCCTAATACTGAGAAAGATCTCATGAGTTACAAATATCATCTTTCCATGTAAGAATGTAAACAGTTCAACTTTAATAAGTCCCTTATAGTTTCTCTTTCCTGTTTATCTTTTCATGCTTCTCTTTATTCTTGTATACGAAAGTCAAATTTTCTATTCATCTTTGTTCTTTTCAACAAAAATGCTTGGAAGTCCTCTATTTCATTGAAGTACCATTTTTTCCCCTGAAGTATTATGCTCAGTTTTGCTGGGTAATTGACTGTTGGTTTTAATCCCATTTCCTTTTACCTCTGTAATACCATATTCCAAGCCTTCTCATTCTTTAGTGTAGAAGCTGCTAAGTCCTGTGTTATCCTGCAGGTGTTTCAACAATACTTGAATTGTTTCCTTCTGCTTGTAATATTTTCTCCTGGACCTGGGATCTCTGGAGTTTGGCTACAATATTCCTAGGAGTTTTCCTTTGGGGATCTCTTTGAGGAAGTTATTGTTGGATTCTTTCAAGATCTACTTTACCCTCTGGTTCTAGAATATCAGGGCAGTTTTCCTTGATAATTTCTTGAAAGATGATATCTAGGCTCTTTTTTTATCATGTATTTCAGGTAGTCCAATAATTTTTAAATTATCTCTCCTGGATCCATTTTCTTAGTCAGTGGTTTTCCCAATGCCATACTGCTCATTATCTTCTATTTTTTCATTCTTTTGGTTTTATTTTATAATTTCTTGATTTCTCATAAAATCATTAATTCTATTTGTGTTTCATTCTAATTTTTAAGGAATTATTTTCTTCAGTGAGTCTTTGGACCTCTTTTTTCATTTGGCCCATTATGCTTTTAAGGCATTCTTCTCCTTTTTGGACCTCTTTTGTCATTTGGGGTTAGTCTAATTTTAAAGGTGCTGTTTTCTTTATCATTTTGCAGGGGTGGGGGGTCTCTTTTTAGCAAGCTGTTTACTTGCTTTTCATGATTTTCTTGCATCACTCTCATTTCTCTTCCCAATTTTCCCTCTACCTCTTTTACTTGATTTTCAAAATCCTTTTTGAGCTCTTCCATGATCTAAGGCCAATTCATATTTTTTTTGGAGGCTTTGGATGCAGGAACTTTGACTCTGTTGTCTTCTTTTGGTTGTATGTTTTGATCTTCCTCATCATCAATGACATAAGAAAATACCTTTTCACTGAGAAAGTAAGAATCTATAGTGTTTTTTCCCCATTGCTCATTTTCCCAGACAATTACTTGACTTTTGAGTTCTTTGTTAAGTGGAGGGCTCCAGAAGCAGTCACTACTTTCACAGTGGCTGCTATAGCCCTGGGCTGAGGCTAGGGCTAGTGCAAGGCTAGGACTGGGGCCAGGGACAGAGTGGGGCTGGGGCTGGGGCCAGACTATGCTCCCCTCTCAATCTGGTGAGATACCCTTCCCAATAACCTTAGAGGTTGTTTTTGAATTTTGTGGGTTAAGAAGTCTGGATACCACAGCAGCTACCAGCTATTCAGTTCCTGAAGGCCTGCCCCAGCTCCATCCTCACCAGTGTGGCCCATGACAAATTGATCTTTGCTCACAGTTGAGTGCAGTAGACTCTTCCTGTTGACCTTCCAGATTGTCTTGAGCTACAAATTTGCTTCAGTATGTCATTTTGTGACTTCTGCTGCTCTAGAATTTGTTTAGAGTCATTTTTACGGTTTTTTTTAAAGGTTTATGGGGAGAGCTCTAGCAGGTCTCTTCTTTTACTCTACCATCTTGGCTCTGCCTCCTTCAATTCATTGCAACAAACATTCATTAAACACATACTATGTGAAAGGTGCTATGCTAACCTTTGGAAATTTAAAGCCAAAACAAATATAACAAACAAACAAACAAGAGTCCCCTGAAATGCTTACATTTTTCCTGGGAAGATAGAACATGTATGTAGGCAACTAAAGGCACAATATTTTCTGGAGAAAGAGGATTCTTTTTTTAAAAAAAAATTAACATAGAAATGGCAATATAACTGAGTCTTGGAAGAAGTTAGGAATTCTCAAAGAAGGAATAAGGAGTGTTTTGCAGAGGGGCCACAGTCAGTGCAAAGGCATGGGAATAGGAGGTGGCATGGAATGTCAAGTTAAAACTAGTAGACCAATTTTGCTGGAAGTTATAATGAATTTCACATAAAATACATCTGGAATATGAAATAGTAGTGGAGAGGAAGGTTAGGAGCCAGATTTTTAAAGTTTTAAAATGCCACACTGAGGATATTCAAGCACAATTCTTTTTTGGTAATCAGTCACAGGCTCTTCTTACTCACCTCACATCTTTCCATTACCTTTGGGTTACTTGCAATTTTAATTTTTCAAAGATTGAAATTCTTTGAATCATAATCATACAGCATCACTGACAGAACATTAATGTGCCTTTGATTCAGGTCATTAAAACAACTGTGTCTCTGCTAAAAAAAATTCCTACTGTGCCTAGTACCATAGTTGGCACACAGTGGACATGTGTTAATGTCTACTAAATTGAATTGGAATGTATTGAATGGAATGGAATGGAATGCTTTAATTACTAGTGATTTTTCCCCCAAGGACATTCCAGTGTTCATTCAGCATTCATCAAGGGAGGGCACAAATCTTTGAATAAATAATAACTTTATATCCTATTACTTGGATTTTTATAATCCTCAACATTAACATCCTCCTTATCCCTTGTTTCTGGATTTTGGTTGCAGAACAATTTCAGTTTATGTGATTTATAGCAAAATGTGGCATTCATTATCCAGTTGTTCTCATGCTTTCTTAAAATGCATCATTTTTAAAGGACTCACTTGAAGCTGATTTTCTGCTAGAGATGTCAAATGTAGATCCTTTTTTTTTTTTTTTTTAGAAATATATTCCTAGAAAAGACAAGTCATTTCGACCTCATTTGTAGGTGTCCTCCTAGTAGGTACTTTGCATTTTTACCTTAAAAGGATATTTTATATTGTCTGAAAAGAAAAAGAATAAAGCCATTTTCCCTTCAAGTATTTCTGAAATTTCTATGCACTATAAAAAAAGATAATGTTCAAAATGCAGAGTAAGAGTTGTAATGCATGTGTCCAAACTTGTCATCCTATTTACACAGAGGTATAAACCTTCAAGTCTTCACACTGAAGTTGGAAAAAGGTTTCACTGAAATCTATAAATATTTGCTATCCTACTATATTTATCAAATACAGAGCAATAAATATCCATGGAAATTCTTAACAGGAACCCAAAAAGAAACCATTAAATAAATAAAATATCAAAATTAAGAACAACTTCCCTCACTCCATTATTATCCATGATATGGTAATTTCACTAGCATATTGAATTCTCAAATGAAAAAAGTCCCTCTATCAATGCAAGTTGGCTCCTCTTTTGTAACTGAATCATGGAGAGTTTCTTAGAATACCAAGAAGTAAAGTGCATTGCTAGGTTATATAATCAAAGGGTCCCATTTCTGACCTATGAAGAAATAGACTTGAGTTGACCATATTTTATAAATGCTAAAGCCCTGCAGAGAAGAGGCAACATGGTAAAGTCGATAAAGAACTAACCTGGAAACCAGGAAGATCTGGTTTCAAATCCTGCTGCTAAGTAGTAGTGACTGTGTAACCCTGGATAAGTCACTTAACCACTCAGTCAGGGCTCTAGACAATACTCCAAGACTACAAGTTATGGAGAAGATGTATACCTGCCTTAATAGAAGGAATTTCCTTAGCTGGGAATTCCTAGCAAAATCTTAGAGCTAGTAATCCCTGTCTCTATCTCTATCCCCCAAACCCAGAAGACTACAATAGAATGGATTATATTATCTGTTCTATGGATTTTAAGAATGTGTATTCTTAGAATACTAGAGTTAGAAAAAATTTTAGATAGAAAACTATCTTCATTTTAGAGATGAAATAATTATAGATCTAGAAAGGTAAAGTTTCTAAGGGATGCTTACTCATGACTCATGACTCATGACTCATGACTAATAAGTGACAGAACTGGGACTAAACCTCAAGAACATCTATTGTATACCCAGTGTTGTAATTGTCTCTTTGTGTGACTTTGGGAAAACTGAGTAACCTTTCTGTGCCTCCATGTTCCTTTTCCATACCATTGTAGAGTTAAATTGCATGGTCTCCAAAGTCACTTTGAGCTCTAACCTCCAACATGTCCATGTAACTTCCATTTACAATGTATATATCTTGTATCTTTGTACCTACTGTTTATACTATATACATCTTATACACATAGTCATTTTCATGTTGTGTCATTCCCATTATACTATAAGTTACATGAGGGCAGGGACCACATTTTTGCCTTTATTTATATCCTCAGGGCTTAGTACAGTACCTGGCACAGGATAGGCAATTAATAAATGTATGTTGACTATTTCTTTCTTGGTATACAATCCAGTAGTGTTTCTGCTACACAGGAAACTTGACCAATGCCTCTTAATTCTAATGACTTCCTTTTTTTAATTATTTCTATTAATTCCATATATGTATATATATATATATATATATACATGATTAACAGAAATAATTTTTAAAAGCTACATATATATAGCTTATATAGCTATATATACATATATACATATATAGCTTATTATATAGCTTAAATATATAGCTTATTCATACATATTTATTCCCTTCTTGTTTCTCTCTCCATTAGATTTGACCTCCTTGAGGGCAGGGACTGCCTTTTCTTTTTATACACCTAGTGCTCAGCATAGTGCTTGGAACACAGTAGGTGCTTAATAAATGTTTATTTATTTTTTGTTTATTTACTGACACTATACCATCCTCAGTTGCAATGAAGCAATTATTCTTGTATCCAAATAGTGGCACCATAGCACAGTTCTACTCTTCTTTCAAGTCTCTGAAAATGAACTGTGGAGTTATATCACTGGAGTTCCCTCATCAATTTTATAAACTTATTGGGAGGCAAGACTTTAAATGGGACTTTTGGTATAAAGGGGATCCAGCAGAATTCCCCCAAACTACTTGATGAGTTTGCATGGTTGTGAGTCTATTTTTAAGTTTTGATTGAATTTCCCCGTAGAGGTTACAGACATTTCCTTTGTTGATTCCTGGACAATGATTTTCAGTGACTTTGGATACCCCAGAGATGACTTGCTAAGTTTGACCTCTGGGGAGAACAGTATCTTCTGAGAGGAACCACTCTTTTGCAACTGTCTATAAACAAAGTCTTTATTTCAGACTCTGAGATTTTTCACCTTTGTTTCTTTTTCCACCTTTCTTCTGAAAAGAGGCTAAGTATAGAAGGTGAATGAGGGAGTTTCTTCACCACTAAGATTGCCTTTCAGCAAAAGTATGTGAAAATTTGCACAATTTGTCCTGGTGGTCCAAAAACAAACTTCTGGATCTTAAGGTGCTAGTCACCTTCTGCCTTTATTTTCATCTTCATGAACACAGGACAGAGACCTGAGACCTGAGAGTAGATATTCCTAAGTCCAGAAATGGCAACAACTGAGATAGTGGTGCTGTATCATGGAGAAATATAAAAGATATGTAGTTTATCAGCCATGTTGGCCAAAATGGAATGTCATTCCTGAATCTCCTAGGAAATAGGATTTCCTGGGCTCCAGGGTTCTGAAGTTTAGTCTTCTAGCCAGAAAAACAAAATGTCTTAGGTAGCACTAGCCTTGAAAATGCCTCACAAGTTTGAGTGCTTGAGGAATTAAGAATTTTAGAAAAGCTAGGAGTATGTCTCTTGAAAAGAAGACTATCCATGTAGCTTCTACAGCTAGAATGAAAACTGTGAAGTAGGGCAGGAAAAGACTTTGTTCTCCATTTTTGCTGGAAATTGTTTAGATAATGCAGATATTATGGGAGAGGGAGTTGCCTGTCATACAGCCCCAAACTTCTCCTTTGAAGTGAAGTCCAAACTGCAGTATAGCACTGTGAGTCTAGGGCAAAGGAGCAGTTTAGAACCCTGCATTAAAGTGGGGCAGAGTAGACAAAGGACTTTTTTGGTTTGTGGGCTATTTTGAGACCCTTTGTGTATTTCTCTAAATTTCTTTTGTGGCTCCTATGAGTCTTATGCACCTGTATTTTCTGAGGGGTGAAATATAACCTGTCCTGTATCTGATACACATGTGTTACTTAAGTGCTTAATATGAGGTATAGCACACATTTGTAGAAACGGAGACGTGAGTTACATTTAAGTCTGTGATATGATTTTCCCAGAGTAATTTCTGAATGAGCACATAATGAGCCAAAGAGAAAGTAATCTTTGAGTATAGCCTTAATGATTGAACTTTTTCCATGTGTAACCAGGAATAGGAGGTCTAGGCAATGATTACATACATGTTACAAGTGTACTATCATACAACTATATATCTATAACACAAGTTACAAATGCCAAGTTCTAGTACTTATTTCAAATTCAAATTATCCTCCCCTTACTTCTGTACTATTGGTAATGCTATCATCCTTCTACTTATCTGAGATAAAATGAGATGAAAAGGGAAGCACTGAGACAAAAAAAAAGTTCTGAATTTTGAGTCATGGAATTTGAATCTTAGCTTTGCAACTTACAACTTGTGTGACATTAGGCAAGTCACTTAATGTCATGGGTCTCAGTTTCCTAATCTGTTAAATGAGGGAGCTGGACCAGATGATCTTTGAGGTTCCTTTTAACTCCAAATTCTATGGAATTCTTCAAATCCTCTTGAATCCTCCCTAGAAAATTTCTTACCTCATATAGTAAATTATGGGGCAGGTAGGTGGCACAGTAAATATAGTGTCAGGCTTACAGTCAGGAAGATTTCTTTTCATGAATTCAAATCCAGCTTCAGACACTTTTTTTCCTTGATAAAGAGTTATTTGTTGGAAAAGGTAGGCTGAGGAGGGGTCACTAGATTCACCAGAGAGCAACAATACCACATAAATTAGGAGTGACGGCAGAGGTCAGCACAAAGCTCTGAGATCTCAGCCTCTTCCTGGACTGTGAAGGATAGCCTAGAGTGTTAGGGCATACACAGGTGGAAGGCCCTGACTTAAGTTAGTAGGCATTGTTAGAGATAAGGAGAGACTCAGCTGGCTGCAGCTCCTGACTTTCCACTTGGAGTATACTTGCCTTGAGCAGCTTGGCTGTTGGTCATGGCCTGCTTAACATATTCCTCTTGGGTAGCCTTGATATTTTCCTTCTTTCCACCCCAGATCTTGAGGGGAGATGACTGTAGGGCTCCGCCATAAGAGAAGATCAGGGTCCATGGCTTGTGCAAGGGGCAGGTATTGACGGCATCGAGGTTGATGGAGGCATCCTCTTTACTCTGACACCCAGAGAAGAAGGTGATACCAGTGACTGCAGGAGGCACAGTCTGCTGAAGGTCAGTTACAGTTGCCATTGCTATCTCCTCATGTGAATATTTCTGGGTATAAGCATGGCCAGGGGTGACCATGTTAGGCTTCAGCAAGGTCCCTTCCAGATAGACATGGTGGTCACTCAGAGCTTTGTAGACATCAGCCAGGACCTTCTCAGTGACATAATGACTTCAGATCATGTTCTCCATCAGAGAGGATCTCTGGCTCCACTATGGGGACAATGCCATTCTGCTGGCAAATACTAGCCTATCAGACCAGCACATTGGCATTCTCCATGATGGCAAGTGGGGAAGGTGTATTATCCCCAATCTTCAGTATACAACGCCACTTGGCAAAGTCAGCTCTGTCCTTCTTATACTGGGCACAGCACTCAGCCCATTCAGACCTTGGGTGGTAGTCTCGCCATTGGTTCCTTCCAGAAGCACTACATCTTTGTCTACCTTGATGCCTACAATGCCACTCTTATCCTTTATGACGTTGGGGAAGGTACAACCATCATCAGTTTTCTGGTAGAGTATCTCATGGAAAAGGATAACACCTCCAATACAGGAGTTCATTCAATCACCTGCTATCAGAAGCAACTGCCTAAGAGGCACCAATTTTCCTCTGTGTTCTCAGTGCCAGTGGACTGCAGCTGCTTTGCAATACTACCAGTGGACTCATCTGCTGCCAAGATTCCCTTGCCTGGAGCAACAATTCAGTGAGTTATATCAGACAGTCCTTTCTTTTGCTCAGGTATCAATGCTGGGTGTTGGCAAGGCATGTTTTCCTTGTCTGTGCTGGTAGATTCCTGGCCTCCAGAAGTGGGGTTATGGGCCTTGGTGGTGGGCTTACCAGCAGAAAGCAGACCTCTTATGGTTGGGAACCAAACTTCTGCCTAGCTTCAGACTCTTACTAGCTGTGTGACCCTGGACAAGTCACTTAACTGTTTTCCTCAGTTTCCTCATCTGTAAAATGAGCTGGAGAAGGAAATGACAAACCACTCCTGGATCTTTGCCAAGAAAACTCAAAATGAGGTCATGAAGAATTGAACATGATGAGAAAAGACTCAACAATAAAAATAGCAAATTATGGAACATGTGTCATTTTGAGAGAGATATGTTCCAAGAAATCTACAAATACTGTGCCACATAGGAAATTCACCCCAAGTTAAAATGACAGGAGTTGAAAATGCAAACTGCTGAGAATGTCCAGGGCACAGTTAGTCTGGACTTCCCACAGTTGGCCTGATTTCACTACTTTCACCTAAATATTTTTCTCATTGTCGTCTCCCAGGTAGTTGTTACAGGGGTGTCCATGTGCTATACTTTTCTGAGTTCCCCTTCCATAGTGATCCAGGGCATGTGGAGAATAAGGGGAAGGAACATCTTTTCCTCTCCCTAACTTTAGATGTAAGAAGCTCTTTCTGTGAGAAAGGCTGTTGAAGCAGGATTGGGAATACAGAACTAGACTAAAACTGTTGGAAATGGAGAATGGAGACAGAGAGGAGGGTTTATGCCCCCGGACTACCTGGGAAAGATTTCTGTGTATAAGAAACAT
This sequence comes from Notamacropus eugenii, assembly GCF_028372415.1. Lineage (NCBI taxonomy): Eukaryota > Metazoa > Chordata > Mammalia > Diprotodontia > Macropodidae > Notamacropus > Notamacropus eugenii. The sequence continues at coordinate 359,163,122 of NC_092876.1, forward strand.
CTGAAACCATGAATTCAGAATGTTTTCTGAATTATTTTGTTTCAATTAACCTTTTTCCCATTGCCACATTGAGTTCAGGTAGGAGAATGAAGACTGGGCAATCTATATTTGGACACTAGATAATGATTCCACCTTTCTTTCTCATGGAATTCTTGTCTAACCAGTGACATCCTTCTGAGGGGGAGGCTTTGCATTCTGGGAGTTCAATTTCTATGAGCTAGAATAGAACCTCTTGGATTACAGTCTCCAGGACTTGGGTACTGGGACCTTAAGGAGGGAGTAAAGGCTCATTCTTGGTTGTAATTCAGACTAGGTGCATCATGGATGGAGAATTCCAAAAGTTTTTGCTTTTGATTTGATGAAGGGATACTGAGTACTCAATACTGTTGCCATCATGGCAATCAAAAGGCAAAGCCATAACAATGTTACCTGGGAGGAGAGACGCTGGGTGTCCTTGATTCTGCTGAGAACCTACAATTTTAACATTTATAGAATTATTTTTTAACCTAGCATTTACATCATGCTTTAAAGTTTGCAAAGTGCTTTGCATGTATGATCTCATTTGATCACAGATAGAAAGTTGAAAGGGACTTAGAGGCCTTTGCTTTCAACCCTCTCACTTTATGGATGAGGGAACTGTAATATAGAGAGGTTGAGTAGTCTGACCATTCACACAGCTTAGTAAGTATCAGACACAGGGTTTGAACTCAGGTTTCCTGATTCCAATTCCAATGCAAGACACCAGTCTTCAAGGTTATGAATGCCAAGCACGTGGAATTGGGATTAGAAATATATTTAGCCCCAGAGGACAGAGGATCAATGGGTAAAAGTTGCAAATGTGTCATAGGTGTGCACCCAAGGAATTTTCTTAATTTTTTGAAGATGTACATTTATTGAATACTCAGTCATAAAGGACTTTGCTTCTATTCATCAAGTGAAAGAAACCAAAATTTAAATAAATTCTCATTTAAACTCAAGGCTAGTTAATTATGCTAGAGTATAATATATATAATTTGTCCACTAGGTAATGAAGTCCCCAAACCACTCATAAGTTTCTGTGGGCCAGTATACAGCTGTGCCCCATAAAGTATGTACTCTTCCCTTCCATGACCCCTAATAGATCTCACATGACCTTCTAGAGGAAGAGTTCTTAACTTTTGTGTCATTTACCTCTTTGGAAGTCTGATGAAACCCCTGGGCTCCTACTCAGAAGAATGTTTGTTAATACATAAAGTAAAATGCATGGGTTACAAATGAAACGAATTTTATTAAAATACAGTTAGCAAAATGTATTTTACAAACAGTCACAGACCTCAGCCCTAACTTACAGGATCCTCCATGGGCTGCTTTGGGGATATCTGCTGTGAACGAACATTTCTACAATGTCTACATGATGTGATCCATTGCTTATTGAAAAATGCAATAATCCTTATTTTGAAATTGTGCTATAAATTAGAGCACAAATTCACTTTTATTTTTGAGATGTGTTTCTGGGTACCCTTGACACTCCTGGTATGCATGCCCTTGAGTCACAATTCATCTTGATATGGAGTAAAAATTTCCTAAAAACCAGAATTTTCTAAAAAGTGCAATATACTGATGGGGGAAGAGGAGAAGAGGAAGAAGAAGTTTGTTATGAATGTTTTCCTAGTCTCCTATCCCCTCCTCTGAAGGTCTTCAAGCTACCCACTTTGGGGATAAGTTAGATAAGCAATTATTTTTACAAATAAGTATTAGAGTAGATGACTGCTGAGATACCTTCAAATTCTAAAATCGTGTGGCTGAATTGGGCAAAAACAATTTCCATGAGAGTCATTTCTGAGGTTAATGTTAAAAGGATAGTGCTTATAACTTCCTTAGTATTGAAATTCAACTTATATGTCTGTAATAGCTTGGGTTTCCTTTCATCACTATTTTAGAGGAGAGTTGACTTATGCCCTTTTCAACACTTAAATCTTCTTGTCTTCTAATTGTCTCAAAATTGTTAGCTTTTTAATAATAACCACCAAGTCCTGAAGTATAATATTTCAGATGCTAACCATTAAATTCAGATGATTTGAGTTTTTCCAGTTTTTATGAGCATAGGATAAGCATCTTTAACTGAATATTCATTAGCCTACAGTAACTACTTTGTGCTTTGTTTTCAAGACATGTGATTTCATTAATATTGGGAACTTTCTGTGAGGAAACTCCATCAGTCTATGCTCATCAGCAACTGTTCTGCAATACTTAGACTTAGAGAATACTTTGGGGTGCTGAGGGATTAAGTATGACTTGTCCAACCAGGCTGTGTTAGAGATAATATCTGAATCAACATCTTCCTACCTCAAAGACCCCTACTTTATTTTTACTTTACAAGGATGGGGAACCTACAGCCTGGAGGCCACATGTGGCCCTCAAGCGTGGCCCTTTGAATTAATCTAAACTTCACAGAACAAATCCCTTTGTTCAGTCAAAGGGCCGCACTTGAGGACCTAAAGGGCCACATATAACCTCAAGGCCACAGGTTCCCCATCCCTGTTACACCATGCATCTCAGTGAATTTACATGAAAGGCAAAAATGTCCATAGTATAGAAATATTCACCAATGGACTGACCACTTTTAAAATTAATCTCTCAACTCAAACATCTCTCCCTTGCTTAATGATAGCGTCCATGACACCATCACTAATCTTTTATCCAGACCATCCAAGGTCTTTGTAAGTCTCTTCCTGAATATTAGTGGATTCTTCAAAAGAGAATGTTTGGATATCAAAGGATTAAGACAAGTCCTTTGGAAAACAATATTTTTGCCACAATGCATATGCTTATAATTATGTTGCAAAACTTAAATTTGACTTGAAGGATGTTATGGTATTGTATGATTTTGTCAGGAAAAAATTATGCCTTCCCCTCCCCCCCAAAAAAGCCCTTTAATTGATAGATTATTCTAAAAACTAGTGAAAAAAATGCACTTGTAACATGGATTTTTAAGTGAAAGACAAAACACACTTTTAAAATAATTTTTTTAGTATAAAGTCTCAATCAGACCATTTAAAAAAATATATTTACTGTGAAAAGTTGGTCCCAATTTAAAGTAGATTTATTTTAAGTTACCTTTTTTTGGTATTATTTATCATCAGATAACAAGGCCTGCCTGTACCTTTCAACTATTTTCTTCCCAATTACCATTGCTATCTATCCTGTCAGCAAAAAAAGGATGTGCTCCATATATCTGATGACAGTTAGTCTTCAGCACCTGAACCAAACTAGTGTCTTATCCACAGAATGTTCATGGTTGAACTTCATTATCAAGGAGATGAGGGGTAGGGAGAGGCAGTCTTTTTGATCATCTTCTGAATCTGATAAATCTTATGAAAAGTTTTCCTCTTGTATTTCTCATAAGCTACATCCCTTTGTCACTGAAAATGTCTTGGCTTTGTCCCTGCCTAGACATGCTACTGCTCTATACTTCATCTCTCTCATCTAACTTAGTTTTTACACTTTCTGCCATTACTTTTTATAGGGCCATTCTTTGGCCAATTTTGAATTCAGAGCTGGCTAAAACTTTGAATCTTCCTAGCTTTTCTGACAGTTTCCTTGTTTCATTGTGAGCTTTCTCTCAATTTCTATATTGTCAGGCCTAGAGGCCTAAGGGCTACCCGAGTCTTTCCTTACCTGTCGCAGGTCTTCAGCTGGCCAAACCGGATAAACGTGTGAGAGAAGAGACTTTCCAGAGTCGAACAAGGGTTAGGCTTTATTCAGGGTCTTGGTTACATGTGCAGGGGGAATTCTTCCTCAGGAGAGAGGAGTCCTCCTCCCAAGGAGGCAAAGATCTTACAGTAAGAGAATGGAAGTGGGAGTGGGAGAGGGGAGAGGGGAGAGGGGAGAGGGGCCTTCTGTCCTCTAAGGGCCCCTCAGCGCTAAGAGCGCCTTCAGGCTTTCCTGACCCTACTTAAGCAATCCCGCCACATAGTTTGCACGTGAATACCAGGCATGCTCTCAGCCTTTAGCTAGTAAACAACAGGTGTGCTCAGACCCCGGACCAATCTCAAGGGTGGGATGCTCTCCCCAGCACGTATCCTATGGAGAAGAGGCGGAAACGCACGAGATAGCCGTGTCTCATGCCTCAATTCCCAGCCATTCCCTGGGGGGCCTCATGAGAACTCTGAGGTTAGAAGTCCTCACTTTTACTTACCCGAGACTGTCCACATGGAACTGAGCTTACATCCCCAACACTGTATGAAACTGTTGCTGATCCCGTCTAAGTGTTGGTGCCCTCCCCATGAAAGTTTTTATTTGCTTTGGGTATATTTTATCAACTTATCTGTGTATATATTGTTCTCCCTAAGTAGAGAGAACGTAAGCTCCTTGTGCTGCCTTTGTATCTTCAGTAACTAAAGCAGTGCTTTGCATATAGGGAGTATTTAATGTCTGTTGACAGATATTAATCAATATTAAATTATTTGATAACAAATTATTCAATAATAAAATCAGTCCATAAATCTTTATTAAACACCTACTATGTGCCAAGCACTATATGTGGTTCTCTCCCTCCTCACCTCCATTCCTGAGGGATGGGGGGGAAGGAAAATGCTTTGTGGGTAACAGGAAAGATAAATTCTAAATTTTAGAAATGTGAGTTGAGAAAAGAGAATCTCATAATCACAACCTGCCTGTTTCCTGAATGCCTTTGGGTTATGTTATATCTGCTTACTTTGAGAAAAAGTAAGTTACAAGCACTGCAGGAGCCTGTGCAGCTATGCGAGAGGCTCACACTTCATCAACAAAATTACCACCTACCTAGTTGTATCATACCACAGATATGGACAGTGTTCAATAAATGATGGAGAATAGTAGGAAACATGCCTTGTGAGGTCAGAAGCATAAAAAAATAAAAAGCTATCATGTATATACAGCTTCAAAACTTGCAAATTTTTTTTCTCACTTGATCCTCATAACAACCATGGGAGGTATTATTATCATTAATATTGTTGTTATTATCATCATTTTGATGGGAACACTATCATCATTCCCATTTTATAGGAAAGGAAACTGAGACAGAACCCAATTAAGTGATTGGCCTAGGGTCACACAGCTAGTGAGTGTCTAAGGCATGATTCAACTCAAGTCTTTCAAGTTCAAGTCCAGTGCTCTATTGCCAACTTATTCCATACTAGCTGTAAATTAGGCACTCTTAGGTGAAGTTTACAAAGCTATGGTGACTACAGAAATGTATGGAGTCAAACCATATGCAAGTAGAAGCTCTTTGTGGAGAACACACATGGAAACAAACACAGTGTCCCCAAGACTCAGTTCCCTAACATCTCCCTGCCTTGCTAGAGAGGCAACACTGTATTTAAATGATGTGGTGCCTTTCTAAATTAAAGTCATCATATCTTTTTCCCTAAACAAAAAAAAAATTTAAAAGTATATTCAAGTACAGATGGAAAGAAGGGGGAAATTGATCTGTATCCTCCCTGGTACAAGTTGCTGGAGAGGACAAGTGTAGCTCTCCAGTTCATTTGGAATCCAAATACCAACCCTGACACTGGAATGGTTTCTTCCATATCTAACCTCTGGCAAATGTTTTTATTAAAGGGGGAAAATGCAATTGATTTCCACCTCTTCATTTTGATTTTTGTTGTTGATGAAAAGTAAATTCAAAAACTCAATTACAAGGGAGAGAAAAAAGGAAGTACAGGGTCTGATTGTTCTCCTTCCTTCTCAGAGAGGACTAAAATGACATCATTATGTTGGGGTCAAGGTACAGTACATCTGACTGTGGCTAATCAGAACAATATAAACAAACCCAGAAGGCTCTACCACAGGTCAGGCACAAATAGTCCATACCAACATTTGGGGTAGACATGTCTCTAAATCTGCACATCTCAAATTCTTCTAAGGTACTGTTATGCTGCTTTGCTCATAGAGCACAGGACATTTTCTGATACAGGCATGCCATGCTGGATGGTCCACCTTTTCTGAGGCAGGCATGCCATCCTGGAGGGTCTTGTGCCAATGTCTCCCATGTCTCACAATCAATTCCAAAGTTCTTCAGAGAGGTCTTGAGAGTGTTCTTTTATCAGTTCTTCTGACCTCTATATAAGCACTTGCTTTGTGTGAGTTCTCTATAACAATTTTTCTTTCTTTTGTCAATCTTTTGTCTTTCAGGCAAAAAATACATTTACCATTTAAATAATGTGGCCACTCCATGGATTTGTGATCTCTGCAACAGAGTTTGAATGCTTCAGCTTAAGAAAGGATTTTGGTAACTAGAACCTTATCCTGTCAGGAGATCTTCAAAATCTTCCTGAGACCATTCAAATGGAACTGATTCAGTTTTCTGTCATGGCACTGGTATACTGCCTAGGTTTCACAGGCATACAACAATGAAGTCAGAACAATGGCTCTCGACTTCCAGTTTGATAATCAGTCTAACACCTTTTCTCTCCCATACTTTCCTTTGGAACTTCCCAAACACTGAGCTAGCTCTGGCAACATGTGTGTCAACCTCATCACCTATATATAGATATATAACCCTTGAAAATAGACTGCTAAGATAAAGTGAACTTACTCACAGTATCCAACATTTCTCTATTTGCTGTAACCCATGGCTCCACATATGGATGGTATGGTATTGTCTGGCGTTAACTTGGTGTTAATTGTAAGGTCAAAATTAGCACAAGTGACAGAGAAGCAATCCATACTCTGTTACATCTCAACCTCAGAGGCCACATTGAGTCCACAATCATCTGCAAAATGTTACACACCGACTTGCCCTCTACTTTAGTCTTGGTTTGTAGCCTTTTCCAGTTAAATGATTTACCATCTACAGTTGACCTTGATGCAGGAGTTGACCTTGATTCTGTTTCCATGCTCACTGAAGGTATCTGATAACATCATTGAAAACATCATACTAAAAGGCATGAGAGCAAGAACACAGCAAGGCTTCACTCCAATGGTGACTTCAAAAGCATGAGAGTATCATCCATTATCCATAACCCAAGAAAGAATGCTGTCATGAAAAATATTTATGACCTTCTTCAAACAACCAAATTTTGTCATGATCTTCCACAAACACTCATGATTCTCAGTATCAAAGACCTTAGATCAACAAACATTGTATACAGACCTCCCTTCTGCTCCTGGCATTTCTCCTGGAGTTGTTGGGAAGAAAACACCATACCAACCATTCCTCAGACTTTTCTGAAGCCATACTATCTCTGAAATAGATTCTTGCCTGAAATGACTGAGAGATACGCTCCCAGTGATTGTCACAGGACAACTTATTTCATTTTTCCTTTATAGAGAAGGACAATGAAGGTATCCTTGAACTCCTGAAGGAATCACCTCCTCTTGTCATACAACCTGAAAGATTTCAGTCAGCTCTTGTAAGAGTCATGGACCCCAACCCTTGTAAATTTCAGCTAGAATAGAATCAGCACCAGACACTTTGCCACACAAGAACTTAATTGCATTCCAAACCTCTTCTTCAGTTGGAAGTTCAGCTAAGGAGGGATTGACTTCAAGCTCAAGCTGAATATGTTCATTTAATCTACCAAATTTATATTATAATAAATATTATTTATCATTATAGTATTTATTTATATAATAATAACAATATATTATATTTCATAAAATATATTTACAAATTTTTTTATGTTTGTCTACTGAAATGTTTGCTGCAAAGATGCATCCACAAACTTTTACTCCATTTCGCTAAACAGAAGACAGTGTTGATGATGAGAAGATCATGAGATGCACAAATCTTCAGTAGTATGTGACTCGGGTGCTACTATTTCCAACTCAGTTCCTCCTAAGGATTCCCTCAGTCTGGTAATCTGAGACTACTTTTATGTTACAGTCACCCAGAATTACAAGTTTGTCCTCTTTCAGCACACTGATGATAAGGGTCTCTGAGTTTTCATAAAACTTTTCTTTGACCTCCTCAGGGTTCATCATGGTGACAGCATACATGCTGATGAGGGTGAAATAGCACTTTCCTGCAAGTGGCAATCACATTGTCATGAACCTGTCATTCCCTCTTTTGGGAACGCAGACAAGCTTGTTGATTAGATTATATATGATTACAAAACCTATGCCAGCTTCAGAGCACTCTTCATTTATTGTGGCCACTCCAAACAAAACAAAACAAAACAAGAACCATGTATCCAGATACAATTCCAATAAGCTGGCCTTTATTTGTCAGACTTGTTTCACTCAGGGCTGCTATTTGGATCTGTATCTGCTGAGTTCTCTCACAACAAGAGTTTTTCGTTTTTCAGGTCTACCGTATTTTGTGTTGTCCATAAGTGTGTTCATATCCCATGTGCCTATGGAAAGTGTAACCATCTTTGCAAAAGTTTTTTGTACATTTTGTGTGTGTGTGTGTGTGTGTGTGTGTGTGTGTGTCTTTCTGCCACAGAGTAGGTTCCCCTCCTACCATGGTAAGCACACCAAGGTTAGGCTAGGGGAACCAGGAAATTTTTAAGATATCTTTTCTAGCCCATTCCTCATGCCAGGAAGTGAGTAGTACAGTCCTTTTAAAGAAAAAAAAGCTGCTCAGGCACACAGGGGCCTGCCAAAGCCCACTGCTGCCTCAGTGCAATAAGAAGACAATCCTATGGCTTGGGCCACCTGTGTGCAGGGTTATGACTACAGATCCCAGTGTTTCTACACCTGCTGCTTCATCCCTTGCCCAGCACAACAGGACTTCAAGGTAGGCAAAAATTGTAAAAAAGTCTGGATGGCATCTTTTGACTAACGTATAAATTAGATTTAAGTTAGACAGTTACATGAAGTCATCAGTCTCACTCTCTCTTCCAGAGTCATTGGAGTCTAATGGCAATTCAAAAGTCTAAATGACTGGGGATGGCTCAGGATGTAGTTGCCATCTTTGAAATTTAACCAAGTTCTACGTACTCCACAGCACTTGCTTCTGCCACCTTCATGGCCATTGGAACAAAGTGTTCACATCTGCCTATTTCAACAGAAGTCTTCACATTCTTGGGATAGATACCACTCCAACTTACCAATGAGTTTGTGGTGTTTTGGTTACCCTATCTGCCAAAAATGGTTTATTAGGATGTGGCCACTGTGCATACCACAACTTCTTGGAGCCACAGGTCAGAATTGGGTGAATGCCCCCTGTGCCCTTCCAATCATGATGATGATGATTCCACTTGGGTCTAATCACCAAATTTACCTTGCAATTCAGAGGGGTCAAGAACAGGAGAAAATTCAAAGTATAAGAAGTTTGTGTAGGGTAGATAAGGAGTTATGGGTTAGATACAGTCTTTCCTAGAAAATTATTTAAGTTTAACATTTAAAATGGGGTGGGGACAGAGGGTAGGAGAAGGGTAGGATGATAGAACTCCTGTTCTACCTGTAGCACACACATAGAAACAACTTATAGGGAATGCAAGAAACTAAAAGAATGTTTTCCTACTTGTTGGAGTTTTGATATGTGATACATCTATGCTTATCCCATCTTACTCCCTAAGTCCACACCGGCTTGGCTCAGTTGTTATTTTTGTTTGTTTCTTGTGTTTTCCCCCTCAGAGACTTATTTTTACTACATCTAATGGCTACCCATTCTCTTCCTGCTTCTTGGTTCTTTTGTTTATAGAAATCCGTGCTTGTTCCAAGGCACAACATTAGTATGCCGGCCTTAGGACTTCCTACTGACTGGTGGTCTATTCTCCCTCCTCAGATCCTGAAGGAGGTATGTGGCTTCCATCTCTCTAGAAATCAAAACCTCTCCCCAAATCTCTCCTTTGCTGCTGTAATTAATCATACCAGACAAGGATGTCAGGGCCAATATAAACCAGAAACAGCTTCATGAGTAAAAATAATAATAATAAGCAATTGGGGAACAAATCATTTGTAAAGAAACAGATGCTTAAGGAGCCTGGAATGGGGAGTAGGATCAGTTTCTTTCCCAAAAGGAAAAGACATCCTTCACTAGCTTAACAGACATAGAAACTTTGGATTTATTGCCCTTTAACAGTCAAGAAAGGCAAAGTTATCTTTGCCTATTCTGCAGTCTCATGAGCATACCTCCCCTCCCCCTCTTCAATTCTGAGTTAGAAGGAAAGTCCACTGCTCAACTTCTGATTTCCATCTTCCAAGATGGTCCTAAGGTCATGAAGGAAAGGACAGTGACCATCCATAAACTACCTGATAGTCTTTCTGCACATCCCTCCATATAACAGCCACATGGATCATTGTGACCTTATCTTTTCTGTCTTCCCTTCCCAGCACTCTCTAAAAACAATCACATGATTCTAAGTTAAAAGACATCACTGAACTGGTGAACTCAAGGGCAGCCTATCTTTCTATGGCCACAGCCTTGTGTGCGGATGCCAAAAAAAAAAAAAAAAAGGTGACTACATAACAACGTACCTCCCCCTCTCCTTTCCCAAGATGAGGGACAATGGGCATGAAACACTCCATATTGTCTCCTCTCTCCATCCCCCCTCTCTTTCTCTCCTCTCTTTTCTATTCTCTCCTCTCTTCTCTCTCTCTCCCTCTCTCTCTCTCTCTCCATCTCTCTCTCTCTCTCATTATAACAGATGACTCTACAGGGAGAAGTTGATGGAGGGGTATTTTTGGAAGTGAAGACAATGTACAAACTAAAGAAACCAATACTATAAAAAATAAAGAAAGAAATCTGGAAAGATTATCCATCTTTTTATGAAATCATATTAAATTAGATGTCATATTAGATGCCCTCTGTTTAACAGAGGCTAGGATCAGCAAATGGGATGCCACACCACAGAATGTATAGCTTAGAAAAAGGGATAGAAAATGATAGAGAACAAGATCCAACAATGGTCTAGGGACTAGATCCATGATTTACTGATTCAGAGAACTCCTAAATGAGGGAACTCTCCCCACCCACCACCACCAATGCAGGTATATGCCAATTCAACTTAGAGTCTTAAAGACTTAGAGTCCTAGAATACTGAGTAGTTAAGTGACTTCCCCAGAGTCACAGTGTCAGCATGTGTTGGATGCCAGACTAAATCCAAGTCTTCCTGGCTTCAAGGTCAGTCTTTTGTTCACTATATCAACTGTCTAAGAAGCAACAAAACGAACGTAATTAAAATGATCGTTCAGTTTGGACAGTTCAATGTACCTACTAAAGCTGTATAAAATTGTCTTCTCATACAGTCAAAAAACTCTATGAATTTCCAGTTTTATGGAAAAGGTGTCTGACCAAGAATTAATTTTACTTGATGCATCAAAGGCAGGCTTCTAAATATCCTTCTACTTGCCCATCTCTGAAAGTCTTCATGTGGGACTTGTTTGACCACTTGTAGAGATATCATAGAAGATATTTCTGTATAAGAATGCTTAGACTAACTCACATCTTAAGTCTCTTCCATCAGACAGTCAGTCAACTTGCATTTGTGAAGCTCCTGCTATATGCTAAGCACTGTGCTAATCACTGCAGAATACAAAGAAAAGCAAAACACATCTCTGCCTTCAGGGAGCTCACATTCTAATGGAGAAAAAAACATGTAAACTACTAGGTACATACGAGATAGATATAGGCACAAGTATAGACATAGATATAGATATAGGTATAGGTATAGATGGGCAGCTAGGTGGTTCAGTAGATAGAATGTTAACCCTGGAGTTAGGAAGTCTCATCTTCCTGAGTTCAAATCTGACCTCAGACATTTACTAGTGTGTCCCTGAGCAAATTACTTAACCCTGTTTGCCTCAGTTTCCTCATTTGTAAAATGGGCTGAAGAAGAAAATGCCAAACCACTATAGTATCTTTGACAAGAAAACCCTAAATGGTGACAAGGAGTAGAACATGACTAAAATAACTAAACAACAAAATAGGTATACATAAATACATACATATGTAGATGTGTATGTAGATATGTATATGCATGTATATTTATATATATGTATGTATATATGTATATACATATATGTATAGATAGATATAAGTTAGGCATAGATATAGGCATAAGCATAGATGTACATAGGTTTGGATAAAGATATAGAAAAAGATATGGATAGAAATATAGATTCATGGGAAATTGAAGATAATCTCAGAGTGAAAAATGGACAAGCAATAAAGCAGATGGGAAAAGGTCTCTTGCAGGAGGTACGATTTTACCAGAGACTTCCATAAAACCAGAGAAACCAAGAGAGAGATAAGGAGAGAGAGAATTCTAGAAATGAGGACAGCCAGTAAAAATGCGCACACAGAGTCAGAGATAGAATGTCACTACAAGGAACAACGAGCAGTTTAATGTCACAGGATTGTAATGTACACAGAGAAGAAGAAAGTATGTGAAGATTGTAAAGATCAGAAGATATCAGGCAATGAAGAGCTTTAAAATCCAAATGGAGGCTTGGATATCTGATCCAACTTAGACTACCACGTGGGCCTATATTAATCCCCAATATTTAGACAAACTGCAAGTAAAATTAACATAGAGAGTGACTCCTATGATAGGTGGCTGGTGTTAATAGCCTACTCAGGTCACTGACTGATTAGAATTTGTCACCATCTGGCAGCTATTGGGTCTTTGCAAAATGAAGTGACAGAGCATTTGCCTGTTATAGTCACACCTGGGTGCTTTTGTTTTAACTTTGCCTTTTTTCCTCCTTCATGTTTCCACACTGACAAACAAAATCAGTCACTGAGATAGCACACTGACCTCTGAATCAAGAAGATCTGAATTCAAGTCAAACCTTGGCTCGTACTGGTTTGTAAGCCTGGGCAACTCAGTGCCCTCAGAAAGCTCTAAAGCTATAAATTGCAAAGTAGTTGTAGACCTGCATTGGTAGAAGTTTCCTCATTGGGAGTTCCCTATGCCAATAAAATCACAAGCCTAGTTAAAAAAAAGTTTTCCCCACAACCATTGTGTGTAGTCCAGCAGAGATGAAACATCTGAACTCCACATTCCCATTTTCATCCCTCAGTCAAGCATCAAAAGAAATATTGGTAAAGCATTTGTCAGAATGTCTGCCACAATATCCCTCCCCTCTCCCAATGACAATTCTCCTTTCCTTTCTCCATTCTTCATTGCAGAAGCTGTCTTCCCTGTCTTTCCTCTAGTCCATATTCTCCTCCTACCCCAAATTGTCTTAGTCATAGCATGGATAGCCTATGCCTCTACCATATCTGCTGTGCATGTGCTGTCATTAGTTCACACAATTGTTGGAGAAACAATTTATTATTGTACTAGGCTCTGGGTGACATTGTTTTTATCCTTCCTTTTTGAAGAGGACCAATGACATTACAGGATGATGTCTTGGCTTGTACATGAAATGGATATAAGTGAAGGAGAGTTGCACAAAGTCGTCAGCCTCCCTCTCTCTTCCAGAATTATCAAATTCCAGGATGAATACAAAAGCCAAGACAACTGGGATTTTCTGGGATGCAGTGGAGAACCTTGATATCTTCAATGTCTGACCAAACCCTAAAAGCGCTACAGTACTTGCATCAACCACCTTCATGGTCTTTGGAACAAATTGTTCCCAACTGCCCATACCACTAGGAGGAAGTCTTCACATGTTTGGGGCAGACATGCCACTAACTCCCCACTGGGTTTGAGGCCTGTTAGTTAGCCTCAATCTGATTTAGCCCATCTGTCAAAATGGTTTTATCAGGTGTGGCCACTGTGCATGCTACAGCTTCTTGGAGCCACAGGTGAGAACCCAGTGACAGGTGGACATGAAAGATCAATGAATAACCCTGAAAAGTACTTGGCAAACCCTCATACCAGAGGTGTTAGTCCTCCCTAAACAGAATGAACAGAGGGAATTAAGAATTAAGCTGAGTTGGGGAAGGATACCTACAGAAAGTGAGGCTTTTTTGGGACTTAAGTCAGGGAAGTCAGGAGGTAGAGATGAGAAGGGAGAGTATTCCAGGCATAGGAAAAAGCAAGATAAAAATTCCTGGCACTGAGAAATGAAGTGTCTTGTCTGTGGAACAGTCAGGAGACTAGTGTCACTAGACTGAGGAATATTTGTTGGAGAATGAGACATAAGAAGACTAGAAAGGTAGGATGTGACTGGGTTATGAAGGGTTCTAAATGTCAAGCAATGAATTTTGTATTGGAGGCAATGTAGAAACCTTGTGTTGTCCCAAAGTCTATTTCAGAATGCATTTGAACCTTCATTATCATCATTCATCCCAGGTGCAAAATTGCTAGCAAGGGTTTTGTCTTGGATTACAATAATTCATATTTATATACCACTTTAAAGATTGCAAAAAGGCTTTCCTCTCAAGTGTCCAGTCATAACATATTACAGTAGCATATTAGTAACATATTATAATATATTATAATTATATACGTATAATTATTATATATCATACATTAGTAATATAGTAGAAAAAACCCTGGATTTAGAGCTGAAAGGCCTAGGTTCAAATCTTAGTTCAGTTGCTTACTACTGAATGACCTTGGGCAAGTCCCTTTACCTGGTGTCATGGAAAGAGGATTAGATTTGGAATTGGAAATCCTGGGTTCAAGTCCTGGTCTATTACTTACTGCGTTACCTTGGGTAAATCACTCAATAATCTATCCAGGACTCATTTTCCTCATCTGTAAAGTGAAAGAGGTGGTCTTCTTGGGAATATTCAATGTTCCTCCTAGCTCTGACATTCTGCAATTATGGCAGGAATTCCCAACATTATGACTTTTTACTTTTTTTTGGACTTTGGTCCAGGGCTTATAACCATGCTGGAGCATTCAGAGGCATCACCAGGGCTCTCCAATGGAAATCTCTGCACCCTCCCAAGTAACTTCCATTTTTATGTGACTCATAACTCTGTTGTTCAATCATTTCTTAGTCATAATCAACTCTTCTTGACCCCATTTGTGGTTTTCTTGGCAAAGATCCAGGAGTGGTTTGACATTTCCTTCTCCATCTCATTTTATAGATGAGAAAACTGATGCCAACAGGGTTAGGTGACTTGCCCGGGGTCTCACAAGGCTAGTAAGTATCTGAGGTCAGATTTGAACTCAGAAAGATGACTCCAAGCCCAGCACTCTCTATCCACTGTGCCATCTAGCTGGGACCCTTTTAATACAACATTCCTGCAAAATACACCACCTTTCTGGCTCTGCCAACCACAGACTGAGCCATCAAACAATTAGATGTGCTTTGGAAGAAACCTTTCAGAAAATCACCTTTTATAAGCTAAAAGAATCGGTTTGTAAAACAAATAATCTCTTACTTGTGTTCTTCAAGTTACTCTTCTACTTCTTTAATCAAGTTTTCTCAAACAGAGGCATGTCTGGTGTATGAATCCACTTCACATTGTAAAAATGCTCCTTGCCGAGCTCAGCCCCATGCCCACGATAGAGATCACTGGCAAAATTAAATAAATGGGACATGATATTTTCACATTGCCCTAGTATAAACACTTCAGAAAATTAAATTCTGTTTACTAGGCATTTCAGCTCAGATGCCAGGTTGTGACGCAGTTTCTTACAATTTGAGTAAATTGATACTATTGGTTTAGAACAAAGCCAGTTAAGTATTTGGGGAAAATGTTTTGACACATTGACACCAGCAAAGAAAATGTCATATGTGGCAGAGAGATATAAAGAAATACTACATTGATTGAAGGTAATGATCGAAAAAACTACCTCGCCTAATTTACAGCTGTCATAGTGGATGAAATTGGAAGATTTGGATTTTGTTGTTGTCTTTTTTCTTTTAAATGAAAAAAGACCAAACCTGTTATAGTAAAAGCCTAATTTACTGAAGTGTGTTTTACTCTTGTACAATTCCCAGAAAACTGAAAAGTCATTTGTCACCCGTTTCCTGCAATGAACATTATTGAGCTATCTCCATCTTCCCTTTGCTGTGACAAAAGTATTTAAAGCCTTGACATATGCATTTTGATTCTAAGGCTGACAGGCACCTTTATACAGATGGCCCGACTATCTTTTTTCAACTCCCAGAGTTATTTAACTTTCTAGGTTTTGGAGAGGTTGTAGAAAAGATGCCCTGCCAATAATATCCACTTCCTAATATAGGGGAGCCCAGACAGATCATTCTTGGCCTTGTACATAGAAGAGTGAGCTTGAATCCTACCTTTATGAGGGGACAACTCCAATTCTGTATGCCAGTGGCATTTTTCCAATTTATAGTTACCTCAAACTCTTACAACTCTTGTTCAACAGAAGATGTAGTGAGAGAGGGAAATAGAAAGTCAGAGAGACAGAGACAGAAAGGAAGAGGAGAGACAGACAGACAGACACAGATGCAGTAACAGTCAAAGAGACAGACAAAGTAAGGCAGAGATACAAGAGGCATAATGTTGCAGTGGAAAGAGTGCTTGATTTTGGATTGGAAGAACCTAGTTAAAAATCTTCTAATTAGATGTCACTTAAACTTTAGGAGCCAGTTTCCTCATCAGTAAAATGGTGGTCTAAATGGTTTATAAAGTTTCTTCCAGTGGTCTCTGTCTCTCTGTCTGTCTCCCTCTATCTGTCTCTGTCTCTCTCTCTCTCTCTCTGTGTCTCTCTGTGTGTGTCTCTCTCTATTTCTATCATCTATCTATCATCTATCTATCTATCTATCTATCTATCTATCTATCTATCTATCTATCTATCTATCTCTATCTCAGTCTCTTTCTATCATTGTCTCCCTGTCTCTGTCTGTCTGTCTGTCTGTCTGTCTGTCTGTCTCTCTCTCTCTCTCTCTCTCTCTCTCTTTCCTTTCTCTCTCTCCTTCCCTCCCTCTCTCTCTAAGTCTATGATCCTGTGCTCCTTTGTAGCACCTAATTCCCATTGGGTACATTTGATATCTGAGCTGGCTTTCTGTCAAGATTATTCTTACCTTAGCCCACTTCCAACTTTTTGGATGCTATATGGTTCATGGACATTCCCTTCCCTCAACTCCTCCTTTCATTGGGTCTTTTCTATTCTTGCATTTAAAAATAATTCCTTCCACAAAATCCAGTAGTAAGAGCTATAGCATTAATGAAATGAAGGATAGCAATGTATCAATCAACAACCACTTAAGTACCTTTTAAGTGTCAAGGACTATGCAAAGTGCTAGGGTTACACTGACAAAAGACCAAACTAGTCCCTGCCCTTAAAAAGGTTACATTCTATTAGAAGGAATAACGTGTACACATATAAATATATTCAAAATAAATACAAATTTTCAGGAAGAGACACCAGGGAATCAAGAACACCTTCATAGTGAGTTTGACTTGAGCCCAAACCAATGCCTGAGGTCCTGAGGCTGAGGGGCTTATAGTTAACAGCTAGGTGGCACAAGGGACAGATTACCAGATCTGGAATCAAGAAGACCTGAGTTCAAATGTGTCCTTAGACACTTATTACCTGTGTGACACTGGGAAAGTCACCTAACCTCTGCTTGCCTCAGTTTCCTCATCTGTAAAATATGGATAGTAATAGCACCTACCTTCCAAGGTTCTTGTGAGGATCAAATGAGATGATCATTGTAAAGCACTTAGCACAGTGCCTGGCACCTAGTAAGCATTATATGAATGTCAACTATTATTAATAATATTATATTAATTAATTAATATTGTCAATTAATTAATATATTAATTAATATTATTAATAATTAATTAATATATTAATTAATTAATATTATTATTAATTCCCTTCATTCCCCATCCTCATGGTATTATTTCACTTTCATACCAATCAGCTCAAAATTCAAGTAGCTAACACCTTCTCCTGGATTTTCAGTACTAGTATTTTCTTTAATTTTCCAGGTTTCCTGCCTCCTGGATGTCTAATGAGAGAAAGTCTTTGTATATCCTCCTTCCTTCACCTACTTCTTCATTCCACTCCCTTATAACACTAGAACAATCCATTAATCTGAAACCTGTAAAGGATGTCAAGAATGACTAAGATGGGGAATTTTAGGTGTGATATCCATAGACTCCCAATTCCATAACTGAAAGCTAGAGAAACAAATTTTGGAAAGCTGAGATGGAATAGACTTTACTCTGATTAGTGAGTTAGAGTCTGAGGAAGTACATTCTGCTTTCACCCATAACTTCTAAGAGAAAAGACTATTCTCTATATGGACCTCAAAACTAGTTACTTCCCCAGGTTTCAGATTATGATATCTCCTTCTAAGCAGGCACATCTTACCCTAACTCCATAGTATCTGTTGATCAGTAGTGCCCAAAGTGGGAGCCATTAGACCCTTATGGGACCTTGACATGATCACAAGGGGTGTGAGATAAATCAATAGGAAGAGAAAATAGGTTACACATCACCTTCTTCTTAATAGTTAATTGTGGCCTTGTCTCCTATGTAGCCCCTTTATACCATCCCCTTCACCAGTTATTCACCACTTCCCCACTCAAGTTCAGTGCCACTGATGGTTTATTGTGGTTTCAGTGAGTGTTGGATACTCAGAATCTGCCCTCAAAAATCTATTCAGTCAAAATTCCTCACCTATGTTGTTAATGTATTTTTAATGGAATTAATGTTTTTTAATGGAATGGGAATATCTTTCTCATCCATTAATAGGCCTATGTGACCTGCTTAAAGTCACATGGAAGCTTAAGTCACATGAGTTTGAGTCACGTGAAGTCTGTGGTGGGAGAAATTTGCTGAATGGGTGGAACAGGAAGGGGTGGAGCGAGAGCAGAGCTGAGAGGAAGTTGGTCAGACTAATCAGAGCTGGGAAGGACAGAGGAAGCAGGCAGCTGGCTGTGAAAGAGAGAAGGACATTTTGCTTAGGGGAGCCTGTTTATGGGAAGGTCTCATAATGCATATAGATTTCTTGGTTACTATGATGGATTTCTTTGTTGCTATGATGGATTTGGTTTTCTGTTCTTGGGATTTGGCTTTTCGGTTTTTGAATAAATGTTTTGGTTCTATCTTCCACTTGGAAAGTCTGTTATATTTTGTGATTCAGAATTGTGCTGATGTATTCATAGCCACCACAGGTGCTGTGAATATTGCATTGTGGTTATGTCACCTTTTCTTCCAGTATTGTTCCCCATATGACATCATGGCTATGGAAGGCACTCCTTATCAGATGGACTCTACCCTCTGGGAGCAATGGCTTGTGAATAAGAGTTGCTACCCTCCTTTTCATTTGGATAAAACAGAGTCACACAGAATGATAAAGCACAAATAACTTGTGATCTGTATCACAGATCTCACTGCATTATTCTCTCTCCCCTCAACCCAGTCCCCTTTTGAATTACTCTGTGTATTGAGGTTACCATTATCCCTCCAATCATGTAAGTTCAAAACTTTGTGTCATCCTCAACTCCTTACCCTATGACACCTCCTAAATCCAATCAGTTGCCAAATCTGGTTGTTCCTACTGCCACAACATGTCTCAGATCTAGGGGTGTGCTTTATGTTTAGCAACTGGCTTCTCAGGAAAAAAAAGAATACACACACACACACAAACACACACACACATATATATGCATATATATGTATACATGTATATATATAGTATGTATGTATATATGTATGTTTTTTCTGAGAAGCCTGTATACATAATATATGTATATATGTGTGTATGTATTATATATATATATATATATATATATATATATATATATACACGCACATATATATACACCCACGACATACATTAAAGTTCAATCTGCATCATTAACTCCATATCTTTAAGTCTCATTAACCAACAAAACAATAAATTAAGCCCATATTTGTAGTATTTGCTGATTTTTGAGTTGTAAATATTCACAACAAAAATTTAATAATTAGGACAGAGCCAAGAAGGTGCAGTAGAAGCAGAGACTTGCTAGAGTTCTCCCCCTAAGCCCAGCCAAATGACTCTAAAATTCTGGAGCTGCAGAATCCACAGAATGACAGAGTGAAGCAAATCTCCATCCTAAGACAGCCTGGAAGATCAGCAGGAAGCATCTATAGTGCCACACTGGGAGCAGAGCACAGTCCAATGTGAGCTGCACTGGCACAGACAGGAACTGAGCAGACCTGGGCTTGGGGGGGGGGGGGGCTGAGGGAACTGAATCTCTTGCACCTGTGGTGGTTTGCAGACTTCACAACCCCAAAATGCTGAGGACAAATTGGAAAGTCGGTGAAAAAAAACCTATAGGACCTGTGTGAGAGAGTAAAATGGTCCGACTCAAGGCCCAGAGTGGCAGAGGGGGTGGAGGAGCCCATGGCAGGCATAGCAGTAGCTGGGACAGCAGCAGTGGCTGTTTCTGGAGCTCTAGACCCACAGATTGTGGGGGATCAAGAAGCTGACAGCACACTCCCCAATCCCCACTGGAAGCAGAGAACTACCTTGACAAAGAGCTCAAAAGTCAAGTAAATGGCTGGGGAAATAAGCAAAAACCAAAAAACAATTAATTGGCTTTAAAAATAAAAAGATAAACTTTAAATAACTACTTTTATCAACCTATTAAGTCATGCAGTTGCAAAGAAATTAGGGGAAAAAATACATAAAATTTTAGCCAGCCCCAGAATTTTACTGCTCAGGTCCATCTATTTCTCTTCACTCACAGTTTCTGTCCTCATTCAGGCCCTCATCCCCTCTACTCCAATAGTCTAAGTGGTTTTCCTCCCTCAGGTTTCTTCCCACTCCAATCCATCCTCTTCCCAACAATCAAATTGAGATTCCTAAAAAATATGTGACCTTAAACTCTACTAGTCCCTACTGACTCTAGGAGCAAATGTTATTTTATCATCTTGTTCTCTTTTTTTTATTTCTATTTTGAAGCTTTATAACATACATAATGGTTAATATAGAAAAACCATCTTCTTTTGCGAATACAAAACCAGACTGAAAGTCAGAAAAATATGTCAAGTCCTGTCTCTGATATGGTGTAAGCATGACTATGAGGAAGTCACTTAACCTCTTTGTGTTTTAGTCAGTTCTGTAGTGTTGCAAATTGTGGAGAAAGTGTCAGCCTGCATTGGGAGAGAAATTTCTTCTCCTGGGTACTCCTTATACCAATGTAAGCCCAGGTCCAGTTTCTATTCTCTATATTTATTAGCAAGGATACCACATTAGTAGGAGTATTCATAATGGCATTGAAGATGAAAGTGTCTTATAAACTGCAAAATGTTGTGAACAGAAATCTGCTAAGTATTTTCAGAAAACTTTTCTCCTCATGCTGAAATGATTTCTCCATTGTCTTTAAGCACAGGTAGATTTTTCCATGCCTAAATTTCCATGGCTAAATTTCCATGGCTAAATTTGTGGACCCATCTGTTCAAGTGGAAAGATGGAGACAGAACAGACCCATTGAACAGAATGAAATCTTCCAGGTTTATTTTTAGCCTTAACTTCTCCTGTCTCTTCTGGCACACATTCCTGGGTGTGCTAAGTTAAGGAATTAAAACAAAAAAATGATATTGCCACCATTTCAGAATATTATCCAGTGATGTCTGAATCCTGCACGTCTCTGGGCAAATTGTTTCATTTCTATGGAACTTGGTCTCTTAACCTATAAAATGAGGGGGATTGTGCTAGATGAAGTCTAAAATCTTTGTGTAGAATATGTGCTAATATGCCTGGGTGTGGTGGCACATCTGAGTCATTTTCAATTCACGGATCCTTAGCCTTTCTTTTTAATATATCATGAATTCCTTTCCTTGCCAATCTGATGACGCAAGCCTTTCTTAGAATAATGTTTTTAAATGCATAAAATGTTGCTTAGGAATATAAAGGAAACCAATTATATTGAATTATAGTTATCAAAATTTTTTTTAAAAATCAATTTTGTGGGCCCCCAGGTAAAGAACTCATATTCTATGTTTTGTATCTAAGATTCCTTCACATTCTAACCACCCAAAATTATAGGATTCTAATCTGTCCCTCAGTTGACAGTTTCCTAGTATCTGCCTTTCGCTCTCATTCTCTTTATCTTTTGATGAATTGCTTAGAAGTTTGCTCAGGGAAGACGTCTATGAACCGATGCCTAGTGAAATGAGCAGAACTGTGAGAAAAATTTATATAATGACATCAGAAATACAAAAAAAATAAAACAATGTTGAAAGACTTTAGAATTCTGATAGATGAAATGATAAACCAGAAATACACCGATTGAAGATGAAACGCATTACCTACCTCCTACCAGATACATGATGGACTTCAAATGTAGAAGGAGACATTTTAGACACTGTCAATGTAGAATAAGAGCTTTATTTTTAATTCCTTGTTGCTGTTGAATTTCAGGGCAGGGGGATGGGTGGAACAGGAGAAAGGAGAAATAATAAATGTCTGTAAAAATGAATGAATGAATAACCAGAAAAATAAATGAATAAAAGTTTACTTAGTAATATCATGCTTTCTATCTGAACTCTATTTTTTATCTCAGTAATTAGACAAAGAAAATGGTTTAATATATGGTGGAGGCTCTGTCTTTGAAACAGCATATTATGACAATGTAACAGTGACTGGTCCCCACTGCCTGAAGGCCAGGTATGTTACATCATATCCTTCCCCCAGCATTCTCTGGTACCCTTAAGGGGACTTGTAAGGATCTATTCTTTTCCATTGACTCAAGCCCATATGTATAATGTTCTGTTTTTCAGCTCCTTGTTATGTGTTTTCTTCCTCTATTAGAACGTTAGCTCCTTGAGGGTTATAATGTAAAGGGAATTTGAAGATCCTTTCTGCCCCTTAATAGGTCCATGTGACCTGCTTTGAGCTTTGCCTCAGCCTGCAGCTTGAGTTACATGGAACTAAGTGTGGGAGAAACTTTCCAAAAGGGTGGAGCAGGAAGGACTGAGCTGAGAGAGGGTGAGGCAGTGCTGGGAGAGAGCAGACAGAGCAGAGCAGATAGTGTGAGTGGAGAGGGATTGATTTTGCCTAAGGGAACTTGCTTGTGGGGAGGCCTGATGGAGGGAAGGCTTGGGGATGGCTGTGCTCCCTTTATTGGTAATGTGTATAAACTTTGTTGTTACCATGGTGGATTTAGCTTCCTGGTATCTGAATAAATATTTTGGTTTTGTCTTTGAGGAAGGCAGTTTATATTTTGTGAATTTACCCTGGAAGAATACATGCATATCCATAGCAGCTGCCGTTGGTATAGCATTGGAGTTAAGAGGGCTGAGATCATCTTTTTTTCCTGCCTGTATTTATATTCTCAGTGCTTAGTACAGTGCCTGGTGCAGCACAACACTTTCTAAATGTTTCTTGACATGATATCTCTACAACATCATTTGCATCTATCCCCCTCTCTTCATACAGACATCACTCTAATTTGGGCCTTTATCATCTTAACCTGACTCAATGGTTTCTTCAATAACCTGCTACCCAAACTGGAGGCATTGTAGAATCCCTGAACAGTAAGTCAAGAGTGCAGCCTGGAGAGGAAACATATAGTTGGCCTGGACCTTCTGCTTAAGATGGAGGTTCTGGGAAGAACCAGCCAATCTAAGGAACAGAACACAAGGGTGGTCTTCCAATGTCCAGGAGTAGAGTGAGCTTCCAGTGTGTAAAGGTTTCTAGGGCATTGTAGAGATAGACCAGGAGAGTCTTTAAATTGAGAATAACTGAAAAAACTTAGCAACTGATTAAACATGGGGGTAAGGGAGGGTGAAGAATCAAGGGTGAGAGAGTTTGCCAAGCTCAGGACCTAACTTGATTGTGTGGTCCTAAAGAAAAATATGGAAGCTGGAAAAAAGATACTGGTTTAATAAAGAAAGTCATCAGGAGAATCCTCCTGACTGAATCAGTAGTAATATGTAATGTTAATGTGCCAATAATGATGAATTGGCACTGAATCATTCATTTGGAAGAAGTGAAAGCAGCCCTAAGTCTAGGAGTGAAGAAGTCTAAATTAAAGTCCTAGCATAGTGCCTGGCACATAGCAGGTACTCACTCACCCAGCTGCTGTCCTTTATTCTCAAAGAGAACCAAAATGACATCACTATGTTAGTCAAGTTATAATGTGTCTAACTGTAGTTGATTAGACCAATACTATCTCTGAATGACCTACCACAGGTCAGGCACAATTAATCTATGTGAACATTTGGAGTGGGTTTTCTAAATCTGCACATCTCACTTTTCTTTTAAGTTACTTCAACACTCCCTTGCTCATAGAGCACAGTACTTTCTTTGGTGAGGGCATGCAATACTAGGCAGTATTGTGCCAGTATCTCCCATGTCATCCAATCAATTTCAAAATTCTTAAGAGTGTCCTTGCATTGCTTCTTCTGACCACTATGTGAGTCCTGGTCTTGGGTGAGTTCTCCATAAAATAGTCTTTTAGAAAAGCATATGTTCGTCATTCGTACAATGTGGCCAGCCTATCAGTGTTGTGCTCTCTAAAGTACAGTTTCAGTCAGCTTTTTCAATGAGCAGTGGGCCCCTCCCAATTCACCTTGTGAATCTCATCTGAAACAGAATCAGTACCAGGTGGTTTGCCACAGGAGAGGAACCTAATCACATTCAAAACCTCTTCTGTATTTGGAAATTTGGCTAGGGAGGGATTAACTTCAACCTCAGGTAGTCAGTGACTTCAGCATTGATTGATGACAATCTGTTGAGAATACTATGGAAGTGCTCAGCCCATTTCTCCAGGATCCTGTTCTTACCACTAATCAACAAGGCTCCATCAGCACTGAGTAGGTGGAATGCACCCTAGGTCTTTGGCCCGCAAACGACCTGCAGGGCATCCTAAAAGCACTTTGGATTATTACCATCAGTATAAAACTCAATTTCATCTGCCTTCCGACTGAGCCAAGAATCCTGCATATCTCTAAGTTTCACTTCTACTTTACTTCTGATGGAGTTAGACATTGCTTTTTTAGAGATGGATGAACCCTGTGGAGTTCTTGTTTTTCATTTAGCAGCTTCTGAATTTCCATATCATTTTCATCAAGCCAGTCGATGTTTATGAGTGTTCTGACCCAGAAGAGCAAATGCAGTGCTATACACCAAATCTCTGAAAGTTGCCCACTCTTTTTCTGCTCCATTGTTGCCAACTGTGTGTTGATTCAAGTTTCCCTCCAAGTTAGCAACAAACTTTCTGCTCAGAAAAACATTCTAATCTATTGACATTAAGTCTTCCAGTGGTCATTTTCACTTGATGCTGCCACTTTTGTTTAATTTGAATATTTAACTTGGAGAGGATAAGTCTATGATCAGTTCAATATTCTGTACCACACATTACTTTCATCACTCTCACATCCTGTCTGTTTCTTCTTACAATGACATAGTCTACTAAATGTCAATGTTTGCTGCAAGGGTACATCCATGAAGTTTTGTTACATTTAGATAAATGGAAGATCTTGTTGGTGACATTAGATTATGAGATACATAAGTCTTCAGGCTGCTATTTGGGTGTTATACCTGTTGAGTTCTCAATGCAACAAGAGCTGTTCATCTTTCAGGTCTACTGGATTTTTTGTTGTCTATAAATGTGTTCACATTCCTTGTACCAATGTTGAGTGGAATCATCTTTGCAGAAGTTTTTGTACATTTTTTTGCATGTGTTTTGACCACAAGGTAGGATCCCTACCTGCTGTGGTCAACAGGTCAGGGTTGGATAAGCAGATAATTTGGGGGAGGGCACCTTTTCTAGCTCCTTCCTCAGGCCAGGAGGTGAATCCTTAAAAAAAGTCTGCTCAGATACTCAAGCAACTCAGGGAGGTGCCAAATCTCACTGCTACTTCCAGTAAGAAGACTACCCTATGTCCTGGGCTGCTTATGTGCAAGGTTGTGACAGTGGCTCTCAGTGTATCTGCACCTGATGCTTTGGCGCTTCCCTGTTGCCCCAAGACTTTGAGATAGGTAAAAATGTTAAAATGGTATGGGTGATGTCTTTTGATTTGTGCATAAATTAGATTTATGACACAGAGTTGTTCGAAGTGGTCAGCCTCACTCTCTCTTCCAGAGTCATTACAGTCCAGTGGCAAGAAAGAATCAAGATGACTGGTGATGGCTCAAGATGCACTGGATGACCTTGGCATCTTTGATGTCTAAACAAGCTCTAAACATTCCACAGTATCTACTTCAAATATCTTCATAGCCTTTGGAACAAATTGTTCTCTTCCCCCCATTCCACCAGGGGAAGTCCTCACGTTCTTGGTGTAGACAGCCTTCAATTTTCCTATGGGTTTGAGACCGCTTGGTTACCCTCAACTTAGTTTAACCCATCTGCTAAAATGATTTACCAGGGTAGGACAGCTGTGCATGCTATAGCTTCTTGGAACCACAGAGAGAATTAGTTGGATCAGGTAGACACCAAACATGGACAGCAGCCTTGAAACGTGTTCAAAAGCCCTCACACCAAAGATACCAGTGTTCCTTGAACACATTCTACTGCCCAAGCACTCACTACAGGCTAGTTGATTGATTGACCACCTCTATCTAGCTGTGTCACCATAGATAAACCACTTCACGTCTCAGAGAATTTCCTCATATGTAAAATAAGGAATTGAACTAGATATTCCTTTCCAAATTTAGCAATCTATGATTCACTCTGGCTCTCTCATTCCTCTTATATGTGATCTGAGTTAAGGCAGAATGTGGCCACTGGAACACAGTAAAGCTAACTGCCCATTAAAAGAATTAAATTAAATGACCTTTGTTTCATTAGCACAGAGCAACTCTAGCCAACAGAGGTAATTAGCCATAAGAAATCTAAAATATTATATCTACCATTAGAAAAAAAGTTGGGTCTTAAAATTAATAAGATTAGGAGGGGGGATTCTAACCACTTCAGACACTTAATTGAGCTAATTTCTGGATTGCATACTGCCAAACTAAAGAAATCTTATTTTGGCTTTACCTGTCACCTTACTACATATTTTTTAAAGAGCTATCATGAATGTAACACTAAAAGTTTATTGTTTTGATTTTTCATGTAACAAATATATTTTATTACTAGAACCCCTCTTCTATCTTCCTCCATCCCATGTAGATCAAATTAAAAAATAAACATTAATTTCTCAATATGTAGCTATATAATCTAGTAGAATAAATTCCTACATTATTCAGTTCCAAGAATGTTATATCTCTTTGTGCATTCTAAGTTCATCATTTCTCTTTCAGAAGGTGAGTAATGTGTTTCATTTTCATTCCTTAGGAATTGTGGCTTATCTCTCAATTGATTAGAATTCTAGAGTTGTTGTTTTTTACACCCATAATGCATTTTGTAAATTATTCTTCTAGTTCTCACTTCACACTGCATCATTTTATAAAGGCACTCCTAGTTTCCTTTGAAATTGTCCATTTCATTATTTCTTATGACACAATAAAATATCATTACATTATACTTGCTGTTCAGTCATTCAGTTGTGTCCAACTCTTCATGATCCCATGGACTATAGCACACCAGGTCCTTCTCTCCTCTACTGTCTCCCAAAGTCTGCCCAATTTCATGTTCATTGCTTCCACAACAGTATTTACCCATCTCATTCTCTGTCATTCCCTTTTCCTTTTGCCGTCAATCTTTCCCAACATCAGGGTCTTTTCCAATGAGTCCTGTCTTCTCATTATGTGGACAAAGTATTTAAGCTTCAGCTTCATTGTTTGACCTTCCAATTAACAGTTTAAATTAATTTCTTTAAGTATTGGCTGATTTATTCTCGTCAAGGGACTTTTGGAAGTCTTCTCTAACACCACAATTCAAAAGTGCTCAGCTTTCTTTATAGTACAAGTCTCAAAGTCATACATTGCCATTAGAAAAACCATATCTTTGATTATATGGACTTCAGTTGGCAAGGTTTTGTCTCTTTTTTTAGCATACTGTCCAGATTTGTCATAGCTTTCTTTTCAAGGAGGAAATGTCATTTAATTTCATGGTTACAGTCACCATATGCAGTGACCTTTGAGCCCAAGAATATAAAATCTGACACTGCTTCCATTTCTTCTCTTTCTGTTTGCCAGGAAGTGATGGGACTATTTGCCAAGATCTTAGGGGTAGGAAGGTGTATTTTGGTTTTTTTTTTTAATTTTAAGTTTCACACCATCTTTATACTCTTTTACCCTCATCCAGAGACTTTATAATTCCTTTTCACTCTACCATCAGAGTAGTATCATCTGCATATCTGAGACTGTTGATACTTGTCCCAGAAACCTCAACTATGGTTTTTGATTCACCTAGCTTGGCATTTTGCATGTACTCTGCATATAATTTAAATAAATAAAGTGACAATATACAGCCTTATTGTACTCTGTTCCCAATCTTAAACCAATCAGTTCTTCCATGTTTAGTCCTAAATGTTGCTTCTTTGCCTATATATCAGTCTCTCAAGAGACAAGTAGGATTATCTGATACTCCCACCTCTTTGAGGACTTAAAATATCTTGTTGTGATTCATATAGTGAAAGGCTTTAGTGTAAATGAAGTAGAAGTAGATATTTTTTCCTGGAACTTCTTTGCTTTCTTCCTAATTCAGCAAATGTTGGCAATTTGATCTTGTTGAGTATGTTTTAATGGAAGTTCTTTTGGGGGGCACGCATTATAATAGGTGGTTGCTGAGGTCCCTTGCAAGTGAAATCCTGTAACTCTAAATTCTGAACTTGTTAACTATAATACACTGACTTCAAAAAAGAAGGATGTGCGCACTTTCTTTGATATAGCCACTCTGTGTCCTGGAACAATCAAAAGGACACATAAGATCCCACAAGGGGGAGGTGGCCAGTTTATTTAGGAATGCATGCTACAAGGAGTATTTTCCCACTCTCAACATTTTGTTGTTGTTGCTTCTCAGTCATTTCAGTCATGTCCAACTCTTTGTGACTCTATTTGGAGCTTTCTTGGCAAAGATACTGGAGTGGTTTACCATTCTCTTCTCCAGATCATTTTACAGATAAACAAAATGAGGCAAACAGGGTTAAGTGACTTGTCCAAGGTCACACAGCTAATGTCTGGGGCCAGATTTCAACTCAGGAAGATGACTTATGACTCCAGACCCAATACTCCATCCACTGCACCACCTAGCTGCCTTGCTAAACAACATACCCCACCCTTAATGCTGGGACATATTCCTTTATCCTAGAAACTACATACGTTCCTGCTATCATTTTATAAATATAACAGTCTAGAATGTGGAAGCCTCATGCACCCATCAGAAGTAAGAATGCATACCTAGCTTGAAAAAAAATGTCTTTGGTGCCTCATAATTATATCTACAAATATATTCATTAGTCCCTCAGGAGACTCTATCACTGTGGAGGTTTGGAAGGAAGAGATGAAGTCCAACCAGACAACCTCATAAATGCTCACCATTTCCATCTCTGTCCAGACCATTGGCTTATTCCACTACGTATTTATGCTTCCTGATGGCTGCTCATGTTCCCAACTTTAGTCCATAGTTCAGAAGATTCATGTGGAAAATCATCCAGTGGAAAGTAGTGGGCAAAACAGAAGATGCTACTCCTAATTCTAATGCTGACAATATGTGTCCACTTAAGATTAGTCTGAATGAGGTTAAAAAACATATGTAAGTCACTAAGTAAAGGTTTGTTAGTCCCCGAAAAGTTAATGTTTTAAGATGACAACATGGCAATGAAATGGGGTGTGATGGATATGAATAAGCTGTATTATATTACCAACAAAAGAACTGTATGGGGAAAGTGGCATAAAAATATGAAAGAAATGTAAGTATGACTGAAAAAGGAAATGAGCTAGTCATAGGGTGAGATCAAGCAATATTCAATAGATAGACTAGGTGCTCCATGGGTTTCTCAACCATATCAAGAGATATAGAGATATAGAGGAAAACTCCCAGTATGTCAAGTGGGACCTTTAGGGAAGATTTATGGGAGGATATGGACTGCAGTCAGGCAGGAAGTGCAGGCAAGAATAGGTTATGATCTGTCTTTTTTGAGGAGGATACTTGAATCAATGAAATCACAGACCCATGGAAATATTGAAGTAAACTGTGTGGTTCCTGCAATACCACAAAGTTGAGGTCAACAAAGTTAAACTTCACTCATCTTTCAAAAAGCATTATTTTGTGGTGCTGCAACTCACCACCACCCCTTTCCCTTTTTCAACTCTTATTCACAAAATATAAAGACATTTATAGTGGGAAATTTTTGCTTCATTTCCAATGTGGGAAAAGATTTATCTGTGAAAGTGATATTTTGAAGTAGGTCAAATGTGTGAAAGTAGAAAAGTAGATAAGTTAACTACAGGGCAGAGCTATGACCTCTTAAAGCAATGGATTTGATAGCTAGAGAAAGTGAAAATTTTGCTGTAGGCTATAGTCTCCTGAAAATCTTTATGCATACGTTTTGTAGTGAATGTAGTTTGAGGCAGAATTAGATTTAATGGAATTTTTCCACCAGGGAGAGTGTTTAAAACTGAAGTTTCTGAACACAAAAAAGAAAATTCCCTTTTAGCTCCATTTGAATTCTGCCCTGGCAGCCTCTATGGCCATTGGCAAACGAATTCTTGACCCCTCTTTGAAAAATGGCACAGGGAAGGTGGGAGAGAAAATGGGCAGTGGAGATCATGATATGACCAGCTGGAGTTCCTGTCACAAAATGAATCACATTTGTATAGAGCTTAACAATTTACAAAATGAAGTATCTTAAAAAGAGCCAGAAGAGGTAAGCAGTAACAGTATCATTGTTCTCATTTCACAGCAAAGAAAAGTGAAGCTCAGGTTGTTGAACAGGCTTGCCCACAGCTACAGAATTAATGTTAAAACTGAGACTTGAATTCAGATTTTCTAATCTCATGCCCAGAACTCTTTGTCCCATACCCTACTTCTCATCATAACAAAATGTAAGCTCAAGTACAATGACATTTCCCTTTTTCCTTTGTATTCCTCAGTGCTTAGCATATTGCCTTAAATATAGTTGGTGCTTTGGAAATAGCTGTTGGATGGGAATATGACCTCAACCACTCAAACCCTGTAGACTTCCTCTGTGACACCTTTTCTGAAACTTAACCAGGAGAGTGACTGAGACAAACAGTACCCATTAAAAGCCACAAATCAGAAGGATGAGTAGAAGGTTGTACCTCTGCCACCATCATGCTTACACAAATTTGTACAAGCTCAGAAGAGAGAAGTATCAGACTTACCTCTTTATCATTTGCCATCACCAATTCTTAGTAAATGTCAAGTAAAACGACTTTTACCATTTTTGTAGTGCAACATTTTTTTCCTGTTTCATGGATAGGAACAGATAACTAGCTAGACTGTAGACCTCTTGCCTTTTACTCTAGATATTACTTCTACTTTTAATCTTAGTTATGAACCATCTGGGCCCCTATTTTACCATCTTTAGAGTAGAAATATATACATACATACATACATATATATGTATATTATTTTTCAATCATTTAAAGAATGTAAGAATAAGAATTTTCAGTCAAGAAGGAGAGACCTAAGAGATCATCTTATCTAAGATGACCTCATTTCAAGGATAAAGAAACTGAGGTTCAAAAGAGGTTAAGTGACTTCCCCAAGGTCATTCAGGTAAGTATTGAAAAAAAAATGGAACCTATACTTCCTGACTCCTAGTTCAACTGTTCACTAATCAATATCCACTTTCATTTGGTTATTTTGAGACAAAATCCATTTTGTTCTCCTAATTTCTCAGATCTCATCCAGAAGCTGAAAGTCTCAACCATCTTGTTCTAACAACTTTAGAGGAAGTATGTGGATCTTTTGACCCTAGATACCAGGATACAGTTTTTGTTCTCATACGCTGACACCATCTACAACCTCTAACAGGATAGGGAAGAAAAAAATACAAAAACTAAAGTTCTCACAGAGAAAGACCAGCAGCAGAAGTCATGATGATGAATGTGGTAGGGGGATACATGAATACTAAGAAGAGTAAAGAAGGGGCAAAAACCTGGCATGGCAGAAGAGATAAGACTGTGGCTGTCATCTTGAATTTTCATCCTTATTGTTGATGCTGCTCTATTGAAATGTGTTAGATTTCTAGGCTAGAAATTAAACAGAAATTATATGGAAGAAAGAAAGTGATATTCTGTGGGTGATTTGTTTTCATGTATGAGCTAGTAAAGTGATGCTTTAAATAACACTATACTTTTGGAGCATATTTGTAAATATGGCAATCTTACATACAAATTCAATGTTGCTGTGTGTGTCTTTAGGCAATAGTGTATATGAACAGTAAGGAAATTCATACTGAAGTATTTATTCCCTTTTTTAAATTAATACTAGATTGGTATTAAGTCATATTATCAAGCAGCCTTCCACTTCTAATTAAAGCATATGAGATATGCTTGAATTAACATTAGTATGATAAGTGCCAAAATACTAATAACTATTAACAACTAATTCTATGAAGAGGCAGCAGAAAAACTGAAGATTAAAAGCAAGCTTAGAAGTGACAACACTTATTCTATTTAATAATAATAATAATAACTAAAATTTATATAGAGTTTTAAGGTTTGCAAAATGTTTTGTATATATTATCTCATTTAACTTTTACAATAATCCTACAAGATAAGTGCTATTGATACCTACATTTTAGAGATAAGGAAACTGAGGCTGAAAGAATTAGACACAACTCAATAAATATCTGAGGCAGAATTCAAACTTATGTCTTCCTGACTGCAAGTCCATCATTCTGTCCACTATACCAGCCTATCTCTATGCCATGGTGTAAAACTGAACACACACACACACACACACACACACACACACACACACACACACACACACACACACACACACACACCCCTCCACTTTTTACAAAGCTTTCCAGTCCTCACAGATTTCATCTTTCAAATATTCACTAATTTCTCATAATTTTATTCCCTTTCTTTCATGTTTTCCATTTGATTGTCCTTGATCCCTCACAGATAAATTGTAGGGGATTATAACAATTATTCTAGGTGCACATAGTACTGTAAAAGGGTTCTGTATGTCCCAGATCACCTAGATGACAACAGTCACATGGGAGATGGCAGACACTTGCTACTGAAAGAAGACATTCTGTGTTCCCCTACCATCTGGGTGGAATTTTAAACATTTAAAATTTTGAAGCAATAAAAATCAAGGAAGGCAATTTAAGTAATTCACAGAAAATGAAGAAAATCCAATGATCTCTCTCTCTCTCTCTCTCTCTCTTTCTCTCTCTCTCTCTCTTTCTCCCTCTCATTCAAGGATGATGGTCTTGCTCACACAGGTCTTAAAAGGCAAGTCATATTAACCTTGGAACCAAAATTCTAGACCATTCTAGACCACTTTAGCCTGGGTGCCATGATGATAACTCAGTAAGGCTTTAGGCTTGAAAATTAATGGAACTATGCTACAAAGAAACTGAGTTAATCTGTGAATATAATCACAATCCCTTCCTCAGAGAATGATTCGGTGAAAAGCAGGATTTTCCACCACCACCCTCCACTCACTGTTGTTAGAGGGAAGAGAAGAGGAGAGCATATTTGTATGTTGTTCTTCCTAAAAATTTGGGGTATATGGGGCATTCAGGAGGACTAGCACCTCTGGGGGAAGGAGGTTTGCTGCTCTCTTTGCAGGGCTACTCATCCACCTTTGGTGTGCCCCTGTTTCACCCAACTTTTGTCACTCCAAGAACCTGCAGCATGCATAGTGGTCATACCCCAGTAAACCATCTCAGCATGTGAATAC
Source organism: Notamacropus eugenii (assembly GCF_028372415.1). Lineage (NCBI taxonomy): Eukaryota > Metazoa > Chordata > Mammalia > Diprotodontia > Macropodidae > Notamacropus > Notamacropus eugenii. Next base: position 359,196,633 of record NC_092876.1, read on the forward strand.
TTTCTCTGAGGGAAAAGGGAAATGAGAACAATTTGTTCCAATGGCAAGCAGGGTGGCTAAGGTCGATGCTGTGAAGTGCTTAGAACTTGATCATAGAGGGGCAGAGTCAAGACAGTGGAGTAGCAGCACAGATTTTCTAGAGCTCTCTCCCCAAACCCAGTCAAATACCTGTAAAAGATGACTCTAAACAAATTCTGAAGCTGTAGAACCCACAGAATGATGGAGTGAAGCAAATCTCCAGCCCAAGACAGCCTGAAAGGTTGACAGGAAGTGTCTATCACACCATGCTGGGAGCAAAGTGCAGTCCAGCGTGGGCCATACAAACACAGCTGGGACCTGAGCAGACATTGGGGGAATAAATCTCTGTACCTCTGATGGTTTTCACACTTCACAACTCCAAAATGCCAAGGACAAATTGGAAAATCAGTGGAAAAAAACCTGTGGGACCTGTGTGAAAGAATAGAGTGGTCTGGCACCACCTCCAGAGTGGCAGAGGGGGGAGGGGACAGAGGAATCAACAGCAGCCACAGGAGCAGCAGGGGCAGCAGCAGCGACTATTTCTGGACCTCTAGGCCCACATACCGTGGGGATATCAAGTGACTGACAGTACACTCCCACCTCCACTCAAACCAGAGAACTAGCTTAACAAAAAGCTCAAAAGTCAAGTAAATAGCTGGGGAAATGATCAAAAACTGGAAAAAGAATCAGACTATAAAATCTTCCTTAGGTGACAAGGAAGACCAAAGTAAACAAATATAAGTAGACAACAAAGTCAAAACTCCTACATCCAAAGCCTCCAAGAAAAATATGAATTGGTCTCAGGCCAAGGAAGAGCTCACAAAGATTTTGAAACTCAGATAAGAGAAGTAGACCATAAATTGGGCAGAGAAATGAGAGTGGTGCAAAAAAATCATGAAAATCATATCAACAGCTTGCTAAAGGAGATCCAAAAATTCTCAAGAAAATAACACTTTAAAAAACAGACTAACCCATACAGCAACAGAGATCCAAAAAGCCAACGAGGAGAAGAATGCTCCAAACAGCAGAATTGGTCAGATGGAAAAGGAGATCCAAAAGCTCACTGAAGAAAATAATTTCTTAAAGATTACAGTGGAGCAGATGGAAACTAATGACTTCATGAAAAATCAAGAAATTACAAACCAAAACCACAGGAATGAAAAAATAGCAGACAATGTGAAATATCACACTGGAAAAACAACAGACCTAGAAAACAGATCTAAGAGAGACAATTTAAAAGTTATGAGACTACCTGAAAGCCATGATCAAAAAAAAGAGCCTAGACAGTATCTTTCAAGAAATTATCAAGGAAAACTGCCCTGATATTCTAGAACCAGAGGGTAAAATAGATATTGAAAGAATCCACTGATTATCTACTGAAAGATATCTCAAAAGGAAAATTCCTAGGAATATTGTAGCCAAATTCCAGAGTTCCCAGGTCAAGGAGAAAATATTACAAGCAACCAGAAAGAAACAATTCAAGTATTGTGGAAATACCATCAGGACAACACAAGATCTAACAGCTTCTACATTAAGGGGTCAGAGGACTTGGAATATGATATTCCAGAGGTCAAAGGAGCTAGAATTAAAACTAAGAATAACCCAGCAAACTGAATATAATACTTCAGGGGGAAAAAATGGACTTTCAATGAAATAGGGGACTTTCAAGCATTTTTGATGAAAAGACTAGAACTGAATAGAAAATTTGATTTTCAAATACAAGAATCAAGAGAAGTATGAAAAGGTAAATAGGAATGAGAAATCATAAGGGACTTACTAAAGTTGAATTGTTTATATTCCTACATAGAAATATAATATGTGTAACTCTTGAGACTTTTCTCCATATTAAGGTAGTTGGAGGGATTAAATAGAGAGACAGAACACAGGGTGAGTTGAAGGATGATATTTTAAAAATAAAATTAAGGGGTGAGAAAGGACTATATTGGGAGAAGAAAGAGAGAAATAGGATGGGGCAAATTATCTCTCACATAAAAGAGGCAAGGGAAAGCTTTTTCAACAGAGGTGAAGAGGGGGAAGGTGAGACAGAAAGAATGAACCTTATTCTAATCAGATTTGCCTTAAGGAAGGAATAACATGCACACTCAAATTGGTATGAAAATCTATGTTACACTACAGGAAAGTAGGAAGAAAGAGGATAATCAGAGGGTGGGGAGGGATGATAAAAGGGAGAGTAAATGTCAGGAGAGGGTAATTAGGATGGAGGGAAATACAGTTAGTCTTTTACAATATAACTGTTATGGAAGTGTTTTGCATAACCACACATGTATAACATATATTGAATTGCTTGCTTTCTCAGTGGGGATGGATGGGGAGGGAGGGAGGGAGAGAAGTTGGAACTCAAAGCTTTTAAAATGAATGTTAAAAATTATTTTTACATATAACTGGGAAATAAGATATACAGACAATGGAGTAAAGAAATCTATCTTTCCCTATAAGAAATTGGAGAAGATGGGAATAAGAGAAGTGGGGGGTGGTGATAGAAGGAAGGACAGATTGAGGGAAGGGGTAATTGGAATGCATGCTGTCTTAGAGTGGGTGGAGGGAAAAGATGGGGAGAAAGTTTGGAACTCAAAATCTTGTGGAAGTGAATGTTGAAAACTAAAAATAAATAATTTGATTTTTAAAAAAAGAACTTGTTTAGCCATAGAAGATGCCATAGTCATCCACGGCATCCCAGGTCACCAGTTGTCTCAGTTTTTCTATTGCCACTGGACTTTGATGACTTAGGAAGGGAGAGTGAGGGTGATAACGTTGTATAACTGCCTCATTTAAATCCAATTCATGGATATCACAGTGTCATTGATCTTCTTCAAAAACACAGGGCAAACAACAAGAAGAATGCTTGAAGTAAATATTTCTTTGTAAAAGCTAATCTGATTATTAAATAGCTAACCTAAACTGGGGTGCTGAGAACCCCTAAAAATTGAGAGAACATATTCAATATGTTTTGAGCACGTGGCAGAGACTAGATATCTCCCAATCCTTTTGAAGGTATTATAGAACTTTGGGGAGGGGAGAAAGGTAAAATGTAACATACCTGACCTGCAGGCAGTGAAAGTTAGACTAGTCTTTGTTACACTACTTCTAGAACGTACAGAATTATCATAACACTAATGTTTAGAGACACAGTTAGCAATTACCTGAAGCAATTGGCACAAAACACCTGGGAAAAGCAGCAGAAATCAGTGGGGAAAGGATCCAGTAATTTTGCCCTCAGATCAACATCATAATCCTTTATGTGCAAATAATACATGAAGTAATCCAGACAAATTAATTTTAGTAAGAGGAGAACTTAGTATAGTAGCTTCTTCAAAGTAATGTGTTAAATTTTTGTCTTCTCTAAATTTCAGTGCTCTAGGCAAAACTGTTATTGTTTTGTCATAGTTATAGCTCTGATTATATTACGGTTCACTTGCAGTATGTCATTGTTAGTGTCAAAATGTAATTGTCACAAGTGGCATAGAAATATACCTAAATGACTGGCTTTCCTGGAACAAAAAATAGTCTACAAAATTAATATTTGAACATCAAATTATATTTCCCCATAGAAAGTCATTGTAACTATAGAATTAAGTTCTCATAGAAAAAATATTTGGCTACATCAGGTACTAAAAATGAAAAGTAATATTCCTAATATCTTCTTCAAAGAACATTTGTTATTCTGAGGCATGAGGCAGAGAGAAGTCAAGAGTTGCCTGAGTTCTCCCCAGTTTCCCCAGAAAACATTAAATCAAGTTTCTAAAAGTATTTTGGAATGACAGAATCCACAAAAAGATGGAGTGAAACAATTTTCCAACCCAAGATAACCTGAGCAGACTTCAGGAAAGGTCTATCTAACTTGAGTAAAAGGGGAGCATAGTCCCACACAGGTGTCCAAGCAAGCCATTGAGAGGTTCTTAGCCACAGCACATTTTAGTACCTGAGGGCCTGTAGTTCTGGCTCAGTAGGTAAGAGGCTCAACAGGTCAGCTGTGAGGCCTCAAGCCCCAATACAGAAGGCAAACTGCCAGCCCCAGAACCCATGTCACAACAGGTGCAACTTGACTGGGCCACCTCAGCACAGTGGGCAAGTCACCAGCACCTCAGATCCCAGAACAGAAAGCCAATGACCAGACCCCTGGCCCCCAACTCAAGAAGATTGGTACAATGCCACCAGTACTCCAGGAACAGAGCTTAACTTTTTAAAATGAGAAAAAAGCCAAAATATCAAAAAAGAGCCCTGACCATAGAAAGTTACTATGGCAACACAGAGGATCCAAACACAAACTCAGAAGAGCACAACAGTGTAAAAATGATGACATGTGAAGCCTTGAATATGAATGGGTCTCAAGCCCAAAATATCCTCTTGGGAGAATTCAGAAAGGATTTTAAAAATTAAATAATAGAGGGAGAAGAAAAATTGGGAATAGGAAATGAGAGTTATACAAGAGAAGTATGAAAAAAAAAGTCAGCAGACTGGAAAAGGAAACACAAAAATTGACTGAAGAAAAAAACTCCTTAAAAATGGAATTGGCCAAGTTGGGGGGGGAAGCGCTGAACAAAACAAGTCCTTTAAAAGTAGAATTGACCAAATGGAAAAGGAGGAACAAAATGTAGTGCCAATACGATATCCACAGCAGTCGCTATGAATATGCATGTGTATGTCCAGGGTAAATTCACAAAATATAAACTCTTGTCCTCAAAAATGAAACCAAAATATTTTTCAGATACCAGAAAGGCAATTCCACCATGATAACAGAAAAGTTTGTACATATTACCAATAAAGGGAGCACAGCCATCCCCAAGTCTTCCCTTCATTAGGTTTCCCCACAAACAAGCTCCCTTAGACAAAATTACTCCCTCTCTCACTCACGCTAGCTGCTCTGCTCTGCTCTGCCTCAGCTCTACCTACACTCTCTCAGCTCCAGCTCACTCTTTCTTCCTACTGCACCCTTCCTGCTCCACCCATTCAGCAAGCTCCTCCCATCATGGGCTTCATGTGACTCAAAATGTGGGCTGGGACAAAGCTCAAAGCAGGTCACATGGGTCTATTAACGGGCAGGGAAGATCTTCAAATTCCCTTAACATTACAAAAAAGCTAACTGAAGAAAATAATTCCCTAAAAATTATAATAGGGCAAGTAGAAGCCGGTGACTCTAGGAGACATCAAGGACCAATTAAATAAAATAAAAAGAATGAAAATATAGAAGAAACTGTAAAATATCTCATTAGAAAAACAGCTGACCTGGAAAATAAATACAGGAGAGATAATTTAAGAATTATTTGACTACCTGAAAGTCATGATCAAGAAAAGATCCTGGACAGCATCTTTCAGGAAATTATCAAGGAAAACTGCCTTTATTTCCTAGAACCACAGGGTAAAACTGTCATTGAAAGAATCCACCAATCACCTTCTTAAAGAGATTCTAAAAAGAAAACTCCAAGGATTATTGTAGCCAAATTCCAGAATTATCAGTTCAAGGAGAAAATACAACAAGCAGCCAGAAAGAAATAGTTCAAATATCATGGAGCCATAGTCAGGATTACATGGGACTTAGCAGCTTCTTCATTAAAGTAATGGGCATGGGGGAAACCTGAAACATGATATTCTTGTAGGCAAATGAACTTGGATTACAACCAAGAATGAACTACCCAGAAAAATTGAACATAATCTTTCAGGGTAAAAGATGGATATTCAGTAAAATAGGATATTCAGTAAAAAAATCAAACTTTCCTGATGAAAAGATCAAAGCTAAACAGAAAATTTGATCTTCGAGTATAAGACTCAAGAGAAGAATAAGATTAGATAATAGATAATAGATAAGATTAATAGATAAGATTAAATAGATAAGATTAAATTACTTACAGCTCTACATGGGAAGATGACACTTGCAACTCTTAAGAACTGTATCTCTATTAGGGCAATTAGGAAGAATATATTTAGACAGAGGGTATAGAGAGTCTAGTTTTAAGTTGACTTTGAGGCTATGTTAAAAAAAATAGTTTATTAAGGGGTGAAAAAAGGATTGTACTGGGAGAAGAGGAAAAAGGGAGGCAGAATAGGGTAAATTATATTACATGAAGAGGCATGAAAGACTTAATACAATAGAGGGGAAGAAGGGAGGGGTGAGTATTGCTTGAACTTAACTCTCATCAGATTTGGCTCAAAGAGGGAATTACATACATACTCAGTTAGGTAGAGAAATATATCTTACCCTATAGGGAAGTAGGAGGAGAAAGGAGGAAAAAAAGGGAGAGGAGGGCTGATAAAAGGGAGGACAGATTTGGGCAGGTGGTGGTCAAAGACAAAACACTTCAGGGCCAGATGAATTTACAAATAAATTTTACTAAACATTTAAAGAATAATTAATTCCAATGTTACATAAACTATTTGGAAAAATAGATGGAGTCCTACCAAATTCCTTTAATGACAAAATATAGTGCTGATATCTAAACCAAAAAGAGACAAAATAGAGAAAGAAAATTATGAACCAATTTCCCTAATGAATATTGATGCAAAGTTTCTAAATAAAATATTAGAAAAGAGATTACAGCAATTCTTCACCATGATAATACACTATGACCAGGAGGGATTTATCAGGAATGCAGGGCTGGTTCAATATTAGGAAAACTGTTAGTATAATCGACCATATCAATTGCAAAATCAACAGAAATCATATAATTGTCTCAACAGCTACAGGAAAAGCTTTTGACAAAACACATCCATTCTTATTAAAAATACTAGAGAATATAGAAATAAATGGAACTTTCCTTAAAATGGTAAGTACTATCCATCTAAAATCAGTAAGATCAGGAGTGATGGACTATGGATATCACCTCTATTATTCAATATTGTGCTAGAAATGGAAAAGTTAGTTTTAGCAATAGAAGAAGAAATAGAAATGGAAGGAATTAGACAAGGCAATGAGGAAATAAAACTATCACTCTTTGCAGATGATAAGAAGGTATAATTAGAGAATCCTACAGAATCAACTAAAAAACTATTTGAAATAATTAAGAACTTTAACAAAGTTGTAGGTTATAAAATAAACCCACATAAATATTGGCATTTCTGCATATTACCGAAGACCAGCAGCAAGAGATAGAAAAATTCCATTTAAAATAACTGTAGACAATATAAAATATTTGAGAGTCAGCCAAGGTTAACATTAAATAAGCTCTAGGTCATATTACAATTTCCATGCTTTATTTTGTATGCCAAATGTTTTCCTTTCAACATCCAAATGGAGAAATATCTTCAAAGAATTCTCTGCAAAAATTCTCTCAAACTTTAAAATTGCTCTTCTGATCAGATTTTTCCCCCAGAAAAGAGCTGCAAAAAATATTTTTGTACATGTATGTCCTTTTACCTTTTTAATGATCTCTTTGGGGTACAGAACTTGCAATGGTATTGCTAGATCAAAGGGTCTGCACAGTTTGATTGCCCTTTGGGTATACCTTCAAGTTACTTTTCAGAATGGTTGGATCATTTCGCAACTCCACCAACACAGCAGTGTTCCAATTTCCCCACATCTCCAAAATTTATCATTTCTTTTTTTTTTTGTCATATTAGCCAATCTGATAGGTGTGAGGTAGTACCTCAGAGTTGTTTTAATTTTCATTTCCCTAATAAATAGTGATTTAGAACATTTTTATATGACTATGGATAGCTTTAATTTTTTCATCTGTTCATATCCTCTGACCATTTATCAACTGGATAAATGACTTGTAGTATTATAAATTTAACTCAGTTCTCTGTGTATTTGAGAAAGGAGACCTTTATCAGAAACACTTGCTATAAAAATTATTTCCATCATTTTGCTTTCCTTCTAAACTTGGTTGCATTCGTTTTGTTTGGCCAGTCCTAGCCTCCTCCACTTCCAAACTGGTTCAAATAAACTGATGATCATGCTTGAGGGTCTACAGAAATAGGATAACTTTCTCTTAAGCTCAGTTAAAGGTAGAAACACATTTCCAACCCAGGATTCTACCACTTAACCTCCTTTGATCTTCTCTTCCCTTAGAGTGGACTCTAGTGACTTAATATTGTCCTAATAATATCTACAGGTCAAGGACCTGTGATTTTGTTTAGTGTTGGAACTCTTTCCATGTCAATACAACCCACCTATGATCTATAGTCTTAGAGAGTTTCCTGAGGCTCAGAGAGGTTTAATGATTTGCTCAGGATCACACACACCTAATAAGATCAGAGAAAGGATTTGAATCCTTGTGTTCCCAAGTCCAAGCTTAGCACTTTATTCATGATGGCATGTTCCCTCATTACAATAATTATAACAAAAATTACATGAACACACAGCATTATCAATCTATATCCATCCTTCCTCTCTAATAATCAAGCAGGATAGCAGTATTCATTTTATAAATGACAATGTTGCCACCATGAATTCTCATGGGGTATTTTGAGTTTTAGAAGAAATTTAGAGTTAGTATATAGGATTAGTATGGTAGGTGGCTGTAACAGAAAGAACCCTGACATACATAGGAGGGCTTGCTATGCAGGTTCTTAGATCTGCTTTTCTAAAAGGAAAGCAACTTTTGAGGGGTCAACAATCACTTTAACCAAGCACATGCATCATTCACTTAGTTCAGGGGAAAAAGTCAGCACCTTGCAACTTCAGAGAAAATACAAACAAATATAATACAAATAAATAAATACAAACAAAGATCAACCAACAGGGCTTCCAACTGCCTGGCCTTAAGTAATACATGTATCACAGATCAACAGACAGATCCAACTATCTGACCATGTATACACAATTACCAGAGAGAAAAGGACCAACATCTGAGTTTTCAAAGCTGAGGAGCTCCTTAGTGGCTGCCCAGAGTCTCATCTGGTCAAATAGACACTTCCAATGAGCAAGCCCCTAAAACTAAACCTGACCTCAGAGTATATATACACTTTTCAGAGCTACAGGGCATCACAACCCTAGAAAACCAGTGCCTCATTAGAAATTAGCAAAAGGTGTAGGCCTTCTAAAAAAAAAAACCTCCCCTAACCAAGCTTTCCTTAATAGGCAGGCCCATTAATGAGTGGGGAAGATCTTTAACTCTTATTAAACATTAGAGGAACCTTGTCCTGGCTTCAGATTTTGCCTCTGACACATACTAGCTGCGTCATCCTGGTCACCTGGGAGTGTTGCTGACAAGGATAGCCCTAAACTAGTAGATTAGGTAATAGTAAAATAACTCCTTAGCAGGTGCAATGTAAAGACCTGGCCCTCTATCCTCTGTACCACCTGGCTGCCCTCTATTCCTAGCACATTCTTAAATTATTTAAATCTTTTTCTTCCTGGAAGGTTTAATTAAGGTGTGACCTCCTCCATGAAGCCTTTCTTGGGTCTTTGATTCAAAGTGATCTCTCTTTTCCCCAAACCACTCCTTGTCTTTCTGTTTGCATCACTCATTAACTGGTTTTTATTATATTTATTTAGATAGGACTTAGCCCTTCTACTAGATTTTAAACTCCATGAACATTGATTTTTTTAAATCTCTATGATTTCTTGATCACTTAGCACAGTGCCTTGCACGTAATATTTAATAAATGTTTGCTGTACTGTAGTTATTGAATTTTAGTGTCTCTAACATCTTCAGTGTCCTAACTTGACATTCCAGGGAGCCTTATTTTACATATTCCCTCAGTGAAGCTTGTTCTATTTAACCTAATGAGCCAGGAGGGCCTCACAAACTCAGCTCTCTGCCCCTTAAGGTCAAGGAACCCAAATACTGAGCAATATTTCTGAAGAATTAACATTTTATTCCTCAGCATTGTACATTTTGGGAATGCTAATATGTAAGGAGAAAACACTTCTTATTGAATTGCTTATTGAAGAAACAAGTATTTTGGGTGCCCCTTCCTCTGGTTAGTTATAACAAGGATGGTTATCACTCTTTGGCCTTCACTGCACCAGCATTAATCCAGACATAACTAATATAGTTTAATTAGGGTTGCTAGAATTCATAAGATATGATGAACTGATGCATTATTAATTGGTAGAAAATAAATGCTTCCACATGAATTTCATTGCCATTTATCAATTAATGTACCACTGCCCAAAGCCCTACCAAACACATACACATACACAGAGATACACACACACACATGTACACACTCACACTCATACACACATGCATACACATGTATGTGCACACATGTATGCATACATACACACTCAATATTTAATTATAAAAGAGGGGAGTCTCAAGAATTGCCAACATTTAGAGTCATATTTAAGATTTTGATCATCTTGGCTATGGTTCTCATATAATAGAAAATCAACTAAGTTCTCTTCACATTTCTCTCCTAGGATATCCTTTCTTATCTTGCAATTCATTCCCCTTCACATACTATATGATTCAGTCCAACTGGCCTACTTGCTGCTACTCCCATATAATATTCTGTCTCTCATTTTTATTCCTTTGTCTAGGCTGTGCCCCTTGCCTGGAATGCACTCCTTTCCCTACCCTAGCTCTTAGAATTCCCAGTTCCTTCAAATTTCAGTCTAGATGTCAACTCTAATATGAAGTCTTTCCTAACCCTACAACTAGTAGTACTATGGCCCACAAAATCTGCCCTGAATTTATTTTTACTTTATTATACAAGTATATCTTTTTCCTTGATAGAATATAAACTCCCTGAGGGCAGGGGCTATTTGAATTTTGTCTTTGTATCCCCAAGGCCTACTACAGCACCTGACACAAAGTAAAGTGATTATCATATTCATGTTGGTCTATTACAGACCTGTATAACCTGCTGCCCATGGGTTTTTCTCTACATTTTTTCCTCTATATTTTTGCAGGCCACCAGAAATCCTTTGGTGTGTCACAGGTTGTGCAAGGCTGATCTATTGGTTCTAGATGCCCAATGTGTTATTATTGCTTTCCAAAGTAATCTTGTACTTCAATCTGGGAAACCAGTTTCCCAAAGTAGTCAATCTTTAGTTTTCTTCATTCCTTCAAAAATCTCTAGTTTTTCTATCAATCTGAGTTCTCCCTTTCGTGATGTAGATCACAGCCTCCTATAACTTGGTAGACTAGTATTCAAGAATTTTGTGGGGAGAAAAAAACAAACAAAACACCATCACTCTGCAGTCAGTCATGGGCTGAATTTAGCTAGACTGGTCTTACATGTCAGGAACAAAATCGCTCTGTGGACCTTTTCCGCTTGCTTATCCTGCCAGGGTTTATGTTCTGCTTATATCATCTTTGGGGAACTAGATTCAACTACATTCTCTGATTGGTTAACATTATAGGATTGGAATGAAGCAAAAGGCCTTCAGTTATGTAATAGACCTTCTTCTATATATAATCAGTTGTTTCTCTTGCATTTTATCAGCTTCCAATCCCTTAAGATGCCTATATGAATGCAAATCAGATAATATGACTATAAAAATAGCCTTATTTGTTCAAGAAGTAGCATAGAAGAGTAGAAAAAGGATTGAATTTGGAGTAACAGGACCTGACAACTTACCCTCTGTCAAGTCACTTAAACCCCTATCCCTCAGTTTCTTAATACGCTGTTTCACAGATAACACACAGGAGGCACTGCAGAACTCAGTCTCTAGCCTCTAATAGGTTTACTCTTGATCTGATCAGACAGGCAGGCAGCTTTGGAAGGTTTAATAATCAGCTTTATTATAGTTTAGTCTTCTCAAAGGGCTGTGAGAAAACCAGCTCCTACAGCATTCCCTAATGACCCTTCTTGCAGGGTCCAGCCAAAGGCAGAGAGGTGGGGGGAACTACCCCTATCTCTGGATGGGGTCAATGGAGACAGGCACATTTGTTCATTCTCCTAAATCCTCTCAGACCTTAATGAGGGCCAGTGGAGAAACACACAGATTCTCCATGCTTTTGCCTCCATGGGTTCCCTGTAGTTTTTTCAAAAACCCCAAGGTTACCTCTTCATTGACCACCTGCTATACAGGGCAATCAGACAAAGAAGGCATCTTGCCAACATTAAGCTCACAGGTTAACTTTAGCAAAAACATCATTCTGTGCAAATATAGTAAATATCATGGGGCAGCTAGGTGGTGCAGTGGATAGAGCACCAGTGCAGAAGTCAAGAGGACCTAAGTTCAAATCTCACCTCAGACACTTGACACTCACTAGCTGTGTGACCTTGGGCAAATCAATTAACCCCAATTGCCTCATCCTGGGTCATCTCCAGTCATCCTGATGAATATCTGGTCACTAGATTCAGATGGCTCTGGAGGAGAAGTGAGGCTGGTGACCTGCACAGCCCTCCGTCACTCAAAACAAAGTCAAGTGCAAGTCATGTCATCATTTCTCTGATGGCATGGTCTTCTTCGACAACGAAGAACAAACACACACACACACACACATATACACACATACATACAGTAAATATCATATTATGTCACCCCTTATCTCAAGGCATAGTCTCAGTAGCACTGTATGTCACTATGATTCTAAGAACTACTATCTAGGATCCTTGAAACTATTCTGGGAGTCGTTATCTAACACCTGGAAACTAGACATCCCCCGGACATGGATCCTGAGAAACTAAACTCTAAAAGTATAACAAAATCCTCCTTACATACATATGTATAATGAAGGAGTAGGACTGGGTGACCTCTAAAGTACCTTCCACTTTAGATCTATGAATACAAGGTCAAGGGATATCAGTAATCCTGCTTGCCTCCCTTATTTCCATATTTGCACAACAATAATAAGTCCTAAATTTACAGCAAAAAAAAAAAAAGTACTGTCCTGTCATTGGCAAAGTTGCTAATTGGTTGATAAGCAAGTATTTAAGTATCTAGTATGTGGCAGACATTAAAAATGAAACTGTGCTTACTCACAAAGAGATTACATTTTAATGGGAGAAGTTTGATGCCCTGGGAGGAAATCAGAAAGATTTTCTACTTACCCCTTTGAGTTCTTTCCTGTACTGATAAATTCTTCTAACTCTCCATACCTCAGTTTTCTCATTTGTGCAACATAGAGTTTGGACTAGATGATTTTCCCGTGTACCTTTCAGCCCTAAATCCAATTAGCGTATGAGAATTTCTTTATTTGGCAGGCTTTTATTTGTGTGTCAGTGCCTGAAGATGTCATCATAGCACCCCTCCCCTCATTATATCTGGTTGCAGGAATCAATGCATGGCACGTATTAAAATGAGATGAATTGAAGTATTTCAACTCTAAAGAAAAAGCATCCCAGACTACATTCGATTCTACTCTGAGCTTTCCCTTCTGCTCATACAACCAATTGTTAATAAAAGTGATGTTTTAGGTTCAGATAGTCTTCTATATACATTTTTTCATTTGAGTTCTATAACAGCTCTGAGATTTAGACCCAGCTCAGATCCCACATACACAAGGAAGCCTATCTCCATTCCCCAGATGCTAATGTCTTCCCCTTTCCAAGTGCCTTCCAAGACATTGTTTATATCTTGTGTCTACTTGGTTGTTTACATACTGTCTCCCTGATTAAAACATAAACTCCTTGAGGTCAGGGACTATGCTTTGGCCTTTTTTTGCCTCTATCCCCAGTGTTTAGCAAAGTTCCTAGGATATACCAAGTGATTCATAATTGCTTGTTTTTGTTCAGTCATTTCAGTTGTGTCTGAATCTTATAACCCCCATATGGAGTTTTCTTGGCCAAGATACTAGAGTGGTTTGCCATTTCCTTCTTCAGTTCATTTTACAGATGAGGAAACTGAGGCAAATAGGGTTAAATGATTTTCCCAGGGTCACACAACTAGTAAGTGGGGGGAGGGGGGCATACAGGGATGAGTCTTCTTGACTCCAGGTCCAGCACTCTGTGCACTATGGCACCATCTAACAGTCCCAATTGTTCGTTGACTAACTACAAATGAAGACAGTTCAAGGATCATTATTCCTATCTTGCACATGAGCAAACAGAAATTAGAAGAGGCAAATGTGCCCAAGGTCATACCACTAGAAAGTGGCAGAACCTGGACTTGTACCAGTCAGACTTGCACTAGATCTTCTACCTCTAAATCCAAGTTCACTTTGAGCTGGAGAAGGAAATAGCAAACCACTACAGTATTTTTGCCAAGGAAACCCCACAGTGGATACCAAGAGTTGGAAACAACTGAACAATAACAAGTCAGGACTTGATTTATTGCTTTGTTGATTGTCTAAACTCAAGATGTGATAGAGAGGATGTTAATAATGCATATTAAACTAAAACGTGTACCAAGCATACATTTTTTTTTCAGAGATCTGGTTGCTAAACATTTACCAAGATACCACTCTCTCTGCCTCTTCTACACAACCACTCTAGTGCAAGAGGAGGGAATAGATGCATCAGGAAAAAATATAGCTCTCCTAGGGGGAGCAGGAGCTTTGTCTCTATTGTACAACCCAAAACAATGAAGAACAGGAGCACAACTACCTTAATGGCCTCCATCCCCAATCCCTTCTACATGCTTCTCAACTCATAAAAAAAAAATTCTCAAAAAGCTATGTGCAAGAACAGATGCTACCGTTTATTTTTCTCTTCCTGTGACCCAGTCAGGATCCTATTGATTACTAGAACCCTCTCTAGTTATTGTCTTTACAAGTGTCTGTCAGTTGATCAATTGATCATATATACAGGTGTGCGAGGTTGAGCTACCCCTAACAGCACCCAAATTATTACATTAGATATACCCTCAGAAGGTTTTGTGCTAAAGTGGCTTTGTGCCTTAAAACTTCACATGTAACTTGAACATAGTTGGTGCATTTAAAAAGAAAAGATTGTTGGATTGAAATTGTATGAAATTGAATTGAACTCTAATAAAGTATCCGTGCTGCTGACTTGCAGTATTTCCACTAAAGAGTGGAACGAATGTGACTAGAGGGAATAACTACATTTAGAGGAGAGATGAGCAAGGATGTATGAAGAAAAAAGAACATTTCAAAGACCTGCCTCTGAAGTCTATTTTATGTTGCACTAAATGCATTCTCTCTTCAAAAAGGGATCTTTTTTTTCTCTTAAGAATATTCCCTACTGATGGTAACAGAAATTAAATGAGATATCTCTGGGTATGTGGAGAGGCTCCAGAGAGTTAACATGTTGAGGTGAGACTATTATAAATACAGTCTTCTTCTTTAAAAGAATTAGCTTCCCCATATGATGCTTTTTCAACTGTATTTTAGAAAAAAGAATCTGGGTCCCACCTCCCACTCCTCCCTCCATAATTAAAATAACTTAGTGAGATAGAAAAGCTGCCCCCTCCACATCTTCCCACAGCCTGCTCAGAGCTGGCTTCTGGTCCATCTTATTGGCAGCCTGCTTCTTGTCCCACTCCCCTGGGATGCTTCTTGGCCATGCTGGGCCCCACAGGGATGAGGAGAAGCCTCCTGCCTTCCCTGGACAGCTTCAGACACCCCACCACTCTGGGTGCCCAAATGGTGCCAAGGTCCCTGGTCCTGCCATGGATCTCTGGCAGCAGCCAAGGGTGAGCTGCACTCTCCTCGTAGTCCTCCAGAAGCAAGCAGCCAGACTCCTCATTCAGGGCTGACTTGGGGTTCAGGTGGATCAGAAGGCGCTGACTGGATAGTCAGCAGCAAGTGTTCAGCAGTCCAGTCTCTTTTGAGCACATTGACACAGATATCCTCATTAGGCCCCACGTTGGGGTGGAAGATTTTAGTGAAAAAGGAGTTCTTATGAGAGGGGGTCTGGAAAGTCCTTACCCAGAAGGACCTTTAAAAAGATAAATCCCAAATAGGCTAAGTGCTGATGCAAATGTTATGGGAATTCAGAGAAGGGAGATAATAAATAACTGGCATTTTTATAGTGTTTCATAGTTTGCAAAGCATCTTCTAGATGTAAGAGTGAGCTCAGTGCCCTTTTAGGCAGACTTGGATTAGCCAATTAAAAATGCCAAAGTTCATATATGTGACTGGTCTGTCAGTTAGTCAATAAACATTTCAGTTTCTACTACATGGAAGGCTAGATACAAAAAGAGACAAAGGCAATCCTTGCCCTCAAGGAACTCACAATTTAATGGGGGACACAATAAACAAATATGTTCAAACAAGTTAGGAAATAATTAACAAAGGAAAGCCACTCCTATTAAGAGGGATTGGGAAGGGCTTCCTGTAGAAGATAGGATTTCAGTTGGAAATTAAAGGAAGCCAGTGAAGATAAGGAGGAGAATGTTGCAGGAATGAGACACAGCCAGAGAAAATGTCCAGATCCAAGGTATCCAAGTATCTTGTTCGTGAAATAACAAGAAAGACAACTTCACTGGATCAAAGAGTACATAGTAGAGAGTAAGGTGTAAGAAGACTAGGAAGGTAAGAGGAAGTTAGGTTATGAATGACTTTGAATGCCAAAAAGAAAAATGTGTATTTGATCCTGGAGGCAATAGGAAACCACTGGAGTTTGTTGAGGAGGGAGGGTGACATGGTCAGACCCACACTTTAGGAAAATCCATTGAGTAGCTCAATGGTTAGGCAGTTAAGAGAGATAATGACCTCAATGCTATGGTCTTAGCTTTGTATAGGTGGATTTCCTTTGCCCATTGATAAACATGGGAAAGCAAAAGAGCTTTTGAGTTGGAAATATGGGAAATCCAAAACTCCCGAGCAATTTGATATTTATTAGGTTAATAACCCTTACATGCTGAGCAATAATTAGTTAAGCTAATAAATAGAGATTAAAATCGGTGAGTGGACTTGAACTTCCAGGAGCCAAACTAGAACTTCTGGGAACCAAGATGGTAGAGTAAACTAGAGAATACTTCCACAGAAAAAATCCTGGAACAGTGGAGTTAGCAGAAGGGGTACAGCAGTCTTTCAGCTAAAAAGGCTAAGGGGATCAACTAGAAGAGTCCTTCTTGATGTGGCTAAAGGGGACAAGTGCAGGACCAGAGGAGTCCCAGCAATTCTCACTCAGGGGACCAGCAGGAGATCCTGAGCCCCAGGGTGTTGGAGCTGGTAAGAACAAACACCAGAACCCCAGGCATGCCTTAGCACAGCCAGGGAAATTGGACAGACATAAGTGCAGACAGGGATTCACCAACCACTGAGTCTGCCTGTGCTTAAGCCCAGCCCTAGAGGAAGAGGAGACCTCCTCCAGCCAGACCACCCCTCCCCCACACCTCATGCTGTGATCTTCAGTATAACCCCAGGGAGACTCAGAAACAGTTCACCTGGCCTCAGCCTTGGCATGCACCAGCCAGCTCAGCGCCAGTTAAGCTGGAGCAATATATACCTTCTAGATAAAAGAACCAGGGGCTACAACACACAAAGCCTCAGCTAGACCTCCAGCTCCCAGTACAAGAAAGGTGGGACAGAGCCCCCTGTGCCCCACAAGCAGAAACCTACCTTAAAAGTCAGGAAAAATGCAATCACCATGGGCAAGAAGCAAATCAGAAAAACAAAGACCATAGAATCTTACTACAGGGACAGAGAAGATCAAAATATGAATTCAGAAGAGGATAGCACTGACAATATACCCACCTCTGAAACTTCAAAAGGAAATATAAACTGGTCTCAAACCCAAAAGCTTTCTTGGAAGAGCTCAAGAAGGATTTTCAAAAGTTGAATTAGAGAGGATAAAGAAAACTGACCAACGTTTTTAAAAATACAATTGACAAAATGAAAAAACTTCACTGAACAGAACAGCTCCTTAAAAAGTAAAATTGACCAAATGGATAAGGAGGTACAAAACCTAACTGGGAAATTGGACAAATGGAAAAGGAGGAACAAAAGCTAACTGAAGAAAATAATTTGTTAAAAATTTGAATTGGGCAAGTAGAAGCTAATGGATCTTCAAGACATCAAGAATCAGTGAAACAAAATCTAAAGAATGAAAAAAATAGAAGAAAATATAAAATATCTCATTGGAGAAATAACTGACCTGGAAAACAGATCCAGGAGAGAAAATCTAAGAATTATTGGTCTACCAGAAAGCCATGATGGGAAAAAAAAATACCTTGGTCTATATCTTCCAAGAAATCATCAAGGAAAATTGCCCTGAGGTCCTAGATCCAGAGGGCAAAATAGTCATGGAAAGACTCCACCTATCACCTCTTGAAAAAGATTCCAAATTGAAGATGCCAAGGAATATTGTTGCCAAAGTCCAGAACTATCAAGTCAAGGACAAAATACCGCAAGCAGCCAGAAAAAAACCAATTCAAATACTGAAGAATTAGTCAGGATCACACCAGACCTTGAAGCTTCTATATTAAAAGATCAAAAGGTTTGGAGTATGATATTCTGCAAGACAAAGGAGCTTGGACTACAACCAAAGATCAATTACACAGCAAAAGTGAGCATAATCTTTCAGACAAGGAGATGGCCATTCAATGAAATAAGGGATTTCCAGGCCTTCCTGATGAAAAGGTCAGAACCCAATAGAAAATTTGATCTTCAAGCACAAGACTCAAGACAGGCATAAAAAGGTAAGCAGGGAGGAAAAAAGAAAAAAAGAAAAAAAATTGTTATTCAATATGGGCAAACTGTTTACATTCCTGTATGGGAGTATGATACTTGGTAATCTTGAGAATTGTATATTTATTATGACATTTTAAAAGGATATACATAGATACAAGGAGTGGGGAAAAATTAACTGATGTGATGATAAAAAATATAATTAAAGGGTGTGAAGTGATTGTAATAGAAGAAGAGGATAGGAGGGGGCATAAAAAGGTAAATGACATTTCATGAAGAGGCATAAAAACATGTTATAGTAGAGGGAAAGAAGGGAGTGAGATGCACATTGTTTGAGCTTTACTCTCATCAGATTGGCTCAAGGAGAGAATAAAATACTCAGTTAAGTACAGAAACCGAATGAGCTCTATATGCAGTAGGAGGGGAAAAGGGAAAGAAAAGGGAGGGGTAGATAGAAGGGAGAAAAGAAATAGAAGGGGAAAAGGGAAAGAAAATGGAGGGAGGTAATAGAAGGGAGGGAAGGTTGAGAGAGGTGGTCAAAAGTAAAACTCTTTTGAGGAGGAAAAGAGAGAAAGGAAAAATAAAAGCATAAATGGAAGGGGGAGTGAAATAGGATGGAGAGAAAGACACAGATAGAAATCATTACTGTGAATGTGCATGGGATGAACTCTCCCATAAAACGGAGGTGGATAGCAGAATGGATTAAAAACCATAATGCTACAATATGTTATTTGCAAGAAACACTTTTGAAAGAGGGGGATACACATAGGGTAAAAATAAAAGGTTGGAGTCCACCAGAAAAAATCCTCGCACACTGTGGTTGATGCTGTGTACAAAGTTCTCCTGGTTCTGCTCCTTTCACTCAGCATCAGATCATATAAATATTTCCAAGCCTCTCTGAAGTCTTCCTGTTCATCATTTCTTACAGCACAATCGTATTCCATTACATTCATATACCACAATTTATTCAGCTATTCCCCAATTGATGGATATCCCTTTGATTTACAGTTTTTGGCCACCACAAGGGGTACTGCTATGAATATTTTTATACATGTAGGGCCCTTTCCCATTTTTATGATCTCTTGGGGTTATAGTCCTAGAAGCAGTATTGCTGGATCAAAGGGTATCCACTTTGTTTAGCCCTTTGGGCATAGTTTCAAATTGCTCTCCAGAATGATTGGATCAGCTCACAGCTCCACCAACAACGAATTAGTGTTCCAACTCTCCCACATCTTCTCCAATATTTATCATCTTTCTGTTTTGTCATGTTAGCCAGTCTGATAGGTATAGTGTGGTGTCTCAGAGTTGTTTTGACTTGCATCTCTCTAATCAATAGTGATTTAGAGCATTTTTCATATGACTGTAGATATCTTTAATTTCTTCCTCTGAAAACTTCCTGTTCATATCCTTTGACCATTTATCAATTGGGGAATGACTTGTATTCTTGTAAATATGACTCAGTTCTCAATATATTTTAGAAATGAGGCCTTTATCACAGACATTAGTTGGAAAAATTCTTTCCCAGTTTTCTGCTTCCTTTCTAATCTTGGTTGCATTGAATTTGGTTGTGGAAAAACATTTCAGTTTAATGTAATCAAAATTATGCATTTTGCACTTCATAATGCTTTCTATCTCTTCTTTAGTCAAAAATTCTTCCCTTCTCCATAAATCTGAAAAATGCACTATTCCTTGCTCCCCTAATTTGTTTATACTATTACTCCTTATACGTAGATCATGTACCCATTTGGACTTTATTCTTGTGTATAGTGTCAGCCATTGTTCTATACCTAGTTTCCACCACACTTTTATCCAGTTTTCCCAACAATTTTTGTTGAACAGTGAGTTCTTATCCCAGTAGCTGGAGTCCCTGGGTTTATCAAATAGTAGATTACTATATTCATTGCCTACTGTGTCTTGAGTACCTAGTATATTCCACTTGCCTACCCTTCTATTTCTTAGCCAGTATCAAGTGGTTTTGATAATTCCTGCTTTATAATACAATTTGAGATCTGGTAGAGCTAGGCCACTTTTCCTAGTATTTCTTTTCATTAGTTTCCTTGATATTCTGGACCTTTCGTTCTACCAGATGAATTTTGATATTATTTTTTCCAGCTCTAGAAAATAATTATCTGATAGCAAAAGAAATTCTTAGGAGAAGTTTTACATCATTGAATGCTTACATGAATAAAACAGAGAAAGAAGAGACCAATGAATTGGGCATGCAACTGAAAAAGCTAGAAAAAGAATAAATTGAAAATCTCCAATTAAATACCAAACCAGAAACACTGAAAACCAAAAGAGAGATTAATAAAATTGAAATTGACTATTGAATTCATAAATAAGACTAAGAGCTAGTTTATGAAAAAATAATAAAATTGATAAACCTTTTGTCATTTTGATTAAAAAAAAGAAAGAAGAAAACAAAATTGTAGTATCAAAAAGGAAAAGAGTAAACTCACTTCCAATGAAGAGGAAATTAAAACAATAATTAGAAATTACATTACCCAACTGTATGTCCATAAATTTGACTGTTTTAGTTATATGGATGAATACTTACAAAAACATAAATTGCCCAGATGAACAGAATAGGAAGTAAAATACTTAAATAACCCCATCTCAGAAAAAAGAAACTGAACAAGCCTTCAATGAACTCCCTAGGAAAAAAATATCTAGGGTCAGATGGATTTACAAGCAAATTCTTTCAGACATTTAAAGAATAGTTAATTCCGATATTATATACACTATTTGGGAAAATTGAAAAAGGAGGAGCCCTACCAAATTCTTTTTCTGACACAAATATAGTGCTGATCCCTAAACCAGGAAGAGCCACAACAGAGAAGGAAAATTACAGACCAATTTCCTTAGTGAATATAGATGCAAAAATTTTAAAGAAGATCTTAGCAAAAAGATTACAGCAAATTATCACAAGAATAATACACTTTCATCAGGTAGGATTTATACCAGAAATGCAGGGTTGGCTTAATATTAGGATAACAATCAGCATTATTGGTCATATCTACAACAAAACTAACAGAAACCATATGCTTATCTCAAGAGATGCAGATAAAGCTTTTGACAAAATACAACACTCATTCCTATTGAAAACCCTGGAGAGCATAGGAATAAATGGAGCCCTTATTAAAACAATAAGTAGTATGTACCTAAAACCATCAACAAGCATTATATGTAATAGGGATAAGCTAGATACATTTTCAATAAGGGGGATGGGGGATGAAGCAAGAATGTATATTATCACCACTATTATTCAATATGATACTAAAAATGTTAGTTTTAGCAATAAAAGAAGAAAAAGAAATTGAAGGAATTAGAATAGGCAAAGAAGAAAGTAAGTTATCATAATTTGCAGATAATATGATGATCTACTTAAAGAATCCTAGAGAATAAAGTTAAAAAAAATATTTGAAATAATAAACAACTTTGGCAAAGTTGCAGGATACAAAATAAGCCCACATAAATCATCTGCATCTCTATATATTACTAACAAAGCCCAAGAGCAAGAGATAGAAAAAGAATCCCATTTAAAGTTGTTGTAGACACTATAAAATATTTGGGAGTTCACCTGCCAAAACAAACCCAGGTTCTATATGAACAGAATTTCAAAACACTTTTAGAACAAATAAAGGCAAATCTAAGAAAAATATCAGTTGCTCATTGGTAGGCTGAGCTAATATAATAAAAATGACAATTCTGCCTAAATTAATTTACTTATTCAGTTCCATATCAGTCAAACTACCAAAAAGTTATTTTCTAAAGCTAGAAAAAAATAATGTCAAGATTCATCTGGAAGAACAAAAGGTCCAGAATATCAAGAGAATTAATGAAAAGAAATACTAGGGAAGATGGACTAGCCATACCAGATCTTAATTTGTATTATAAAGCAGCAATTATCACAATCACTTGATAACAGCTAAGAAATAGAGGGCTAGATCAGTGGAATACTTTGGGTACATGTGACACAGTAGTCAATGACTACTGGGATAAGAACTTGCTGTTGAGAAAAACTACTGGGAAAACTGGAAAATAGTATGACAGAAACTGGTCGTCGACCATATCTAACACTGTTTACCAGAATTAAGTCCAAATGTGCATATGATCTTGGTTTAAAGGCTGATAATATAAACAAATTGGGGAACAAGGAGTAGTTTATTTGTTAGCTTTGTGGAGAATGGAGGACTTCATGACCAAACAAGAGAGAACATTATGAAATGCAAAATGGATAATTTTGATTACATTAAATTGAAAAGTTTTTGCACAAAGCCAATGTAATCAAGATTAGGAAGGAGGCAGAAAACTGGGAAAGAATTTTTCCAACTAATGTCTGTGATAAAGGCCTCATTTCTAAAATATATTGAGAACTGAGTCATATTTACAAGAATACAAGTCATTCCCCAATTGATACGTGGTCAAAGGATATGAACAGGAAGTTTTCAGAGGAAGAAATTAAAGGTATCTACAGTCATATGAAAAAATGCTCTATATCACTATTGATTAGAGAGATGCAAATCAAAATCAGACTGGCTAACATGACAGAACAGGAAGATGATAAATGTTGGAGAAGATGTGGGAGAGTTGGAACACTAATTCGTTGTTGGTGGAGCTGTGAGCTGATCCAGCCGTTCTGGAGAGCAATTTGAAACTATGCCCAAAGGGCTAAACAAAGTGGATACCCTCTGATCCAGGAATACTGCTCCTAGGACTATAACCCCAAGAGATCATAAAAATGGGAAAGGGCCCTACATGTATAAAAATATTCATAGCAGTACCCCTTGTGGTGGTCAATAACCGAAAATCAAAGCGATGCCCATTAACTGGGGAATGGCCGAATAAATTGTGGTATATGAATGTAATGGAATTGTGCTATATTGTGCTATAAGAAATGATGAACAGGAAGACTTCAGAGAGGCCTGGAAAGACTTACATGAACTGACGCTGAACGAAAGGAGCAGAACCAGGAGAACATTAAACACAGAAAAAATCACAGTGAGCATGGACTGTTTCTGGTAGATTTAATCCTTCACAGCAATGCCAGGACCTAAAACATTTCCAAAGGACTCTTCATGCAAAATGCCATCCACATCCTGAGAATAAACTACAGAGTCAGAATGTAGAATGAAACAGATGATCTTCTCTTTTGTTATATTTTGGTTTGGTTTGGTTTTTCTCATGCTTTCTCCCATTCATTTTAACTCTTCTATGCAACATTACTAATATGAAAATGCATATAATAAGAATGTATGTGTAGAATTCATATAAGACTGCATGTTATCTTGGGGAGGGAAGGAGAGAAAATTTAAAACTTATGAAAGTGATTGTTGAAAACTGAAAACAAATAAATTAATTTTACATATTAAAAAAAATCAATAAGTGTATGTAATGTTCAACACAAACTGGATTAAGAGCAATCTTGGAGACCTAAGAAGGATGACTAAGTAGTTCAGTGCAAAGAAAAACTTAAGACTGAGCCATTAGCTTGGTCTTAACAAGCCTAACTTGTTAAGCTTAAAGACCTCTTTTGAAGAGGAAATATCTTTTTAGCAATGACACTGGGAAGCAACGGATAGGTACTCCATTTTTTTCATGAAAAGGAATTTTACTATTCTCTCCAAGACTGAGGCTAGACCAATTATTTTTTAAGTGTCTGACATTTAAACCAAAAGAATACAGCAGGGCCCTCTTCTTTTATGAGGAAGAGATAGTGCTATAGGCAAGCATTTTAGCTGAAGCAAGAAACTGAAGGCAGAAAGAATTAGCTGGGCTATGCTTGGCAGTATCTGACAAGACACTGAACATTCAGTGAAAAGGTTTCCATGTAGCCTTCTCCCAACAGTACAGTGGCTGGTAGAGGCATGCCCAGTAGAAGCCAGGGAAGTGTCTTCCTGACTCCACCAATTATTCTCCTTTTCTACTCTAGGATGAAACTATCTACAAACCAATCCTCTATCATGTAGGAGGAAAGAGAAAATAACTTATCTCTTCATCTGGAACTAAAGAATACAATCCAGTAGAGAGTGAAGGAAGAATTTTCTCTGTCTCCCAACCTTGCATCCCTTCACCATACTCCAGCCCTCAACCTGAAAAGGAAGAGAGATGGGGGGGGAGGGGGGAGGGGGAAGAATTGGGGAGGAGAGAGGAAGAAAGGTGAAGGGAACGAAGGAACGAAGACTGGATCACAAAATTATTTCAATCCATACAGAATCTCCGTAAAAAAAGATTGGTGCTTTATATATGAGAAAATTAAGGCAAAGAGAGGTAAAATATGCTTTTCAAAGTCACCCACTTCATAGAATCCAGGTTCCCAGTATTCCTCCCAATAATCATTTACCTCCAAGAGTGCAGTTCTATTTTTGGACCAGTCAGTTTCACTGAAATATAATTTACAAAATCTAAAAGCGTTGGAAATCATTAGGGAAACAGCACCATTTAATATTATCAGTAGATAATTTTTTTTGTCTTATCCATCAAAGTCCTATATGATCAGATCCAGTGATCAGGACAAATCCCAGGAACCCTAAAGACTTTGCAAAGTGCTCCCTAACGCTACCAGAAATGTAGACAATTGCTTGGTGATTCAACCTTAAAGGAGCTTCCTATTTCCTTTTAATAACAAATTTATCTAATGCCATTTGTATGCCTCCTTGTTTCTATATTTCTAAATGTACTAGGGAGCCTTTTCTACCCTAAGGACTCAATCTCTAGACCAGAACTATTCCCCCAGGTCTTTACTTTATGGAACTATCTAATAAACAGAGATCAATTTGCACATTAGAAATCTGCATTTCTCTAAATTTAAAAAAAAAAAAGCTGACCGAAACTTAGTTAATGAGACAATTCCTCATTAAAAAAGTAGGGCATAAACAGGGCATGTGTCATTGCATAATGACTTATCAAGGCAAAATGAATGACTTTGTGACCAAATTAAGGAAGGGCTCCTTTGAAACCTTAACACTACTTGAAGAAAAGGAGCAAAGAAATACCGATTCCAGATCAAAATATCAGTTTGTGTATTTGTAGCATAGCATATGTAGAATATATGTTTGTCATATTCTAACAGAAAAGGCTAGGCTAGGGTAATTGTGAATAAATCTGAGAGTCCTTGCTTTTTTGATTGTCTTGGTAAACTCATGTGCAATTTAGGAAAAACAATTATGAGATCATAGCACTAGAATGGGAAAGGTTCTCAAAAGTCATCTAGTACATAGATAAATAATTTATTAAACATTTACAATGAGATTAAATGACTTACCCAAGGTCACACAGATAGTAAGTAGCAGAGCTTATATTAGAACCCAGGTCTTGTAACTTTAATTTCAATGAACTTTCCACTGTACTACACTGGTTTCCTATGAATCACACCAACATTTATTATTTGTTGTTAACATCATCATTAGAATTATTAGCAATTATAATGATAACAAAAAGAAACAAGCACTTATTAAATGCTTACAATGTGTCAGGCACTGGGCTAAGTATTGGGGATACAAATACAAACAAAAGATAGTCCCTGACCTCAAAGTGCTTACATTCTACTAGGGGAAGATAGTACATAAAAGGAAGATGAAAACCAGGAGAGAGGAGGAAGGAAAGTAACAGGTGTCAGAGCAAAGAAAGTCAGGAATAGGACCAAGACAGGAATCAAGGCAGGAACCTTGTCCCTTCTCCCACACACACAAAAGAGAGACTCCAAGAGGAATTCACTAATGGGAGAAGATTGCAATTATATAATGATTTAAGGTTTCCAAAAATAGAAAAACACTTTTCTCACAGCAGCCCAATGAAGGAGGTAATAGATATATTGCTATCCCCGTTTTATGGCTAATGAAAGAGAAGCTAATAAGAAGAGGGAACATTAAGCATCTACTTCATGCCAGGCATTATGCAGAGTGCTTTACAAATACTATCTCATTGGACTCCTCACAGTCACCTTCCTGTTATGTGACAAAGACAGAATTCAAAGCCACGTCTCCTATAATTCCAAACTTCTTTCTCCTATACTATTCTTTTTCTTCTTTATTCATATCATGTCTTTTCAGATCCTCACAGTAACACAGTAAGGCCTATGCTGGAAATTAGTAGAGTGGATAAAGTTCTGAATTTGGATTCCAAAGATAGGGATTTGAGATGCATCCCCCTGACATTTACTGGTTGTCTAATCCTAGACAAAGACTTAAGTTCTCTTGGTCTTCAGTTTGTTCATTTCTAAAATAACAGCAGCCATTCTTATGGTCTTATTATGAGGATCAAATAGATGATGCACCTGAAATGTTTTGCGGCTGCTAAAGGGCTATGTAAATGGGAACCATTATTATTATCCCCATTTTTTGTTCTCCTTGCTGCTGCTGCTGCTGCTGCTGCTGCTGATGATGATGATGATGATGATGATGATGATGATGATGATGATGATGATGATTTAAATGAGGTCTCCTCTATCTTGTGTAGGCTAAAAGCTCAAAAGGCTCTCAAGAGCCAGATTCAACACCTGATCAGCTTGGGAGATGTAATCACTATGTTTTGATCTGGGCTGGTTCACACCATCCCCTTCCTCTAAACAGCCTGGTGGCTACCTCCCCATCATGTTTCTAAACTTAGTTCAAGATTCAATTGGTTTGGGGGTTGGAATCAAGATGGTGGATTAGAAGGATGGACCTCCTCTAGCTCTCCCCCCATGGCCTATAAAATACCTGTCAAAAATGACTCTAAACAAATTCTAGAGGAGCAGAAGCCACAAAATGACAGAATGAAACAAATTTCCAGCCCAAAACAGCCTGAAGGCCAAAAGGAAATGTGTATCAGACCTGGCTTGGAGAAGAGCGCAGTTCAGCATAGGCTGAGCTGCACAGACAGGATTGGAGCAGTCTTCAGAGCATGGAATCACAGGCAGCTGCTGCAGCTTCCAAATTTCTCAACACAGAAACACAAAAGACAGTTTCAAAGGTCAGTAAGAAAGCTCTTTCACCTGGGTGAGTGAGGAGGGAAGTCCAGTCCTGGCCCTGGCCTGAAGACGGAGGCAGCCACTGAGGCAGCAGTGTCCAGTTGTAGAACCATCTGCCTAAAGACCCTGGGGGAATCAAGCAGTTAGTCTGAGTCTCAGTCCTGAGAGGGGGTTGCAGGGTGAGTAGGAGTGCTGACTTGGAAGAGCTGGTGACAGCTGTGGACAGGGAATCCGATTTGCAGTTCCAGGGAAAAAAAGAATGCTTTTGGTTGCTCACAGACTCAAAGCACATGCCAGGAGAGGAGTAAACTCCTTTCCTTTGATTGTACCACCTTGGACGAACTGAGAACTTACAGGTTCCTAGAGATATCTCAGAGAACAGCTGCACAAAATCTCTGGAGCCTAGGGTAATATAACCTCTACTAGACAAAGGACTCAAATGTCAAGTAGCTAGCTGAGGAAATGCCTAAAAAGGGGGAAAAATAAGACTATAAAAGGTTACTTTCTTGGTGAAAAAGTATTTTCTTCCATCCTTTCAGATGAGGAAGAGCAAAGCATGCTATCAGAGGAAAACAGCAAGGTCAAGGCTTCTGCATCCAAAGCCTCCAAAAAAAATTAGCAATGGTCTCAAGCCATAGAAGAGTTCAAAAAGGATTTTGAAAATCAAATCAAAGAGGTGGAGGAAAAATTGGGAAGAGAAATGGAGAGTGATACAAGAAAATCATGAAAAGTGAGTCAACAGCTTGCTAAAGGAGACCCCAGAATGCTGAAGGGAATAATACCTTTAAAAATAGATTAACCCAAATGGCAAAAGAGATCCAAAAAGTCAATGAGGAGAAGAATGCTTTAAAAAGCAGAATTGATCAAATGGAAAAGGAGGTTCAAAAGCTCACTGAAGAAAATAATTCTTTAAAAATTAGAATGGAGCAGATAGAAGCTTTATGAGAAACCAATAAATTATAAAACAAAACCAAAAGAATAAAATAAAAATAGAAGACAATGTGAAATACCTCACTGGAAAAACAACCATCCTGGAAAATAGATCCAGGAGAGATTATTTAAAAATTATTGATCTACCTAAAAACCATGGTCAAAAAAAGAGCCTAGATATCATCTTCCAAGAAATTATCAAGGAAAACTGCCCTAAACTAGAGGGCAAAATAGAAATGGAAAGAATTCACTGATCACCTCCTGAAAGAGATCCCAAAAGGAAAATTCCTAGGAATATTGTAACCAAATTCCAGAGTTCCCAGGTCAAAGAGAAAAATATTACAAGCAGCCAGAAAGAAACAATTCAAATATTGTGGAAATGCAATCAGGGTAATACAGGATATAACAGCTTCTACACTAAGGGATCAAAGAGCTTGGAATATGATGTTCCACAACTCAAAGGAGATAGGATTAAAATCAAGAATCATCCATTCAGCAAAACTGAGTATGATACTTCAGGGGAAAAAATTGAATTTCAATGAAATAGAGGACTTCCAAGCATTTTTGCTGAAAAGACCAGAGCTGAATAGAAAATTTGACTTTAAAATACAAAAATCAAGAGAAACATGAAAAGGTAAACAGGAAAGAGAAGCCTTAAGGAACTTATTAAAGTTGAACTGCTTGCATTCCTACATGGAAAAATGCTATTTGAAACTCATGAGACCTTTTTCAGTATTAGGGTAGTTAGAGGGAATATTTATATGTAGGTGTGTATGGGTATGTACGTATGTGTATATTATATATATATATGTAGATATGTATGTGTCATGAGTGTGTGTGTATGTATATATGTATATATATACATATGTAAATATACATATAGAGAGAGAGGGACAGAGGGCACAGGGTGAGCTGAATATGAAGGGAGATTACCTAAAAAAAGTGGAATGGAATGTACTAGGAGTAAGAGAAAGGGAAAGGTAGAATGTAGCAAATCATCTCACATAAAAAAGAGAAGGAAGAGCTTTTACAATGGAGGGGAAGAGGGAGGAGATGAAAGGAAATAATTGAGCCTTACTCTCATGGGATTTGGCTTAAGGAGGGAATAATGCACACTCATTTTGATATGGAAATCTATTTTACCATGCAGGAAGGCAAGAGGGAAGGGGATAGAAGAGGGAAGATAATAGAAGGGATAGCAAATTGGGGAAAGGGATAATCAGAAGCAAACACCATTGTGGGAGGATAGGTCAAGGGAGAGAAGGGAATAAATGAAGGGCTAGGACAGAGGGAAATGTGGTTAGTCTTTTTCAACATAACTATTATAAAGTGCTTTGCATTGTTACACATGTATGACCTATACTGAATTGCTTGTTTTCTCAATGAGGGTTGGTGGGGAGGGAGGGAGAGAGTATGGAACTCAAAGCTTTAAGAATGAATGTTAAAAATTGTTTTAGAAAGCAACTGGAAATTACAATATATGGGCAATGGAATATAGAAATCTATTTTGCCGTACAGCAAAATAGAAGGTAAGGGGGATGGAGGAAGAGTGTGTAATAGAAGGGAGGACAGACTGGAGGAAGGGATGGAGGGGGTGCATGATTTCCTGGGGTAGAGGGTGGGGAGAGATGAGAAGAAAATTTTGAATTCAATTTCTTGTGGAAGTGAATGTAAAAACCTGAAAAATAAATAAATTATATATTGGGGGGAAAAAAGAATCTGGCAACCTGGCCTTCTGAAGATAAAAGTAATTCCTGAGCAGAGTTTCTTTTGGAGATATTTTTCCATATCACTATCAACCTGAGTAATAGGGTCAAATCTAAAAGATGGGAGAATAGAAAACATCTACTTTGTTCCATGCTGTTATAAGGAGAAAGCAGTTCATGAACAGTGTTCCTCCAACCTGACCTTATAGTGAGAGGAAGAGTAAAATCTATGCCAAAATCTAGTGATATCCCAAAATCTAATCTTCTGGTAAGATTTCTTGGGCAGCACCAGGGTTAGGGGTGACCCCCAAGAAAAACCCCAAGTTCAAAAATTCAGAAGCCAAGTTTTTGATTAAAGGGAAATTCCTGGGTAGCATTAACCTCTGAGAAAGAAGAGAAACAACTGGAATGACTATGTGACTGGTAGAGCGGTAACAAAACCAAAACATGATGAACAAGGGACTCCTTGCCAATCCCCATGCTCATACTGTTATTCAAGCAGTGCGGGTCTGATGGAAGAGGACTATACATCTAGCATCTCTGAGCTGTGTTTGCCTTCTGGGTATCTGAGTAGTCCAAATCACAGAAGACTGTATGAATCTAGGATAAATTATATTGAATCCTATGAGAAAGTTAGGAATTCACCAGAATGTTGGAATGTTACCCTAGCCGCAACCTGAAAATCATTTCCTTCCAAGTAGAACCAAGCTTGAGTTTTATGGGTTTTTTATGTCTGTTTAAGAAATCCATTGAGTCCTCTGAGTGTTCTATATGCTTTCTAGTGGACTAAACAAAGATTGTCTCATACCCATGTGCATTTCTTATCTTAAGTTGGGAACTTTTTTGCCTTTATCTGTAAATACCTAGACATAAGATATACTTAGAACTCTTCCAAGATTAAACTCCAGATCGGGGCAGAATAAAACAAATAGAAAATGATCGTTCTGGAGTTGCCTTATAGATTGAGTCTAGTCCTATGTGAGACCAGAGCCTTGAGTCATAATTTGGACTATTTTAAAGATATATACAATGGAAGAACATCAAATTGAGGACTGAAAAGTAAATACTGTAGTGTTTATATTCACCAATTTCTCTGGAAATAGAAATACTTAACTTGCTTCATAGTAATAGCTCCAACAGATTTCTTTTCAAATGGCACAAGAGACTCCATTTTCAAATATCCAATGTAATGAATTATTCTTTAAGGATTTTTCATGCCTTATTAATTTTGATGACAAAAATCACATTTGATTAGTCTGGTTAAGCGTCCATTGTCAAGGACTTCTAAGGTAGAAAGAAATTCCACTTAATACCAAAAAACTATCAGTGGGATGTTGTTAGCATCTCATCAATGTTTTTTTCAGATCTATCTTGAGAGCATAAATTAACTGATGTTCAAAGACACTCAAACACTGCTTTAACACCAAAAGGAGAATCATCTTATAAATAATGGAACACAGCTAAGAGCACACAATTATTAAAAGAAAGACATGACAGTAGTATTTCTTACTTAAGCATTTTCCTGCACATTTCTGTATGTGTTTGATAAAGTAAAAATGGGGGAAAAATATATGATATGAGTGAAAATAAGTATAAACAGGTTTCATATGACTCCATAATCAGGGTAAGGGCCTGGGTGTATGTGAATACTGAGTTACGTAAGCAATAGAAAACCATTTAGACTGTAAGTCAGCCTAGATGCCAAGAAACAAAAAGTGAAATATGGCACCATTGATCTAGTCAATAGCTAAATTGTACCTCTCCACTAATCTGAGAAATAGCAAGGTATAGAGTACCGATGGCCAGCCTCAGAGCTGGGAAGATTTAGATCACAGTCCTGTCTATTATGTTCCAGCTAAAGTGAATGTGCTTTGCCCACTCTGCTAGAGTCAGGCTGCTATACTTCTTTGGGGTCTGGTAGTACCCTGAAGGAATTGGGGTTGCCTTTTTCTCTAATGTTATCTACCTACCATTTGTGTTCTCCCTCACTTTTAGATGCCAGTAACTGACTAGGGATCCCATTTAATTTGACTATTCAATACTGATTAGCTTTCATAAAGAGATGTTTACTTCAAAGATATAGCAAGAACAAAAATACAAACATTCCCTGGTACCCCAACACCTCAGAAGTACACTCTCCAATTAACCAACTTTGTTCTCTGGAGAGTATGGACTCACTTTCATCATAGTAGCTAATGAAATTTGTCTGACTAAATGGGGAATGACTTTTAGATGGGTCATCCTCTCATTTATCTCTGGGGCTGAGTCAGACTAAAACCAGGATAGTCAAGATAATGTAAAACTAACTAAGGTATCCACTGGTCTGCCTAAGTGTCTCTTAATCACAGTTAGCAGACTGGAACCACTTACAAATTGTCTCTGCATGTTCCACTGTCTCTCCAAGACACTTCTATTACATATCATTATGACACTATCAGAGGGGCTTGGTGCATGTACCAGCCGCCATCACACAACTTTTCATCCCCATGAAAAATATTTAACCTTTTAGTGCTCCAAGCAAATCGTTAAGACCATAAATTATTGATGAGCTATATTAACACCTAAATCAAGATTCAGGGTTTCATGCAAAGGGAGTTTCCACAACGGACATTAATGAAATCACAAGTCCAAAAGACAGTTAATCTAATTGATTACCCTGTCAGGGTCAAGCATTAAAGACAGTCAAAATATCCAACTAATTGCCCTACAGTCAATGTGATTGTATGTATGCTTCTTTTTGCCCTTTTCATCAGTTCCCTAATTTTTAAAACGATAATAACAATACCTGCTGTGGTGCTCGGTAACCTTTTTTCTTTTGATTGATTGGTTGGTTTCTTTTGCTGTTTTGGAGGGTAGAGAGGAGAAAGTTTCCTATTATTTATTGTGTAGTTTTCGACCTTTTCCTCCCCTTGTGAAACCTAATCAAAAAGAAATGGATAGGTTATAACCTCCACACCATTAACAAGGTCATAGAACCATCAACATATCTAAGTAAGTGGAACTCAGAGTTTAGAAAGTCACCTTCCTAGAATGATGAAAGCAATTGAATTGAGATCATTAATCTACATGCATAGGAGATTATTGGATAAGAAGCTAGGTCAGACAAATACAGCCATATTCACTGCCCTCCACCTTGTGTCTGTTATATAATTCAATTCGACAAACATTAACTAAACAGCTACCAGAACCTTATACTAAAGTAGTGAGGAGGAAATGCTAATTTTACAAAACGTGTTCCTTACTTATCGTCTAATAGAAGGATATGACACACAAGACAATCATGATACACAATCCTGATAATTGGATTGGAGAATTGAGAAGGAGTAAGGGGAGAAGATGACAACCTTTGAGGCAGGTTCTAGAAAGTTCTAACATACAGCAAGCTTAACCAAGAGGGAGAAATTGAGACTGGAAGTCATTTAAGGTTTCAGGACCCAGGGAAAGAGAACATGGTGCTTTATGCAATTCAGGGTCACATAACCTACAAAGAAGGATGGGCCACATACCATGGCATCAATCAACAAGTTATTAAACATTCACTATGTTCCAAGTACTATGTTAAGTGTGGAAATACATATATAAGCAAAAAAGAAAGTTCCTCCCCTTGAGGAGCTTACATTTTAATGAGAAAAGGCAACACATTAAAGGGAGCTAAATATGGAGGGAAATATGTTAGTGCTTCCTCTGGGCCAGCATCACCAGAATGGTCACACTCTGGGCCTAGTCTCACTCATGACCTCTGCAAGCAACATAGATTTTGTAGATCTTTTGTAGATCTTTTAAAGGTGTTCTTGTTGTTGTGTGTTAACTCCTTAATACTCTAAGAAAATGCAATTATTTCCTTACTTTGAGGACTTGAGATTCCATCAGAGAAGGCAGCAATAAAGTAACGTGGAAAGATCTCTGTATCTGGAGTCAGCAGATTTGAATCCTTGCCCTCTGTATTTACACTGCCAACCGCAGGATTATTGTGAAAATAAAATGAAAAAATATGTGTATAACTTCTTTGAAAGTTAAAAGCCTCAGAAGCAAACTGGAAGGGAGCATAGAAGGTGAGCCTTGCAGATAAGAAAGCCTCACTTCAAGTCCACCTTTTTTTATGTACTGTCATTGTGACCTTGGGACGGCGGGTCACATAAGCTCTAAGTGCCCCACAAACACTTTAAGACCAAGGTTCTTAACCTTTTTTTTTCCTGTGTCAGAGAAACATTTGCAAGTCTGATGACATCTATGGATCCCTTCTAAGAATAATGGTTTTAAAAGTGCCACATAAAATACATAGGATTACAAAAGCCAAGTATATTGAAATGCTGTTCTAAATGTAATTTTAAAAATAATTCCTAGACCCCAGTTTAAGAACTCCTACTATAAGGCAGTGTGTGGGATGGCTCAGGTCCCTGCTTAAATCAATTACTCAGAGGCCTCTCAAAGTGATGACAGAAAGTTTATTTATTCGATTCTCGAGAAGCGGGGCTAACCTGTAGGAGTAGGAAAGCCCAAGACAAAGAAAAGGCAGTGATTTATATAGACTCTAACGCAAGTCCCTCCTCCCCCACTGACCATTATCCTCATTGGCTGAGAATACGATCTTACATTCTAGACACAAAATCTAACCAATCCCTTTTGAAATGAAGACATCGAGGAATTATGGAAGTTTTATCCAATCATTGAGACCCTAATACACTACACAGTTTTATATCCTTATATGGAACTATTCTATTCTAAAAATATTGTAACCTTGATCCCCTAGGTCTTACCTCACCCCTGGGAGAAGAATTACAATCTGAGAAGTCTTCACTAAACCTATCCCCCTCAACAGTAAGATCTACAGAAAGTGCAGATCTACATTGGAAGAGAAAATTCCTAACTGAGAGTTTGTTATATCAATGAAATCACAAGTTTGGTTAAAAAGTAAAAAATGAGAGGGGGGACGTGGAAAGGAAGTGATAGAGAGAGACAAAGAAAGACATACACACACACACACATACACAGAGCGAAGGGAGAGATAGAAATCATAAGAAACAGAGAAAAAAAGAGACAGAGAGAGAGAAATGATGATGATGATGATGATGATGATGATGATGATGATGATGATGATGATGATGAAGAAGAAGAAGAAGAAGGGAGTAAAGGAAAGGTTCAAGGGAAAGCAGCCTTTGTCTTCCAGATTTCTACATTCATTTCTTTTTTGGTAAAATCTTTCTCTGAAAAGGATTCAACAAATTCATGTAAATGAAGACATACGTAACTAAGAAGGTTTAATGTGTTTGTTACTTCTCCCAAGATCATTTACATGTTATCAGTAGGCATGGTCTAGAAACTAAAGGAATGATTCTCTAACTTTGGAACTTGAGTCATCAACCATGACCAAGAGGACTTGTGACATTCAAATGAGTAAAAGAAGGATTTGGCAAGAACAGAGGCACACCTTCCTGTCCTTGAAATCACCCACTCTGGATTGGTGCACTACTGCTTCTAAAGGTATACAGATGAAAGATGGTATCATTAGTAATAACAATAATAGTAATAAGTGTGGAATATTTTCAAAATATTAAAAGTCTTTCCAATTTAGTCTTTATGGAACAGAACAGAAGATAATGTAAAGTTAAGTCTGGAAGGGACCTTGGAGGAAATCAGTATCAATTTTTTCATTTTCCAGAGACTGAGGCTAAGTGTCTTTTTCAATATCATATTACTAGTTAATGATGAAAGTTGGACGAAAACATGGATCTCCTATGTATTGATCTAGTGCTCAATTTTGAAAAAAAAAATTTGTAGGATTTCATCATGCATAAGATTCAGTATATCACCTAGATTCCAAAAGACCTCTGCCATTACTCTTAGCTGGCAAGATGGCACATGCTTTCAAAAAAAATTGGACAGGCAACATTATTAAAAGTACAAAAAGTTTTGAGAATTAGGAATTTCTCTATGTAGCTTTGTCACTGACAGGTTATGTGAAATTGTACCAGGTTAACTTAGGGTACTCCCATTACCAAATAGGCAATGTTATGGAAACTGTTAGCAAAGTACAGTGGATTAAGAAAGGGAGGCAGGAAAGGATCACCAGGGGCAAGCATTGCAGATGGGTATACTATATTTATTGTGACTTAACTGTACTTCCATTTCCTTCTCTGATCAAGAGTTAACAAACTCTGGTTCAGAGCTAATTGGTTCCAAGGAATGTTGAGAACTAATGAAAAGTATTTAAATTTCTAAATGCCATACAAGGCTTTAAGAGAAGTGTGTATTGTTACTGTTCAGTCTTTGTGACCCCATTTGGATTTTTCTTGGCAAAGAGATCGGAATGTTTTGCTATTTACTTCTCCAGCTGACTTGACAGATGAGGAAACTGAGGCAAACAGAATAAAGTGACTTGCCCAGGGTCACACAGTTAGTACATGTCTAAGTCTAGATCAGGACAATGAGTCTTCCTGACTCCAAGCCTGTCGCTCTGTGCACTAGGGCACCACTTTGCTTTCCATATGTTTATGCATACACAGATGTGCATATACATAGGTGTGAATATATACATCTGTATAGAGATATATGTATAACATAAATATAAGTATGTGTGAGTATATACATACATATATACATAGATGTGCATATCCTAACTCATGCATACATGCATAGATGTGTATATACATTAATAATATAATATAATATTTACATATTATATCTGCCAAAGGAAGCTCACTAAGATTGAGTGGACAATTTTGAGGACATATTATAGCCTTTTGACCAAGCCTTGATGTAATGATACTGCTCCTGGAGGGCAAGCCATCCAAATATAAAAGTTTCACCTAAAGATTTCTGATGTTGGAAAATAACCTTCAATACTCAAATCATTAGTCCCTAGCTCTGAGCTGTGGCTTTGGGGCCATTAAATAAAATTTAATCATGATTTATAGCAAAAATCTTTTCTTCTAGAGTAAGAATTTATTAATCAGACAATGCCCTCAGAACCACATATAAAAATATGAAATATTGATCCCCAGACAATAGGAATGGGAACTGAGATAGTGAATTTCCTTGTCAGTGCAACCTGGCCACAATACCCAAAGTAGCACAGAAAGGATGCTCACTAAAGGTCCCAGGCATGAATTCTAGCTCAGTTACTTACCAACTGTGACATTAGGACAAGTCACTTAACCACTCTGGTATTCTCATCCCCCTTCCATATAATGAGGAGTGTTGAAACAGATGATCTTTATGATCCCATCTCTGAATTTATGAAATTCCTGCTAACCCAACAAAATGGCAAATGGGGGCCAGAGAGAGCAAAAAAGAGATTAATAGACATTATGAGGTCAATTAGAGCATACTAGAGTTAAAAGTGAAGAGTTTGGGGTGAGTATAACTGAAAATTGACCTGAAAAAAATCACATTTTAAGTGTTTTGTAGAGAAACCCTACGTTCCTATACTAGGCAGTCAGGGTGAATCATTTATAACTGTGGAAGAAACACAATCCCCTTTACCAGTGCCTTGAAAAATGCTATTGGGAAATAATGTCTATTATTTAAATCATAATCAAAAAAAATTATAATGGGGAGCACAGGGAAGGAATTATATTGAAAGGAACCATACCAAAAAGTTGCAATTTTAATCACAGTAATGAAGAAACTGTTATATGACCCCTGAAAGAAGTCTGATTGGATACTTAGAATATTGAATCTATAACCTCATCATCTGGAGCATTCCCTACGATAACACAAGTGGCAACTCATCCATGTCTGCCCACCCAAAATCTTGTCCATATCCTCCTATAAATCTTTAAGGGAAGAGGAATATTATGTGGGCTTTCCTCCAGATTTCTTGATATAGTATGCATACCAGTGAAGTATATAAGCTGGGCATTGGTTATTCCTTGCTTTCAACTTATGATTAACCCACTTCTTCCACTTGTCTTGAAATGTATCTTGCCAGATACATAGAGAGAAAAGTAAAATAGGTATTTACATGAGTGACTGAGATATAGATTAAAAAAGATAAATAGAAGGAAGGAAAGAAGGAAGGAAGGAAGGAAGGAAGGAAGGAAGGAAGGAAGGAAGGAAGGAAGGAAGGAAGGAAGGAAGGAAGGAAGGAAGGAAGGAAGGAGGGAGGGAAGGAGGGAAGGAGGGAAGGAAGGAAGGAAGGAAGGAAGGAAGGAAGGAAGGAAGGAAGGAAGGAAAGCATTCACTGAAGAAGGGATCCACATTCCTTGAGATCACCAAGACCAAGAGATGACCAGCTGCCACCAATGAGAATATTAACAATCCCAGGTAAAGAGCTGGCTAGCCACAAAACATTCTAGGATATGTAGATCTTACCAGTATGGCAAGAGAAAAAACTAACATGACACACAGAGGAAGGGTTTTCACACACAGCAACTGGGGAATTAGTGCAATTCTCAAAGACAATGAGAAAGGAAGGTGGGAAGGCAGTAAATGAGCTTTTATTAAGCATCTATAATATTATCTCATTTACTCCTCACAAACAAGCCTGAGAGGTAGGTGTTATTATTATCCCCATTTTATTATGGGGAAAGCTGAGGTAGATAAGTTAAGTGACTTGATTTGACCAGGGTCATACAGTTTGTAAGGGTCTGAGGTCATATTTCAGCTCAGGTCTTCCTGACTCCAATACCAGTGCTCTATTCACTGTGCTACCCACTCTTCCACGTAGTTGCCTCAGATTCTGCTTAGCTGACTCTGCTAAGGAGAGAAGAGGGGAGAGATAGTGGTCATCCCATGGGAGCAGAATAACCAGGTAGCATCTGGTGTCTGCCACATCTGCAGTTCCATTATGCAGGAGGAGCTGAGTTTAACTACTACACAGGAAGGATGGGCTCTAGTCAATCCTTTTATCTTTTAATTTTCACACTTCACAACCTACTCAGGGCTTTTACCACTGTTACTCTATTTGCTATCATTATTATCTTCTTTATCATCTTTACTATTCTCAATTTCTTCCCCAAACTCAAGGAAACGTGTTTATTTCCATTTGTGGAATTTGAAATGCGGTGTTTCTTAAGCCCTTTAGCAACAACTTTTTGATTGACTTCTGTTGCTTAATCCTGAAGACAAAGCAGTGCTGCACAAGTTGAGGTCTGTTTGTTTTGCAGAGCTTTTTCATGATTTCTTTAAATATAGTATTGCAGTGAATTTTAATTTATCATCATAACTTCTGGTACCTTCTCCTGCCCATTCATACCTGATCTCCAGCTGATCTGCCACTTAGAATTAATAACTGACAACTGCAAGGTACCGATATAGTTCTCCTTTGGTCCTCACCACTCTGTGAAAATAGGAATCAATATCCCCACTTTAGAGATGAGGAAACTGAGGCACAAGCTGACTTGCCCTGGGTTTTTTTAGTTTACCCAAGTAAAGTAGAAAACAGAAATTGGAGAAGTTATACAAATTAGAATATGCTGGAGAATACACAAGAGTGAAGGTGTTCTTTGGGCAGCTGGATGGCACAGTAGATAAAGCACTAGCCCTCCAGTCAGGAGGACCTGAGTTCAAATCTTATCTCAGGAGCTGTGTGACTCTGTGCAAATCACTTACCCCTGTTTGCTTCAGTTCCTCATCTATAAAATGAGCTGGAGAAGCACATGGCAAAGCACTCCAGCATCTTTGCCTAGAAAACCCAATAACAACAAAATGGAGATAATAATAGCATCTGCCTCACAGCGTTGTTATAATACATGTAAAGCCCCTTAGCACAGTGCTGGATGCAGAGTAGACATTTAACAGATGTTTGTTCTCTCTCTATCTCTGTAGCCAGAACAGAGATGAGAACTCAGTCCAAAACAGAGGCGAGACAACAATCTCAATGAGAGGAGACCCATTTTTAGCAGTCCCTACAATTTTTAAGCAAGTCCAGCAGCATAGGCAAAGCTGACTTCCTCTCCACCATCTCCTTGGAGTACCTTGTCTCATACTGGTTTTTCCCTATACTATTGTTTCTTATAAAAAGTCCAGAGTTATGCATTAAAATGATCAAAACCATATTAAGAGTCTCCGACTATACAACTAAAAAATCCACCTCCTTCTCTTCACACATCCTAATGTTCTCATCAAGCTGAACTATCAATTGTTTTCTGTTCCTGTACCTTCCCACATCTGTCATGATGTTCCCTCCAGGTGGAGCTTCTTTCTCATTCTTTTCTACTTACTGACATCATACTTATCATTTAAAACTTGCTCAAATGAAAACCTCTTTCATGAAGGCTTCCCTGATCTTTCTCCCATTTTTTCCATAATATCTATCCTTATCTAAGTAAGAAAACCCTCTAAATTTCCCCAAATAATCTGGTATCTAAAATCTGCTTGAAGATATTGAGTGATGGAGCACTTACTTTTCAAGACAGTGCATTCTGTTTTTGAAGAATTCTAATTTTCAGGAATATTTTGTTTTCCTTTTATATAGTTGAAATCTGCTTTTCTGTGGCTTCCACATCTAGTTCTGCTCTCTAGAACCAAGGAAAACAAGTGCAATTGTTCGTCTTGACAACCCTTTAAATACTCTAATACAGCTGTTGTGTTCTTTTAGGCTATTAAAATTATCCTTTTTTAAAGAATGGGGTTAGTCTAGAATGACTTCTTTCTTCATGAACTTGTGCCAACTTAAGTGATCCCTGTTTCCTTGTTTAGTTTTTGTTTTTTACTAAATGGTCACAAACCATCGAGTATGTTTCTTAAGACTTACATTGGATTTGCTGGTCTGTAACTGCTGGGATCTATGTTTTTATTCTTTTCCAAATTAAGGCAACGTTTGCTTGTCTCCAGCCTTCTGGCACCTCTCCCATTCTCCAAAGTTCCTTAAAGGTCACTAACAGAAGTTGTGTAACCACATCTGCAAGTTCTTTTGATCGCCT
This sequence comes from Notamacropus eugenii, assembly GCF_028372415.1. Lineage (NCBI taxonomy): Eukaryota > Metazoa > Chordata > Mammalia > Diprotodontia > Macropodidae > Notamacropus > Notamacropus eugenii. The sequence goes on from NC_092876.1 coordinate 359,237,491, forward strand.
AGAATATAATTCAGCCAACTCTGGAGACATGAATTAATTTAAAATGCCCCAGTGCTCTCTCAATATCTCACCTATATCAACTTTCAATTTCCTCCTAATGGTATTTGCTCTACTCTCTCCAATTTAAGGATAACTTTCTGTGAGAAATATAGAAGCAAAATAGTACTTAGATAGTTATGCTTTCATTCTGTCATCTATTAACTTTACATCACTTCCTAAAAGTAAATGGTCGTATTTCTTTCCCTTTTTCTCCCTGCTATGAAAATATTTAATAACATCCTTGATGGTGTTCCACATAACCTTTAATACATCCATTAGAATGTAAGCTCTTTGCAGATAGAAATTGTTTCACTCTTTGTGCTTGTGCACAGTGCCTGGCACATAGTCAATGCTTGATAAATCTTTATTGACTTATGGATTGACTGATTCTGGCCTTTAAGCTTTTTGATATTATTTTTAATATTTTCCTTTATTTTCTACGTATCCTTAATTATGCACCCCTGTTTCTAGTTTTTGTTCATGTCCTTTTATATATAGGTTAATCAGTATTGACAGAACCAAAAGAGCGACTTATACAACTTATACAATGACTATATTAAAAAGTGAAAAGTGAAAGACCATGACTGCAGAGGATGATGGTGAAGCATGCAAAGCTCTTACTTCTCAGGAGAGGACTGAAGGGATACAGGTGTAGAATGAGGTATACCTGCTAAGACATGGGCAATATCTTCATATGTTTTATTTAACTATACTAATTTGTTATGAGTGGATTCAAGGGTCGGTGGGAGGGGAGTCTTTGAGGTGTTATGGTAATGTTAAAAAAAGAAATACTGTTAAAAAAAAGTTTTTAATAAATCTAAGTTTACCAGAAAGTTATCTGTGTAGCTACATATATCTCTTTACTTTTCCTCTTTTCTTTCTTATTATCATTTGTATTTATGCTGTCAGAATTTCATGCTTGAGATCTTTCTATCTCTCTCAACTATTTCCATTATATTGTCTCTGGTCAGGAGAGTATGTATGTATAGATGGATGGATGGATGGATGGATGGATGGATGGATGGATGGATGGATGGATAGAGAAAGAGATACTACTTTACTAAGGTATATAGCGTATACATCTAACTTCATCCAATATGAATTGTAGTGCAGGTCTATCTAGCTTTACCTTGACATCCTATTTGAGGAATGACCCAAGAATATCAGTATCACTTTAGCTAAGGATGTTCCCCTTAATTAATCACTTTGTGACACTTCAAAAAATGACATATCTCAATATGGGTAAATGAGGGTCCTCAACTCCTGTATATACACTCAAGGCAACACCCCATGAAAATGTAAGGAAACCATAAATAATGTAGGTAATGTAGAAAAAACTCACGATAGTCCATAAACTATCAATATAATATTCACTACCCTTTTCTTTTAGATGTGTCCCACTTTTCCATAGGGCACTAAGTTTCCCTACTATAGTACTATCCCACGTCTTAGACTCTTCTATAGGAGAGAACTGAATTTGTGGCTGCCCGTGAGGAAATCTCACAGCATCCTGGTGAGCTGCTTTTTCTCATAGCTACTGAATTCCAATCTTACATAGTCCTCACTCCAAGATTCATGGTACCACCTTTCATTTTGGAACCCTCTCCAGAAGGGAATCATATTTGCTTCCTAGTCAACACCTCAACGCATCAGACCCACATCGTCCAAATATTTCACTATACTAGCAAAATACAAAGTCCAGGTATCACCATCTTCCACACTGTGGCTTTAGTCCCTTGCTGTTGCTCCCCTAGCACCAGAATATGTACTAACCTCTTCCCTAACCAAGAATCACATTGTCTAGGAATTCCTCCCCAGGATCTTTAATCTCTCAAACATGAAGTTACCGTAAGGAACAATAATTTATTATTATTACCAATAATAACAACTAATGAGGAAATTCTCTAGGATGGAACAGTCTAAAAAATCTTCTGTTCCTTAGAATCTCAAAAGCTGGGTTCTAAGTTCTCAAATTTGGGGTTACTAGATAGCCCAACGCTCAGAAACACAGCATTTGGCCACATGCCTTCAAGGACTTCTGTTGTGTAACCTTTCTAAGGCATATGTTGAAGAGGTCATACTGGGTGATAGCTCATCTAAGGCTTGAGCAAGGAAATTGATGTTTTCTGGAAATTTTTTTCTTTAGCTGTTTGGGAAAGTACCTGTACATCTTCTCCAAAGCTTCCGTGGAGTGGCAAGGCAAAAAGATTTGACTGCTATAATGTGTACCATACAATCTGGCCTCCATACTTTTAAAACTCTGTCAGTTACATGTATAAATGGACATAGTATTGCTTCTTATAACGTAACTGCAAGTACTATCCTTCCTCAATGTTGAGAATGAATCAATACTTCTTGCATAGAAATATATGTGTATATGTATAGTGCACACACATATGCATATATGTATGTATTGTATATACACACACACACACACACACATACATACACACCTATATGATGCCAAATTGATAATCAAAGAATATAAACAGGCAGTTTTCAAAAAAGTGTGAGCTATCAATAGCCATCTGGGAGAAAAATGCTCTAAATCACTACTAATTGGAGAAATGCAAATTAAAGCAACTCTGTGATTCTGTCTTACAGGAATCAAATTGGCAAAGTTGACCAAAAAGGAAAATGACAAATAGGGGAAAGCAGGCATATTAATGTATTGTTTTTGAAGCTGTGAAATCGTGAAGCCATTCTAGAAATCAATTTGAACTTTGTCTCCAAAGTTACTAAACCCTTTGACCCAGTGATACCACTACTGGTACTACACCACCAAAATTATCAAACAACAAGAAAAGGAACAAGATATACAAAAAATGCTTATAGCATAAATTTTTGAATTGATAAGCAACTAGAAACTAAGGAGATTTTCATCAATTGGAGAATGGCTGAAAGATTTATATGAACTGATGCAGAGTGAAGAAAATAGGACCAGAAGAAAAAAAAATTATTGTAAGGGGCTCTGACCACCACACCATCTGGAACGCCACACTGACGGACATCAGGTAAACTGAGTCCGGTGCAGGGAAGGGTAAACAAGATGGCGCTGGAAGGAATGGCCTCACCCCTGGTTTGTGTTTGTTACTATAGTTCCAGCTTGTGTTCATTACTATAGTTTCAGGTTTGTTTGTGTGTGTTACCATGGTTCACTGGGCAGGCTAGCAGAGACTAAATAATCAGAGTGCTTGCTCGAATAAATCGGAGTTGCTTCATGACCCGCTCTCCCACCTCATTCTTTTACTCGCGAGCTCCACAGGAGGATGAGCAGCCTGCTGGTCAGGCATAAGACTTGCTCCTCTCAGTGTGCTATGCTGATACCATAACAAATTATACTTTATACTATAACCACACTGTTTAAACAACAACAGCAACAACCTTGAAAGCTTTAAAAGCTAAAATCAATTCAATAAGCATTCATGATTCTGGACCACCAATGATGAAACATGTTACCCAATACTGAGAGATGATTGACTTAGGGTACACAATGAGACATGTATTTTGTATACAGCCATTGAGGAAATTTGTTTTATACATATTTGTTACAAAGAATCTTTTTTTTTCTTCTTTTTCAATGGGGTGGGAATAGAATGGAGAAAAGAAACAAATTTCTGTTCATTTATTTTAATAGAGGGGTGAGGGTATGTTTCAAATACAGAATGCTCCATGCACTACCAAAGGAGACCACCGTGTTATTAGTTTTTACTCACTTTACTTTGTTACAAGACAACTTTCATAGAGTGGGGGCAATCTGCAAATATTTGTAATTTTAAAACAAACATATGAATAAAATCATTATAGATGAATGCATTGGGATATTATGCCATAAAAATGATAAAAGAGATAATGTTAGAGAAATCTGGGAAGATTTATATGAACTGATGCATAAGGAAGTGAGAAATACCAGAAAAATTATATAATAACAACACTGAACAGAAAAACAATTTTTAAAGATTTAAGAACTCTTCTTAATTCAAAAATCAGACACAATTGCAGGGAACCAATGAAGAACCATACTATCTACCTCCATACAGAGAAACAATGGACTAAGGATGCAGAAGAAAACATTTTTAAACTTGGCCAATTTAGGAATTTGTTTTGCTTCACTATGCATATTTGTTACAAGAATTTTCTTTTTCTTCCCCCACTTTTTTCTAATTTTTAAATTGAAGCAAGAAGAGAGGAAAGAAAATTGAAGCTTATTAATTGAAACACATTATTTTAATATATATATTTAATATATATGTATATATATATACACACTATACTATAACAGAAATTATTGTTCAGTTGTTTTCAGTCTTTATAATCCCATTTGGGGTTTTCTAGGCATCTGGAGTGGTTTACCATTTTCTTCTCATTTTACAGATGAGAAAATTGAGGCAAACAGGGTGAATGCCTTGCCCAGAGTCACACAGCTAGTAAGGCTGGATTTGAGCTCAGGAAGATAAGCCTTCCTGACTCCCCTATCCTCTGTACCTCCTAGCTGCCTCCTGGCAGCAAGAATAGAGTGTATTTGGAATCAAAGGATTTGGATTCAAGTTCTAGTACAGTCACTTGCCATCTGTGAGGGTTCAGGAAAAAGAAAAATACACTCCTGCATATACATTTTTATACTTAGCTAGATTAATAAGTAAGCCCTTGTTAAGACCTTTGCGTATTAGAAGTTTATCCCCTCCCTCATAGAATCTATATATTCTTTGTGTAGAATCTCAAAGTGGGAAAAAAATTAACATCTCTAAAAAAATCCTTTGATTTCTCACCAGAGGGAATAAGTCAAGGAGGCCATTCTTTTTGTACTTGCTAGCTAATTATTATATATTCTATGTAAACTGTCCCCTATTTCGTACCTTCACCCCTAAAACTAACCAAGAACGCCTCTTCCTATTTTACCAGTAACAACCTCCTGAATATACTCTCCATGGACGCAGATAACCCTATAACTCCTCATTTTAAAATTCCTGGAATGCAGGAAGCCTTCATTCCAGTTGCTTTGATGAGAGTGGCCCTAATTTACAAAGGAACCATTAACATTTTTGGGTAAGGGAGAGAACACCCTCTCCCTACCAGCTCCCCAACCTTTCAGCATGTCTACAAAACAAAGGCAGAAAAGGAAAAGATGACAAAGAAATGATGTGTTACCTCTTTTTTGTAGGTTCTCATGAAAAGTTCACTCTTCCAAAGAGTCCTTCCTTCTAAAAGTACAGTCTCCATCAATGAAACCCATACTCCAGGAGAAACCAAGAGGCAACTCCAGGCCAACCAATTCATCTTGAACGCAGCCTCAATAACTGAGACTTGTATATTTTTGGTCTTCTCCACAAGATGTTATTGGTATGCCCACACCTTATTGGAAAATTGAATCAAAAGTCTTATAAGCTCATCAAAATGAACCTGTTAAGAGCACTGCCTTGGTCAAACCCCAGATCAGCATTCTCTTTCTTTGTTATTTTTAATCCAAATTGACGAATCCTTCTCTTTCCACAAAAACCTTCCTGTCACTCCTCCAGACTGTGTCTCCTTCTAGATTTTCATTTAAACCATTTCATACAGATGGTTGTCTGCCCTATTTTTAGAGATTGGACCTTAGGCAAGATTTCTTAATTTCTACCAGTAATCCATGCCAGGAATTACAGAACAAAAAATTCTTCTTACTTTAACTTCAGTCCATTTCCTATTGATTGATCTTAGATAAAAATGGAAATTGTTCTTTCCCCTCCATTGCTATCATCTCTCAGTGGGGGGCCCAATAAATGTTTGGTGACTCACTGACTAGTGCCAAGGATGCCAATGAGGAGAAAGCAGTACTTAGTGAGGCACTTTAAGGTCCTTTGGTGATGGGCATATGGCCACATGGAGTTGTCACACTGAGCTAAGAGCTTCTCAGAACTACCCACTCCCAGTATGTAAAACTAAGGGAATCGAGCAGTGCTTGAAATACATTCTCATTGTACCTATTTTCTAAATGACAGGGAGCTTTGGTTTCATAACTATAAGGGAGTGTACAGAAAATCTAGTTTAACTTATTCTTTAAAACCAATAGGAAAACCAAGAGGTTGTGACTTGTCTGTCATCACACAACCTATCAACAAACATTTATGAAATGTTTTACTATTAGGGAAGCCAGGTGCTAAGTGCTGGGAAAACAATGATAAATAAAATACTCCTTGCCAGTGAGTAGTTCACATTCTATAGGAGAAGATCATATATATACAGATAAGTCTATATAAAATATGTAGCAGAACTAGGAATTGGACTGAAGTCTTCTAACTTCAAAGTCCTGACCCTTTCCACTATTTCATGTTGCCTCATTGTTACACATATTCCTGACTAGTGAACTATATTATTCTCTTGAATTGGTGTTAGAAAACCTACAAACTTTAAACTAAAAATACATACATTCAGCATGGTATTCTAGAATTTCCTTTAAGTAGCATATGTGCTTACCCAACATAAAGAATCTGACTCACTATGGAAATCCAGTAACAGCCTTAAATGAAACCATATATGCTGTAAGAACTACAAATATTCCAAACAATTGGCAACAACAACAACAAAAAATATCCCTTTAGAATATCATCAATGCCTGACCTCAGAGGGTTATCCAAAAACTATTTTAAACTGACCCATGCTGAGATGAGTGTTTGAAATTTGAAACCACAGGACTTTTTTATTTTTAAACTAGTGTAGGATTCTTATGACTTGTCATCTGTCCTGCTGGATAAATCGAGTTATTCCTTCTTGAAAACCTACTACAGTAAGATGGAAAATGACCTTCCACCTCATATAGTTCATTTAGCAGCATACCCACCTGCTCCCTTCTGAAATCCTACATTAAGGGATGGACTGAAACTAACCCCAGAACTTGGTCCTAGTGATTTAGCAGATTTGAGCTGGGAAGGGAAGAAAGAAGGGAAAAGGCCCTTGCAATGAGCATTCCAACTTAAATACCTCAGAGTCTGAAAAAGAAAAGTTCTCATGCTTTTTCACTATGTGTCCAGAGGAAACAAAAAACAAAAATAAGACAGGTCATACTTATGAAGAAAGATTGATTTCCTTGCCCTTGTCCTTTGCCTTCTGATAGAAGGAATGTGCTTCAATTCAGCAAATACTGAGTATAGGTATTTGCAAGGTACTTTACTAGATGCTAGAGACACAAATATAAAAATGAAATAATTCTTGCCCTCAAGGAGTTTACACAATAATGGGGAGATTCAGCATTTACATTGCTAAGTAAATATAAAATAATACAAGGTAATTTCAAGAGGGAGTATTAATGATTGGTGAGGTGAGAAAAAGCCTTATTTATGCATTGTAGTTGGTAGCATTTGAATTTGGCTTCAAAAAAAGTTAGGGATTCTATTAGAGGAATCCTCCAGAGGGATCCTCAAGAATTGAAGAAGAAGTGAATTTTTGAGTGGAAAAGCAAAGTCCAAAGATGGAATTCTATGGATGAGGAGATGTCAAGATGTCTAGTTTTATAGGAATGAAGAATGTGTGAAGGAGCCAGGTGAAGATAATATGAAATAAGACTGAAAAGGTAGGAGCCAGACTGTGAAAGCCTTCAATGAACAAGTTGAGGAGTTTGAATTTTATACAAGAGACAATATATAGGAAGACACTGGAGATATTTTTTGTTGAATAGTGACATGGGCAGATTAATTTGGCAGATAGTGGAGAATGTATTTGAAAGAGAAGGAAGAAATAAAGAGACAGAGAGAAAAAAGGAAGGAAGGAAGGAAGGAAGGAAGGAAGGAAGGAAGGAAGGAAGGAAGGAAGGAAGGAAGGAAGGAAGGAAAGAAGGAAGGAAGGAAGGAAGGAAAAGAGGGAGGGAAGACTGATGGAATATTTTCCTATTTCTCCAAACCACTAGTAATTTCTCCCCTTATTTCTAATTTTTCTTCTTCAAAAAAGACAAAAATTTTCTTCCCTGTCTCCTTCCAGGGTCAATGCCTACTAACTTAGAGTCTTTTAGACTAGCAGGCACACACAGTGACAAAGGTGTTTCCAAAGTTTAGTCTCCAAAAGGAATTTATTTTCCTTCTATATCCCAAGGAAGTTAAATTGTCCATTCTGTGATAATACTAGCTAGAACTTACCAGCTGAGCCATCTCTCAGCACACCAGGAGTTTTCTTTATGCTAGCATTATTCATGGCATACAGCATAAATTCCAGAGAGGAAGGAAAGAAAGGAAGATTAGTTGGAGAAGGTAACTCAAAATTCTATCAAGATTCCACATATGATTGTTCTCAAATATTCTTCAGCAATCTATAAAATGATGAACTGATCATTACAAAAATTGTATTTCCATTTCTGTGAGTATAGTGGAGAAAAGACAGAAAGACCAAACTTTAAAAGTTCTTTACTTCATCGTTTCCATCATGGATCCAGGGAAGAAAGAACTGATCTCCAGTTTGCTCATATAAGGAGGCAGTTTTTCTTGGAGGAGTTAGCAGCAAATCAGAAATGTAGACAACCTGAGAAGAGAGAAAGTCCAGTCCCCTCATTTTGAAGTTAGGGTTGGGTAAATTTTTTCATCTACTCAACAAAGTTTGGTTAAGTGCCTATTGTAGATAATTGGTCAAAGGATCTTAACAAATGGTTCTCGGGAGAATTGCAATACCATGTGTAAGAATGTTCCAAGTCACTAATAATAAGAGAAATGCAAATAAAAACAACCTTGACGTAATACTTCGCACTCTGAAAACTGGCAAAGATAACAAAATATTTTAATTTTAAATAGTATTTATATAGTAATTAAGGTTTGTAAAGATTATCCCATTTGATTCTCAAAACAACCATGTGAGTTAGGTGCTACTATTACTCCTCTCATATTGATGAGGAAACTGAGGCAAACGAGGGTTAAGTGACTTTCCCAGGGTCACACAGCTAGCAAATGTCTGAGGCTGAATTTGTACTGAGATCCTCCAGATTTCAGGTCCACTGTTTTATCTACTATGCCCCCTAGCTGGGAATAATTAATGTTGGAAGGGATATGAATCAGTGCAACCATTTTAGACTGACTCCAAATGGAATTAGGCAAATTGAAATTATGCAAATAAAGTGGTAATAATGTTCATACCTTTTGATCCAGATTTCCCCACTATTGGGTTTCATTTTTTTTTCTTGCCAAAGAGGTCATTGAAAAGAAGAGATTTTTTCCATATACAACAGCAATTTTTGTAATAGCAAAGAATTAGAAACAAAGAAAATGCCCATCAGTTGAGGAATACCTGAACAAACTGGTGTATGAGTGAAATGGAATATTACTCTGTCAGAAGCAAAGAATATCACTCTGGATCTTCTCTATCATGCCACAAAAACCTCTTCAACATGAATGTTCACTTCACTTCTGCACTTTTCATAGCAGAAGTACCCTCTGCTGTGTGGCTTCCTCCTCTGACTGACTGGTTCCTCCCCGGAATTTCTATTTTAAGGGCTGAGTCCAGTTCATTCCTCTTCAGGTCGAACTCCTAACATCACCAACTTTATGCTGCGTCCTCTGCAACTCTTCAGCTCCTATTACGTTTCTTTCTTCCACTAGAATGAAATCTCCTTGAGGGCAGGTAATTTCTTTTAGTTTGCATTTTTATTCTCAGAGTTTAGCACAGAGCTTTTTCATGCTTGTTGACTCCACTTGATAGGATGGAAAGATTTGAACGATCTGATGAAGAGTGAAGAAGACAGTATACACAATGACTATAACAATGAAAAAGCCACTAAACAATGAAAAGATAAAGGTTGCAAAATTATAAAGAATAAACATGGCTCTAAAGAAGAGAAACTAGAAGTCCATTCCAATACTTTGCAGAGGTGGGAGGCCCACAGATGTACCATGTTGCGTATTTTCAGACTTCTGCAAATAAATGGATTATTTTTTCATTTGTCCTCTTCTATTTCTTTTTTACTCTTGAAAACATTATTAGTTACTAGGTAGGGCCATCTGGGAGAGGATAGGGGAAGGAATGTGGGACAAATTGTGGTGATTTTTAAAAAGATACCCATAAAAATTTATTTTTAAAAAATTGTCTAATGTGTGTCTGGTAAGTAGCTATTTCTCTAGTATCTAGGAAGACAAGTGTTCCTAATTCCCAGTCCGGTGCCCCATCAACTACACCACGATGCATTTTGAGGGGAAATAAAACATCTGATAAACAAGGTTATGAAATGAAATACTTCCCTACAATATGGGGGAAACAAAAGAGGGAATTCTGTTTCCACAGAATTAAAATGAAAATTCCTCCCGGCTTTGAGCGACAGCAGCTAATCAGAGTTGTGACCTAACAGAAACAGGCTCCTGATCAGGTAAAAGGTCAGAAGATTGTGTACATGCTGGATGAGCTGTTTGAGGGGAAGTATATCAGAGGAGAAGGTTGGGGGTGAGCTGCCTTTAGCTAGTGAAGAGTGAGGTGGGAGATTCGAATTTGGAACAGCATAAAAAGACTCGCATTGGTCTGAATAATTGTAGCAGTCCCTTAAGAGCTACCAGTTCATTCAGGTGGGATGAACATAAAAATTAATAAAAGCTTTCCTGATTTCACAACAAGTACTGTTCTTTGTTTAAGGTGAGCATGTTTCTCACAACTAGGTTACTAATTATACTCTAAACCCCAAAGTATTGCTGACCCACAAAACCAATCCCTGCATGACACCAAAAGAAAACTTCATAGAGCACTGGCTCTCCCATTTGTTTTGGACTCCCTTGTTGCTACCTACATTTTGTTCCTGATTCTCATATCCCATCTCTCCTGACTCTCCAGTCCACTTGGCAACACTTCTATGTTCAATGATAATTTCTGTTGATTGGAAAAACCAAGGGAGAATGCCTTATCATTACAACAGCCTTCATGCCCTTCTTTCTCCTCTTTTTTAATAAGCTGACTGTATTAGTTTGAGAGAGGATAAAAAGGCAAAAATTAACAGAGACTATAATCAGCTAATAAATATCAGTCCCTCTCTCCCTCTTTGTCTCAGACATTCACTTAACTCTGTCCCTCTCATTCATTCTCTCCCCTCTCCCTCTTTTCCTGCCTTTCTCTTTTCCCCCCTGCCTCCCTTCCTTCTTCCCCCTTCTCACCCACCTCCCTCTTCTCTATCTCTCCATTCCTCCTTCCTTTTTAGATAGGAATTCAAAATATTTCAGTGTCAGATTCTTTCTATCTCTATAGCCTCCTAGAGTAGTTGTTAAATGAGACTAAACATAAAACCGGTAAGAGCTGTGTCTCTCTTACCCACCAGAGACAGTCAGACAAAAAAGGAAAAACTCATCTACTGGTAAGGGGGAGGAGGGGGGGCAAGTTAATGAAGTTCCTCTGATCTGCTGAAATGGCCCAAGGTTCTGTAGATGGAGGTGGAAGTCTGCTGCTCACCTCCAAATGCTTCTGTGCATACTCTTGAAAGTCTTCTGATTTCAGGGCTTCACTATACCATCCTGCCTCATGAGGCACCATTGTATTACCCTGAGTTTGGCAACTATTTGATATCTTTATTTGCATAAAGTGTGTAGCTATGTGTATGGACGTATGTCTATACCTACATGCATTTATGCATATATACATACATACACATATATACATTCTATACATACATGCTTGTATATAATAATGTGTATATGCATGTGTATATACTGTTGTTTTGATTATACTTTTTCCACTCTGTTATCATTAGGTATTGCTGTGGAGGGCAGAATGTGATTGAAGACTTTCCCTCCTTCCAAATGAAAAAAGTACGAGATGATCCTCCTAGGGAAATCGGTCTCTTCTCACTGGGCAGGCTCAGAGATGTGGCCTCCCTTTGGTACTTTCTTCCCTCTCCATTCTTTGGCTGTAGAGTGCCTAAGGCACCCATGTTTAAAACCTTACCTTCAAAACGTGCTTCTTCTCTTGACTTTTATTTATGCTACAACCATTCACTCATACTTAATGAATGGAGCAATATAAATCAGAGCTTGATTTATTGTTTTGTTAATTACCTAGTCTTTAAGAAAATGATGGAGAAAATATTAAAAATGCAAATTAAACATCTGTGTTGTATCTACATCTCTCCTCCCTCCCAAATTCAGGGACAGTTTGTTTTTTTTTTCCCTTCAGGAAAACCTTAGTATAACTCATTTTCTGGAAAGGAGGAGGGAACCCAAGTACACAGCAGTCCTCTCCCACTCCTAGTTAATGATAAATTTTTTACTTCACAAAGTAATTGTTTTTATAATACATTTATCATATATTATTTTATATTATATTCATTTCTCATTGTCATTTATATCTTAAGTTCCTTGATCACAGGAACAATTACCTATCTAAAATTTGTTTACTATGTACTTTGCACACAGTAGGTGCTTAATATTTGTTGTTTTGTATTTTTGATCTCTCTAGATAGAGAGCATCATGGAAGCATGATATGACGAGTAAAGAAACACTGATATGAAAACCATATCATAGAAAGATAAATTCCCTTGTGCATATTACATCCAAGAGGATATGCTGAACACATTCATAAAAGAAGATGGTTTAATAGAGAAAAATGGAAAGAACATTGGAGTTAGAGTCAGAAGACCTGCATTCGAGTCCCAAAACCCCACACTTACTAAAATTGCTTTTAGCAAGTCACTCTCTAGGATTGTTTCCTCATCTGTAAAACTGGAGGTGGTAAGAAGAAGGGACCCTCAGATAGGTTATGCCAAATGATGCTTCATATCGCTCCAGCAGTAAAAGTCTATGATTAAGTCTCAGGGTACCTGAGTAATAAAAAGGTCTGCTAGATGATGCAGTGGATAGAGTGCCAGACCTACAATAAGGAAGACTTGTCTTCCTGAGTTTACATCTGATTTCAGATGCTTAACTAGTAGTGTGACCCTGGGTAAGCCACTTAACCCTGTTTTGCCTCAGTTTCCTCATCTATAAAGAGGAGTTGTAGAAGGAAGTGACAAACCCCTCCAGTATTTTTGCTAAGAAAAACCCTTTTACTCATGAAAGTTGGACATGACTGATATGACTGAACAACAGTTATGAAAAGGTACTGGATTTGGAACTCCAGAATCTAGAACCAATTTACCTGTGTGTCCTTAAATAAATCACTTTACTTGCCCAGGTCTCATTTTCCTCATTTGAATAATGATGGAGTTAGACTAGATGACCTCTTAGGTTCTATCTAATTCCAGGTTCATGATGGGATTTGAGATCCTTAAGATCAAGGACTGCTCTGTTTTAATTAGCATAGACCTGGAACAGAAATGTTTGATGATTGACTGATGATCCCATGATGCTAAAAATATTCTGGGAATGTATGGGACACATACTCTGGATTGGCTACAAACCTGTCCTGAAAAATCCCTAAGGTGTAGCTTCATCCCTGCAGTTCTGGATACAGGACTGTTTATTTTCCCATAATAACAACAACAACAACAACAAAAGAACACCAGAAATCCACCGCATCTTTGATGGAAGAAGGGAAAAAAAAATTCTTTTAAAAGATTTATTTTACCGTATTTGGAATTACCAGGAAAAAGTCCCAGACATAAAGTTGCTTATTTCTGCAAAGTACGTATGTTTACAATAATTATCAACTTTAACACTTAAAGTGGTTCTTAGATACATTCATTTTTTTCTTTTCAAAGGTACCTCAAAGTTCTCTACTGTGATCACTAAGCATTCCTATTATCAACAAAACCTAAAGAATGCTTTCAAAAGCAGAATTAGCCAACTGGAAAAGGAGGTTCAAAAACTCACTGAAGAAAATAGTTCTTTCAAAATTAGAATGGAACAGATGGAGGTTAATGGCTTTATGAGAAACCAAGAAATCACAAAACAAAACCAAAAGAATGACAGAATGGAAGATAATGTGAAATATCTCATTGGAAAAACTACTGACCTAGAAAATAGATCCAGGAGAGACAATTTAAAAATTATGGGACTACCTGAAAGCCATGATCAAAAAAAGAGCCTAGACATCATCTTTCATGAAATTATCAAGGAAAACTGCCCTGAGATTCTAGAACCAGAGGGCAAAATCAGTATTCAAGGAATCCACAGAACACTGCCTGAAAGAGATCCAAAAAGAGAAACTCCTAGGAGCACTGTGGCCAAATTCCAGAGTTCGCTGGTCAAGGAGAAAATATTGCAAGCAGCTAGAAAGAAACAATTCAAGTATTGTGGAAATACAATCAAGATAACACAAGATCTAGCAGCTTCTACGTTAAGGGATAGAAGGGTGTGGAATGATATTCCAGAAGTCAAAGGAACTAGGACTAAAACCAAGAATCACCTACCCAGCAAAACTGAGTATAATACTTCAGGGGAAAAAATGGTCTTTCAATGAAATTGGGGACTTTCAAGCATTCTTGATGAAAAGACCAGAGCTGAAAAGAAAATTTGACTTTCAAACACAAGAATGAAGAGAAGCATGAAAAGGTAAACAGCAAAGAGAAGTCATAAGGGACTTACTAAAGTTGAACTGTTTACATTCCTACATGGAAAGACAATATTTGTAACTCTTGAAACTTTTCAGTATGTGGGTAGTTGATGGGATTTCATACACACACACACACACACACACACACACACACACACACACAGCACAGCACAGAGTGAAAGGAATACGATGGGATCATATCTTAAAAAAATGAAATTAAGGGGTGAGAGAGAAATATATTGGGAGGAGAAAGGGAGAAATGGAATGGGGCAAATTATCTCTCATAAAAGAGTCAGGTAAAAGACTTTTTAGTGGAGGGAAAAAAAGAGGAGGTGAGAGAAAAATATGAAGTTTACTCTCATCACATTCCACTAAAGGAAGGAATAAAATGCACACTCATTTTGGTATGAAAACCTATCTTACAATACAGGAAAGTGGAGGAGAAGGGGATAAGCATGGGGGGGGGGATGATGGAAGGAGGGCATGGGGAGGAGGGAGCAATTTGAAGTCAACACTCTTGGGGAGGGACAGGATCAAAAGAAAGAATAGAAGCAATGGGGGGCAGGATAGGATGGAGGGAAATATAGTTAGTCTTACACAACACGACTATTATGGAAGTCATTTGCAAAACTACATAGATATGGCCTACATTGAATTGCTTGTCTTCCCAAAGGGAATGGGTGGGAAGGGAGGGATGAAGAGAAGTTGGAACTCAAAGTTTTAGGAACAACTGTCAAGTACTGTTTTTGCTACTAGGAAATAAGAAATACAGGTAATGGGGTAGAGAAAGTTATCTGGCCCTACAGGACAAAAGAGAAGATGGGGACAAGGGAAGGAAGGGATGATAGAAGAGAGGGCAGATTGGTGATAGGGGCAATCAGAATGCTTGGTGTTTAGGGGTAAGGGGAGGAGACAAATGGGGAGAAAATTTGGAACCCAAAATTTTGTGAAAATGAATGTTAAAAGTTAAATAAATAAATTTTTAAAAAAAAGAGAGAAGAAAAAAAGAAAAAAAAACATAAAAACAAAACCTAAAGTCACATCGAGGCTTCCAAAACCCTCTTCTATCTAGAAAGAATCCTATTGTACTTCCCTCAAGACTGATTATTGTCTTTCTGTGTTTGTTATTGTCTCTAGAGGCAGTCTTGTACACAAACAAATGCACCAAATCTGCCATCTAAAGATCTGGGGTCCAATCACCCCTCTGCTACTTGACACCTGTAATGCATTCTAACTTAACTTTACTGGCTTTCACTTTCTTCAGCTCTAAAATGAGGGTAATTGAGCTAACAGAGGTGTCAGAAACATAACCCTCACGTCACATGTCTGCCTCTCAAATTTGGTTCAAACAAGAATAAAATGTAGTTGGGAAATATTTAATGAAATAAGTAAAAATACAACAAAAGGCAGGTAATGTTACATTTTAAAACAAGTCAATAAGTAGCCCTCCACGATTCCTTTATGTGCATTAGTGGCCACCTGTTTCTATTTAAATTTGTCACCACTGTATTAGATGCCCTCTAAGGTCCTTTGCAGTCCAGCTCTAAACCCTGAGATGATCCACCTGTTTCATAGCTGAGGAAGGCAAAGTTAAATGATGAGGTGTCCTGTGGCATACCACACATATACACCAGATTTACTTCTGTTGCCAAGTGGGGTGTGAGAGGGGTAGAAAGGTAAAAATCATCCCCAGGAGTTGAATTTATTCTTAACTACCTGAACTCCTCTCTTCAGAATTGACTGGCTTGCCTTTTTAATATAGTTTCAATGGGTGTGGCTGATCCTCTCAGCCAACCAATACATGCTTCCTGTGTGCCCTCAATTGCCTTCAACCAATGGCTAAGCCCTACTAATCTTCTCAAGTTAAGAAACTCCCTCATTCCTCCTAAAAGAGTAAAGAAGTGTGCACACGCCTTTACGCTTTGTTTACTCTGGTCAATCCAAGTCTACAAAGAACACACCCTTTCTAAGATACAAATGGACCAAAATGGGAGGGAAAAAAGTACATCGTTAAATATTGTCTCCACTACTAGTTACTGCACATGTATGATACTCTGACTCCTTTATTACAAAATTGTCAGTGACTCCTTAATACCTTTCAAGTAAATGCAAATTTCTTTGCCTGGCACTCAAAGGCTTCTACAATTTGGTACCACCCTGCTTGTCTAGTTTATCAAATTGAACTCTTCCCCCAACCAAACACAGACTAAACTCTCTCATACCCCCTTTAATTGGAAAGTCCTTCTGCCCTCTCTAAACTTGTTGAATTCATAGTCATCATTTAAATACTTGTTCAAGAATCAGACTCTCCAGGAAGCATTTGAAAATGCACCTACTCAAAGTCCCAAAACTGTACACCCTAATGTCTCTGTCACCTACCGTTATTTCAACAAGTTGATTGGAGGATACTCAAAAAAATCAAAGCTCCCCTGTAAGTCTCCCCACTATGTTTGTTCATCTCTGCAATGATCTGAGCTTCATTGTGATGGAGAATGGTTATTTTTCACCTACCTGGAGATTAAAGGGTTGGAAAAATGAGACCAAAGACTTAAAAGAATTGTAATTATTTGGCTTAGAGAAGATGAAGCTAAGATGTCACTTTATAATAGTATTCAGTATATGAAGGACTATTATGTGGAGGAGTAGGAAGACTGGCGGTTCTCCATCTTCACTGAGGATTAAACCAGAGCAAATGTGTTTAAATTGAAGAAGGAGAAACTTGGGTAAATGTAATGAGAGACTGAAAGAGGCATAAGAGATTCAATGTGATTATTGGCTACAGAGTGTATTTCCTGAGAGAAGATAAAGGGTGAGCTAACATTTTGATGTTTTGGGTATGACTGTATCTTGACCCAGCCAATACATGTCAGTCACTTGAGGCTGAATCTTCATTGTCCTTTCCAAGACATGGTATTGCAAAAGCAAAACCAATTCAAACAGATGCAAATAAATAAATTGCACTCCAAACTCATTTCTCGAGACCCTTTATATTTGACTTTTGGTTTTGATTGATTATTTTACCAAGAAAGTTACCTTGTGCCTAGATTTCATCATATTACTCCTCTATTCCAAAATCTCCTTTGGTTTCTTACAGACACCAACTAAAATTAAAACTCCCTTACCTTATATACAAAATATTTCATCATAGTAAGTGTCCAATAAATGCTTGATGTTTTGTCTAATTGATCTGACACCACTCCCACCTTTATTATTTTCCCCTTATCTTCTTTCCCCTTTATTCTTTTTTTTAACATTTTCTTTTTTATTATGAACTTAACAAATATACCAATTTACAAACAATCCAAAATTGGATTGGATATGAAGTCATGCACTTCTGCTATGCATGGTTTGAATGGGACAGGATGGAGAGCAGACCTATAAGTCTGGAAGATCTGGAGTTAAGTCCCATTTTGGGAACATAGTAGTTTTGTAACCTGTAATCCCTTAATATTTCAGCTCAGCTCTTTAAGACAATAAGTTGCAAAGTACTAAGTACCCACCTTTCCAATCTTATCTCACACTAGTCTCCTACACCAGTGTTCTACTAGTATACTATGCTCCAGAAGCTAGATTGTGCTAATGCCCTTTCCTGTTTCTGTAACTTTACTAATGGTGTGTGTGTATACACAAATATACTATGCAAGTATATTGTGTGTATGGGGGGCAGCTAGGTGGTGCAATGGATAGAGCACCAGTGCAGAAGTCAGGAGGACCTGAGTTCAAATCTCATATCAGACATTTGACACTCACTAGCTGTGTGACCTTGGGCAAGTCACTTAACCCCAATTGCGTTATCCTGGACCATCTCTAGTCATCCTGATGAATATCTGGTCACTGGATTCAGATGGCTCTGGAGAAGAAGTGAGGCTGGTGACCTGCACAGCCCTCCTTCACTCAAAACAAAGTCAAGTGCAAGTCATGTCATTATTTCTCTGATGGCAGGGTCTTCTTTGGCAAGGAAGGATGAACGCATACATATATACAATACACATATTTCTATATATACACATACATATATATGCATGCATTTATATATATATGTATGTATATACATATATGGTGAGAGAGAGAAAACACATTCTCTACCTATCCCTCACTTGTAGAATTTTTAAATATTCTCTAAGGTTAAGATCAAGTGACATCTTCTCCATGATGCTTTCCCTTATTCCCATGGTTAATAGCAATCTTTCCCACTTCAGAATCCTACATCAGACTTCTTATTTTTTATACCTCTCTAAAACATTAGTCATATACTAGTTATACTTTTACATATAAACTTCACTTATATTAAAAATAATTTTCTCTTCCATTCTATGTTCAGTTATCTATGTACTATATCCTGTTTCAGGTCAGTTTCATTGGTGTGGGAACATCTTATATGAGCTTTTTATCTCTCCACAGACTTAACACAGTGCTTATTATACCCAGTTGGTATCTGCTAAATGTTTACTAAATTGAATTGAACTTGAAGGGGAAGAAACAATCAAAGATCTAGCTTTTTAATGGTAATTAGTTTGGGTTCTTTTTAAAAAATTTTTGATTCTTTTATTTTAATATAGTTTCCATTATAATATTATGTATTTTATTTAGTGCACTTAAAAACGTTATTCTGAGAAGGGCTCCATGACACCAAAAAAAAAGTTAAGAACCCCTGATCTAAAATTATCTGATCTCTGCTTGTATTTATGAAATGAATTGTTTTCATTGCTGTTTGGTCACATCTGACTCTTTGTGACCCTGTATGGGGTTTCATTGGCAAAGATAATGGAGTGGTTTACCATTGCCTTCTCCAATGTAATCCCCAAACAGCAAATGGTTAAGTGACTTGTCTGCAGCTAGATTTTAACTCAGGTCTTCCTCACTCTAGGCCCTGTCTGTCTGTGTTCATCCTTAATTTTTGAAGAAAACCATGAGATCAGAGAAATGACAACATGACTTGCACTTGACTTTGTTTTGAATAAGGAAGGGCTGTGCAAGGTCACCAAACTCACTTTCTCCTCCTGAGCCATCTGGATCCAGTAACCAGATATTCATCAGGATGACTGGAAATGGCCCAGGATGCAATGGGAGGCCTTGGCCTTTGTGGACTGGCCTTTTCAGGTATTTACTTAGAGGGAGGTCATGCCCATTGAGTGAATAGGACTCTAGGCCCAGTGTTATAGTCTACTGAGCCATTTAGCTGCCTCTGACTCTCACCTGTCAGTCGATAGATATTTATTAAGTACCTACTATGTGCCAAGTGCTGCGCTGAATGCTGGATATACAAAAATGAGGATAATAGTGATACCTATCCCTTGAGGTTGTTGTGAAGATTAAATCAGATAATTTTTGTGTGGCATAGTGCCTCAAGTAAATTGAGCTACATACCCCAAGCAAAATCAGTTTATTAAAAGCAATGCACATAACTGTTAACAAAATGGGTCACACTGACTGCCTCAGAAAAGCCAACAACTCCAATGAGAAGGAGAGACCCTCTTTATTGACACAAGAAAGGGGTCTTGGTAGTTGTGGAATGTTACAATTGGCTATACCAAGAAAAGTGGGTTGGCATATAGGTGAGGTTAATCATGCCTTCTCTGACCAAAAAATGTTAATAATTTTATGGGACTCACCCGCCTCTTATAATAGTAGCTAGTGGATCAAAACTACCAGGCATAGTGTCACTTCAGAAGAGATAAAATCTCCCCTAATTGTACAAGAACAGACAAGGACAGATGGCATATCTTTTGAGGATGGTATCAGGTATCGCAGAGGCTACCAGTTAGAGAAATAACAATGCTTCTTTTAATTATACCCTTAAATGAAGTCAAAGGGAAAGATAAATTCCTGAGCTCAACTCAAGCATATAGCAAGGTGGCTCTAGGCAGATGTAGATTCAATTACAAAACTAATTCAGAATAAAATCAATTACATAGTAGAATCAGTACAGTAGAAATCAATATAGAAGCAACTAGAGGTAATATAAATTCTGGTATTTTCAGTAGCTTTGTCAATGGATCTTGCAGAAAAGCAAGAATAGACTTCTCTAGTGTCTCCTCCCTCCACCCTTAATCAAGGGATACTGGTTCCTGCCAGGAGAGGAAGCAGGAGGTTGAGGCCACTGTGATTTCCTTAGAGAGAAGGGGTACTGGGATAAAATTAAATCTCAAATGTTCCCTTAAATATTTTTAGTGTAGGTGAAATAACTTTAAAGTTTAAGCTAAGCTCTTTATCACTATTCAATAAAAAAGGGGGACCCAAATCTTTCTATCCAAGGCTTGATTCCCTTCTGATTAATTGGTAATTTGATTAATTAGGGTACAGCATCTGCCTGAACAGAGCAAATGGAGGCACAGTTCAAATACAAAACCAAAAAGCATTTATTGGCAAGTACAGTACATACAGAGAGAACAGCATAACCTAGCCTGCTGTTCTAAAAATTGGGATTTTAGAGAGTGGTATATATAGTTTTACAGCAAAGGGAAGCAGAAGAATAGGAAAAATACAGCATACTCAGAGCCAGGATGTTTGTACAAGCTCTGTCCATTTGGGACCAGTGTGAACCACTTTGAGTCAGTCCTGTTGTTGTTGGGACAGCTCATGTGTTCTGGGTTCATCCAGTGGACATTAAAAAAGATCACTAGTATGTCAAACTCAAGCAACATCATTCTGCCTCCTGATTGGCTGATTTTAATTCACAGGTTATTTCAGCCTCTGCTGGTTAATAAGGGAATTCAAGAAAATCAAAGTGAGTAAAATTATTTGTTCCATTTCTAACTTCCAGGCAGACACTATTTCCACACATAGGAAATATTAAAGAAACCCATTTATCCATGTCAACAGCAAAACAGAAATAAAAGAAAATATACATATGAGAATATATAACAGATAATACAGATTGAAGGAACTCTCTCATTTGGAGCAAGATGTCTCAGCTCAACCAAGACACTTCCAGGTCTCATCCAAGGAACAAATAAAATTCCCCAAAGTCTCCCTCAGTTCCTCTTACACCATTTTCCTTCCAGAGTCTTTCTCTCTCTTCAGTTCCCTGAAGAGAGGCTGGCATAATAGATCTCTTAAAGATGGAAGCTGGAAGAACTAGGATTTATCTCCTCTCTCCTTCTCACTAACTTTGTCCCACCCTGTAAAGACAGGTTATCCTGGGTGTGTTAAGGTGTTTTCCTTTACACATGGCTTAGTCAAGATCTAAAGGAAAGTATGGGGGGTTGTGGAACTGGGATAATTTTCTGTTGTTTCCTAGTTGTGGTGGCTATGGTTCTGTGGAGCCCCAGAAGTAGCAGTGGCCTGAGGGGAAACAGGTGAGTAGGAGTGATGCCAGCGGTTTTCCAGGTACTCAAAGGGAAATAACCTCTCCTTCCCTCTCCTTACCCCACTAATAATCCTGAGGAAACAGGCTGGAGCAGTGGCTGGGGGAGTAAAACAAGTCTGTGGGAGGTGGGCATGGCCAGAGCCAGGGCTCGAGTAGAGTAGCCCCATGTAGCACCAACACGATATTCACAGTGCCCATAGTGGCCATGAATATTGTGGCACAATTATGAATCGTGAAATACAACAGACTCTCTACAAGGAAAGTAGAACCATTTATTCAGATACCAAAGGCCAAATCCATCACAGAAACAAAAATCTATACACAGTAACAATGCAGAGAACAACACCATCCCCAAACTTTCCCCCTGCTAGGCTTCCCACAAATAGCTCCATTAAACAAAATCACAAACAAGCTATTTCACTCATACTAGCCAGGAGCATGCATCCTTCCTAGCTCTGCTGCTATCATGACTAACTTCCTCTAAGCTCTGCTCTAGTTCTGCCTCCTCCTGTTCCACCCTGTTTCACCCATTAAGCAATCTCCTCCCATCACAGGTTCTATGTGACTCAGATATCCATGTGACCCTGGCAGGTCACATGGGCCTATTAATGAATGGGAAAGATCTCCCCATTTAAATTACCATTACATGCAGCCCCAAGATCTTTCACATTCATTACATACTTCAGATTGGTGGGGAAACTGGTATCAATAGAACTTTAACAGGAATAAGAGAAAATAAGTCTATAAAATAATATTTCAGGCAACTGGTATCAACAGAACTTTACAACAATAACAAAAATCACACAAAATAAGCACATGTAAAAAACATCTCAGAGTGGGACTTAAGCAGAACTACCCCATCATTCCTCCCTTTAATGAAACCCCACTTCCCACAGACCTAAAATCTTGGGGTAAGGAGTGAAGGTCTCTTCTTCCATAGCTACTTCCTGCTGAAATTGAGAGCTGTCTCTGTCCCAAGGGGTCCCATTTGAGGGATCAGTTCCTCAGTCAGCATCCAAAGCCAGGTGGTCACCAGGTCCAGAGGTGACACATCACAGTCATGAGCGGGGGTGACATCCAGCTTAAGCTATCAGGCATCTGCAGGTGGAAGGTAAGCCTGCAGAAAACAAATTTGACAAAGAACAGACCAAAAGCCAAAATAAAAACCAAGGAGACAATAACCAGAAGCAGGATAGATAGGGTCAGCCATGCTTCTGGAGTCTACGAACCCATTATCAAAGCCTCATTCACTGTTGTTTACTATTTTCTAACTTGCCGTTTTGGGGGTCATCATCTGGCTAGAGATATACTTTCTTTAATATGAGCTGGGGCCTGGCCAACCCTCCTTTCTCCCTGCAGGTGTGAACTTGGATACAACACTTCAGGAGGTTCTGCAGGGGTAGTTCTCATCTCCCTGCTCAGTTTAATACCAATCTTCTTTCCTTGATACATTTTATATAGTTGATTATTTGTAATGCCATCTATTCTTCCAAAAACTAACCCTATTCTCAGGGCAGTAGTAAACAATTCTTTTCTTGTCAATCTATTCAGACTTTGAATATGCTGGCTATTTTCTCTTCTCTCTGCAGGAAATTGATCTTTTTCACTGATTCTCACCATCCAAGGTACCAACAATTCTCCCATCCTTTTAATTAACTGATTCATAACATCTGTGACCTGGTGAGTAAAGTCCTCAATTACCTCCCTAAACACTGTGGGGGCACCCTGATTCTCCCGCTTCCTTCATAGTACTGACTGAACCTTACCCTCCTCATTTGTTTCATTCTCCTGTGAGCCAAACTAACAATAGCTTTTTCTCTTACCATCTTCTGGATCTCTAGCTTGCTCTGCTAACAGAGAGTTTGAATGCTGCAAATGCTGCAAAAAACCTTCTCATGCAAACCAGCCAACTCCCTTTCCATCTGAGCTTTCTCTTCCAGCAGCTTGTCTCTGCTTTAGGATATAATTCTATAGTGTGTTAGCAAGGCCCAGCCTCTGCTGCACAGCCCTGCCATTTCTTTCCCTGGTTCTACTAGCATTCCCTGCAAACATCTGTCTAAGTTTCTGGGTTCTCCCTTCTGTAGCCTTTGTTCTCAGTTTTCACAAAGCCCTGTGCCTTTAACCTATTCTCTTGCCAGGGAGGAATAAGGCAAATCCTCCCTCCCTGGGTCATACATTTCTTCCTCTGTCTCCTCTGCTTCTCTGTCTCTAAACAGAGGTCTGATATTTTGCAATCCCATCCCTGTCACCATTTGTAGCTCCAATACAATATCCACAGTGCCCTTGGTGGCTGTTTTCTATTTTTTATGCTATTTTCTCTGTTTGTAATTTCTGCTTGTAATATCTGTTTGTATTTTCTCTGAAGTTCAGGGTGCTGACTTTTCTCCTAAACTAAGTAAATGATATATGTATTTGATTAAAGTAAGATGGTTGACCCCCTTAAAAGATGCTTTCCTTTAAGAAAAGCAGGTCCAAGAACCTGTACTAACATGTCATCCTGGGTATGCTAGGGTGCTTGCTGTTACATACCCTTTGATCTCCACCAAGGAAGAGAGAGTCCTCCTCTACCTAGGGTTTTGAGTTTGGTGTACACTTGTAAAGTATTTGCATCCACAGTGAAGAGGGGACCTTTATCTCAGTTCCAGGGCAGAAAAAAGTGTATTTCATTAAGTTCCTCTTGTGCCCAGAAAACTGTACCAAATGCTGAGTGAGACGTAAAAGTTTAGATATGGCCTAGCCCTTGTCTTCATGAAGTTTAATTCTGGGGGATGAGGGATACATATCCAACTACTGTACAAAATAATGAAGGATAAGCACATCATAGAGTTACAAAATGAAGTATTATTCAAAATCTGAGGAGAAAGACTGCTATTAGTAAAAAGAAACAGGAAAGCTTTCATGGAGTCATGAGTCATCGAAGCACTGCTTTTGAAATTTCTTAGTCTACCAGAAATCTTAGGGTCACAGATTTGCAAGTAGAAGGGACTTTAGATAAAATCAGTCCTTTCCCTAAAAGAGCTCACAATCTAATGGGGAAACAAGCAAATATGTACAAACAGACTATATAGAACATAAGTAAGAAATAATTAATATAGGGAAAGAAAATTAAGAGAGATTGGGAAAGGCTTCTTGAAGAAGGTGAGATTTTAGTTGGAACTTAAAGGAAACAAGGAAGCAGAGCATTCAAGATTAAAGAGTATCTGGCTGGGAGTGAGATATAAGAAGATATAATGTTAATGAGAGTTGAAGATCTTCCCTGCCCATTAATGGCCTCAGGTGGAGCCCATTAAGAGAAGCTTGATTAGGGGAGGCTTGTTTTATAGGAAGGTCCACACTATTTGTTAATTTCTAATGAGGCACTGGGTCACCAGGGTTATGCCCTCCAGCTCTGAAAAGTGTATATATGTATCTGTGTGTATATATATATATATCAATATATATATATGGTTATATATATGTGGTTTTACATATATATATAACCATATATATATATCAATATATATATATGGTTATATATATGTGGTTTTACATATATATATATATATATATATATATATATATAGAGGGTTATGTCCTCCAGCTCTGAAAAGTGTATATATATATATATATATATATATATATATATATATATATATATATATATATATATATACATACACTTGGAAGTGAGGTTTTGCTTTGGGGCTTACTCCTTGAAAGAATGTTGAGTGCCAGATGAGACTGGGTAGCTGTTAAGAAGCCCCCCAGCTTTGACAACGCAAATGTTGGTACTTCTCTCTCTGGTAACTATATGTGTATGTTATGGTCACAGTTGAATTTTTATGTTGATCTGTGATGTATGTATTGCTTATCAGTCAGTTAGAAGACCTATCTGTAGGTCTTGATTTCTCTGCTTGTATTTTCTCTGTTGGTATATATGATTAAAGAAGATTGTTGACCCCTCAAAAGTTGCTTTTCTTTTAGAAGAGCAGATCTAAGAACCTGTGCTAGCAGGCCCTCCTATGTATGCCAGGGTGCTTGCTGCTACAGAAGGCAGGTGGGAAAGGGGTAGGTTAAGAAGGGGTTTGAACAGTAAACAGATAATTTTGTGGGATATGAACCCACATCTTTCTGATATCAAGTCCAAAACCCTATTTATACTTCTTTTTTAGCCAGATATCTGCTTATTAATATATCCATCCCCTAGGTTCAGCACACAGGAACTTTCACTCTAAAAATTAAATAAAATAAAACAAATGAGTCACCTGTGAACTAAATAAAAAAGAGCTCACCTCTAAAAAATAAAATGAAACTAAAGAAAACTAAAGAACAAACAATGGTTATAAGCAAGAAGCTTTCTTTATTCCATTGAAGGAGGAAAACTAGACACCTATGTGCCAGGGCCTCCTAGTAGAAGAACTGCTTTAGTGTGGACAGATCTCAATATTTACACTAGTGGCTATGCAGTGAGCTATAGCCCCAACAATGAGGAGTAACAGCCACAATGAGGCAAGTTAGATTCACAGCAGAACTTCGAACCAGAACATGGTTCCTGCAAATGTTTGTCTGAGTTCCTGTGATGAACAAGAACTGCATTGCTGTTCAGTGGTATGAAGAGATGTGATACTGCAGATCTCCATGTTAGTGTGGTAGCTAAGATGATAAGTGTAAAGTCTTTAAAGCTGCTAAGGTAGATAGAGGAAGGAGCCCAGTATGAGAGAAACCTCATAAAGGGAGAAGGTGGGAATCAAGCTGGTGTTTCCTTCAAAATGGGTGCAGAAAGAGAAA
This sequence comes from Notamacropus eugenii, assembly GCF_028372415.1. NCBI lineage: Eukaryota > Metazoa > Chordata > Mammalia > Diprotodontia > Macropodidae > Notamacropus > Notamacropus eugenii. The sequence continues at coordinate 359,264,019 of NC_092876.1, forward strand.
TGCTAAGTCAACGTGAGATCCTCGGTGAATTGGGTTTTGCTTAGCTATTTGCAAACATTTTTTTTTGGTTTTTGTTTTTTTTTCTCCTCAGCTACCTTGATCATTGCTACTGAAATGAGTAACAGCAGGGTAGCTGAGGTGGAGGGGGCTAAGAAAGCAAAAGTTTTACATCTATTTTTTTTTTTAAGTGCCCCGTTAAGAATCATTATTTAACATTTATTGAGTAACCAAAATGTTCTGGGTCGAATAACAGGATATGAATTACAGTATTAAATGTAATCCCATAATCCTCAGGAAAATGTTGGGCTTTTCAACTATCATAACAATAAGGAGCTGCCTGTCTTATAAGCCAATTCACATTCTGAGGAAGCCTATTAAAATGGTTGGATATTATGCTAAAAAGCTCTTAGCCTGCCTTTGGAGCAAGGAGAGGATTAGAAGCGTAACTACAGAGAATTCCTCAGACATGCTCAGAGTTAAATTCATGGCCTAATCAGAGGTGAGTTTTCCCCAAGTAAGTTTAGGCAGAGAAAGCCTAGGGTGTTTTCTTCTGTTCCCTGTGGTAAGGTGTCTCTATGATGTCAATTAAAAAAAATTAAGGCAAGGGAAGGGATTAAGCATAAATATGTAAAACTACTCGTGCTTCCTTAATTTTTCCCTTAGAAGACTTCAGTGTCTCATCTTAGCTGTCTCCTGGGGATATTAGTTTTGGTTTCCATATATTCCCTTACAAGCAGAAATAGAGATGGATAAGGAAGAATCTGACCCATATTAGAGCGCAAATAAAAGGGGACAGTGAGCTTGTATTGGCCCAGTTTTTATATGAACAGGCTAAGTCAGGGGATAGGACTAAGGTCTGCAGAGAACTGCAACAGGCTTAGAATACAAAGACAGCTTGACAGAAGGTATCCTTCAGGGTTCTGTACTGGCTCTCCTTCTTCCTCTATGCCAGGGCTTCTTAAGCTTTTTCTATTAGTGACCGTTTTTCAGAGTTCATTGGTGTTGCACAGCCTGAGGGCCTACACAGGGCACAGTGAGCATGCTGTATGTTCAGAACCAAGGTTGCAGTGAAGTCCTGCAGTGCAACATGAGCAGGCACTGACAGAAACATCTCAGATTCATTACGTTTGATTTTTACTTAATTTTTGGTTGTTACATGTACAGAAACCTTTTGATGCTGCCAAACTTTTCATGACCCCATACAGGTTCACAACCCACAGTTCAGAAAACACTTCTGTATGCTGCTTCTTTTGATGATCTCATCAGTTCCTATGGATTTAATTACTATCTCTATGCTGATGATTCTCAATCTAAATTTGCTGCCCCCAAATCTCTACTGGCTTTCAATCTCTCATCTCCAACTGTCCTTCAGACATCTCAAGCTGAATTTCTGGTGGACATGAGAACCTCAATATGTCCAACACAAAACTTATTGTCTTTCCCTCTAAACCCTTTCCTCCACCATCTTCCCTATGACTATAAAGGCCAACACCATCCTCCCAGTCCCTCAAGCTTGCCACCTAAGAGATATCCAAGGTTCTTCACTGTCTCTTGCCCCTCATATCCAAACTCTTGCCAATTCCTGTTGATTTTACCCCTGCAGCATCTCCCTAATACACCCCCTTCTCTTCTCTGACACTACCACCACTCTGATGCAGGCCCTCATCACCTCACACCTGGACTATTGTACTAACCTGAAAGTAGATCTGTCTACCTCAAATCTCTCCCCTCTTCAACCCATCCTCCATTCAGCCACTAAAATGATTTTTTTCAAGGTGTTATTTTCTTCAGCATTTTTTTTGGTTCCTTTAGCAAGCTGTTGACTCGCTTTTCATGATTTTCTTGCATCTCTCTCATTTCTCTTCCCAACTTTTCCTCCACCTCTCTTGATTTTCAAAATCCTTTTTGAGCTCTTCCATGGCCTCAAACCATTGCATATTTATTTTGGAGGCTTTGCATGGAGAAGGATTGACTTTTACATCTTCCCCTGATGGTAAACATTGTTCTTCCTCATCCAAAAAGGATGGGAGAGAATACCTGTTCACCAAGAAAGTAACCTTCTATAGTCTTATTTTTTTTTTCCCCTTTTTGGGCTTTTCCCAACCAGTTACTTGACTTTTGGGTCCTTTGTTAAGAGTAGGGTATACTCTGGGGACCTGTAAGATCTCAATTCCTCCAAGGTGGCACAATCAAGGGAGAGGAGTTTACTCCATGGCCAGGCTCATGGCTGAGATTCAGATCAGCTGCACAATTCCTCCAGGGTCATTAGATGGGAACAGGGCCACCACTCAGGCCTGGGGTTCAGATCAGCTCCTCAATTCCTCCAGGAGCTTTAAGCTGAGGGCTTCAACAATGGAAGCTGGCTTCTGCCTTCCACGGCCACCTCCACCACAGCCACCACCACCGCTGCTGCTGCTGCCACCGCCACTTGCGGCTGGGGCTAGGGGAAGACCCTGGTCCCTTGTCACTGAGGTTAAAAAGCTTTCTCACTGACCTTTGAAGCTTTATTTGGCACTTGTGGGTTGAGGAGTCTGGCAACCTCTGCTGCTGCTAGGGATTCTGCCCCCGAGGCCTGCTCTGGTCCTGCTCCTCCTGGTGCCACATGGCCAAGGCTGGGTTGTGCTCCACTCTGCTTCCAGTGTGACAGACCTTTCCTGTCTGCCTTCCAGGTCACCCTGGGCTGGAAATCTCTGCTACTCCATCATTCTGTGGCTTCTGCTGTTCTAGAATTTGTTGAGAGTCTTTCTTTACAGGTATTTTATGGGCTGTGGGGGAAGAGCTAGAGTATGTGTGTCTTTCTACTCTGCCATCTTGGCTCCACCCCCATTTTTTTTTTTTAAATACAGGTCTGACCATGTCACACATACCCCCTACTCAATAACAGCGGTGGCTTCCCAGTCTTCAGGAATAAATGCAAAGTGCTCTGTTTGACATTCAAAACCCTTAGTCCCATCCTACCTTTTCAACCTCCTTATACCTTATTCCCCTTTATATACTCTTCTGTCCAGTGACACTGGCCTCCTGACTGCTCCACAAATAAGATACTCCATCTCTCAGCTTTGGGCATTTTCTCTTGCTGTGATCCTAGAAAACAATCTCTCTCTCTCTCTCTCTCTCTCTCTCTCTCTCTCTCTCTCTCTCTCTCTCTCTTCCTCTCTGTCTCCCTCTGTGTGTGTGTGTGTGTGTGTGTGTGTGTGTGTGTGTGTGTCTCATCCCATCTAACTACTGATCTTCCTACCTTCCTTTAAGTCCCAACTAAAATCTGGAAACCTTTCCAACCTCTCCTAATCCCAGTGCCTCCCCTCTCTTATTTCCTGTTTATTCTTTATACAGCTTGCTTTGCATATATTTGTTTGCATGTCATCTTCCCCATTAGATTGTAAGCTTCCTGAGGGTAGGGACAATCTTTTGCTTCTTTTTGTATCCCCAGCTCTTAGCAAAGTTTTTGGCACTCATTAAATGCTTGTTGATTGACTGATCGATGGCATTAAAATCAGGAAGATATGGGTTCAAGTCCTTCTTCTGACACATACTACCTAAGTGAATGTGGGATTTTCCAAACCTTGATCAAATGTTTCAACACTTGTCTTGTATTATTCCCTCGACCCCTAGAGACCTTATGGTTGCTGGTTGTTTGATGGATTTTTCTATCCCCTGCCTTTCTCTGCTGATGATAGCTGGGAAGCTTGAGAAGAGAATCTGTTGCTCTATTCCTTGGAAAAGAAAGGTAATTTAATCTGTGGCTAAGCAGACAGATTCGGCCATGAAAAAAGAAAGAAGAGAAGGAAGACAAGGCCCAGGTCCTAGGTCAGTGATCCAATGTGATTTCAGTTCCTAGCAATAGAATCATTTCCCCAAAACTTGGCAGAGCCCCTAAGACTCCAAGGCAATGGGTTCATCATTGGAATCCATCTCTTTCCCTCTACAGTCCAGCTAAATAGGCCTTCTCCTTGTTCCTCACACATGGCCCTCCATTTCCCATGTCCATTCCTTTGCACTGGCCATCCCCCATGCTTGAAATGCATTCTGTTACCACCTCATAAAATTCCTAACTTCCTTCAAGAAGTTGCTTACATCTTCTTCATGAAGAGTTTCCTAACTTTCCCTTCATCCCTGGCTTCTATTTGTTTTGAATTTATTCCGTATGTGAGAGCAGGGATGGTTTCCTATTTTCCCACACAACCCACCCAACCCTACCACTCAGAGGCAGCTAGTTACACAGTGGATGGAGTAGTGGGCCTAGAGTCATGAAGACCCAAATTTAAATCTAACCTCAGATATTTAGTGACTGTGTGACCCTGGACAAGTCACTTAACCTTTGTTCCCTTAGTTTCTTCAATTGCAAAATGGGGGTGATAAAAATAACACCAGCCTCATAGGATTTATTGTGAAAAGAAAATGAAATAACATTTGTAAAAAATCACTTAGCATAGTACCTGACACATATGCATACACACATGTGCATGTGTGTGTATATGTTTATGTATTTGTATGTATACGTGTGTAGGTACTATATATAAATCCTTATTCCTGCTTCATATATTCCCATGTAATTCTCTCATCCCAAGGAATTATGGCCCTAGATACTTTTTAGGAAGGACTAAACCCATTACATCTAGCCAGACTCAGTCAGTGCTTCACATCCTATCAAGTCATTGCCACTAGGAAACCAAAATCTAACCAGTTTTCTTACCATCTTCCCTCCCATACTCTGCATGGCTTGTCCTGCCTCAAATTCTTACTGTGGGGCTAGTAATCAAAAGCATATGAACAATTTCTACTTGAAAGGATGTGATACGTGACTGCTTTATAGCTCCATTCATAATTCCTGTAATTCCTAAAACTAAAATTTCCTTCTCTGGCCACACCATTACTATGTGTCCCAAAAGTCTTAGTGCTTTAAGCTTTGCCAGACATACTTCAAATTTGCACTGAGACTTTTGGGACACTATGTATATTCATTTCCCTCACTGGAAGCTCCCAGAGGATAAAGACTTTTTTACTTTTATATTTGCATTCCAGTGCCTAGCACTGTATTTAACTCATAATGGGCATTTCAATGCTTTTTTCATTCATTCATTTTTACATCCTTGTTCATAAGTAGATGTGTACAACCCTCTCTGTTACTATACTAAAATCCAGAGCTTAAGTCAATATTCCCTCACTACTGTGATACTCATTTCATTCCTCATCTACACGGTGTCTGTGTGGTACCTGAACAGATTCTATGGAACAGGAATGAACTTAGAAGGGTCTCTCTCTCCATTGTAACATAGAGCCATTTTCTTCCTAGTCCCTAAAAAGCCAACACATTCAGACTCTGACAATAGGAGATTGTTTCCTTGTTTTTTTCCCTGAAGCCTCTCTATTTATAGCTTTCAAATGTTGCCAGATGTCAGGTGAGAGTGTGAGGGAGTTGGAAAAATATTATTATTATTAAGCCGTGGGATGTATCACTTCACATTTCTAAAAGTGCTTTACAACTGCATTTTATTAGTGGTTCCTGTAAAGTATTCTTTGAGTTTTAGGCAAGCCTAATGATTTACAGTAGCACAAGAAAACAACAAAAGTCTCATTCTGAACTCAGCTGCTAATAACTAAAGAATAGGGCATAGGGGGATCATGATTCAAAGTAAGCCCTTCCACAGAAAGGGTGTGCTTTAGCTGAAGTGTCATGATAAAGTAGGGAAGCCATCAGGCCTCCTATACCTAAGAAATACAGTAAGTGCTTTAAATGGTAACTCCGGTCACTTTAAAACTCCTCTTTTTGCCTCTCCCCACCCCACCACACACACACACCCACACACACACACACACACAGACACACACACACGTTCATCAAGATTAGACTATTCATTTAGAAAACGACAATAACTTTAATGAAGAAAGCTCTATTGCTTTTGCAGAATTAGGCTGAACAGAAATGAGGGCCACAAAAAGAAAACTATATTGTCAGTGCAAGGAAAGCAGAATGCTTTACCTGTGTTCTTTGGGAATCAGAAATGATGCATTACAGATCAATCACTGGTCAAACAAGTCTGAAGAACACTGCTTGTTATTTATGTATGCTTGTTACATAAACCCCAACTTGTGCTGCTTGAAAAATACAGTTACCTGACCACAGAGGAATGAAGAGAGTGGGGTTCTGGGGACTGACTGAATGAGAGTTTCCTGAAGCATAAACACGTATCAGGAGTGCCTAATCATGGGCATTTAGGGCATAGTGAGGGCTAGTCTGGGAGTAGGTCCAGACCAGAGGAAGGATTGAGAGCTTGATTTCTAGGAACAGAACTGATGGAAATAGATGGATACATTAAGCTGTATAGCTCAAATGATGCTATGATTCTCACTACATGCATATGTTATATGATATATATGAGAAAGATATTACATGTATGTAGTATTTTTGTGCCATCAAAAAAAGGGTAAGAGTCTTTTGTTCTCGGATCTCTCTTCCCCAGAGACGAGGAAATATTATTTGCCCAAAAAGGAAATGTGTCGTCAGAGAAATACGTGACTTCTGCTCATCTCATTCAGCCCTTGGGATTAGCAAGGCCCAGGAGCCAGCCTCTGGCTGTTACAGTGACAAAGACCTCCAAGGGGGATACAGGCAGGCAAGCAAGCAACAAACCTCTATGAAATGCTTATAATATTCAAAAAGTATTTAGCACAGAGCTGGCACATAGTAGATGTTATATAAATGCTCATTCCCTCCTTCCTCACTCTCCACCCCGACTATATACCAGACAAAGACTGTGTTAAGTGACCAAATTCAAAGTTAAAAAAGTAAAAGCAAAGTGAATCTCTGCCCTGAAGGAGCTGATATTCTAAGGGGAGGAAACAACATATAAAGGGAGCTAAAAAGTGCGATGAAGGGAGTAGGTACCCCAGCAGAGCATGGAGGCAAAGTCCAGATAGCCAAGAGGCCAAGGAAACATGGCTAGTCTAGAATCTTCCTGTTAAAGCAAGACTCTGGAAGGAATTCGCCAATGGGAGAAGGGCAGCAGCATGAAGAAAGGATATTCCAGGGTAGGAAGGCATCTGAGTCTCAGTGGGAGAAGGGAGCTAGTTTGGAGAATAGATTTGAGGAAATATCCCTTAAACCTGGGACAACCTCTCTCCATTGATTCTGGTGAGACTATCTCAGGCAGCTTAAATCCACTGCATAGGAGGAGCACTCTCAGATTTGTTCAGCACTAAAGCCAAAGGTAAATATATAATTGAATGCAAATGCCTTATAACAAAATGAGGGGAATCAGAGATGGGTGAGCAAAACTTTACATGATACTTCTCTGGCTTTGAGAGAAACCCCAGGGTTCTCTGAGTGCCTGCATCTGCATCAACATGACTGATCCAAAGCTCTGAATGAAAATTCTAAACCACTTCTGGCTGGGAGTGATGGACAATTGGCCTTATGGATCAGGACCTTACATGGTGGCTATAGGGAATGGACTATAAAGCCTCAGGATGAGAATGTGTATATTAGATGTTGATATTAATCTGAAATTAGTTCTTTCTGCGATTCTGAGACTATATGTCCTTTTAGGTGACCTTAAACACATGTGGATAAAACAAAACAAAACAAAATATAGATAGGGAATATGTAGGCACAAGACTACTTATTAGTACTCTCTAGGTTAAAATATGAATGTGACAGCACCATAGCTTAGAAATGAGTAACAAAAGCCTGAGAGGGGTCCTGGGAGCCACCTCCCTCTACGGCTTAGTGTTACTAAATACATATGAATTAGGGGTAAAAGTTTTGGCCATCAGATAAGGACACTTAGCTGTAACTCAACTACACAGCTACAATCCAGTTCTAATCCTTGTGCATTTTGAAGGAAATTAGACAATAGGATCCTATAATATTGAAGTCCTAAATGCAGGTGTTTTCTAAATGTCAGTTCTTAAATCCTTTGCTCTTCTCTTATATTTTCTGCCTCAGAGATGACTTCTACTCCCCAGGCTTCAAGTCTCATTTCCATGTGTATGACTGCTAGCTCTGTACCTAGAGTCCTATTCTCTCTCTAGTGTACCTGTTGAATACATCCACTTAGCTGTGCCACCTGAATCACTTCAACCTTAAAACTAAACTCCTCTTTCTCTAAAGCATATATTCCCATTTTCACTAATGATGTCACCATTTTTTCCAGATACATGTGCCAGAGAACTCAGTATCATTTAACTGGTTTCTCTCCTTTGCCCCCTATTCTAGTTAGACACCAAGCCCTATAGATTTTTTTTCCACAACATTCTTTGCATCCATCACCCTCTTTCTCTTCCCGTTGCTATCAATATTATCCAGTTCTTATGGCTTCATTCCTATATTATTGTAAAACCTTTCCAAATGGGTCTGACACATAGTAGGTACATATTAAATGCTCATTGACTTCACTTGTTGATTTCATTTTCTCTCCTTCTAATCCATGTTGCTCACTCTCACCAAATTCATCTTCTTAAAAAACTGCTTTGACCATCCATTTATTCATAGAATGAATGTCCTATTAAGTATAGTGCCTGCTAAGTCAAACATAAAGTCTAGATACCTTAGCATGGCAATTAAGGTTTCTCACACTTTAGCACCAAACTACTTTTCAAGCCTTTTATCTCCTACAAGACAAAGCATGGCTTCCCATGAGAGGTAAAATGATATAGAGCAGAAGTGTCTCTAGGCCAGTGGGGAACCAGATTACAAGATAGTTGGGAAATGTTTAGCAAAATAAATAAAATACAAAATAATAAAAATACAGTGCAATAGATAATATCAATTTGTGGTTTTCGAAGTCAATAGTGGCCAGCAGGGATCCATTTCTCTTTGAGTTTGACACCACTACAATAGAGGACAGAAAGCTGGCCTTGGAGTGAGGAAAGCTGGACTTCAAATCTTACCTCTGATACAAATATATATTTATATACTGAATGACTTTGGGTAAATCATTAAATATTCTAGGATTATGAATTGCATAATTCATTATGGCATTAGTAGAGGTTGTTCTTTACCTAGAGTTTGTTACATGATTCAAATAACAGGTCTAATAAAAAGAAAGAAAGAGAAAGGGAGGAAAATGGGGAAGGAGATTGGGAGGAAGAGAGGAAAGAAAGGAAGGAGAAAAGAGGAAAGGGATAAAGGGAAGGAAGGAAGGGAGGAAGGAAGGAAAAAAGGAAAGAAGGAAGGAAGAAAGAAGGAAGCAATTAGCACATTATGAAGTATTCCTATGTCTAGGGACTTCTGTATTTTTCACTTATGGACTGTCTCCCAGAATGCTTTGAAGCAAAGAATGAGTAAATACTAAAGGGAACTTTGTAAAGCCTGTGGGTTGTGATACATGGGCCTACAGGGCACATAGGCTTAAAACGTAAAAGATCAGAGATCCTGATAGGGAGAAATTGAGAAGTATGGTCGTTGCTATGGACATTATATTTTTGCCAATATTGAAGAATGACAGTAAGTAGCCCACATAGGCCAAATAGACATGAACTGGATGCTGGTATCTGCAGCAGATCTCAACAGGTCAAGCAAGTTCATTTCCAGTTAAAAAAGCAGCAGATGAGGATATCTAGGTGTCTATGACTATTCAAGTCAATAGAAAACTAGCTTCAAGTCAGCCCATGATGAGTGTCATTCTTCCCTAACCCCACTGGGAATCAAGAGATAAGGACATGAATTTTCTGATCTTTATTTTTTATATTTTTACTTTGCAGCAAAAAGCTATGATGGAAAAATTGAGGTTTTCTGAATTACAGTCCTGAAGCATTTGTTACTTACCTTTTCTTACAATCAAAAGACTCCTACAAAAGGAAAGACATGAGGTTAGCAAAGACTTGTAGGGCAGGATGTTGGGTTGATTGGCTGTAACCCAAATCCATGGTCCCTACTAATAACAGAGGCTTATACAGTCATACTATTATCATACACCTTAACATTCAATTACAGCTAAATCTCACAATAATTTCTTGAAATCACACCGTAAGATATTAAACTAATTACCTAAAATAAAAATTAGAAGGTTGGGACAATTAAACTTAGAACTTGAACCCAAATGGCACTGACTTCCCAGAGTCTATTGCCTGGAACTACGTACAGTTTATGCCTTGAAACTAATGGTTTCTTGTGATGTTATTTCCTCCACTGTCATGTTTTCATGGACCTAATTAATGTTAGTAGTGTATGCCTCAGATAAAAGGTTTTCTTAGTCAAAACATTTTGCATATATAAACAAAATCTAGCACACATGAAAAGAGACAGCATAGTGCAACAGAAAGTGCATGGAACTCAGAATCATATAAGAACCTGAGTTCTAATCCAAGATATAATAGTTACTACCGGTATGACCTCAGACAAGCCAATGAATCTTTCTGGGTCTCAGTTTTCCCATTTGTCAAAAAAAGGGTTGGATTAGATGACTGCTAAGTTCTCTTCTAATTCTAGATCTATGATCCTATGATCTTTGATTGTCCTTTATATATATATTTGTCTTTGAAAATAGCCAGTGTATAAATACATTTATTAAAATAGAGAGTATTCTGGTTTAGGCCTTTCAATAGCTCAGAGAAAAGTAGATTCACTTGATATTGTTTCATATTGATCTTTCTGTTCTTCTTACCATTAATTGATCTGCTTCAAATAAATTTTCCTATGACAAATATCAGAATTTCACAAATCTCAGTGGAAGAATTAAGAAAGAGAAAATATATAGAAACATATCAATAGCAATGAAATATTTGCCTCCCTTAGTACTCTGCATGACTTAGTACAAGGAGATATATGTGTTGTACTAACAATACACGTGGTCAAAAGGTCATCTTTTAGGGGAAAAAAGGAAAAATTAATTTGTTTTCTATTTTTTTGAGGGAAGGGTTGCCTTTTAAAAATACAACCCAATGTACATCTTTTGACCCAGCATAACTAGACCTAAAAAACTCAAAGAAAGATAAAAGGACCCACAGGTATAAAAAAAACACTTATGGTGGCACCTTTACAATGGAAAAAAAACTGGAAAGTAATGGGGTGCCCATCAACTAAGGAATGGCTGAATAAACCATATACATATGAATACAATGGAGTAATATTGTGCACTATGAAATAATGAAAGGAACAGTTTCCAAAAAAACTGTTCAGACTTGTATGAATGAATGCAAAATAAAATGAGCAGAGCAAGGAGAAAAATGAATTCTACAATAACACATAATTGTAAAGACAACAACTTTGCAAAATTTAATAATTCTGATTGATGCAGTTAAAGCCATATTACAAGGGACTAATGAGGATGCATGCCATCTACTACCTTACAGAGAAGAGAGAATGAGGTATACATTTTTGAACATGGCCAGTGTGGGATTTTGTTTTTCTTGACTGCATATTAACAATGAGGGTTTTGATTTTCTTTTTTTCAATGAAAAGGGATGGGGAAGTTGATGGGTTAAAAAAATAAATATTTATTAACTGAACATTTAATTAAAGTTAAACATTAAAATAAATTAACATAGCCATGAAAATAGGTCTATGTGCCATAGATAAAAATGAGATTAGAATTAGATCAAAATGAAATATTTAATTTGATCCTCAGTTTCTGTGATCATGGAAAAACAGAATTCCTGCATTAGAAGGGACACAAAAGGTCATCTAGTTCAATCACTGTTCTATGGGGGCAGAGAATATGTTTTGTAGCTCCTAGTACCTATCACAATGCTCTGTGCCCAGGAGGTGTTTAATAAATATTTATTAAATTGAACCACAACATGGACCCACTTTATAATACCCCAACAAGTGTCATGCAGCCCTTACTTAGAGAACTCTGGTTGAGAACATCATTAATGTTCTCTTAGCTGGATGGCACAAAACAAAACATGACTGGGGTTGTGGGAAGGGACACAGTTGGTCAATGAAGGCAAGGTTCAATGAGATATGGCTATGGATCTGGGAAACCCCTAGTAATATAATGACTGATTGATGGACATAGCCTTCAGGGAAAAGGAAATGACTGTACCAATTAGTATTAAGAGAAACAAATTCCATACACCACTAGTCAGCCCTTGAATTCTATCACCAACCACCACTGACATTACAAAAACAAATTCTTCATACTGGTCAGGTTACCACATTTTTATGGCTTTTTTTTTTTTTCCGTTTTTATGATTTCAGGGCTTTTCTGGATATTCATTTTAATCTTCAAAAAACTGTTCCCAGTTTTTGGTGGGTTTTGTTGGTTTTTTTTTTCTTAAGGTCTTCCTTGTGGTGCCCTCTTCTCCCTCTGCCATCACCATTTATCCTGGTATCTCTGTAGATAGTGTTTGCATGTTGTCTTCCCCAATAGACTATAAGCTCCTTGAGAACAGGGACTGAGTTTTGTTTTTTGTTCCATGTTCTGGATTTTTTGGGGGGTGGGGTGGGCAAGGAATTGCCTTTCTTTGCAACCTTAACATTTATCACAGTGCCAGACTCATAACAGGCATTTTAAGAATTGCTACTTGACTGACTGACTAACCTAAGATCATTGTATTTATAGTTGGACATGATCATTATCTACTACAATCTTCTCATTTTGTAATTGAGAAAACAAAGACTTACAGAAAAACTTGCCAAACATCAAACAGATAGCAAGTAGAATTTTGACTTTCATCTCAATAAAAATGTTGGAGAGAAAGAAGAGAATTAACAATATAATTTTCCTTTTTCCAGACCCTAGGCATTGTCTTCCTTCCTCCCCTACATCCTCATACCACAGATATTCTTTGTGACGACAATATTGTGGGTTTGATCATTTACAAAAACTTTCTGCCAAGTCTGGTTTAAAAAAAAACATAAGAATAAAGCAACCTTAATCTGCTACAAATGTGACTGTGGGTATTGGCTAAGTGTACGCTAGCTGCTTCAGAAGGAATAATAACACACACCTGGCTAGTTACCCTGTTTAATACCACAAAAGGAAAATAGGTTATCAATCAGTTATTTTAGTCAAATCAACAGGGTATAACTTGCCCAAGAAGTGGCGCTATCATCAAGCCACTAGCCAATCACTTCCTAAGAGAGGATTCATTGTGTCTGCACTAATTTTCCCACAAGCATAACATCTTCATTGCCTGACAGCTTTCCATCTTTAGCCTACAAATTCTTAGACCGCTCCATTTCAGAACTCTCACAGCTCATGGAACCTAGGTACTCAACCAAAATTCCTTATAGATGTAGGATATGATATAACATGGGCTCTAAAATGACTAGTATAGTAGGTTTCTTGTCTTTAATCATGAACCCTAATTCCTTATTTGAAAAATTTGCCCTTGACCACTCTTTTTCATGAGACTTAAGCAAGTGATTTTGAAAAAATACACATCAAAGTTGCTATAAAAGAGCTGGTGTACACATAGTCAGCCTCTTCTGCCCAAATTTGTCTCCCTCTGCTTATCCCTACCACTTTCAATGTGGGAGGAACAATTAAGGGAAGATGCTGTGTGTTTAGAATTTGCTAAAGTGAGCCTAGAAAAATCAGAGAAAAAAAAAGGGAAGAACAGTGATTTGCAATCCACATTCCAACTCAACCCCTACTGCTGGATCTCTCTGGCTACTGCCAACCTATTTCAGTTTAGTGTCAAGTTGCTAGTCTGTCTCATATCCCCAATGCCTTGGCTAACATCTCTACTCCAAATCTCTGCCTTGATTACCACAGCTCCACAGGGTATGGCCCAGACCATCATGGCACTTCAATCCACTTCCCCTGACACATACTAAGAATTCTCAGGCTTATAAGCCCCACTACTCTAGGGTGGTATAGCAGCAAGAACCCCAGCATACAAAGGACAGGTTCTTAGATCTGTTTTTCTAAAAGGAAAGCAACTTTTCAGGGGTCAAGAATCTTCTTTAATCACATATATCAACAGAGAAAATACAAGTAAAGAAATGAAGACCAAGAGACAGGGCTTCTAACTGTCTGACCATATGCAATACATATATTGACAGATCAACAGACAGATCCAACCATCTGACCATTACATACATACATAGTTACCAGAGAAGCACCAACATCTGGGTTTTCAAAACTGGGGTGCTTGCTGCTACATATGGCGCAGTCAGGCAGGATCTGAAAAACTGAAAGGAAAGTATTGGGGCAAGGATAGTTATTCATTATTTTCAAGTCATGGTAGCTATGGTTCTGCAGATCCCTGGAGCAAGAACGGAGAGCTGTCTGCTTGCCAACCCTGGTGAGGTAAGCCATAGAACAGGAGCAGAGAGCTGCCTGCACAGAACCCCCAGGCAAGAGCAGGAAAAGCCAGCTCTTGCTGGAGGAGGAAGAACCCCAGAGCTTAGAATTCAGCCCCAGAGCAAGATAAAGACTGGGCAGCAGGATGCAAGGTACTGAGCATGCTTTTTGCAGTGTTCTCCTGGGATGGTTGGGGACCCAGCAGGTAGAGTTGTCTATGGTGTGTGGGAGTAAGTACTATGTACCCCCAAGGACCCCACCTTGTTGGCTTTGTTGCCCGGCCACCTTTTGGGACTTTGGAAGTGGAGGCTGGAGCAGTGCTAAGACTGGGACTTGGCTCATTAGAGCCTGCACCTTAGTGTCAGGAGGAAGCCTACAACCGCAGTGTGGGAAGGACGCTCTACCAAGAACTGTATTTGGACATCTTGTTTTGAATTAACTGTGACCTAGCAATGGAGTATGATTAGTTCTGATGTCATATGACTTTGTGTTTGTTTAAGGTGGTGTGGCCACTCTGGCAATGTTATGTTATGTATTCTGCAAATGTGAAGTCTGTAATGTCTTTATTTTGTGGGAATTAGGTTGTGTTTACTTAAAGAGATGTTAATGCCTACTCAAATACAAGTTGCCTATGTAATGGATGTGAAAGCTCTTGGGGCCAAATGTAATGTTAATGAGCTTTACGTTAATGAAAGATCTTCCCCTATTAATAGGTCTCAGGTGGAACCCATTGGGGGAGGCTTGTTTTTGTAGGAAGGCCCATACCTTTCGTTAATATGTGTGTGTGTGCATGTATATATGTATATATGTATATATATACATACACACACTCTGACATGAGTGGCCATGGCCCTTCCCCCCCACTTTGAAAACCCAGATGTTGGTGTTTCTCTCTCTGGTTAACTATGTATGTATGTAATGGTCAAATAGTTGGATCTGTCTATTGATCTGTGAGGAATGTATTGCTTATGGTCAGATGGTTAGAAGCCTTGTCTCTTGGTCTTTATTTCTCTGCTTGTATTTTCTCTGTTGGTGAATGCAATAAAAGAAGATTGTTGACCCCTGAAAAGTTGCTTTCCTTTTAGAAAAGTAGATCTAAGAACCTGTGCTAGCAGGCCCTCCTATGTATGCCAGGGTGCTTGCTGCTACAGCTAGATCCAAAGAAATTCAAGGAGATTGGAACAGGTATGTTCTCATACATTCCCTTCCTTCCCTTGTGTCCTCAGTGATCTGTTTCTTCCAGTCAATTTTTAAGAGACATTAGGAGTACCTGCTACCCAGAGTTCTAGAAAATTTGAAGAGCAAAAGGACTAAAAAAAAGTTTTCATTACCAACTCCAGATTTTTTTTTCAAAGGTTTTGAGACTACCTGTGGTATCTTATGCTTCTTAGGAGAACTCTTTCATTAAGGGTATTTTACAAAGACAGCAAAATACTATAGGAATCAGTTTACTAGGAATCAATTTATTAAAGAAAAAATTACAAGGAAATTTGTTTTATTTTTAGTATGGAAAACCTTGTTTACTTTCAACAAGAAAAAGAGCAAAGTAAGGGAAAATACTGTCCTTTGATTGAAAAACAGCAAATACTTATTAAATACCTACTATATATAAAGAACTATGCTATATGCTGAGGTAAATAGGGAAATACAAAGGTAAATAACATATGACCCAAGATTCTCAAGCAGCTTCATACATATACATACATAAACGTATATACACATGCATACATATATATGTGGATATATATACATGCACATATATTTAAATTTTTTTCTGATGAATAAAAATCCATTTTCTCTCCCTCCTACTATATCCTCAGCCATTGAGGGAAGAAAAAGAGAGAGCAGAAGAATGGGGGGAAAACTTGAAACAAATTCATGTGGTTAAGTCAAATCAAATTTCACATTCTATGTCCAAAAATACGTGTCATTCTGTACCATGAGTCCATCACTCTCAGGAGATAGGTAACATGTTTCATCATTGCTTCTCTGGAATTGGTCATTGTGTTCATCATTGTGTTGACCAGAGTTTTTAAGTCTTTCAAAGTTGTTAGAAAAGTTGTTTTCCTGGTTCTTCTTGCTTCTTTCTGCATCAATTCATACAAGTCTTCCCAAGTTTCTCTAAAACCTTCCTTTTTATCATTTCTTATGGATCAATAGCATTCCATTACATTCACACATCATGATTTATTCATCCATTCTTCAATTAATGGGTACCATTATCACCACCATGATGCTCTTAGTTTCCACTTCTTGGCACTACAAAAGGAACTACTAGTCATCTTTGCACATATGCAACATTTTTTTCTTTAATCTCCTTGGGGTATAGAACTTGGCAAATAGGCTTAGTAGTGATAGAACTGATTCAAAGGGCATAAACATCTTAGAAATCTTTTTGGGGCATAGATCCAAATTGCTTTCCATAATGACTGGACCTATTCAGAGCTCCTCAAAAAATACATTAACATGACTATCTTCCCCTCTAACATTCCAACATTTGTTATTTTCCTTTTTTCTCAATGTTGCCAGCCTGATGAGTGCAAGACAGAACTCCAAAGTTACTTTAAGTTGCATTTCTCTAATAGTGATTTGGAATGCATTTTTTTAAAATAATATGACTATTAATAGATTGGATTTCTTCCTTATCTTTTGACCATTGACCATAGGTCATGGCTCTTATTCTTATAGAGAAATTTGCTACAGATTTTTTCTTAGTTACCTGTATCCCTTCTGATTTTAACTACATTAGGATTGTTGATACAAAAACTTTTTCATTTTTTATAATCAAAATTTTCCATTTTATCTTATATTCCTCTCTATCACTTGTTAACTCATGAATGCTTCTCCTAACCATAGATCTGAAAGGTAATTTTTTTTTCCTTGCTCCTCAATTTGCTTATGATGTCACCCTTTATGTGTAAGTAATGTACCCACTTGGAGCTCATCTTGGAATATGATATGAGATGTTGTTCTATATCTGGTTTTTGCCAGGTGACTTTCCAGTTTTCCAAACAATTTTTGTAAAATTGTGAGTTCTTACCACAACAACTCAGATAATTGGGCTTATCAAATACTAGACTGCTAGGTTCATTTGCTTCTGTGTGTTGTCTATCTAATCTGTTTCACCTCTCTGTTTTTCTTAGTAGTACCAAATCATTTTGATTATTACTCCTTTGTAGTATAGTTTGAGATCTGATACTACTAGGCTCCTTTCCCCACTTTTTCCCTCATTATTTCCTTTGAGATTCTTGACCTTTTCTTTTTCCTTTGGATGAATTTTATTATTTTTTTCTAGTTCTAAAAAGTAATCCTTTGTTAATTTGATATCACACTGACTATAAATTAATTTAGGTAATATTGAGCTTACAACATATATAAAGCATTTGCAAAGTACTATCAGAGACTTTATCTCATTTAAGCCCTCTTTAGTGCAGAAAATGTCCCTTTTGCAATGCAAAAAATGAAGGCTTAGAGTGACTTGAGAAAACAGCCACAAAACTAGTAAGTAAGAAATCCAATGCCTACTTCATTGGTCAGTCAGTCAATAAACATTTATTAAGTGGTACTATAAGCCAGGCACGGTGTTAATTGCTAGGAATACAAATATAAAAATGAAAGACAAATCCTGTCCTCAAGTAACTTATAGGAGAAGAGGGGGAGATAAACTGTCTTGGGGATATGATGAAGTTCAAAGGAGTGCAGCCTGAAGCTGAATTGCAAATGAAAATGGAAAAAAAAAAAAAAGAATTGCAAATGAATTTCAAATGGCCTAGGCTCTTTGCTTAAATGGAGGCTTTGGAAGAAGTTTATTCATTCTGCCTTTCAGTTAGAGGGGCTGAGGTCTGAGTATCTAGGCTGATACAACTTTGCATTACCCCATGCTATCTCCTAGTCAGACAAATCAGCTCCATTCAATTGTCAAATGTGATGGTCTTTCCTCAATCCCGATTCTTCTTAACCTCTCCACAACATCCAACATTGCTGATCACCTTCACCTCCTCTACACTTTCATAACATTAATTTCTCCTCCTATTTACCTGTCTGTTCTTTTTCAATCTCCTTTGTTGGAATTTTATCCAGGGCATGTCCACTAACTGTGGGTAAACACTAAGAGTATGTCCTAAAACCTCTTCTATTTCCCTCTATACCAGGGGTTTTTACACTTTTAGTGACTCTTGGACCCTTTTGACAGTCTGGTAAATGAATAATGTTGTTAAATGCATAAAATAAAATCCATAGATGATTTCACATTTCTATATTGATTAGTCCCAGATCCATATATCTTTTTCTAGGTTCTTTCCTGAGCTAGTCATGCATCACCAACTGACTTTTGGACATCTTAAAATGGATATCCCATAGACATCTTAAACTTTATGTGTCCTAAACTGAACTCATTATCTTTTCTCCAAAACCCTCCTCTTACCCTAACTTCTCTATTACTCTCAAGGTACACCACCATCCTCCTGGTCACCAAGGCTCATAACCTATAAATCATCCTCAACTCCTCACTCTCTCACCTCAGACTTTGTCCAATCTCTTGCCAAGTCTTGTGGTTTCTACCTTTACAACATTTTATGTAAGTTTCCCCTTCTCATTCATACAACCTCTGCCCTGGTGCAGGGTCTCATTACCTAACACCTAAATTATTGCAAGAACCTTCTGGTTTGTCTCCATGCCTGAAGTCTTTCCCAATCCCAATCCATTCTTTACTCAGATGACAAAGTGATCTTTGTAAAGCATAAATCTGACCACATCACACCCCTACTCAATAAACTCCAGTGGATCCCAATTACCTTCACAATCAAATATGAAATCTTCTGATTGGCATTAAAACCACCCCAGTCAGGCATGGCTCACCATATTATAGGTTCCTCTGTCCAGTTCTTTCTGTGGCCACCAATGATGGACCAGGGCAGGAGAAGACACATCACCCAATCTGTGGTCACCTGGAAAGTGAGGTTGAGCTTCTTCCACACTCCTTCCCTTCCCAGTCTCTCCTTCTCTAGAGCTCCAAAAGATTGGTTGGTAAGTCTACCTGGCCTGGACCTGTCCATGGTAGCCTCTCTCAAACACACACCTTGCCCAGGAGCTTTCAGGTCTTATCTTTCTCTACTTTCTTTATGTTCTTCATACTGTAGCCAGGCTGGGCACCTTGGAGTCTCCTCAAAGACTTGTTCCTCAGAAGCACACTCTTGTATGACCTATATCTTCTTGGCTTTGCTTCCAGTTTGTTAGTCTTTCTTTTCTGATCACAATCTTCTATGACAGCCAGGATTTTGGCTTCCTTGGGTTCCCTTTCAGCACCCTGTCCCACCAGGTAAACAGCTTCAGAGTCACTCCTCCTTCTGCACTCATCTGCAGCCGAGGTAAATGTCTCACAGGAAGCTGGGGATAGGCTGCTGCTAGCTCCTTCCTGCCTTTCCATAATTAAATATAGCTCCTTTCTGTCTTCTGGCCTTCTTACCCTTTACTGCTTCCATGAACTCTATGATGCAGCCACACTGAACTAGATGCTGCTATTTACAGAAAAATATTCCACTTCTCAACTCCATACCTTTTCTCTGGATATTCATCATTCACTATTCCTGGAATTCTTTCTATCCTCATTTCTCTCTTCTGTCTTCCTTTAAGAATAAGCTCAAATATGATTTTCTATAGGAGGCCTTTCCCATTCCTCTTTCCCCTACGTAAGCCCCTTCCCTCAGAGATTATCAGTCATTTACAATTTACAATTTATACCATTTTATATAAAATGTAAGTATTTAAATGTTATCTTCCCTTCCCCCATTAGAGTGAAAGCTCCTTAAAATAAAGGAATGAGTTTGCATTTCTTTGGATTCCCAGGATTTAGCACAGTATAAATACAACGCCAACCTCATAAGGTTTTGTGAGATCAAATGAGTTAACATATATAAAACCACTTTGCAAAACTTAAAACCTATATAAATGCTAACTATCATGTAATCACAATAAATACTTGTTGACTGACTTATTCAATAACCATTAAGTACCTGGAAGTACCAGGACACTAAGCAGTGCTTTAAGGATACAAATATAAAAATGAGATAGTCGGGACAAAGGAAGAGGAGCCGGAGCCTGGTGTCCCAAGTATATTGTTAAGGGACTGAGAACTTAGTCTTCCAAAATGTCAAAAAGACCATCTTATGCCCCACCTCCCACCCCAGCTCCTGCAATACAAATCCCCAGCACACCAGGGTTTGTGGGATACAATCCATACAGTCATCTGGCCTTTACAACAACTACAGGCTGGGAGGGAACCTGGGCACCAACAGCCTGGTCACGGCTTCCTCTGACATTACAATTCCCAAACCTCCAAAGCCACCAGATAAGCCTCTGGTGCCCTATATGAGATACAGCAGAAAAGTTTGGGACCAAGTAAAGGCTTCCAACCCTGAGTTAAAGTTATGGGAGACTGGCAAAATTATTGGTGGGATGTGGCGAGACCTTACTGATGAAGAGAAACAAGAATATCTGAATGAATAAGAAGCAGAAAAGATAGAGTATAATGAATCTGTGAAGGCCTATCATAATTTACCTGCATACCTTGCTTACATCAATGCAAAAAGTCAAGCTGAAGCTGCATTAGAGGAGGAAAGTCAGCAGAGACAATTCCAAATGGAGAAGGGAGAACCTTATATGAGCATCCAACCTGCAGAGGATCCAGATGACTATGATGATGGTTTTTCAGTGAAGCACACAGCTACTGCCCGTTTCCAGAGAAACCACCGTCTAATCAGTGAGATATTAAGTGAAAGTGTGGTGCCAGAGGTTCGATCAGTCGTTACCACAACCAGAATGCAGGTTCTCAAACAACAGGTTCACTCTTTAATGGTCCATCAGAGAAAATTAGAAGCTGAACTCTTACAAATAGAAGAACGTCACCAGGAAAAGAAGAGGAAGTTCTTAGAAAGCACAGATTCATTTAACAATGAACTAAAGAGGTTGTGTAGCTTAAAAGAGGATGTAGACATGGAAAAAATAGCAGCTGAAATTGCCCAGGCAGAGGAACAAGAGAAAGAAGCAATGGAGCAGGCAGAGCGTAGTCGGAGCGGTGTGAGTGCTATCGCTACTGTCGCTGCTGCCACCAGTGAGGACGACCAGACAGCCAGCAAGGGTGATGAGAAGAAGGAAGAGGAAAGCACTCCCATGGAGACGGAAGAGACACACCCAGAGGAAACTACAGAAAGTCAACAGAATGGTGAAGAAGGAACCTCTACCCCTGAAGATAAAGAGAGTGGCCTAGAGGGAGTACATAGTATGGTGGAAGAAGGGACCAGTGACAGCAACACTGGGTCAGAGAGCAACAGTGCAAAGGTGGAAGAGCCTCCACCAAACCCTGCACCAGAGGACAGTGAGAAGAAAGAAAAAATGTGGAATTCCATGTGTTTTGAATTGTTTTTTTAATGAAATACTGTTTTTGAGTTAAAAAAAAATGAGATAGTCCCCACTCTCTAGGACCTTTCATCATTCTAAGAGAAAACTGCATGTACAAAGTAATTTGTAGCCTTTACGATATAAGAGTTTGAATGTTTGTTTGGTTGAAGGTGAAAATGAAAAAGAGGAATACTTACTCCCTCCTCTGACCCCTGACTTTGGGTATTGATATATCACTGTCCCGGTTCAGACAGCCCCTCTCTTCCCCTACCAGTTATTACTTTCCATTCGCTGCATTAGATTCCACTGGTATAGAAATTTCTCTTTCCAATCATGGGTGGGGCGGGAAAGAAACAAAGGAGAAGCTGAAGTGACCTGACCACACAGAAACTGGCCAAAGTTGATTGTCTTACTTTCATCTAAGGGCAAAACCACTGATCTTTCAGGTTTAGCGCCTTTGGGATATTTATTCAGATTAATAAATTACTATCATTCTCTCTCCTGTGGTTCCCCTTACCCCAGTACCAAAACATACCAGCAATATACCACTGTTCTCTTTTGAATATTCCTATTCACAAATAACAAAATACACCAATCAAAATAAGGTATAACCTATCATGTTTTATCCAGAATAATCTAGTGTTAAAATATGAATTAAATCATTACTTACGAATAAACTTGAAGAACAGAAAAATTTTAAATTATGCATCCACCCTTTCTGGGAGAAAGAGGAAAAGAGAAGAGGCTCTTGACTGTCTTCATGAATTCTTGGTCCACAGAAATTCATCACTGATCAGACAGGCTCTCACTTTGGCCTCAGTTGTCTCACCTGGCCTTTGGGGATAAAAGTCATTGTGGTTACAATGTAACCTAACCTTTCCACCTCCTAGATCTTTGCTCCCACTCCACTGGCTCCAATTGAAAGACCTTGCTCACAGCTTTCATAGCAACAGCACTAATGGTTGCCATGGAGACCTTGCCCCTCTACTTCTTCTCTAACAACTTCCTTGTACCAATAAACTTTATCCAAACCCTATACATTCACTCACTTCCTGCTCCTTTTCAAATTTCCACCCTCATTATCCCATCTCCTTTCTGGACAAGTATGCTAACAACCTGAAAAATCTCCATCCTTACCAGAACTTCTCTCCTCAGCTGTATGTGCCTTTGTCAGAGAGGATAATAAGGTCTACACCAGGGTTGGGGAACTTGCAGCCTCAAGGCCACGTGTGACCCTCTAGGTCCTCAAATGTGGCCCTTTGACTGAATCCAAACTTCACAGAACAAACCCCCTTAATAAAAGGGTAAAGAAGTAAATGTTAAAAAAAAAACAAACCCACAGTTCCTCAGTATTGTGTGTAGTTTGTCCTTCATTCTCAGTGAGGACCATGACATCAGGAAAATAAGTGAGGAAGGGCTGTGCAAAGTCACCAGTATCACTTTTTCCTCCAGAACCATCTGGGTCCAGTGGCCAGATATAGATCAGGGTGACTGGAGATGACCCGGGATGCAATGGAGACCTTGGTCTTTTTAAGCTAAGGTCTTTTAAGTTCTCACTATAAATGAAGCAATACCTTTTAATAAAAGGATTTGTTCCATGAAGTTTCGATTCAATAAAAGAGCCACACTCAAGGACCTAGAGAGCCACATGTGACCTTGGGGCCATAGGTTCCCCAAACCTGGTCTACACAATACAAAATAATTTCTAGAGAAAGCATCAACAGCAGGGAGGCTCAGAAAGGTCTCATGTAGGATATGGAAACCAAGCTGTACTTTGACAGAAGTGATGATTTCTAAGAGGTAGAAGTGATGATGGAGTAGCCATTCAAATTAAATAGAAAAAAAAATTATGATGCTTTATTTTTAGCCTCCATATTGCTATTGAATTGTATTTAAGTAAGGCAGGGCTGTGCAAGTCACCAGCTTCACATTCTCCTCCAGAGCCATCTGGGTCCAGTGGCCAGATATTGATCAGGATGACTGGGGATGGCCCAGAAATTCCTAAGTAGACACGTTATTGAAAGCTATGTTTCATAAACAAATTTGACATTGACCTCATTGGGGCTTTAAATATATTCATAAATAGAGGCCACAAATGTTGGTCTGAGAGTAAGAGTATGAAATGTCTTACCATTCTTCTACAATTGTTAACCTAGAATCTTCTTCCTCCTTCTCCTCCTCCTCTTCTTCTTCTTCTTCTCCTTCTTTTTCTTCTCCTTCTCCCTCTTCTTCTTCTCCTTCTCCTCCTTCTTTCTCCTTCTCCTTCTCCTCTTCCTCTTCTTTTCCTCCTCCTCCTATTACTACTTTTCTTCCTTTCTTCCTTCTTTCCTTCCTTTTAGTGGGCTCACTACCTACTGCATAATTCCATTTTTCATCAGAATTCATGGCTTTGACTCCACATAACATGCTCCCATAGTGCATACACCCCAATTGTCCCTTCCTTTTTAGCTTCTTTTTATGTGTTATCTCCCCCAATTAAATTGAAAGTTCTTTGAAGGCAGGGATTGTCTCTTTTTCTTATTGGCATCTTCTTCTCTGTCTATGATTCTTCCCATATCTATTTTCAATTAGGTAACATCTTACTAATTTTTCATCACAATATCTCTTGCTTCTTTGTCCTCTCAATTCAGACCACATCCAACTTAGTTCTAGCTCTCATTATCTATCACATAGATTATTGTGATAGTCTTCCAACTGTTCTCCCCACCTTATTTCTCCGCTCCCCAATCCAACCTTCATACAGCTACCAGATTAATATTCCTAAAGAACAGTTCTGATCATATTACTCTCCTTCTCAAGAAGATTCCATGGCTCCCTGTTGCCTCTAAGATAAGGGAAAAAATAATCTATTTGGACTTCTAAACTTTACACTCTGGCTCCATCCCTTTCAGGATTATTACATATTATTCCCTCTCACATACTCTGTATTCCAACCAACTATTTGATCAGTCAGTGAGTAAGCACTTTTAATCACCTACTATATCCCTTTGTCTAGTCTATTCCCCATGCTTTGAATGCATTCCTTCATGACCTGCACCACATAATATTGATTCATCTGTTATACCTCTTGTACACTTTTATATTTCTTATACATATTGTATCTCACCAGGAGAACGTACAATATAAATTCCCTAAAGGAATTGTCTGGCACAAAGAGAGCATTTTATAAATATTTATTGAACTGAATTGAAGGCAGCTAATCTTATTAACTGTTGGTAATTGAATTACACTAAAGTAAGAGAATGGAGGCAGCATCTCAGAGAGTAACATGTTTAAGCACCTATAATGAGCAAAAACAGAAAGTTTCTAGTACCCATTATTATCACCCAACAATCATGTATAGACTAGTAGAAACTGTGGTCTGATTTTCAAGTTAATTATAGGAGATTCTTTAACTCTAAAGGCAGCATTTCTAATGAAAAGAACACTAACCCTCGGGCTAGGGGATCTGGATCCAAATTTCAGTTCTGTTACTTATTAACTGGAAGATATTGGGCAAGACATTTAGCTTTCAGCAGCCTCAGTTTCCTCATCTGTAAACTTGGGATAGCTAATACCTTCTCTATCTCACAGTGTTGTAAAGAAAGCAAAGTGTCACATAAATGGGAATAATAATTGATAGAGGTCTTGTTATTAATTTGCTCTCTGTCAGTTGCAGATAGGACTTAATGCTCATGAACAAATGACATGAAAACTCATTACCCAAGACCAGACCCCAAGCACATTTCTCCCTCTTTCTTTCTTACCAGCTACCCCTATTCATTCCCATCCCATCTTACAATGCAATTCTGAAGGTAATGGGGCAAGTACTCCCTCTAGTGACTGGTAACCCTAACCATATATTTTACTACAGCTGATTTCAGTGGATGTAAAGGACCTAGGGGACCTGCTGTCCAAATCCTATGGTCAAAAATAGCATCACTCTTCATTCTATTTGAAAGATGTCCAGAAAGTAATAATTCATTATGTGCTATCATTAACAATTATTGTTTTGATCCAGGTCTATAAGTTCACATGAACTTATATGATACCTTTTTGTTAGCAGTACAATGAGCCATACATAGCACCCCATAGTTATGGACAAGACATAGTTATGTTCTGAGCAAGGCTTGAAATTTATTCACTCTGACAGGACATAGATCAAAAAACTTTAGAGCTTAGAAAGACATTAGCAATTTCCTGGTCCAATCAGCTCATATTATTATAGAGTCATAGTGGAAAGAACACTAGACTTGAATCATGTAATCTAGTTGTAGTTATAGTTTTTACCATTAACCAGTTGTTTGGGCCCCATTTTCTGCATCCATGATTATTTATCTTAAATTGCAAGCCTCACAGAGTTGTGAGAAGAATATTTTGTAAACTATTAAGTTCAATAAAATCATAAGCTGCTGCTGCTGCTACTACTACTACTGCTATTGGGAAATCCAAACAAAATACATGGAATTTCCAAAGGTCACACAGCTAGTTAGTGGCAGAATTTTCTGTGTATAAGTCTAGCCCTCAGGAAATTGTAACATCCTCAGACTTTGTTGTTGTTTCAACCCCTAGTTTCAGCTGTTCCTGTCTCCTGGCACCACAGACATTTTAGCATCAAAATGTAATCCTTTGTCCATAACTAAAGCTCTGGGGTTTACATGTATTGGGTCTAATCATGAAGAGGCTTCTTAATAATCATACTCTTTTTCTTTTATGACCCCACTCAGGAATTTGCACTAGGAACATCAAAATTTAACTTGGATCTATGTCTCCAGCAAAAAATGGTAAAAAGTCCTCTAACCTCATGCAGGTACTTAGATTAATAATACATTGAGTGGATAGAAAATGCTTTATTTCATTCCACATAAAAGTATAAAGCACATTGGACTTAATTCTAATTTCATAAATGGTGAAAAATAATCTTTTTTTTCTTCTCCAGTAAGCTACATGTCCCTCAGGGCCCATCCTGGTCTAAGGCTGCACTCGTCAGACAGAAGCACTTGAAGACATTAGAAAATGTAATCTTCTTCCTTAAAATAGTCCCACTTTCTCAAGGATATTTGTAGTTATACCTGGTTTTCCAGTACTATTCTGGTTAAGATCCAGCACCAGATAGGGGAAAATATTCAGGTTTTCCAGAGAGTCAAACAATTTTATTTCCAATGGCCACCTACAGCATTTCAGACCTTCAGTACTATTCTAATTTAGAGGAGGTCCTAAAAAGGAAAAGAATTCAGAGTCAAAACATAATTAATCCATTATTCTTAGACATGTGCCATTCACACAACTCACAGTAGCAGAGAAGAGAAAGATTGAAGTACACTCTTCCACATCATAGACCTAGGCTCTGCTCCAACTCCTATATGCAGCAGAAACTCAATATTTTTCATGAATTCCTTCACTTTGTTCAAGAACACTTTCCCTTAAGACTAGGAACTCTTCCAACACTATGCCGCTCTGGGATTAAGGGCAAGAGAGAGACTATGTAGATGGACAGTAACTAAGTACAGTAGAAAGATCACTGGAGTCCTCATCTGGCCCACTATTTCAAACAGTTCCATGTTTTACCCTGTAAGACCAACCCTATATTTCTTCTATCCCCTCTCAAATTTTGGAAAATGATTGAATCAACTCTTATTGCTGCTGGAAGGGTCGATCTACTCAGCTATAGCTATACTGATCATCTTTATAACCTTCTGGACCAAAATTTCTCTTCTTGGTCACTCACCTTCATGTATTATCTCATCCTATTAAAACGTAAGCTCTTTGAAGACATTGACTTTTTTCATATTGTATCCTCAACACTCGGCAAATAGTATTTTGTACATAATAAATCCTTAATAAATGCTTTTACATTCATGTGGAGTCAGGGGACCATAGTTCAAAAGTCACCTATACCACTTGCTAACTGAGTAACCTTGGACAAGTTATTTAACTTCCCTGGACCTGTTTGCTCGTGTTTACAATGAGTGGCTGTGATGGTCCTGCATCTATGATGCTTTGACCATCCACTAATCATTTTTACCATGTTCTTTACTGTTCTTTGGATCTAGTGAACTGTCCATAATTAAGTTAGCTAATAATGGCTTACAGTAGTCCCCTACCTTTATGGCTCAAAGGGAATAATTTCTAGGAGTGGGATTCAAGGAAATTAAATGGAATAAAAGAGATGCTTGGAAAGTGAAGAAAAGACTTACCAGACCCCCTAAAACAATATCCTACAGACAACTGCCTACTAATTCTATTTGTAAGGATGACTCTGTGGCCTGGAATTCTTGGGCTTTTGCTGCTACTATCATCCCAAGAAGATAGAATCATTAGTATTTTTCAGTAACTTGCATTAGCTTATAACCACTGAAGCATCTGGATACTGAGGGTACTTGAAAACAGTTCCCTAGGATATTTTAAAGATCCCTCTGGTATCTTGTTTATATTATTAATGTGTACTATATGAGAAGAAAGGGCTCAATGTAAAACCTTTCGATAAATACAAATAAGAATTTACTGATGTATGAATTAATGAAGTGGAATCATATATCCATATGTTCCTAGCACCATAACTCATGAAGCTGACACAACTCTGGTTCCCAGTCAGTTAGCATCCACTCAAAATCATAGATGACCATGAAAGTAAGGAAGAAGATAAATGGGAAAAAGCCAATTTTATCAAGTATTGCATAGGCACATTGTCTGGTTTCCATTAGACTCAGTTTTGTTTTAATAGTCCTGTTTAAACCAGCATGATGGCAGACTAATTTCTCTCTGCAAACCTATTCAATTCCTAAAACTCAAAAAAATAAAGAAGAATTATGCCTCATGTATGTAAGTTTATTCTATGAGAAGACAGGGAACTTCCCCTATCCAAAGGTAAAACCCTCAGGAATTAATAGTAGAAAATATTAATACTTGAAGTCAGAAACCCTAGGTCAAATCCTGGCTTTGACAGTTACTCATTTTGTGTCCTTGGAAATTACTTCCTTCTGTGGACCTCAGTTTCTCCTCCTATAAAATTCTGGGGGTAGAAATTGAACTACGTATCTAAGACCTGACATTCTATAGTTCTTGGAATAGATGAATGAATGAAGAATTATGTAAGTAGTTCATTCTATCTAATGCTTGAATAAGATATGATTAGGAAAGTTGTTTACCTCATGGAGTACCAAAACTCCATAAAACAGTATTGATATAAAATGGTTTTTTCCAACTTAGCAAAGGCATACAAAAAAAGCCATTTAAATATGACTCTAGTCATATGGATGTAGATCTGATTTATCTTCAACTCTATTCTTCACAGCATTCTTATAATTTATTTCACGGGATGTAGAGCTGGAATGAACCTTCGAAATCATCTAGTCTAACTTCCTCTAATTTAGCAGATAAAGAAGCTAAGGATCAAAGTGCTTAAGTGACATGTCTAAGGTTCTACAACCAGAATTAAAAGTTTCCTGTACATGAATCCAGTATATTTTCTACCACAGCCTACATTCCATTGCTATAACAAAATCCACTGAGACAAAAATCTTTCACATGAAAGACACCATTGATAACTATAGATTTAAGGTTCTATTAAGTAATTATGTCAGTTAAGGTGGGATTTGACCCATACAGGTCTATTAACTTAGCTTCTCCAAAGGAAGAAATTAAATCAGGAATATCTCCTTCTAGTCAGTTAACCATACAATGCTTTTATTGATTAATCAAAATTATATCTTTCTTGAGTTTATTTCTCAGTGATGTAAGTTTACACCCCAGACTTTCTGGTATCTGAGGACCTAAGACGACTGGTAACTAAACTTCCTATTAGTTCCAATTTTCTTTTTCCAGCTCCTAGCTTGATACTTGCCACCACTACCACCTCCCACCCCTTCACCCTACCTCTGTGAGAGAGAATACAGAATCCCTGTTCCACTTGGACCCTCAGGTCCACCACACATTCCCAAAGCTTATAAGCCACCTGCTGTAGGGCCAATGCAATACTCACAGTGCCCACAGCAACCATGAATATCACAGTGCAATTAGGAATCACGGAATGCCACAGTCTCTTCACATGGAAGGCACAACCAAAGCATTTACTCAGATCCAAATCCATCACAGCAAAAAAATCTATATACAATAACAATGCAGAGGACAACACCATCCTCAAGCCTTCCTCCTCCTAGGCTTCCCACAAACCAGGTCCATTACAGTCATCACAAGCAGGCTCCTTAAACAAAATCACAATCACAAAATCATTCATGCTACCCAGGGGCCTGCATCCTTCCTAGCTCTGACTGCTCTCAAGACTAACTTTCTCTCAACTCTGCTCTAGCTCTACCTCTTCCTGCTCTACTCATTCAGCAAATTCTTCCCACGACAGGCTCCATGTGAATTAATGGGCCTATTAATGAAAAGGAAAGATTTTCCAATTCAAATTACCATTACACTGGGCCCCAAGATCTTTATTACATAGTTCTATGGAGTAACTGGTATCAACAGAACTTTACAATATAGCAGGGATCACACAAAATGTGCACATAAAGTCTCTTCTTCCATAGCTACTTCCTGTTGAGATTGGACATGGAGCTGAACTTGCCCCAACAGGTCCCATTTGAGAGATGAATTCTTTAGTTGGCATCTACAGTTTGGTCAACTTCAAATCTAGAGATGACATAGCACAGTTATGGATAGGGGATGACTTCCAGCTTAAGTGATCAGGCATCCACAGGTGGAGAGTATGAAGCCTGTATAAAACAAATTTGACAAACAAGGTGAACAGACAAAAATCCAAAAAGAAACAAAGAGACAATCACCAGAAGCAAGGTAGATACAGTGTCAGCCATGCTTCTGGAATCCATGAACCCATTATCACAGCCTCATTCACTATTGTTTACTGTTTTCCAATTTGAGGTCCTGGGGTTAGAGGAACACTGTCTTTAATCTGAGCTGGGGCCTGGCCAACCTCCCATTCTCCCTGCAGGTGTGATGAACCTGGATACAATGTTTCAGAATGATCTGCAGGGGCAGCTACTACCTCCCTGCTCAATCTAAAATCAAGCCTCTTTCCTCAATACATTTTATTCATTAGTTGGAATGCCATCTTCTTCCAAAATCTATCCCTGCTCTCAACAGAGCAGCAAACAACTCTTTTCTTGCTAATCTACACTGACCCTGAATCCACTGGCTATTCATTCTTCTCTCTCAAGAAAACCTTTCTTTTTCACTAATTTTCACCATCCAAGGTACCAGTGATTCTCCTATCTTTTGAATGAACCAACTCAAAACATCTGTGGCCTCCTGCTGAGTAAAATCCTCAATTACCTCACCAAACACTGTGGGGGCCCTCTGATTCTCCTGCTTCCTTCTAAGTGCTGGCCATACCTCGGCCTCCTCACTTGTTTCGTTCTCCTCCCACACATCCTCCTGGCCTGTGTCTAGGCCTGAATCAAGCCCAGTCTGTGCAAAGGCTGCATTCACTTTCCTGTTATTAACTTTTCCCCTCCTGTGAGACAAACCAACAACAGCCCTCTTTTCTACTACCCAGAACTCTCCAGCTTCCTCTCCCAAAGAACAGCCCAAACGCTGCGGGACAAACAGCCTCTCCCACAAACTAGCCAACTCTCTTCCCATATGAGCCTTCTCCAGCACCCTGTCTCCACATTTACATACAATTCGATAGCCTGTTAGCAAGGTCCAGCCTCTCATACATACCCATGCCATTTCTTTCCTTGGTTCTACTGGCATTCCCTGCAAACATCTTTCTAAGTCTCTGGGTTCTCCCTTTTGTAGCCTCGGTTCCCAGTTTTCACAAAGCCTTGTACCTTTAGCCCATTCTCTTTCTAGGGAGGAACAAAAATCCTCCCCCCACTCTGGGACATCCACATCTTTCTCTGTCTCCTCTGCCTTTCTGTCTCCAAATAGAGTTCTGATATTTCACGATCCCATCTTCATCACCATTTGTAGCACTAATGCAATATTCACAGCCCCCGTGGTAGCCAAGAATATCACAGCACAATTCAGAATCACGAAATGCCACAGATTCTTCACATGGAAGGCAGAACCAAAACATTTATTCAAACACATAAATCCATCACAGCAAAAAAAAAAAAATCTATATACAATAACAATGCGGAGGACAATACCATCCCCAAGGTTTCCTCCTGCTAGGCTTCCCACAAACCAGGTCTGTTACATTCATCACAAGCAGGCTCTCTTAAACAAAATCACAATCACAAAATCACTCATGCTACCAATTTTCCAATTCAAGTTACCATTACACCTTCCACCACCACTGTCCTACAGATGGGCATGGGAATTTGCACATCTTGGATAAACATGGAGTCATCAACTATAATTTTTATAGCAAGATGAAGGACCACCATGACTTACTGTCTGCCCCATCACTGATTGCTAAGGCCCTCTGGGCCTTACCATCTACCTTGATGATAAACTGCAGCACTACAGATATATTCTAAAAATCACTGGACTTTATCATCTAGTGCATTGCAACACTCTAAGTACTTCCAGATCTTTCCATCTGGCCAGCAGTGAAAGCTTCCCTGTATGCTGTCTACCTCAAATGGAATATGGGCTTTTTAAGAGTAGGGGCTATCTTACCTTACCATTTATATCCACAGAGCTTAACACAGTGACGAGTACATGGTAATTGCTTAATAAATGTTTAATTTTAATTCATTCAATTATCCATCTTTGAATATTAACTTGACATAGTAAATAGAGTACTAGACTTAGAGTTGGGAAGACCTAAATTCAGATTTTATCTGAATCATCTACTAGATATGTTACTAGAGAAGTCATTTAGTTTCTCTCAGGTTCAGTTTCCTTACTTTTTTAAAACATGAGTATAATAATAACTCCTACTTCACAGAGCTAGTTATTATGGGGATCAAATGAGATATTCTATGTAAACTGCTTTACAAACTTCGAAGCATTATATAAAGCTAGGTATTCTTATTGTTAACATTATACACGTCTTTCTGTTTGAATGTACATATATTATTTCTATGCTAATTTCAAATCATTCTCACATATTCATTAAAACAGTTCTCAAAGACAGACTTTGAAACCAGGCATATTCCATGTTCAGGTTCACGTGTAGCTACCTACCTGAGCATGGCAGGATAACAGAATCTGTTCACCATTTTCATAACTAATCCCAATCACCAAAACCAGGACAATCGTGAAATAGTACATGTGAATAGTTGAATCAATTCAACAACTGGCATTATAAACAAATATCTATTATGCGCTTATAACATACTAGAGTCTGTGGCGTATGCAAAAACAATTCCCTAACTTCAAGGTACTTACAAAGTTATTGGAGATATAAGATCCAAGCTCAGGAAACAATTTAAAAAGCATATGATAGAATGTGATTGACAGCCATAAAGCGCATAGTGTCTAAGCACATCAGAAAAAAAAGACATTATTCTGTGTGGTTGAATTAATCATGGAAGGTTACATGGAAGAGGCCTTGATCTGAGCCTTAAATTTAAGATCCTTGAGACTGAGTTCTATTCTTTTCTTTGTATTTCTGTCCCCAGAACCTCAAACAAGGTTTGATACACAGTCAGTTCTTAATGAATACTTGTTGATGGATGGATGCATTCATGCATGATATGAGTTAAAGGTTTTAAGTGTTGGAATGAATTTTAAAGATCATTTTGTCCAACCGCTTCATTTTGCATATGGGGATACTGATGCCCAGGGAACTTAAATGACTTTCTAAGGTCATAGAGCTACTAAGTACACAAAACTAGATTCAAACACAGGTGTCTTGGCTACAAATCCAATTCCCTTTCCACCAGTGCATTGAAAAAGGAGAGGTAGAAAGCATTCTAATTAGAAGAAATACAGTTGGAAAAGGGTGAGAGAAAGAATGACAGTGACTAGAGCAGCTAATTTGTAGTCTAATCACATGGGACATATGGACAGCAGCAGCATTTCTATAACACTCTAAGGTTTGCAAAGTGCTTTACACATGTTATCTTATTGATCCTATATTAGCCTAGATGATGCAAACCTCAGATAATATGGGGAAGAAAATATATTTCAAATGTTCATATATTCTAAAGCATGACTGTATATAATTGGACATTGTGTGAATTAACTAAGAAGGATTTAAAGCATATTTTCTACAGTGCCTAGGTCTGAAACTCTCTCTCTGTCTCTCTCTCTCTGTCTCTCTCTGTCTGTCTCTCTCTGTCTGTCTCTGTCTCTGTCTGTCTCTGTCTCTGTCTGTCTCTGTCTCTCTGTCTCTCTCTGTCTCTCTGTCTCTCTCTCTCTCTCTCTCTCTCTCTCTCTCTCTCTCTCTCTCTCTTCCTCCCTCTCTCTCTCTCTCTCTCTGGATCAACTACAACATCCTGTTTGGTTTGTAAAGCGTGTAACAACTGGGTCTTTTTGTACCTTTCCAAACTTCTGATACATTTACTCTCCTCTATTCATTTCTTTTGTTACTCAGTCATTTCAATCATGTCTGACTTTTCATGACCCCATTTGGGTTTTCTTTGCCAAAATACTAGAGTGGTTTGCCATTTCCTTCTCCAGCTCATTTTACAAATGAGGAAACTGAGGCAAACAGGCTTAAATAATTTGCCTAGAGTCACACAGCTAGTAAGAGTCTGAGTTCAGATTTGAACTCATATCTTCCTGACTCCAGGCCCAGCACTCTATCCACTGCACCCATTCATTTCTGTAATCCAGCAACATGGGCCTTTTCTCTATTTCTTGGGTATGACACTACATCCTAACTCCATGTCTTTTCACTATCTATCATGCCTGTAATGCTCTCTCTCCTCACACTGAACTCCGAGCTTCCCTGGCATCTTTCAAAACTCAGATCTTTTCCCACTTTCTGCACAAGGTCTTTCTTGTTTCTTCCCAACCCTTTCCTACTCCCCTAACCTATTAC
The DNA here is from genome assembly GCF_028372415.1 of Notamacropus eugenii. Taxonomy (NCBI): domain Eukaryota; kingdom Metazoa; phylum Chordata; class Mammalia; order Diprotodontia; family Macropodidae; genus Notamacropus; species Notamacropus eugenii. The sequence continues at coordinate 359,298,495 of NC_092876.1, forward strand.
CTCCTTCACTCTGATGTTATTTTTCATTTTCATTGCATATTTTGTACATGTAGTAATTTGCACATTGTCTTCTCCATTAGAATGTGAGCCCCGTGAAGGCAGGGCTGTTTTTGTTGTTTTGTTTGCTTTTCTGTATATCCCCTAGACTTGCCATACTTCCTGGTACATTGTAAGCACTTACTCAATAAATGTTGACTTACTAAATGAGTATCTCCCATGACAACACAGATAGTGATGAATCCATGTCTATCCATCCTATGTGACTGTGGTACTTGGTCCTTTACCTTTCATGAATTTAACCCAGGAATTCTACCCAAAATATGAGGGACTTTCCTCACATTTCCTTGATAGGCAAAGAATATGAATGGAACATGAGGGCTATACATCAGTTACCCCCCATTCTCTCTATGACTGGGTCACTGTCTTTTTTCAATTGTTCATATTTTATAACATCTTTTATACTGTTTCTCCTCTATAACTCCTCATTTATAATGAGTTGTGGCCTTTTCATGTCCACTGTACATCCCACCACTGTCTTTTGAGTGATGTTCAACTTCAGTTCTTTGTTAAGAAATGTACTGAGATTCTCAAGTATAAAACATCACTAGAAAAACAGTAGTTTTTTAAAAAGATGGGCCTTTGTTTTAAGGAGTAGATAGGGTAATTAAAAAAACTTTGTAATTTCCAAAATGCAATCTAGTCCAGTCTCCTACTCACTTCTGGGCCCAGCTTGTTGTCCATTTGCAAACCTGTCCAACACACACACAGATGGATGAGCTTTATAGCTATGTAGATTTTCCATATGCGCTTGGACAACATACACACATACATACATCTATACATACTTACACACGCATATAAATATCTACATATTGCTTAATAACAAAAGTGCATATGACCATTTAGTATGTCATACTTTTCAGAGTATTTTCACATCTTTTCTCTCATTTAAGTTAGGAATAATGTTGTGAGGTAATTATGCAAGTGATTCTATTATGAATCAAGAAACTGAAGCATAAAGCATTTAAGTGATTTGTGTATGACTACAAAAGAGGTTCAAGAAGAACCAGAAATAGAACCCATCTCTCCTGACCAGCAGCTCGAGTCTTTACAGAAGACACCATTGTTTTGATTAGCAAAATTTGCAGTCTTCAAAATATTTATGCTACTTTGAGTCATTATCTAAACTGCCTAAGTGTGCTTTCACCAAATATTTAATGACCATGTTATGGGCAATGCTTGGTACTAGGTGCTCAGGAAAATTAAAACAAAACTAATAGCTCATATTTACATAGTGCCTTAAGGACTTTGATTATAAAAACTATTTGTTAGGTGGCAAAAATATTATTATAGTCTCATCTTACAGTTGAGGAAACTGAGAGAATAAGTGACTTGCCCATGCTCTACTATGTAGCACAACCATGACGTGAACTCAGTTTTTCCAACTCCAAGACAAGTACCTTATCCATTATCCATAGGCCATGTCATCAACCTCATAGCAGAGCTAAGACATATACAAATACTTAAGATAAAAATATAAAGTAAGCCTCAAAAAGAGGTAAAAACAAAATGCTAAGAGGAGAGCTAGATCAATTATCACTGAGAAAATCAAGGAAGACTTCATGGATGGTGTGACTTTTAGCTGGGCCTTGAAAGGTAAGTAAGATTTCAACTTAATTAGATAGACAAGAGGCAAAGAAAAAGCATCTATTATTTAAGAAAATAGTCTAAGCAAAGGCACAGAGGTGAGAATGTGTGGGTCACATTTTGATATGAAGCAGTCAAGTGTGGTTAGAGTATATAGTGTACAAGGGTGAAGAATATGAAATAAAGCTAGAAAGGTAGATTGGGAGTATATAGTCAAGGGCTATAAATGACAGGCTATGCTCAAAAGGCAACCAAAGTTTGATCCAGCAATACTAGTACTAGGTCTGTATCCCAAAGAGATCATAAAGAAGGGGAAAGGACCTATATGTGCAAAAATAGTAGCTCTTTTCATGGTGGCAAAATACTGGAAATTGAGGGGATGCCCATCAATTAAGGAATGTCTGAACAAGCTATGATATATGAATGTAATGGAATACTATTATGCAATAAGAAATGATGAACAGGCAGATTTGAGAAAAATCTAGAAAGAATTCTACAAACTGAGGTAAAGTGAAATGAGGAGAACTAGGAAAAATTATACACAGTAAGAACATCATTGTGTGATGATCAGCTATGAATGATTTAGCTCTTCTAAGTATCATAATGATCCAAGACAATTGTAAAGGACTCATGATGAAAAATGCTATCCACATCTAATCAAAGAAATAATTTCTGAATGCAGATCAAAGAATAAATTTTCAACTTTATTTGCTTTATATTTTTCCATATATATTTTATATATGTCTGTTTTCATCTTGGTCTGTTTCTCCTTTCACAACTGTGACTAATATTTAAATGTGTTTTACATTATTGCACATATATAACCTAAATCAAATTGCTTACCATTTTAGGAAGATGGGAGGGGGAAGAGAGGAGAAGAATTTGGAACTAAAAATCTTGTAAAAATGAATGCTAAAAATTGTCTTTACGTATAACTGGAAAGAATAAAATACTAATTAAAAAATAAGATAGATGACAGGCTAAATTTTTGGATGCTGTTTGAAGGGCAAAGGGAAGTCTTTAAAGGTCTTTTAGTCATATGGTGATAGGATCAAAACAATTTGGTGGGAAATGTCATGAATTCATCTACAGGCATTTGGTAGGAAGCCTGGACGTCACATTTAGTCTTTAATACATTCATGTGCCTGTATATGAAAATTTCTAATCATTGAAACTTCTTATATTGTTTTATAAATTTTTTCCTTAAACTTTTTAACATTTTTAAGGACACGTGATCTCTCCCACATCTAAAATATTCCTGCTAATGCATTTTCTCCACTCAGTCTATAATTGGATGTTGCTCTTTTGAGATTTCATATAAATATATATTTAGGACAAATGTGAATATACTTAGGCAATAGTTGAAAGTGCATTACCTTTACTCATTCTATTTTTAAGCTGTCTACATCTGGAATGTCCATTTACTTTTTAGCAAACATACACAAAGCTCTCCCCTTCTTTTTCATTATGACTTAGTCATGCATAGAAACAAATTGCCTCTATGTACCTTATTATAAAGTATCTAGTTTTTGGAACATATTTAATTTCTAGAAAAAAAAACTCCAGGAAATGGAATACTCCCTATCTGAAACTTCATTCTTTCTCCCTTGGTTCATCTCTACATTTAAGAAACACTATTACCGAAAGATTAATCTCTAAATAATGTGCACATTAAACAGCTAAGATTAAAAATATCCAGACAGAATTCTTAATATTAGATATTTTGAAGAATGACTAAGGTCTACTTGTAAATTATGTTACTAGTTATCCCAAACACAAATTCAGTGGGGATAAATCACTAATGAAATTTTTGTTGATATATGTTTGTAGCCCAGTGTTCTACATGTATATTTGAACCCCCCCAAAATCTCTTTGGCTTACAATTAGATTAACCAACAACTTTTAGAATTGGCTGGACTTTGAACTTATTTATAATATGATTATGTACATTGGCCACATAAAAATTCAAACATACTATTGTATTTTTGTTCAAAATAAATATATAATAATTTTAGAATCCTCCAAGCAAAATTTCTACTCCAATGTCCCATCCTGGTCTGAAAGTGATCCTGGGTTTTTTAAGACTATTTCAGTGGAACACAGGTTGTACCAAGTTGGGAAAACCATTTAATAAGGTTTTGGTAACAGAACTGGACTCTTTCGAGGAAAGACCAGTGTAACTAAATACATAGACTCATCACCAGCAACCTGGTGTCTCAGTGATAAGTATTTTGGGTCACTACAAGTCAAAACAGACAAAAATGCAAAAAAGATCATTGTGGCCTAATTCTTTTTCTGTGGTAATGAGGGGAGAGTTGTGGAAACAGAGTGGAGGGTACTAAGAATGATAGTTCAATGGAGACTATCAACAAACATTAATTTAACTATTGGTACTCTTAATGTGTAATCCTTCCTGTGATTTGACATATTACTTGTAATGATAAGGGAATTTGAAGATCTTCTCTGCCCCTTAAGAGGCCTGTGTGACCTGCTTTGAGCTTTGGCCCAGCCCCTAGCCTAAGTCACATGGAATCAATGGTAGCAGGAGCTTGCCAAACTGGTAAGACCAGAAATGGTGCAGCAGGAAGAGAGAGTGAGGCAGAGCTGAGAGAAAGCAGGCAGAGCAGCTAGTATGAGTGAGAGAAGTGATTTTGCCTAAGGGAGCTTGTTTGTGGGAAGTCCTGACAGAGGGAAGGCTTGGGGATGACTGCTCTGCCTGCACTGATAATGTGTATAGATTTCTTCATCACTATTATGGATTTGGCTTCCTGGTGTTTGAGTAAATGTCTTGGTTTCACCTTTGAGGAAGAGAGTTTGTATTTTGCAAATTTACCCTGGAAATACGTATGCATATCTATAGTGGCTACTGTGGCCCTCACATTGGCATTACACTACTGGATAGAATGAACTATATCCAAATTGACATTCTCTTTATAAATTAAATCAGAAAATATAAAGAAATTGTAACTGAATGCAACTTTAAAGCTGTGTAAGATAGGTTATGATTAGTTGCTTATTTGTATATAGAGGTGAATAGAGGAGTGGGTAGAGTTGGCTAACCATCCAACCCACAGCAACAAGAAATATCATTTCATAGGAAAATTGAACATCTCGTAAGTTCATAGAATTAAGAGCTGGAAGAAACCTTAGAAATCAGCTGGTCTAATCAACTCATTTTAGAAAGGAGGAAACCAAGGCCCAAAGAAATCCAGTGACTTACCCAAAATCACAGAAGCAGTAAATGACAAAAATAAATCATGAAACCAGAACTTCTAACTGTAATTTTATAGACCTATAGAAAGATTTATACGAATTGATATATAGTGAAACAGAACCAGGAGAACAATAGATAACAAGACTATAATAACATAAATGAAAACAACAGCAGAAGTAATGGAACACAGACAAAAGGAAATTACCAATACTTGTTCCAAAAGACAGAAAATTAACACACCTCCCTCTTCTCAGTAGAGAAGTTAAGGACAAGTATGGAATGTTAACAAATGCAGTCAAAGGTGGTTGTTGGGTCATTTGGATTGCTTTGCTGTTCTTAATGACAAAGGATGGATGTCAGAGGAAAGGACAAGATATTGTAGAAATGAGATGTCTGTAGTAAAAAGAAAAAAACTCAAAAGGTATTAATAAAACATGTTTAAAAAGAAAGACGTTTACAAGAATTGCACAAGATAAAAATACCTCAGTGTATTGAAATCTTGAGTGTTTGAAGAGAGTTTTCACGTGGATAATATCTCAGATCATGTGAAGTGTCCAAAAAAAACCTACAGAATATATTCAGGTCAGCATTTCCCTGATGTTCCATGAAATATGACCAAAGGTTCTCTGAGAAATGTTAGATGGTAGCAGGAGTATTCATTCTAAAAAAAAGTTTTTAAATGAAATTATGCTATGTACCAAAAATATTTCTTAAGTGTATCCTTTTATCAATATGAAAATGAGCTTAATTTCCTCCATTTTGCTCCCATATTTACTTGATTCCCCTTTATCATGATACTCCAAGTTTTGAGATATCCACATGAATGGATCCTATCAAAATGTTTTAAGCCCAAAGTGCGTGTTACCAAATTAATGGGGGAGTGCTCATTTAATGAATGCCCCTTTATTTGATCACTAATACACTATATCTCTGAACAATATGAACTTAAAACTGGCATTTTGCTAGTTGATTTTTATCATTTTCTTGCAGTTTTTTTCCTGGAGGGGAAAAAACAATGGATATCTTTCATATTCTGATTCCATACCAATTTCATTGACAATCACAGAATTTCAGACCATCTAGTACAACCAGCACTTGCATAAGAATCATCTCTACAACATATAGAAAAAGTGGTTATCCAATCTTGGTTTGATGCCCTCCAGTAACGGAAATTTCATTAGCTAAGAAGGGACCCCGTTCCATTGTTGGAAATCTTGAGCTTTTAAGATATTTTTCCAGGCATCAAATTGAAATTTGCCTCTCTGCCATTCCTGATCATTGCTCCTAGTTTTGCCCTTAGGGACCAAGCAGAACAAGTCTAAATCTTCACACCCCTAAAAGCTAATGAGTGAGGATTTATTAATTAGTATACAAATCAAAGGTGGTGTTCCCATGAAATCACATAACGTAGTGGTGATGTGATCAACTGATTTGATGAACAGGCAGGTGTTATACTTCCCCCTCCACCTTTTTCTGGGTTGCCCTCTTCTTCCCTTTTAAAGTGTCTCTCTCCATCCCTTCTCCAAAGAAATGGCTTTTCTTTCAAATCTGGACAGGGAGAAATGAAAGCCTGTTTTGCTACCAGTCAAGCTAATTAGGTGCCCTATCACCGCAATTGATGCATATGCTTCAGAAGTTTGAAGCACACAGGAAAGAAAAATTTTTAAAGTTATCTCTGCCCTAGGAAGCTGGAAAAATAAACCAATAACTCTGTTATAGCTCTGAGCCCCAAGTCAAAAATTGCATTCTAGCAAAACACAGTAGTTTTAAATCTGTCTTCCCTCCTAGGTGTTCTCAATGACCCCTTCTCAAAGTTGCATTCAACAATAGTAATGTGGCTTATCAACTTTGTTAGTTAACAACTTTATCACAGTCCCCATATTAAGAGCTAAATTAAATATAAAACGCAAAAAGGTAAACAAATTAAAAAATAAAGGATAAGCCTCTGACTCATGGAAAATCACACACAGGACTTACTCTCTCAGGAGGGAAAGGGAAAATCAGAAGAGAAAAAAAGGAAATGCCACCTTTAATCTACAGTCTCAATGGGTTTCAGGTATGCAAGATCTGCCTCAAACATACCTTATAAATGATTTGTCCTTGCCACCTCAACTTCCAGAGTAAGGTGTTGGAGACTTCATGCCTATAGCTTCTCTGTCACTTCTGAAGCAACGGCCTTCTGCTTACCTTCTCCTTTACCAACTAAGTCTAAAGAATTAGGAGGGATGATCTTATCAGTCAAAGTCAGGCCCTCTGCCAGTCCCAATGTCCAGATAATGCTACAGTGGGGAACATGGTGGGGGTGAGAATAGAGTGCCAATGTCGATGAGGAGAACACTGAGAAAGTTTTCCTGAAATCAGCAGGCATCCATCTCTATCATCCTGATTTCCTTGGAGATGCCTACAATTGTGTTTACCAAGTTAACATTACACAAGGGATATATGTTCAAAACAGCAAGGCTAGTCAGTCATCAAATTCTCAAATGTGTAGTCTGCTCCCTGAGAGGCAAAATTGTGCACATGGTAAGAACCCCAAGAGATTATGAATGACGCTCAGGAGGTGAAGGGTGGCCAGAACTTTTTTCAAATGCAGAACGAACAGACCTCAAATCCCTTCTGAATACACCAGCAATGAGCAAACCAAATAGGGAGGCATGTGGAATTGGTAGTTCATTTTATGAGGAGGCTTGCACTCATGCATCTATTAGTCGTTCTTGCTATTTCTAAGTCCCTGTCCCCTCTTCCCAGTGGAGGAGGGGGGCAGTACCCAATCAAACTGCATCAAAGCAAACATTATATTCTTCTGTGGGTCCTAGCAAGGGACACATCACTGAATAATATATTTTGGTCTTACATAATCCATTACAATCCTAAACAGCCCAGGAACAGGTTGTATGTAATGAGACAATCCAGTTTTCTGAGCCAATGTAGCAGTTTAGTTTCCTGTTTGCTGAATTCTTTCCCCTTTCCTGATTGCTTCATTTCCAGCTGCAAATTCAACATCTGTTTGGGTTTTTTTAAAGAGAGAGATAGGTATTTCTAGTTGACATATATACCATGACTTAGTTTTGGCTGTCATGTTCCTACTCCTTGCAAAAATATTAAAAGATCATCTGCTACTTGGAACTTTTGTTTAGCTTGTTAGTTATTTAAGTTTACTATTATGTGGTGCCAGATGTTATCCAGTTGGCAAAACACAATGCTTTCATTTCCCCATCTGTGTGTTGATCTCTCCATTTAATTCTCCATCTGTGGTGCTCTCTGCCTCATTATAGAAATAAAACGATTGTGTGTTTTTCCCAAGGAACTTGCCATTTTTCTTTAACTTTTACTTTGGTGTCCACAAGGAGCTCGGATTCATCTGTACTTCCCTAGCAATGCTCTCCTGGATCTCCATCCATCCTCCTCAAGACATCCCAGTTACTAGCCTGAAAAACATCTGCCAGAGGGAATTACTGTGTGACAATTGTGAAGCTGACTAAAATCAACTGGGATTATAGCTTATTTTTAATCAGCTAGATGCTGTGGAGAGCTGCAGGAGAGATGCTTACTATCTGCAGAGTCTACTCATAGCTAATTTATGAAACCTCAGAACAGGTCATGCTGTATTGGGTTTAATGAATGGAGAGGTATTATCTATTTCTGAAGAGTCTCCCTAAGTTCCCCCTCCACCCACCCTGTCCTACCTTGCAGGAAGTGTGAATAAATGAAAGAGTTTCTGAAACTAATCCTTTATGTTATGCACCAACTCTCTTGGAAAAACACAGACCATTTCATTTGTAAATCAGACATTCCTCATAGGTCATTTAGTAGTTATTACCATTTTGCCTGCTTTTCAGAAGGTTAAATTGAGGCATGGAGAGAATAAAGCAATCACAAATTGCCATAGAATTAAGAAACAGAAACAATGGTTTTTGAATGATCTTTAAACGTGAAAAGATCAACTGAAAGTAAGTTAAACACTGAGTAAAGAAAAGAAAATTGAAGAACTTGAGGGAAAAAAATAACTAAACATACTTTCTCCGTCACAGCAGATGTGGGGAATTACTGAGCCAGGCTATTGTATATATTTGTCAGACAAGTATAACTAAGTATTCAAACTAAAAGTTGACTATAAATTCTGGGAACTGTAGTCCCAAATAGCATTGTTTTTCCTCCCAACCCAGTGAGTTCATGCAGAAATTTCTATCATAATATACCCAATTGCACAAGGTCCCTTTGTCAGCTGTTTTTGTTTGTTTTTATTTAACACAAAGGAGGATTTAACCTGGAAGGGATGTCATGGGAAATGACTGTGATGTGAGAACGAAAGGTATCCATAAAAATGTGTTTTTAAAACAACGAAATGTCATCTCCAGTGATTTCTAGCAGGACTGACACATTTGCTACATTTCTTCAAGAGTGCCTCTAGTTGGTGCTTGCTCTGACATCTCATCTTCCAAAAATAATCCTAATTGAAAGAGATCAACAAATAATAACTATTATTACTTTAAAGTTTGCAAAGCACTTTACATATTACATTTCATTTGATCCTCACAATACCCATGGAAGATATATGCTATTATTATCCCCATTTTACAGAAGAACAAAACTGACGCTGAAAAAGGTTAAGTGATTTCTCCAAGGCAAGACAGCCAGTAGGTAATTGAGACAGGATTTGGATTCTTAAATCCTGTGCTCTCTCCCCCTGGGTCAACTAGCAGTTAGCTTCTTATCTCAGAAGGAATCTTAGTCCCTATATAACTTTGCAAACCACATCAACCTCTTTCTAGAAGAACTTGGGTAGAGAATCAGACCATGTGATACATTCCCCATTTAGAACAGCATGAGATCCATGGCAGAAACTCTAGAGTTTACAGAAGATTAAGGCTCCCTAGGACAAGATCTCTGGGGAGTGTGCATAACAGGCAACATACAGGGCGAAAAGCTCTAAGTTTGCTCCTCTACATCATAGCTCCACAGAAAGTCTTCTCCTTCACTATTCCTCCAGTGCTCTTATATATTTGTTTTTCTTTCCAAACAACTAGATCTAAGAGCATTTACCCTTTCTCCAGAAGAAGGATTTCCTCCATGCTCCATGATTCCTTCTTCTCCTGGGGTCACATGATTCTGGGTCCACATGGTCCTCCCCCTCAACTCTGAACTGCTGAAAGGTTATAAAACTGCCTTTCCATGGATTCCATCTCTGGGTCTAGATTGGGAGGTTGGAGGGCTATGTGGATGATCAGACTCTCTTCCTAAGGACCCAATTCTTTTCTGATCTTTGAGGTCTATAAAACCTCTGCTCTCTCTTCATGCTCATGTCTTACAGATCTGTCTTCTTTCCTTTTATAGACCCAAGTGCCGGAGGCTACTCAGATCTGTTATACTATTACTTAATCAAGCACCAAGATTAAACCATCATTAATGAGGAATGTAGATGAATGTATCAACAAGCATGCCCATCCACACCATCAACATTCAGAAGAGATCTTATGATGCCTCTTAATTTTTTTTGAACAGAAAGAAGAAGGATCAAAATCTTATCCCTGGAGAAATAATAATGCATCTGAGTACCCTGAGCAGCTTTAGTCATTTGATCAGCCTGAAAACATAGAGGGACCAGGGAAGCTAAGGACTGACTTACCTTATAATGTAGGTATGTTGGGCAAAATAGAAGAAAATGAGAGAGAGACAGAGAGGCAGAGAGAGACAGAGACAAAGAGAGGATAAAATGGAATAGAAGAAACTCTGAAGGTCACCTTGTCCTCATGTGACTGCTTCTATATAAGGAGTCATTCACTAGAAAGAATGCCTTATGCCGTCATTGTGGTCTCATTAATAAATTTATTCTTACTAGAATATTTCTTCTCTCTGTCCCTTTCCTTTGGACACATGAACAGGATCAGATTCCAAAAACTCTGTAAATTCTGGTCACAATAAGTAATATTTTCATCATAGTGTTCCTTGGCTTCTCTGTAATATCTGGCATTAAGATTTTAATGCCCTCTGCTCTTCCACATTCTCCTTCACCTCCCTGGGTTGAGATGTATCTTGACAATGTTAAGAAGTTGAAAATGAAACCTTGGTCATTTAAACTAAGTTCTTTAAAAACCCATGTAATTTAAAGCAATAACTATTCCCTAGCTGAATGGTATGATAAGAACTGGTTCTAGACTTGGCTCAGACACAGAGAAATCTTGGGGGTAGAAGGAGCTTACTGATGGCTGACACTGAGTGTTGGGAAAAGGTAATGATACTTGAAAAAGCTCAACTACTTTACAGTCACCAAATATATACAGTCGCTCACTTTCTGGTGGAAATGTGTATCAAGGGGATTGGAGTGTGTCTAGTTATGGGGCCTTCTAGTCTACCATCTGCATCCACATAATTGGAACAGTAATGCAGTTCCCTGTTCTCTGTCTCAAAATAAATAAACTTTCATCACCACCTTTGAACACCACAAATCCTGTGTTTCAGTGGTACTATCACCTTGGGCTCCTCTAAAGCCAAAAAAATGCTCTTTCCTTTTCATTCAATGCTTCTAACAATGTGACTCATCAGAGAGAATACTAGACTTGTAGTCTAGAAGACTTGAGTTCAAATCCTACCTCAGATTCCGGCTAGTTGTTTTAACCTAAGAAAATCATTTAAATGTGTTTAATAGGAATGTACGTATAGAGTTCATATCAGATTGTATGCCATTTTGGGGAGGGGAAGGGGGGATTTAAAACTTACAGAAGTGAATGTTGAAAACTAAAAATAAAAAAAATAACTATAAAATATAGGAAAAAAGATAAAATTCTGGGAAAACAATTTCACATTGTGTTAGAAATTTATATATTAATGTGACAGTACATACAGTGTATAATTGATCATTCTGAATAAATTTTCAGCATTCTAATTCATAAAAAAAAACCCATTTAATCATTTCTTTGCCTCAATCTCCTCACCTGTGGCATGGGGATAATAGAAACACACATTTTACAAGGCTGTTATGAGGATCAAATGAGGTAATGTGCATCAAGTACTTGATAATTTACTCCCCCTCCATTACTTCCTATTTTTTGTATGTATCTTTCTGTTTACTTACATGAGTAAATGTTTTTCCCAACAGATTATGAGCTTGTTGAAGGCAGAGAATTCCATTTTTGCCTTTGTATGCCAAGTGCTTAGCATACATCTCATAAATGCTTGTTGATTAATTGGTTGATAAGTATCAGCTATTCCTTTTATTATCTTTGTCCTTGACTCTGTTTCCATAATCCCTCGCCACAGCATTAGGAGACCTCAGAAAGACAGCTGACTGCTCCATCCTCTATCAGCTTTTTGCCTAATGGTCACTAGGTGGCGCTATTGCTAGACCGCTAGGTCTGGAGTCAGAAAGACTGAATTCAAATTCAATCTCAGACTCTTGTCTCTTTGTGACTCTGGGCAAGTTGCTTAGTCTCTACCTGCCTCAGGTGAGGTGTTTGAGGTGTACCTGAGAACTAGCACCTCTGATGTGAGGGCTTGCAGAGACCTTTCCAGGGCTGCTCATCGATCTACCTGATTCACCCAACCTGTGGTTCCAAGAAGCTATATAGCATGTGCAGCGGCCACATCCACATAAACTGACATGGCAGATGGACTAAACCAGATTGAGGGTAACCCATGGGCCTCAATTCTACTAAAGGGATATCCACCCCAAGCATGCAAAGACTTCTTCGAACACAATTGGCAAATGAGAACAATTTGTCCCACGGTCATGAGGGCAGCCGAAATAGGAGCTTTGGAATGCTTAGAGCTTGGCCAGGTATCAAAGATGCCAAGGTCATGCACTTCATCCCAAACCATCACCCGTCATCTTGACTTTTGTCCTGCCACTGATGACTCAGGAAAAGAGAGTGAGGCTGGTAACTTTGTGCAACTCTGCCTCCCTTAAATTCAATTCATGAGCAAGTCAAAATACCACCCCATGATGTGAATGGTTCTCTTCTAAAAGGAAGGATAAAACAACAAATTTGATTTATGTTCCTCACCTGTAAAATGTGCATAATAATAGCACCTATTTCCCAGGGTTGTTGGGAGGATCAAATGAGTTAATATTTTTAAAGGGATATATACATATACATATATGTATGTGTATCAATACTATTATTATTAATGAGAGTAAGTGACATGAAGCCATAGTGGTACAGATGATCTTAATGCCATCAACGGGATAACCTTCCAATGTCATGATGACTAGTTGATTTTTGTCCTTTATGTTCAAAGAGCACCAAAATGGCATCACTATGTCAGGGTCAAGGTACAGTGTGTCCCACTGTGATTGATCAGACCATTGTGAGTTTGGCAGGCTCTACCACATGTTGGGCACAAATGGGCCATATGAACATTTGGAGTAGAGATGTCTCTAAATTTGTGCTGGATAAGCACTAAGAGAAACATGAAGGAGGAGAGAAAAGTTCTTTTAATTCTGTCTTGAGACAATAAGGCAATTGTGATTTCCAAGCAGGATAGGGTCATCAGCCACCACATTTTGCTGTGCTTTGAGATGCTGAGATGAAAGGCACACTTGTAAGAATACAAGCCATCCTTCCCTATGTTCTCTTTGAAGCTACAGCTATTTAGTAATCATTCATATTTAAGGTGCTCCTTCATTTCTGAGACCCCTATGCTACCAGCCCTGGAGGAAAGCAATTCAAAAGCATAAAAGCCACCCTTATTTCAAAGTCAGTCTTCAATTTAAAGTCACAGGGAAGAGAAATTACGTCAAGGTCTCTGAACAAAACTGCGTATATATATCCATGCTCCAGATTTGAATGAGTCTTTTCAGCAACATTTTCTTCTGAATTAATTTGTCAGTAGTCTCTCATCATTCTATGTTACTAAATTCCATATAATATTGAATTTAAGTATAACACATACTGTTTTAAAGTAAAAAGGGACTTTTTAGAGGTAATCAGTTCCAGCCTTCTCATTTTACAAATGAAGAAACTGAGATAAAGAGACATTAAGGAAATATTTGGAGTAATAATAACATATCTATAGTGCTTTGAAATTTTCAATGAACTTCCAACAAATCTCTTATCTGAACATCAAAATAACCTTGTGAAGTGAGTGATATAGGCATTATTTCTTCATTTTATAGACAAGAAATATTTGACAACTGATTTACTTTGTAAGATGAGAAAGAGTGATAGGTCCAAGAGTACTCAGAATTCCAAGATGGGTAACTGGAAGAATGGTGACATTTTCAGCAGGAATAGGAAAGTTGAAAAGAGAATTAGATTTGGAGGTACTCTGGGTTGGGTCAGCCCCCACTAGTAGTTTAGGTTTGATATAAATCCAAAATGCAACACTTTTAAGTCATTCAGTAGTTAACAAGAAGAGATGTACTTTGCATAGAAGGAGAAGGATATTCTATAAGGAAGAGTACTGAGTACACTTTCAGTAGATTCAGCTAAGTAAAGGTCCATTGCCTGAGTTGCTTATATATTGTGATCCACTAGCTAAAGCTCATAAAGCTCCCATTGCTCCTTATGGCTCCCTTGTACCCAGTTGATTAGGAAGGCACCTGAACAGTCTTAGCCTTTAGTCCTCTGAGACAACTAAATCTTGAGGAATGATTCTACATCTTTTAAGAAAAAACAAGCCTAACCTGAATGGAGGGATGGGTCAAGATGTTGCTCCTATTACATGGGAGAATGATAAATTCTGTTTTGTACATGTTGAGTTTGAGATATCTATAGGATTTCTCATTAAGAATGTTGGAACTTGAGCTCAGGAGAAAAACTGGGGCTGAATATATAGATGTGAGAATTATATGCATAGAAATGATACAAACATGCAGAAGTCCCCAAGAAGTAGAATGAGAAAAGAAAAAGGCTCAGGACCAATAGACAGCCTTTGGGTACACCCACAATTAGAAGACAGAATATAGATGCTAATCCAGCAATGGAAAAAAAAGAGTAATCAGACAGGTAGGAGCAGAGCCAAGAGACAACAGTGACACAGAAACACAGAAAAGAGAGTTTACACAGGAAGAGAAGCTGATCAACAGTGTCAAATTCTGCAAAGAAGTCAAGAATGATGAGGTCTGGAAGAGGCTATTGGATTTGGTAATGATGGTAATTTGGAAAGAGCAGTTTTAATTGAGCTAGAAATCAGATTATAGGGGTATTAAAAGTAAGAAAAGTGGAGGAATGATAACAAATAGGTTTTTTTCCTTCTAGGATATGGGTTATGAAAAAGAAGAAAGGGCATGAGGGGATGATATGGTCAAACATATTTTGTTTTGTTTTTAAGGATGGGAAGACAGACAAGTTCTTAACTGCAGCTATTTAGTAATCATTCACTTTTAAATTGTTCTTTTTTTCAAGACAAGAAGTAAGCAAATAAGGAAAGTTTGAAGCTGGGGGTAGGGAGAAAGGCAACTATTATGGGGGCAATCTGCCTGTGGAAATACAAGGGGAGGTAATCAAGGATGCATAAAGAGATGCAATGGAAATACTGCCAGATATAGACTCAGAGAACTTGGGTTTAAGCTTGAGTTCTGCCACTTACTACCAGTAACTGCCTTTAGAATCTTAGTAACATGTTCAAATGAGTCAGTATTACCATTGCTACCAAAAGGGTGTGTCATTCTATTCCTTATACCTGTGCTTGTAACTTTCCATCCAAAATGCCCATTCCTGACTACCAGTTGTCTATGTGTTGTCTCCCTGTTAGAGTATAAACTGATTGATTTTTGTATCTTCAGTGTTTATCACAGTACTTAACACAAAGTAAGCATATTTTTTTCATTTATTCATTCATTCAACTTCTGTGATCCTCAGTTTCCTAATCTGTAAAAGGAAGATGTTGAACTATATGACCTATTAGGTCTGAAACTGGAGGTAAACCAAGAGACAAAGTTCCAAGAATAATCAATTTATTAGTTAGGCTAGTAGTAACCAATAAATTGTGTCAATGGCCTTTTTCAATAACCAAAAACATTGAGTAAAGGCTGATAGAATCTTTTATAGCAATTAGCAAGATGACAGAGAGAAAAATCTTTAGCAACATAGGCGTGTCTTCTTCTGATTGGCTATCAATAACATAGTGAGAATTAAAATTCTATCATTTGGAATTCCCCTTCTAAAACCTCCTTAACCAAAACTAAGACATGTGATTTGAATCATAAAACAAAGGTTCCCCATATAATAAAAATGGCAGTTCTCTCCAAATCAGTTTAATCAGTCATATCAATCAAACTAACAAAAATTATTTTTATAAAGCTAGAAAAAAATAATAACAATTCATCTAGAAGAACAAAAGGTCAAAAATATCAAGGGAATCAATAAAAGAAAGTGAAGGAAGGTGGTCTAGAAGTACCAGATCTCAAACTGTATTACAAATTACTATAATTATCAAAACAATCTGTTACTAGCTAAGAAGTAGAGTGGTAAATCTATGGCATAGATCAGGTATACAATATATAGCAGTTAGTGACCGCAGCAATTCAGTGTTTGATAAACTCAGAGATCCAAGCTTTAGGACAAAAGTCCTCTGACAAAAATTTCTGTGAAAACAGAAAAATAGTTTGACAGAAACTAGGTACAGACCAACATCTCACACCATATACCAAGATGATTTCAAAATGGGTACATGATTTAGATATACAGGTTATATCATAAGCAAGTTATGGCAAAATGGAATAATTTCCTTGTCATGTTTATGAAAGATGAAAGAATTTATGGCCAAACAAAAGACAGAAGACATTACTAGATGTAAAATGCATAATTTGGGTTACATTAAATTAAAATGGTTTTATGCAAACAAAACCAATACGTCTAAAATTAGAAGGAAAGCAGGAAACTAGGAAATAAAATTTGCAGCAAGTTTCTCTGATAAAGGTCTCGTTTCTCAAACATATAGAGAACTGAGATAAATTTATAAGAATACAAGTCATTCCCCAGTAGGTAAATGGTCAAAGGATATGAACAGACAGTTTTCAGAAGAAGAATTCAAAATTATCTATAGTCATATGAAAAATGTTCTAAATTGATTAGCCAAATACAAATTAAAAGAACTCTGAGGTACCACTTCCTATTTATCAGATTGGCTAACGACTGAAACGAAAAATTACAAATGTTGGAGGGGATATAGGGAAACTAATGCACTATTGGTGGAGTTGTGAACTGATCCAACCATTCTTGAGAACAAATTGGAACTATGCCCAATGGGCTATAAAACTGTACATGCCCTTTAACCCAACAATACCACTACTAAATCTGCATCCCCCAAAAGATCAAATAAAAAAGAAAAGATTTATGTCAACAAAAATATTTATGGCAACTCTTTTTGTGGTAGAAAAGAATTGGAAATCAAGGGGATACCCATCAACTGGGGAATGGCTGAACAAGTTGTTTTATACAATTGTGATGCAATACTATTTTGCTATAAGAAATTATAAGGGGGATGGTTTCAAAAAGAACCTGGGAGGGTTTTATATAACCTTATATGAGCTGATGCAAAATTTAGTGAGCAGAACCAGAAGAACAAGTAACAACAATATTGTACAATGATCAACTGTGAATAACGTAGCTATTCTGATCAATACGATGATCCAAGATAATTCAGGATTTATGATAAAAAAAAATACTAACCACTTCCAGAGAAAGAATAGAAGGAACCTGAATGCATATTGAATCATAATTTTTTCACTTTCTTTATTTTCTTTTTGTTTTGCAACATGGTGAATGTGGAAATATGTTTTGCATGATTTCATATGTATAACTGATATCACATTTCTTGCCTTCACAATGGGTGAGGAAGGGATTGAAGGGAGGGAGAGTATCCAGAACTTAATATTTTGCAAAATGAATGTTAAAAATAAATAATATTTTTTAAATGGGTGGAGGAATAATACATTGGTTAATGAACTGTTAACCAAGAGAACAGAAGAGAAACATCAGAACTTGAGAGACCAGGAAGGCAGAAGAGAATGTCGGTGGTGCTGGAGAATTCAGAAAGAGGCTGCTACCAAGATTGAGATCAGAGTTTCTAGTGTATTTGGGGAGAACAGAAACTATAAACAATGATGGCAGTAGGAAACTGTTTTTGCAATTATTTTTTGTTCCCCTCTCTGTTTCATTTGTATAATAATCCAAGGTTGACCATGTGCTTGAAGGTGCCTAGTATGGAGATTTTCCCAATAATCTGGCCAGAGAGGTAGGGGACTCTTAAGTCAGTAAGAAAAAGAAGTATCTCCCAGAGAGGACCATAATTCCTCATGCTAGAAGGACTCTTACCAAAAAAAAATTTTTTTTTTATCTGGACATATAATTTCATTGGCTTCAAGAGCATCTTCCAGAGTTCAATATCAGGAACTGTTCTGTGTAATTCATAGTCTTAAATATTGCCTGGATCATTGAGACCATAAATGATTTGCTCTTGGTCAGACAGCTAGCATGCAGTTAGAGGCTTGACTTCAATGCATATCTTTTTAACCCTAAAGCTAGACCCCCATTTATATACCATAATATACTCTCTCATAAGAAAGAATAAAGATGATGAAAAATGAAGTACAAAAAAATGCCTTTTTAGAACAAAAGAGTTAAAATTAATTTAATAGCTTGGAGGGCAAGCAAATTATTATTATAAAAAAATTGAAAACATGATTTTTAGAAAATGAAAGATCAAGGGGAAGGAAGGCCTATCTCCTTTCAAGATGTCAAGAAGGTGATAGGAATGATAAAAATCACATATATAAACCTCCAAAGAGAAGAAGGCTTTTAACGAACAAAATAGATATGTCTTGTAAAGGCATTTAATGGTATGTATAGTATAAAAAGGAAATTAGAACAGGAATAATTAAAGCCAAAAAACTGAGAGAGATGTTTCTGTGCAGAATGAATGAATGAAGAATATAATTTTTTTAAAAATATTTATCAAATGCTACTTGCCAAACACTAAGCTAAGCACTAGAGACAAATACAAATTGGAAGACAGTACAGGCCTTCAAGACCCTGAATTTTAATAGAGGAAGTTCAAAAAATAGAAAGGAATGGTGGACAGAGAAGGATGTTTTGTACTGAAAACTTACTGGATGCTGAGTGGAGACCTAGGAGAGTAAATTGGCACACCTTTCCAGAAGTAATGACAGAGTCCATTTGATTTTGAATCCAGAACTGCATAATGGGGTGTCAGGAAGGAGTCTAAGAAAACCAAAAATCATGGGGGGAAGGGGAGGTGGCACAGGAGAAGAGTCCCTGCATGAAGAATGTAGGCCTTGAGGCATTGCATTGGGAAAAGAATGAGCTGATGTTCTGGTAAGATATTACGGGAGGAAAAGGAAAGATGGCTGGAGCCCAGGCCTGAGCCTGCAGACTTGGAGTATGAGTTCTGAGAAAGAAACAGTTAAAACCTCCAAGGTTTGGATTCTAATGGGGACTTGGTGGAAATGGAAACAGATATTTAGAGACACTTTGAATAGGGGAGGAGTTCATTGTGGAATTGGTTCAAGATGCCAAGAGTAGAGAGAGGGAGCAGTCAAGAAAGAATCTGCCCAACTGTACCCTCTTCCTAATGTTCCAATTATTATCAATTGTTATTGTACCACCATCTTCCCAGTCACCCAGGCTCCCAACCTAGATATCAGTCTCAACTCTTCACTTTCTCTTTTGCCTCCATATCTATCTGATCAATTGTCAAATGCAGTCATTTCTACCTTTGTTATATACCTCTTTTTTTCCTCTGACACTGCTTCCACCTTGGCGCATCATCTTACTCTTGATATATTACAATGACTTTCTAGTTGGCCTCCCAGACTCAAATCTCTGCCCAGTCCAGTCCAGCCTGTACTCAACTGTTACACTGATCTTCATAAAATAAAAGTTTGATCATGTATGAACAGGAAGCTAGGTGGTAAAATGGATAAAGATCTAGAACTTACGAAGACGTGTTCAGATGTGACTTCAGATTCTTACTAGCTATGTGATCCTGGGCTTTCTCATCTATAACAAAGGGATAATAATACCTACTTCAAAGGGTTGTTATAAGAATTAAATGAGATAATATTCTCATACTTATGTTATTCTCATAACATATAAATGTCAGCTGTTATTCTGTCTCGCTTTCCTTTTCTGTCTCTCCTCCCCCTCTCTCTTTCTCTCCCTCTGTCTCTCTCTTTCTGTCACACACACACACACACACACACACACACACACCACCACCACCACCACCACCACCACCACCACCACCACCACCACCACCACCAGCACCACAACTACCACCATTATTCAAAAAACTGCTGTGAATTCCTATTACCTCCAAGATCAGAAATAAAACCCTCTATTTGGTTTTCCAAGCCCTTTAGAAATTGATCACTTCCTGCCTTTCCAGTATTCTTACACCTTGCTACCCTTCACATTCAATGAAATTCAGTGAATTTGGCCTCCTTTCAGTTCCTCAAAAAGATATTTACTAATTGAGACTTTTCACTGGCTACTCCCATGCTTGGAATTCTCTTCATCTTCACCTCCTAGCTTCCCTGGCTTCCTTCAGGTATCAGCTAAAATCTCACCTTTTGCACAAAGCCTTTCCAAAGTCTTCCTAAATCTTAGCACCTTCCCTCTGAGACTATCCCCAATTTATCCAATATATAGCTTGTTCACACATATTTGTTTTCCAGTTGTTTCCTACAGTAGACTATGATTTCCTTGAGAACAGAGATTTTCTTTCACCTTTTTTTGAATCCTCAGTGTTTATTACATTACTTAGCATGTAAATAGGCATTTAATAAATGCTTGTTGACTGAGGTATCATAGCTCAAAAAGCAATTAACATGATAAACTGTTGATGAGGACTGTTTATAGGTCTACGAAGTCTTTAAAAACTTAGGGTGGAAAGGCACAGGGTACACTGTCACCATCAGTCCCCATTCCCAGCACCCTCCCAGTCAGTCCTCATTTGATTATTTTTCTTTGCTTTCTTAAGGTCTGCCAGCCTCTAAATTCAACTTTCTTGACTATGATGGGAGTTTTCTTACCTTCCTACTCTGTTAGGCTCTTCAAAGCAAGTCCTCCTCACCTCTCACACTGTGAGACTTCTTACTCTCAGGCTCCTTCCCATCATTATTGAATGAGGAATGACCACAGTAGCCTTCACTGAAATCTCTTTTGGTACTTGTGATACCCCAGAGACCAAGTGCCTGATACCTCTGCTTTACTCCTATCAGTCAATCATTCAAACAGAACTTGTTAAGCACTCTATGTATTTTCATTGGCAGTCCCCCATGGCTGCAATGTTTTCCCTCCTCCCTACCATCTCTTGGCTTCCCTGGATTCTTTAAAGTCTGAGTTAAAATCTCATTTTCTGCAAGAAATCTTTCTTAGTGCTAGTATCTTCCTTGTGAAACTAAATCCAGTTTATTCTAGGTTTGTGCTAGGCACTGTGCTAGACTCTGGGGAAACAAATAGAGTTTCTGCTCTCAAGGAACTTACATTCTTGTCATTCTTTTATCTCTGTAAAATGTCCTCTACTCTCTTGTCTGGTCAGTCTTTGAAATGGCTCCTCTAAAAAAAATCTTGTGTTGACTTGTTTGCTAACATTTGGGACCTCTGGTTTTTCATATTGCTTATCTTTCCTTTTTTTCCTTTAAAAATTACATTATTATTAGCCTTCCTCATTTGATCTTGTTGGTCATTTAATAAAAAAGAAATATCACAAGAGGTCTAAACTTAACAAATAAAAATTGATGAACTTGAGAAAAGCCAATATAAGATTCCAGGGCAAGAGAGATAGAACCTGCCCAAAAGATGGGTATAGGCTGGAGGAGACATGGCACCATTTAATATCTAAGTACACTAGAGTGAGAGACATTTGGACTCAACCAATGAAAACCAAGAGAGGGGAAAGACTGAGCAGGTTACAGTTTTAAGGAGTATATCGAGTCTAGCTAAAAGGAATGACAAAAAGAGGAAGAAATAAGAATCACAAACTTAGAGATACCAGAAATCTGTTTCTGGGATTCTAAAAAAGCTAAAACTGTGAGAAAATCAGAAGAACTCTCTACAGAGCCAACAGCAGGAGAAAAAAGTGAAAAGCCAATCATGATCATGCTTTTCAGGAATTGAAATGTTATCAAAATAGAAATATTGGCATTGTTTGAGCATCATAGATGACTTATAAACATGTATCCTGTAGAAATGAATTACATAGTTAAAAAATTATTGAATCTATACATATTAAAAGAGCCAAATCCATAGGAGAGGGAGGTATTTTCCACATCTACTACAATCCATTCTGTACTCAGCTTTCAAAACGATCTCCCTAACGTACATCTGGCTATGCCAGTCCTCAACTCAATAAATTCTAGTGGTTTCTTATTACCTCAAAGATCAAATATAAAATTCTGTTTACTTTAAAAGTAAAGTCCTTTCCAGCTTTCTTACACTTAACTACCCACCTCTTACTCTATGATCCAGAGACATTGGTCTCCTTGCTGTTCTCCAAATATGTATCAGGGAGTTGTTTTGCACATGCACAGATCTACTGACATGGAGACATCCCGCTTCTATGCATTTCCCTACCATGTGGGTAAGAGTGGCCTCCTTCAATTGACTATGTACCAGCTGGAACAATCTGTGTCTTTAAAATCGACAGAGGAGTAGACACATAGGGCTGGGGTCTGGCAAGCGAGAGATCTTGTGTGCTTGAGGAAAGTCATGGTGCTGAAAGGAAGAGGCTCAGAGGAGCTGGTGGCAGTGTCTGGATATAGGATGGAGGAGTCTGCTGTTGATTTTCAGCCTTTCCTAAGAAGATGAACTCTGGACACGGTCATAGGATGAACCATATGGAACATATGAGCCATATGAACCATAATAGCACTATGTCTTCCCACCATCATCTATCTGCTACACTTTCTCATGGTCATGGGGGAGGAGGAAACATGATGATGATGATGCCCATCACCTATTTTGGCTATAAGAATGTGGAATTGTTGTTTTCTGGATTAATTATCAATACACCTGGGGAAATGGCTGGGACATTTGTGGCTATCTTTTTGTTAGTAATGTTCTATGAAAGCCTCAAGATAGGACGGGAGAGCCTGCTTCATAAATCTCAGGTCAGTATTCACTGCAAATCCATGTCAGTCCCAGGGCTAAATGGAACCATCCTTATGGAAACACACAAAACTGTTGGGCAGCTGATGCTGAGTTTCCCTCACTTTCTGCAGACAGTGCTGCATGTCATCCAGGTAGTCATCAGCTACTTCCTTATGACCTACAATGGTTACCTCTGCATCACAGTGGCAGCAAGGGCTGAACAGGCTATTTTCTCTTCAGCTGGAAGAACGCAGTGGTAGTGGACATCACAGAGCACTGCCATTAATGTCAGACTCTAGGATGTGGCCTTATTTACCATAATTGGAAATAGCTGGAGACTGGGAGAGTTGATTTCAAGTCCCCCCATTGTCCCTCCATGACCCCTTGACTCCCAGCACTTGCATAGACAACAAATCAAGGAAGTTAAGTTGTATAGTGCCCTCCCCAAACTGTTGATTTCTGCTATTAGGCTGGGATCCACAGTTCTCCACTAATCAAAGTAGCTTTTTGTTTTAATTATTTCTTGATCAAGTACTTCCCTTTTTAATCTCTCTTTTTTTATTATTATGATATTTTGTGGTCATTTCTGGGTCATAGGCAGAGGTTATGCAAAGCTCTTACCCACCCCATAACCCTAGAATAGTTATTGGATTTTATGAAAGGGAAATAAGGTGTGCCTTTGCTGAGGTGTGAAGTGATATGTGGCGATCTGAGAATCTGAAGAAGGATTTTTGAGTGGATTAAAGGTGCATAAAGAAATGTTCCCTTGCATAGCAACAGTCTGGTCAGAACCTTCTGCCTCTGTTTACTTTTTTATTCTTATCTCACCCAATCACACAATTGGCAACTTAATAATAGGAAATATTTTCTAATAAAACCATTGGCATCTTTTCAAAAAAAAAAAGTAGAGAGGGGACAGTGCCTCTCTTCTTTTCTGTTGCATCAAGAGGATGAAGATGGCACAGAGTTCACCCAAGGCACATGAAGTGAACTAGAAAGAGTGATATCTCCCCCACCATCTCTTTTTGTCCAGAGACCCCAAGAAATAGGCTTGGGGATATTTATGTTTTTGTTTTCTTTCACCTTAGTTTGAGGTGCAGACAGGATCTGGGAGAGTTCAAGACATGGCAGCCTTGGACCCAGGATTCCAGAATGGATGTTGCTACCAGCCAATATGGCAGAGAAGCCCTGAGAAACCAGAGTGTCTGAGATTCAAGGCCGAGAAATATTTTGGAGAGCAAAATTAAGCTCCATGGTTGAAGGAATGTTGGCATATTTGTTAATATACCCTTGAAATAAATATTCTTTTGTAAGAGTGAATCTCACTATTCATGGATATATAGAGCTAGTGTACCAGGGAGCCAAACCCACCCCACCCCCACAATTGAGGAAACACCATCAGTGGGAGTTAGAGCCACAGAGCCTAGACACCCCAAATCTCTTCAAGGATACTGGAGAACACTGGGGGAAGGGTGGAATGAAGCATGCCTGGCCTACAGGCAATGGGGAGCCAGGGTAGTGAGTATTACACAGAAGATACTCTTATCTGCTGACCGTATTTTCACTGACTATTTCTGGTACCTGGAATTCTTTCCCTCCTCACCTCCATGTCCTGGCTTCCCTGGATTCTTTCAAGTTCTGAGTTAAAATCCCATCTTCTACCAGAAACCTTTCCCAGTCTCCCCATGCTAGTACCTTTCCTCTGAGACTGGTTCCAGCTCACTCTGGATATATCTTCTGCTTACATAGTTGTTTCAATCTTGTCTCACCTACTAGAATGTAGGCTTCTTTAGGGCAGAGACTATTTCTTTCTTAATTCCCCCATTGCCTAGAACAGAATAAGGATTTTTTATAAATGCTTGTTGACTGACTTACTGATTATGGCTGATTATGTCTTTTGAAATTGGTTAATGTTCTAAGAAAGAGGGACTACAGTTTACAATACATGTTGGCTTAGAAACTACTGGAGGACATTAAAGGGATTTGAAACACAAGTGACTGATTCTACAAAGTTCGAGCACATTATTATACTAAATACATTGAAGCTGGACTCCATAACCTCTTTTCCCTCGCCATAGCTTTGTAAATTATTTTTGCCAGAGTAGGCTACTTCTTTCTATGATTGATTTTTCACCCATGTCCTTTTGTTCAAGGAAGTGTCAGGATCTGACTTATCCCCTTTACATACTGCTTTTGTCTTAGATAAGTATTATGTTGGATTTATTTATTTTTCTTAAGAAATAAGGCAATATTTTACCACCCTATTCATCATCACCCCTTTCCCAGACCCACTCGTCCCTCTGATGACCAAGAAGAAAAAAGCCTTCATCTGTATTTTTCTTCATTTATTTCTGTCCCTTTGATAATCCTCTATGTTGCTAGGCTAAATTGTAGGGCTAGATTTCTCCACAGGAGATGGTAGCTGTAACAGCAGGAAGGTCTACCAGCTGCCCTATGAAAAGAACAGAGGAAATGGAAGTTAGCCACAGTAGTTGCTTCTGCTTGGGAGGGAAGAAAAGAAAGGGAAGAAATTTCAAGCACTGGGAAAAGAGGGAAAAGCAAAAGATGATGACTAATGTTTCTGTTTCCACTGAGATCCTAGGAGCCCTAGGAGAAAAGGGACACTGACAAAGGAACTGGAAAACCCCAAAGGGTAGATAAGTACACAAGAAGAAAACACCAAATCATATGAAGGCTATAATCTCTCTAGTATAATGCCTGAGGGTACCCACCAACTCTTAGGAAGAGTTCCTCCAGTTATAAGGCCACTTTAAGGTACTCTTTGGGTCAACATCCACCAGAATCATAGTTCACAACCCTGTATTGACATGTTTACCTTCAACAATCACCCAGAGGACAGAAGCTAAGGCATTTGATTAAATTACGTAGTAACACACAGTTTAGTCCGTCAACCTGGACACACTCTCCCAGGAGTACACATCCCATCAATGAGAAGAGTAGATACATATAGGGAACATTGTAGAGCAGTAAAAGACATGTAACCAGGGCACATGATCAGGATCATACATGTAGGGCACAAATGTGGTCAGGGGGCACACATGGAGAAGCAAACACTAAGGAAACAGGGTATATATGTAGAAGAGCAACTCTGATGCTGCATGGTCACTGATATCCTCTCATGATGCCATCACACTACTTCCATGGTACCTGCTCTCTGCTAATCTCAGACAGACAGTGCTCAGTCAAATGATGTTCTGCCACATGAATTATCTCTGGCCTATGCACTGTCTCTGCCAGCATTATCTCTAAGGCATAGTGACTTTACCAATGCCAGGCATAGTCACCGTTAACTTCTTGTTGTTCAGTTGTTTTCAGTTATGTCTGATTCTTCATAATCCCATTTGGGTTTTTCTTGACAAAGATACTGGAGTGGTTTGCCATATCCTTCTCCAGGTCATTTTATAGGTGAGGAAACTGAGACAAACAGGGTTAAGTGACTTGCTCAGGATTTGAACTCAGGTCTTCCTGACTCCAGGCCCTGCACTATATACACTGAACCACCTACCTGCCTCTTACTATACACTAGTCACTTAGCTTCAGCTAAAAGCTTTTACTATTTTGATAGCACCATAGTGCAAGGGTGCAGAGGTGGGGAACCTGAAGACTCAGGGCCACAAGTGACCCTCTAGGTCCTGAAGTGTGACCCTTAAGGGCCTTGAGGTGACAAGTTCCCCACCCTTGCCCTAGTCACTTGGCTTCATTTAAAGTCTTGGCTCTAATGGGATGCCTTCCTTAAGAATGGACTCGGTCCTGCTCTTAGTTCAAAAGTCTGAGGCTTCTTAGTAAATCTTTTAGAAAGAGCCCACTTTTACTTCAGCCATGGGGGGCAGGTAGCCTCACTTGGAATTCACCCATTTCAATTTCTGCTCACTAAAACACAGAGCAACTTCCTCTCCAAATGCTAATACCCTTAAACTTAATCTCTTATTCAGATTCAAATTCTTTGTCCCAGGTCCTGGGTATCTACAGGTGACTTCACCCTAATTTATGATGAGCATTCAATATGCCTCCCAATTTTAATATCTGAAGTAGTCTTCAGACTGTACCATGCCCACTACCTGTCAACCCACCCCACCCCAACCCATCCACCTCCCCCAGTTACCTCAGGTCTGAGTTATAGGTTTTCCCAGTTTGTTTGTTTTCAACTCCTTGCCCTTTCCCAGTCTCCTTTAAAGAAAAGTGAAAAAAATTGAAACAAGAAAAAACTAAGCCCAGAGGGCAAGCTTTCATCACCTCTCCGGTCACTAGAGCTACATTCTTGGCTTTTCATGTGTATATGCAGACAGCCAAAGCCTAGATCTCACTTTTACACCAGTAAGAAGCCAAAGAAAAGCTATTTAGGTTACTTAAAGGAAAGACAATCTAAGAACTTAATCACTGTAGCGACTCACAGGTCATTACCGAAGAACTATTGGAAAGCCATAGAAAGAATTAAAGGGAGCCCATACACTCTCTTCTAATTTTAAATCTATAATCTTTGGATACTGTGTCAGAATTGCTGAGATCTGATGTTTTAGGCAGATATGTGGTGCCATGGTTAAAGAGTGCTGGGCCTGGGGTCAGGAAGATTACTCTTCCTGGGTTCCATTCCAGCCTCAGACCTTTACTATGTGACCCTGGGCAAACAATTAATCTAAAAGTAATTAAGTAATTCATTTAATCCTATTTGCCTCAGTTTCCTCATCGGTAAATGAGCAGGAGAAGGAAATGGTATCTTTACCAAGAAAACCACAAATAAGTTGATGCAGAGTCCAAAGACAACACCACACCAGGATGTGTTGGCCATGAGGAACCATTAGGAAAGGCTAAGGGAAAGAAGTCAGAGGTATGTGAGAGCAATGGGTAGGAAGCTAGGGGCTTTATAAAAGCTGGCACGTATATAGTGCTTTACAAATATTAGCATATTTCATGTGAGACCTCAGCCTTGGGCTGCAGGTGGTATTATTACCCCCTCCTCCCATTTTACAGATGAAGAAATTTAGGCAGATAGAAGTTAACTGTTTTCTCCAGGGGTCACACAACTAGTCAGGGTCTAAGACTGGAATTTAATTTAAAGGATCTTGACTCCAGATCCAACACTTTATCCACTGAGCCATCTATCTGCCTTGGATTTGAGTCGAATATTGTAAAGATTATAAGGGGAATAGAATGTTTGCATTAAGCATCATGTTCCTAGCATAAAGATAAGGTGGGAATATATATCACATTAGACAATATTTCAGAAATGAGTAATCTAAAACGAGATACAGTAGTACACATTGATTTGTTTAAAAAAACTATGCATTTTAGCAGAAATCAGCTATTTATATCATTTGATCATAAGGTAGTATAAGAATTATTAACTTTAGTTTACAGCTCATGTAACTGAGATTCAGAGAAATTAAGCTACTAGTGTCCCTAGTCCTACAGCTAGTCATGGATCAAACCCAGACCTCTTCATTCCAAATCCAGTACTCTTTCAGAAATACTATAGCCATGTGCCATGAAACGATAATCATAATTAAATCCTGAGGGTCTTCCCTTCCAGATCTTTTTTTTTTTTTTTTTGACTAGGTAAAGATGCCGTTCTCTGCCTTAATTCTTACTAAGCCTTAATCATTGAATGGGAGTTGCCTCAGTCAAACTGAGACCTTTTAGAGACCTTAGCTTGAAAAGACCAAGGTTCCCCACTATATCCTGGGCCATCTCCAGGTGTCCTGATCTTTATCTGGCCACTGGACCCAAATAGCTCCCGAGGAGCAAGTGAGGCTTTGCACAGCCCTCCCTCACTTAAATCCAATTCACTTGCATGTCACGCCACCACCTCCCTGATATCCTCTTCAAGAATGAAAAGGAAACAACAAGCAAGACTTCTCTATTCCTGCCTCAAGGCCTGGGGCTCCCTCCCTTTGGGAAATCCATCTTGAAAAAGGGCCCAGGCCAACTAACCTTCAGTCACCTCTTAGGTGTAGGGTGTGTTCAGGCAGGACCAGTGCCTTTGATGTGATGGCTGCCAAGCCCTTTTGAGGCTCTTTCCACCTTTAGTGTCCACCTGTTCCGCCCAATTCTCACCTGTGGCTCCAAGAAGCTACAGTATGTGCAGTGGCCACACCCGGGTAAACCATTTTGGCAGATGGGCCAAACCAGGCTGAGGGTAACCAAGGGTGCTCAAATCTATTAATGAGTTAGAGGGGTGTCTACCCCAAGCTTGTGAAGACTTCCTCTGGTGGAATGGGCAGATGAGAACAATTTGTTTCAGTGACTATGAAGGCAGATAAAGCAGGTAATGTGGAGCACTTAGAGCCTGGTTAGACACTGAAGATGCCAAGGTCATCCACTGCATCCTGAACCATTAGCAGCCATCTGACCCTGTCACTGGACTATGATGACTCTGGAGGAGAGAGTGAGGCTGATGACTTCCTGCAACTCTGTCTCACTTAAATTCAATTTACGTACAAATCAAAAGATATCACCCTCAGTGTTGGGGAGGTTCCAAAGAAAAGTCTGGGAGAGAAGAGGTATTAGAACGACTACCAAACTGAAGGTCTACAGAGCCGTTGTACTGACCTCATTGATGTATGCTTGTGAAACATGGAGTCTACCAGCGCCATGCCAGGAAACTGAATCACTTCCATTTGAACTGTCTTAGGAAGATTCTGAGGATCACCTGGCAGGATAAGGTATCAGACGTTGAAGTCCTTGCTCAAGCTGAACTGCCAAGCATTCAAACTATGCTTCAGAAAGTGCAACTTTGATGGGCTGGCCACGTTGTTTGAATGCAAAATGTACTCTTGCCAAAAAGGATATTTTATGGAGAACTTGCATGGGGCAGGCAATCACATGGTGGTCAGAAGAAGAGAGACAAGGACACTCTCAAGGTCTCTCTCAAGAACTCTGGATTTGACTGCGTAACATGGGAGACACTGGTACAGGACCGCTCAACATGGCATGCCCACATCAGAAAGGGCGCTGTGCTCTTTGAGCAAAGCAGAATTGACACAGCACAAAGTAAACATAGGATGCGTAAATTTGGAGTATCCTCCCCAAATATTCACACAGACGATCTGTGCCCAACCTGTGGTAGAGCTTGTATTGGTCTGATCAGCCATAGTCGGACACACTGAAATTTCACTTCATCATGGTGATGTCATTTTGGTCCTTTACGAAGATGAACAACCAACCAACCAACCAGTTGTGCTTCTAACTTTCTGAATTTCAACACTATGCCTCAGCTGCAGTGTCACTGGAATCTTCCTCAGGACCCAGGCCATCCTCACCCTCAAATATCTATCCATCACTCCAGCTCCCTTTTGCCATTGGTGAGTTCCTTTACAGGTCTTCATTTTGGAGAGAACTCCAGACCAGCCAACT
The DNA here is from genome assembly GCF_028372415.1 of Notamacropus eugenii. Lineage (NCBI taxonomy): Eukaryota > Metazoa > Chordata > Mammalia > Diprotodontia > Macropodidae > Notamacropus > Notamacropus eugenii. The sequence goes on from NC_092876.1 coordinate 359,328,780, forward strand.
TCATTGCCCTTCCAGTAATGCTTCTGACTTCCCAGATTCTGACACTACATCCCAGCTCAGGCATGAGCTTCCTTTTTCACCTCCCTTTTGTGTGTCAGGGAGCTGTCTTTCTTTTTGCTTGTATTTGTAGCTCTAGAACTTAGCACAGTGTCTGGCATGTGGCGAAGTGCTTAATAAATTTTTCTAACCTTGCTTGTTGCCTAGAAGATATAATATGATTAATAATAGGTGAGGAGGTGGAGTCCTGCTTTCAAATCTATGACAAATGGTGTTACTATTACCCAACATCAATAAATATAAATCCAGAATGACTGGAGCAAGAAAGAAAATACATGAGAGGACACAGAAGGAATGAAATGAAAAAAGAAATGATGTAATTATCAGGGTTGTGTTTTGGGGAAAAGATTATGTAAAACAGAATTGGGAAGAAATGTTGAGATGTTAAAAGAAAAACTTGAGCAATATTTATGTTTATAATTATTATTTCTGTCTGAGAATACAATCTGGTTGAAAAGAAAAATGGTCTATAGATGTGTAACGTTAGAAGGAAATAATTAATTTGGAGAAAATGTAATCCAAAGTGTATTTTTAAGAACTTCAAATTGTATGTTGCTTAAGAAAAAAAAATCCAATAAAAACTACGAAAATGATATATCAACTGATAAATTTGCAACAATGAATAAAAGAGAGGTCCTATAATTAGCCAGGCCCACAAGCCATGGTGGGAGGGAAGAAAAGGGAAGAATCACTTGAATCTAAAAGAAACTGAATTGTAAGCAAATAAATATCATTGAAATTAAAAGTCTGACCTTTTGATGAATCTACCTGTACTCTTGACTTTGCTAGAGAGAGAAAGACCCATCTATGTGAGTTCAAATCTAGCCTCAAACGCTAGCTGTATGATCCTGGGCAAGTCACTTAACCCCATTTGCCTCAGTTTTCTCTTCTATAAAATGGGCTGGAGAAGGAAATGCAAACCCCTCCAGTATCTTTACCAGGAAAACCCCAAAGGGCATCATGAAGAATTGACACAACTAAACACATCATTGGTTAGGGTCTGAGTACTGGATTGCTTTAATATAGTGATGATGTTTTCTATATCTATGGTAAAAGTTCACTGTTACCAAGGAGACATGTGGCCTAGCAGATAAAGGGCTCAGCCTCAGAGTCAGAAAGACCTGACACGGAGCCCCGCCTCCAACACCTTCCCATTCTTTGTTTATGGGCGAGTCATTGAATCTCTGAGTGCCCCCCGGAAACTGTACATTTCCTGATCTATAGAAATGAAGGGAATATCTTTATCAAAAGATACAAACAGAGATCATAGATCCAAATGTGAAAGGACCTTAGAAGTTCTCTATTCCAACCCCTTCATTTTATAAATGAGGAAACTGAGGTTCACAGATGTGAAATGACTTGTTCAAGGTCACATAATCAACTATGATGTTCCAGAGTGGGGTTGCTTTCCAAAACCTATAGTCTTATGAAAGAGCCCTAAGCCTTTGGTAATGGCCCCAAAAGTTGGATATGTGCAGCCAGGTACAGTATTTGGTCCCACTGGGGAATTTAGAACACTGCAAAACAGAGCTTGCCTGTGGAGCTATAGAACTATCTCTTAGGAAGTAGAAGAGAAGAGAGAAGACAGAGCTTGCCTCAGATTCAGGAAAATCTAGCTTTGAGTCAAATCAACAAGTCAAGTCAAATCAACACTGTGCCAGACGTATAAAAAAAGGCTAAAAAGATAGTCTCTTCTCTCAAGAAGTTCCCAGGCCTCAAGTCTTGCAGCTGACACATACTGGATGTGTGGCTGTGGGTCACAGAGGCAAGTGTCTAAGTTGATACAACTGGTTTACCAAGGCACCCTAAGGACTATGAGACTTTCCCACTTGACTTGCAGCTAAAACCCTGTATGTGTTGTCTCTCTCTATGAGCTCTTTGAAAGCAGGGATAATCTTGTTTTGTTTTATTTGCATCCTCACCCCCTAGAACAGTACTTTGCGCATAGGAGTCACTTAATAAATAAATCATTCATTCACTCATTCATATGCCTACCTGCATTACTAAAGTGAGTTTCTTCACTTGTAATTACCAATACTATTTGAAATAACAGATCTAGAAAGAGGAGGAAAGCGTAGAAAGAGCTGGAGATAATTATGTGAACTGGTAAAAATGTTAGAATGTGAGAAGTGCTGGAAGTTGATGGTATATAAATTTCAGACAATATATTTATACTCAAAGTCAAATGGGTTACATTCATCCTTATATACAGTGGATTGTGGGTAGTTCTGGGGCTAGGTATTGACACGTTAAAGTGATAAAAGCACAGTAAACATCTGCTTCCTAGCATAGTTTCCTTTTTCTTTTGAGTGACGATTTTAATTACCAAACATTTGTAAAACACTTTGCACTTACAGCCATTGTTGTTAGCTACGACTCAAAACAACCCCATAAAATCATATTGTTATCCACACTTTAAAGATGGAGAAGTTTAAACAAAGATTACATCCTATTTAGAGTTATATATACATATATATGTATATATCACATTGAAGTCAGGATTAGATATAACCCCACCTAAATTCCTAGTTTTTTTCTCTCTCTTAGTTAAAAAGAAGCAATCAATACAATCACATTGTTCTATTTTCTGTAGCAAATGTGCAAAAATACCATCTGTTTTATTTAGAGCAAAACAAAGTTTAAAAAGAGGGAAGAAGCAAAAGTAACTTTTGTACCATGTTTTTCCTGGTTAGTACAGTTTTCAATAGTTCACTTCTGAAAATTATTATATAGGAAAATAATCCCTCAGTTATAGACCCTTCCAGAGCTGTAACTAGGCAGGGCAGCTAGGGCTTTTACTCAAACACTGGCATCTAAGAGTTGTCTATCTCTTTTCTGTAGTTCAGTGCTGCCCTAAGACTTAGGTCTTCCAAAAGTTAACCTCTCTGGGGATGTGAATGGAAGACAGTTTTGGTTCACCAATGTTATTGGTAGATGGGCTAAACCAGGTTGAAGGTAACTGATGAGCTTCAAATGTATCAGTGAGTTAGTGGGTGTCTACCCCAAGCATGTGAAGATTTGCTCCAGCGGAACGGCTAAATGAGAACAATTCCAACAACCACAAAGGTGGTTGAAGCAGGTACTGTGGAGCTCTTGGAGCTGGTCAGACATGGAAGACACCAAGGTTATCAAATGCCTCCTGGGCAATCACTAGCTGTCTTGATTTCTGTCTTGCCACTGGATTTCTGATGATTCTGGTTGAGAAAGTGAGACTGATGACTGTTCAACTCTGATTCACTTAAATCCAATTCACAAGCAAATCAAGTCACTCCTTGATGATGTCATTGGTCCTTTTTGAAAATGAAGGACAAACAACCACAAAACAAACTAGAATATCTGAAAGACCTCGCCATCTATAGGGAATCCCATTTCAATTTACTCTCTTTCCTAGATCTGCTTTGTCATTATAGAAAACACCTTTATAGTATTTCTAGACTTGAAACTATATTGTGAAGTAGCAATCGTTTAAACTATGTATGAATGCACGCATATATGTATATACACACAAATATACACGTGTGTATATATACGTGTATAGGTGTGTGTGCATATATATGTATATAGATATATAGATATACCCATGCACCCATATTCTTCCCTCTTTGAACCAATTTGGTTCAAATGATGAAAGTGGGGTTCAAGCATAAACTGCCACCATCCTCCATCTTCTCCTTCACTATAAAAACTCTTCCTTGCATGCCTCTTTTATGTGAAATAATTTTCTGCATTCTCCCTCTCCCCGCTCCTCCCATGAATCCATCCCTCTTCATTTTGGAGGGAATCATCCTTACATAATTGACCCTTACTCATGCCCTCTGTCTTTGTAGACTTTTTCTAATTACCCTATTAATTATAAAGTTCTTGGGAGTTAACATATATCATCTTCCCATACAGAAATGTAAACAGTTTAACCTTATTGAGTCCTTTTCAATTTCTCTTTCACATTTCCCTTTTTATGATTCTCTTGAACCCCCCCTTTGAATGTTAAATTTTCTATTCAATTGTGATCTTTCCATTAGAAATTTTTCTTTTTTTTCATTTTTTTAAAAAAATTGTTTTATTGTTTCTTAATGCCTCATGGAATTATTAACTTCCACTTGCTCAATTCTAATGTTTAAAAGGAACTATTTTCTTCAGTGAGCTTTTGTACCTCTTTTTCCATTTAGCCAATTCTGGTTTTTAAGGTACTATTTTTTTTGGTAATTTTTTTTGTTCCTCTTTTACCAAGTTGCTAATTTTTTCATAATTTTCTTACATCACTCTCATTTATTTTCTTTGTTCACATAGGTAGTAATTGTCTGAGACCGGATTCGAACTCACCACACAACTGTCCCTTCACATTTCTTTTCCCAGTTTTTCTTCCACTACTCTGATCTCTTTCTTTAACTCTTTCAAGAATCATTGTTTGACTTGTATCCAGTTAACATTTTTCTTTGAGGTTTTACTTTGAGGCTTCACATTGTTGTTTTCTTCTGAATTTGTGTCTTGATCTTCCCTATCACCATAGTCACTTTTTATGGTCAGATTCTTTTTTGCTGTTGCCTTATTTTCCAGCTTATTTCTTGACTTTTATCTTTATATTAAAGTTGAACTCTGCACACCTAGTAGCACAGAGGTACTATTCTAAGCTTCAGGCTTTTTTGTGCTGCTATTTTCAGAGTCATTTCTGAGATTTTCAAGTGCCAGTGCTTTCAAAGTGTTGTGAGGTCAGGTCACTGTTCTCGTGGTCTGAGCTCTAGTTTACCTGTGAAGGAGCCCTGTTCTTCAGCAGTCACAATTGCTAGTGTTCCTCAGGGCCCTGGAAATGGAACTAGGGCTCCTGCTCCCTTGCCATAGATCACAAGCACTCTTCTCTACCCTAACTGTGATCCAGTTCTACATGTGAGCAATGAAATTGCATCTCCTAGTTCTATGTCCAGTGCAAGGTTCCCTGTAATTCTTTTCTGACAAGTTTTCCAATTTCTTTACTGTCTCTAAAATGAGAGTTCCCAAAGATGCTGGTGCTACTGCTACTGCTACTGTCACAGCAACCTTCAAGGTCCATCATTGGTGCTCCTGTCAGGTGTGCTATAGACTGGTCCCTACCCTCATGTCACAGACCTTCTCTGACTGAACTCCTAAATTATATTGAACTGGAAAAATATCTCACCTTGACCTTTTGTTGATATGCCACCAGAATTCTATTTGACATGTTATTTTAAAGTTGTTTGGAAAGAAATGTTAGGAGAGTTTGGCTGAGTTGCTGCCTCTACTCTGCCATTTTGGCTCTGTCTCTCCCCACATATTATCCTTCTTGTTTAATCATCACAACAACTCTAGGCCCCATTTCAGAGATGAGGAAACTGAGACTGAGAAAGATTAAGGTTAAATGACTTTCCTATAGTCACACAACTAATTAGTGTCTAAAGCAGAGATTTTAATTCTGGGCTTCTGGACTCCAAATCCAACACTCTATCTACTGCACCACCTTTCTGACACTGAAATAATAGAGCAAAAAACATGAATCAATGGGAAGAAGGGAGTAAGGAAAGGAAAAAAGTATCTATGTAGTAGCTACTCTGTACCAGGTGCTGTGCTAAGTGCTTTAGAAATATTGCCACTTTTGATCCTCACAACAACCCTGCAAGGTAAATGCTATTATTATACCCATTTTATAGTTGAGGAAACTGAGTCAAATAGGTTAAATGAGTTGCCCAGGATCTCAGAATGGATTTGAGCTCAAGTTTTGCTGACTCTAGGCACAGAACTCCAACCACTGTGCCACAGAGCTACCCTAGTAGATTCAGCAAATTCCAGCTGTGATGTTGTGATAACCATGTAAAATGAGTGCAATAATGCTTGTGAAACGCCCTATACTTTTTAAGGCACTTGCTTTGTAAATTTTTTTTTTCAATAAACAGGCATTTATTTTCCTTTACTTTCCCCTGCTTCCATTAAAAACAAAGGAAAGGGGGGAAAAATCCACTCCCTGTAACAAGTATTCAGTCAGACAAAACAAATTCTTATATTGCCCACATCCAAACATATGTCTTGTTTTTCTTTTAGAGTCTATTATTTATTTTTTTCATTCCTTTAAATATTTTTCATTCATTAGTTTGTCTAAGCCTGTGACTTTTTCTGTGTGGTCACCTCCCTGGTGAGGAAATATCCTATCTCAAGGCAAATCTTTGAGCACCTGGAGCATTAAGAGGTTCAGTGAATGCCCCAGTATCCCAACCCAAGTCATGCTGACATCTACATCTATACTTAAAAGTGAATTTACTGCTAATAATCAAGCAATGTACTTTTAAAAGACTTAGTATCATTCACGCTTATTCTCAGTATACTTTATGAAAGGTAATCAAGACGAGAAATCGTCAATCCCTTTTGATCCCTCTTTTTTTTAATAAATTAATTTATCTGTTTTCAGTTTTCTACAATCACTTCCATAAGTCTTATATTTTTTCCCCTTCCCACCCCCCACCCCGAGATGGCATGCAATTTTATATGGGTTCTATACATACATTCTTATTAACTACATTTTCATATTAGTCATGCTGCACAGAAGAATTAAAATGAATGGGAGAAACTATGATAAAAAACAAACGAAACCAAAACATAACACAGGAGAAAATATTCAGCTTCATTTTGCAGATTCCATATTTCTTTCTCTGGATATGGATGGCATTTTGCCTCAAGTCCTTTGGGAATGTTTCAGGTCCTTGCATTGCTGCGAAGGTCTAAGTCTATCAGAAACAGTCCTCACACACTGTGGCTGTTACTGTGTACTTGTTCTCCTGGTTCTGATCATTTCACTTAGCATCAGTTCATATAAGTCCTTCCAGGCCTCTCTGAAGTCCTACTGTTCATTATTTCTTATAGCATAATAGTATTCCATTACATTCATATACCACAACTTGTTCAGTCATTCCCCAATTGATGAGCATCCCCTTGATTTCCAATTCTTGGCCACCACAAAGGGAGCTGCTATAAATATTTTTGTACAAGTAGAACCTTTTTCCAGTTTTATGATCTCTATGGAATATAATCCCAGAAGCAATATTGCTGGGTCAAAGGATATGTACATTTTTGTATCCCTTTCTTTGAGCATAGTTCCAAATCTCTCTCCTTCTAAACATAAAGGGGAGAATCATAGATTTAGAATTAAAAGGGACCTTAGAATTCATGGAGCTCAACCTCCTCCTTTTTACAGATGAGGAAAGTGAGGTCCAGGGGTGGGGAGTAAAATGATTTGTTTAATGTCAGAGAGTTAGTAGCAAAGTATCAATGTTAAGGTGAACACATCTCTACTTAGTAGGGTTACTCGGGCTCGGGGGACATTTTACATCAAAAGAAGTCTGGTTACCTTTAAGACTAGACTTATACAGACTGACATTTATATAGAACTTTAAGAAAAGCACTTTGTATACATTAGAAAATGCCTAGCATTTCCATAGAGCTTTAATGCTTGCAAAGCACTTACAAATATTGTCTCTTTTGATCATAGCAGCTCTCAAGATGAATGTTATTATTATTATCCCCATTTTACATATGAAGACACTGAGGCAAGTCCAGGTTAAATGACTTGCCCAAGGTCACACAGCTGGTGTCTGAGGCAATATTTGAATTCGAACCTTCTTCTCTCTAAGACCAAGCTCTATCTACCATGCTGCCCTTCATCTCCATTTTATAGATCAGGAAACTGAGGTGATTACCCAGGTCACAAAATTAGAGGGTATAGTTGAAACCAGGTCCCTCCAGACTTTCACCTTTCAAACCTCTCAAAATCGCCCCCCTCTTTCCTCTGCCACAGCTTTGGTTCAGGCTCTCATCACTTCGTGTTCACACTATTGAAACATCCTGAGGTGGGTCTGCTTGCTTTAGGTCTCTCTTCCCTCCCATACATCCTCCATTAGACCACCAAAGTGATTTTCCTAAAGTACAAGTCTGACCATGTCCATTCCTATCCCCTACTCATCAAACTCCAGCACTTCCCTATTACTTCATATTCTGGCATTCAAAGCCCTTCATAACCTAGACTCCTCTTACTTTTCCAATCCTCTTACACCTCATTCCCTTCTACATATCATATTCTTCCATCCAGTGACACTGACCCCATCTGTTCTATAAACAAGACACTCCATCTCTTGCCTCTGGGCATTTTCCCTGGCGGTCACCCATACTTAGAACACTCTCCCTCTACAACTCCAAGTATAAACTTCTCCAGTTTCTCTTAAGCTTCAACTAAAAAAAGCACGTCTTTCACTGTAAATATTCACCAATTCCTCTTAATTCCAATGCCTTCCCTCTCTTAATTATTTCCTGTTTATCTTGTACAAAATTTGTTTCCATGTTGTTCCTTCCATTAGATAATGAGCTCCTTGAGGGTAAGAAACTATTTTTTGCCTCTTTTTGTACCCCCAGCACTTAGCACAGTACTTGGCACATAACAAGTACTTAACAAATGTTTGTTGATTGATAAGTTTAGCACTATCTCACAGTCGTTCCCTTACTGGATAGTTCACCAGTGCTCCACAATTCCATAATGTTATGGCAGCTAGCAGTGAACTATGAGTGGACAAAGGCCATGCCACTGTAATGGACCTGTATTATTTTTGGTATGGGAACTAAGAAATACCAAGCTTGGTTAAGTACTTGGTAGTGAGGGATCAACGGATACAGTTTTAGATTTGGCACTAAAGAGGCTTCAGCACAACAGACAAGTCACTAAACTCTTTCCTTCAGTTTCCTCATCTGTGAAATGTAGAAATATTGTATAAAAAGGGGGGAGGGGCACCTACTATACTACAGACTACAGAGTTGTAGCTAAACTCAACACTATATAAAGAATTTTTAAAGAGCTGTAAAAAATGTTATTACTGTTTTTAAAAAATTGAGATCTGGAATGAGTCAGTGAGAACAAAGCACTTGACCTCCAGTCAGAAAGACCTGGATCTGAATCCTATTTCAAATAATTTCTAGATCTGTGACCCTGCCTTAGTCACCGGACATTGCTATGCATGACTTTCCTCACCTGTAAAATGTGAGGCAGGTAGACTTCATGATGTCAAAGGCCCCTGCCAGCTCTTAGTTTATAGCCAGTTGTATGATTTCATGAGTGTAGTGAAATTCTAGCATGGAAATTTTGTAATTTGGAATTTTAACCACCTCCTGGCAGAGAGATAATGGACTAAATATGAAAAATGAGGCACAATTTTTGACATGGTTATTAAGGGAACTTTTTTACTTTACTATGAGTATTTATTACACGGTTTTGCTTCTCTTTAGGGGAATACATGCTTTTTAATTGAAAAAATAATTTTAAAAGCCTTAGGGGTTGTGAGAGGGCATTGAGGGGTTACATGCCTTGTTCTATGGTCACAAATAATGTGGCTGAGGCAGGATTTGAACTCAGGACTTCCTGGCTTCCAAAGCAAGTTCTCCATTCCCTATGATGCCAGGTTGCCTTTTTTTATTATCATTTAAATGGAATCTACCTAAAATGCTTTTTTTCCTTTCTCCGAAATTGCAATCTCATTGAAGGCAAGGGCAATGTTTTATTTCATCTTTATAAGCTTCATTTTTGATTTCTTTGACTTCTCTCCTATTACCATCTTTGGGTAATTTAAACATCCTGCAAAATCCAATCAGTCTTGGTATTCACATGCAATCAGTACTCTCAATCTCTCTGGAGGATAGAGTCATGCATTCTACCTCCATTTAAGGAGGGGATACAGGACAAACTAGTAACTAGGTGGCTCAGTGAAAAGAGTGCTGGCCCTGGAGCCAGGAAGACCTGAGTTCAAATTTGACCTCAGATACTTACTAGCTATGTGACCCTGAGTAAGTCACTTAACCTCCCTCTGCCTTGATGTCGTAGAGAAGGAAATGGCAAACCACAGCAGAATGTTTGCCAAGAAAACCCCACAGACAGTACTGATGTGTTATGGTCCACAGATTCACAAAAGAGCTGTTCATGACTGAACAACGACACAGGACAGGCATCTTATTTCCCACCTGGCTCTGGCGGCACTCATTTTTAAATTTTTTTTTAAACTTTTCCATCATGCTCTGTTTCCAAGTACCTTCTTTGTCTCCACCCACCCTGTAATTCAGCTTACTTTTCATTGGTTCTCTTCTCAGACTGTAAGCTCTTTGAGGACCAGGATGGTCTTCCTAGTACTTTACACAGTGTGTGGCACATCATAGTAAGTGCTATTGACTATAACACCAGACCCCATGTGCCACGCACATAGTAGATGCATAATCAACAAATATTTACTATGTACTTACCATGTGCCAAACTGGATAAACAGTGGGGATAAAAATATAACAAATGAAACAACACCTACAGACCAGGAGCTTCCATTCTAAAAGATGGAATTGTTGTGGAAAACTTCCCTCGACTTCAGATGGAAAGCATTCCGGGGGTGACAAAGCAGCCAAAACAATGAGTGAGTTTCAAGAAAAAGGAGGGCAATAATGGGGGAGGAAGAGGTATTCACTGAAGGAAAGAAAAGCTTTTACCTGCAAATGAAATGAACAGCCACTCGACCCCCACAACCAATTCGGAAGATTATCTAGCAGCCCCCACCCCCAGGTACTGAGACTAAAGCCCCTTCTTCACACTCCCTACAGCCTCCAAAAGTTTCCAGCTTTCTCATACGGACATTATTTTAATCCCTTTCAATTACTCTCAGGGACTAAATAATCTCTTCAGTCCCACTTAGTCCTATGATCCCAAGTCTCTGCTAGAGCCCCTCCACTCTCCGTAGCTGTTTCTCCAGCAGCTGCTTTTCTCCCCCCTCCCACAACTACCACCTAAAACTTAAAAATGAAACAACTACTAGTAACTGGTCTCAGGTTTTTCTCTGGAGCAGAGGGAGGAGCAAAGCAATCAATGGTTATCACTTGAGCAGAAACTGACAAACCCCTGGCCATATGCATATGAATTGATTTGTTTGGGGGGTGAGGCCAGAAAGGTAGAGAGAAGGTAAATACTTTTAAGAAAAAACGTGGGGAAAAGAGACCGACCAGCTTGGAAGGAGAAAAGTTACTGGCGAAAAAACCTGGGGTACAAATTGAAACCACTTTAGTTTAAATGGAAAAAAAGAAAAAAGACATCTTTTCCAGGTACCATCCAAACCAAGTCTAGAGTTATCTATTTTGAGGTTAACGGGGTGGATTTGATATTCTAACTGAGCTACTCACTCAGTTAATGTTTCCCATTCAGTAAGGTGCCCTTTTACCTTCTCACTGCAGAGGGGAGTTCTCCACTCCGTTTGCACCTGCTCCCTGAAGAACTGGGTCCCACTGGGTCTTTTCCTCTATTCAGGATTTCACTTTGTTACTGGGGAAGCCAAAAATAAGGTTTCTTATTAAAGGGAGAGGAGGTTCCCAATCTGGGAGCAAGGTGAGAAGCAAGTTTTGAGGACGGAGGTATGAAAATGTCTTTGTAAGAAATTATAAAAGTGAGAGACTGAGGTGTGGGGGGACGTAGAAAAGAGTGGTTATGTTGTCTTTTTTTCTTGGAATTCATTTAGATAATCTGTGTTTAAAGCACTGAGTTTTGCAGAGTTCTCTCCTTATCCCAACCTTGTGTTACAGGTAATTCAAAATTATTCTAACAAATAAGCAAACAGAAGTGCAGAAACTAAATGACCAGGATCCTAGGCTCAGAGGATTGTGGAGTTGAAATGAAGTCTTTTTGAACCTGTCATTTTACAAATGAAGAAACTGATACCCAGAGAAGTAAAATAACAAGGCTGAGAGTCAAGGTAAGTGTTGGAGTCTGTGGACAAACCTAGAACTCCAGGGGTCATATCTTTCTGTTTTTGCCACACTCTCCCTAGAGGACCTAAACCTTAGGAAATTCAACTAGATTCTTTCAGATCTAAAAAGACTGATTGCCAAGCCAGAGACGGCCATGTATCCTAGGTTAGACTGCACTTAAGAGGAAGCATGAGGTAGAGCTTAATTAAGTAGAATTCAGGAGGATGGAGGCTCTAGTTTTGAATATGTTACTGACAGGATATGGGAAGTCATTTCACCTCTCCACACCTCTATTTCATTATCTGTAAAATTAGAATCTTAGATTTTGGACCACATTATTTTTAAAGTTCCCTCTGGTTCTAAATTTTGTGCTTTTTATAAATCATCTGGAAATATTCTAGTTGAGAGAGATGTATCAAGTTCAGTCTAGGGGTAAAAAAGTTCAGAGATTTGGTTTTTATTTGCATCTGTGCTTTTATCTTTTCATCACCATTCCAAAACTGGAAGGTGGCCTTGTAATTAGAACCTTCAATCTCTCATTCATTTCTATGTTTTTTTCCCCTCCATATCAATGCTCTCTAGACTATCCATACTCCTGTTAGCTCATGTTTGCCCCCTTAAATTTTACAAAGCATTTTGCTTATGTCATGAGGGTGGGGGCCAAGGTGGTATGCCTTAGCAGAGGGCCTTATGGACTAATATCTCCAGTCTTATTACTCCCTTTTTTAGAACTTCTCTGAGGAAGAGGAAAAAGAGATTCCAGTCAATAATACAGACAAAGCGAAGGAGGGCAAGATGATGCATGGGACTGTGCTGGCAATAGACGTTCAGAGAGAAAATGGGACAGCTGTGATGGCAGCATGGGCCAAGCTGGTGGCAGATGCTCAGGCCAGGATGAAAGCAGCAAGCCAAGAATTTACCCTGGAGCAATCAGGAAGTCTTGAGGAAGCTGGTAAGTCTTCAACATTTTACCAAATTCTGCCCTCCCTTAGGATAGGGTAGACAAAGTAATCGTTTGTGGCTTCTTTCTCTAAGATGGAACCGAGCAAGGATGTGAGAAGCAGCTTTGTGGTCTTGAAGTAACCCCATTTTTCATTTTTTTCTCTTTTAGTTGCACATTTTCCAAGGACAAAGTCCAATATAGTTGCCTCAACACCTCAGAAATCTCAGAATGATGAAGTTCCTCCTATGCCCACCCCTCTACCTCCTTTGCATACTTTATCCCGAAATAACCTGAAGGCATGGTGCCAGAGACTTAATATCAATAAAAATGGCCGGGTGAGTCAGTCATACAAGTCAGATAACAAGCATTTGTTAAACACCTACTATGAGTCAGGCACTATGGTATGCTCTGTAAATAAAAATTTTTAAAAGGTAGAAAAGTCACTGCCTCCAAGGAACTCAGTCTAATGGAGAACTCCTGGGAAATTATACTACTAAGAGCAACAGGGAGGGAAAGACCCTGGTCCTTGCTGTCCCTTTATCAACTAATTTGCTTTTTTTCTCTTGCTCTCTTTCAGAAGCACATTTTATACAAGAGACTCTGGGAACATGTGTCACCTTCTGAGCAAGTGAGTAAGCTATAAGAAAGGTGAGGAAAGGCAACCATGGTAAGTGGAGTGAGCACTGGAGTTGGAATCCAAGGACCCAGGTTCAAGTCTTCTCTCCATTGCTTACTACCTGTGAGATCTTGGTGAAATCACCTTACCTTTCCTGGCCTGTTTCCTCATCTGTAAAATAAGAGGATTGAACTAGATGCTCTCTAATGTCTCTCCCAGATCTAGATCTACTATCCTTTGAGGTTGCCACCTTATATTTCCCCTTAACTCATGTTAAAAGCTGACCAAGACAGTTTTGTCTCTGAGGGCACGGATTCCTTATTTTACTTTGTCATCACCTCCTTATTTTTATACCTGTTTTACATTCAAACAGTAAACCACAAAATGAATAGACATTAAAAGTCTTATGTTATTATCTTACCTTTGTCATTAACTAACAGTTGTGACCTTGAACAAGCTGGGCCTCAACCTCTCAGCTGTAAGATCCTTTGCACTTCTCAAAGGCCATGATAATCCATGGTCCCTTGTGACTCTTCCATCTATGAAAATGTTGAGTGAGAGGGAGGTAGAGCATTGAAGTGAGACTGAAACCCTAGTATCCCTGGGTATTTGTCTTCTCAACAATAACCATGAACTCAATTTATAGGATACTCCCAGAATAGAAGAAAAGGTCCAGCAGATAAAAATCAAAACAGAAGCTTTAACTGAAGATTCTCCAGATGAAAGTCTGATGGTGGCTCAAGCAGCAGAGACGGGAACAAATAAGAAAAAGAAAAGAGAGGCAACAAAAACCTCTCTTGCCCAGACAGCCAGCATGGCATCATGGAGCAGACTCATGACAACCGTGAAGTCGAAGGCAGTGTGGCCCATACCCACATCTTCTGACCCTCCTAGGTCCAAGCAATCAGGTAAGACCAACCACCCCTTGCTTTGTTAATTAGCCTAGTGAGCCCTGGGGCATAGAAGCATAAGGAGGGCCTGGAATTTCTTTAACCTTGTAACTTTGGGGGAAAGGTGGTGACCCCAAGGACCTAGGAGTTGCATCATGAACCATAGAAGAATTTGTACATTTACAAAAAAATGTGTGAAATCAGGACAAATTCTGGAGCAGCAGAACCCACAAAAGGACATGGTGAAACAATTTTCCAGCTCATGACAACTTAGAAAGTCAGTAATAAAGGTCTGTGGCATCAGGGTAAGAGTGGAGCTCGGTTCAGTACAGGCCATGCCAGTGCAAACTAGGCTACAGCAAACCAGGCCTTGAGAGGGACTGAAGCAGCAGCTATGTCTGCTTCCAGTGCTTTCAGCCTGCAGATGGTAAGGGAGGTGAAACAATTGATCAGAAGAAGATTACAAAACTTTCTTTGCTGTCCCTGGGGGCAGAACTCTATTGCTTTGCCATACTCAGATCTAAGTTGCAGTCCTGAATGGTAGTCCCAGGGCAAGGGGGACTACTCATCACAATTCCAGGGCAGAAAACAATGGTTCTGGTCACTCACAAACCAGAGTACAAGCCAGGAAAATAGTAAACAAACTTCACCTTAAAAGGACTGAAAACTTACAGGTCCCTAGAAGTATCTCTGAAAATAGCCGCACAAAACACCATGAAGTTTGGGAAAGTGCACTCTCCACACTGGAAACAGAGCCCCACTTTAGCATAGAATTAAAAGTCAAGAAAAAAACTGGGAAAATGAGCAAACAACAGGAAAAAATTTGGCCAAAGAAAGTTACTATGGTGACAAGGAAGATTAAAACACACATTCAGAAGAAAACAAAGTTAAAACTCTTACATCCAAAACCTCTGGAAAAAAATATGAATTGAGCTCAGGCCATGGAAGAGTTCAAAAAGGATTTTTAAAATGAAGTAAGAGAAGTAGAGGAAAAATCAGGAAAAGAAATGAGAATATGCAAGAAAATAATGAAAACTGAGTAAAGCTTGGTAAAGGAGGCACAAAAAATAGTGAAGAAAATACACCTTAAAAAAACAAAATAAGTCAAATAGTAAGAGTTCCAAAAAGTCAATGAGGAAAAGAATGCCTTGAAAAGTAGAAATGGCCAAATGGAAAAAGAGGAATAAAACTTTACTGAAAATTTCCTTAAAAAGTAGAAGTGGCCAAGTGGAAAACTCACTGAAGAAAGTAAAGTCAAAAGAATGAAAAAATAGGAGAAAATGTGAAATTTCTCATTGGAAAAATAACTGACCTGGAAAAAAAAAAGATCTAGGAAAATTTTTTAGACTTCCTGAAAGCCATAATGGAAAAAAAGTCTAGACATCACAAAATGAGAATTCCCAGGAAATATTATATACAAATTCCAGAGTTCCCAGGTCATAGAGAAAATACTGCAAGCAGCCAGAAATAAGCCATTCAAATGTCATGGAGCCACATTCAGAGTAACACAAGATGTAGCATTTTCTACATTAAAGTATCAGAGGACTTGGAATATGATATTCTGGAAAGCAAAGGAAACAGGATTACAAGTAAGAATTACATACCCAGCAAAACTGAATATGATCCTTCAAGGGAAATAATGGGTGAAACACAGGACTTTCAGATATTCCTGATGAAAAGACCAGAAATGAATAGAGATATTGATTTTCAAATACAAAACTCAAGAGAAGCATAAAAAGGTAAACAGAAAAGATAAATCATAAGGATTTCAATAAGGTTAAATTGTTTAAATTCCTACATGGAAAAATGATACTTGTAACTCCAAAAACTCTCATTACTAGGACAGTTAGAAGGAGTGTACTTAGAGGGTTTGGATATGAGTTGAATATGGTTGATTATCTAAAAACTAAAATTAATGGGTGAGAAAGGAATGCACTAGGATAAGGGGAAAGGGAGAGGTAGAATGTGTAAATGATTTCACTCAAAAGAGGCTCTAAAGAGCTTTTATAGTTGAGGGGAATAATGAGGAGGTGGGAGGGAGGGAGGAAACTTTGCTCTCATTGGGACTGGCTCAAAGAGGGAATAACATACACATTCACTTGGATATAGAAATATATCTTACCCCTCAGGAAAGGGGAAGGGGAAGGAAATAAAATAAATAGAATAAAAGAAGGGGGAAGTGAAAGAAGTGAGGTAGGACTGGAGTAGGTAAAAGACAGAGGAAAAACACTTTTGAGGATGGATAGGATGAAAGAAGAGAAAAAGTAGGATAAACAGAGGGGGAAATAGAATGTCATAATAACTGTGAATAAAATTTTGTAGCAAGTTTCTCTGATAAAGACCTCATTTCTCAAATATTTAGAGAACTGGTCAAATTTATAAAAAATAACCATTCTTCAGCTGATAAATGATCAGAGGATATGAACAAGCAGTTTTCAGCTAAATATTATATATATGAAAAAATGCTCTAAAACAGTATTGATTAGAGAAATGTAAATTAAAGAACTCTGAGCTACCATTCCACACCTATCAATCTGGCTAATATGATGGAAAAGAAAAATGACAAATGTTGGAGTGGATGTGGTAAAATTGGGACACTAATGCATTGTTGGTGAAGTTGTATACTGATTCATTCTGTTGATCAATTTGAAACTATATCCAAAGGACTATAAAACTGCATAGCCTTTCACCTAGCAATACCACTACTTGGTCTGTTTCTCAAAAGAGTTAAAAAACAAAAAGGAAAAGGATTTGTACGTACAAAAATTTTTATAGCAGCTGTTCTGGTGTCAAACAATTGGAAATTGAGGAGATCTCATCAATTGAGGGATGGCTAAACAAATTGTGATATGTGATTATGGTGCCATACTATTGTATTATTAGAAATGATGAGCAAGATGCTCTCAGAAAAACCTGGAAAGATTTATATGAACTGATAGAAAATGAAATCAACAGAACCAGGAGAACATTGCACACAGTACCAACAATATTGTACAATGATCAACTGCAAATGATTTAGCTATTCTCAGAAAAAAACAATAATCCAAGACAATTCTGAAGAACGTATATACATGAAAAATGCTATCCATCTCCAGAGAAAGAACTGAGGCAAATTGAAGTATACTTAATTTTTTGCTTTCTTTATCTTTCTTGATTTTTTGTTTGTTTGGGAGCTTAGGGTTGTTTTATTTTTATTTTTGGGCTGGATTTTCTTTTACAACATGACTAACATGGAAATATGTTTTGTATGACTTTACATGTTTTTTATGTTATGTTTTATATGGTTATGTTATTTTATGTTTTGTATGACTATACATGACTGCATATGTATAACTTATATCAAATTGCTTGCCTTATCCATAAAGGGGAGAAGAGAGAATTTAGAACTCAAAGACCAATGTTAAAAATAGTTTTTACATGGAATGGTGGAAAAATAAAATATTAAAGCATTTTAAAAAATCTTTAGGTCTCAGTTTCCTTCTCTGTAAAATGGAAGTGGCAATACTTGTACCATATACCTCACAGGTTGTCCCAAAGAGTACAATTTGTAAATCTGGAAGTGCTATGAAAATGTGAATCCTATGACTTTAAGAAAGGAGATCATGGTGCATTAACAAATTATTAAAAATATAAATAAAAATGCCTAATAAATGCTTATTGGTCAGCTAGTAATGTGTATATGAAGGTTCAGATTGTGCTTTCTCTTTCTGTCTTCATATTGCTCCTCTTTATTCCCTCAGATTCACCACGATGGTGTGTAGTACATGGTGAAGCTTTTCCTAATGACGTTCCTGGTTCAGCTCCCTTGGAGTTCCATGCTGGCCAGACCTGGGTGCCTGAAAATGACATCTTGATTCCTCTATTATTGTTGCCTACCTGCTCTTTCCCACCCCCAGAAGTAGAAGACAATTGGTTGTGCCCTAAATGTGTCTACAGGTAATATTGAGGTGTCTTTACGTATGGAAACATTGGGAGGGTATCTTCAATCATTTGTAGGGATTGGGGAGGGGTAATACAGTTTTTCTTGATTATCCATGTAATTCAAATGAAAGTTAGAAGGAAAGAGAAGTTATTAGGTCTGAATAATTCAGTTAAATATGGCTATACAGTCCTGTTCTAAGAAGCCATATCTGAGATTTTTCTATTATGTTGAAGTAAGAAAATCTGAGAATATAAAACTCACTTCCCCAACCTGTACACATTTCTGGAAGAAAGAAATTGAGTGATATCATAAATAGACCAAGCCTGGCTCAGACTGACTGATACTTCAGATTCAAATCTAAGGGGAAAAAAATCAAATCTCTGTAGACCATTTAGCAGTTTCCTTTTAAAAAGGCTAAACGAGGCATTGGGGGGTGGGGTAGGCATTCAGAGTAGGGAAAAATATATTTATTGATTTAGATGAGCTGTTTCTTATCATTGGTCATGCTAATGGTTGACTGATCAGAAACCTAGGGGCTCAAGGAGAAACTTCTAACTCCTTGTGAGCTTTTCTACTCATGTGACCAGGAAGCAACATTAACACCCCAAGCCTTAAAGTCCTCTGAGCCAATCAAGTTTTGAGGACAGTTTCAGTGACTTTTAAGGAAAAACTAGCCTAAACTCATTAGAGTAGGGTCTTATGGACAACTAGCCCGTCTCACATAGCAGGGCCTTTGGTTAGATATTTCTCCTACCACAAGTGGGTTATCTTATTCCACCTTGCTTTCTTCTCTGGACCTCATTTTTACCCTGGTCATCATTCATGGAGTAATTTCCCATAAAAATTATTTTCCTTATTTACTGAGTGCCAGTAAATGGGGGGACTATTAAAGGGACAGCATAGAATAATCTCTGATCCCAGGCCAGGTCACTAAGCTTTAGGGGGACAGCATAGAATAGTCTCTGATCCCAGGCCAGGTCACTAAGCTTGTCTCAATTTCCTTGTAGGAATAAAACTCTATTGGACAATATTCTGTAACCATAAAGGATCAAGGTTACAAGATTGTTTTTGATTTCTTCAAGATACTGACTTATAAATGTGACTTTTCTTCCTTCAACTTGGATTTTCTTTCCCAATTAGTCCTTGGTGCAGCTCCCATTTCCATTGAGAAACAGTTTCCATCTGCCTAGGATTTTGGTAAGGATAGAAAAGTCCTTACAAATCAACAAGGTAGGAGGGATCTGACATTGCAACCAAGTCTACATATTATATGGTTTTGTTCAGCAGCTGAGGACAAAGGTGAAAATCATACAACCAAATAAAATTTAAGTCTATTCACCATGACTTGTCCATCTTCTCTTGTCTCCTTCTGCTAAACCACCCACAACTGACAGGACTACGAATTTCTTTTAAAAAAAGGTAACCAAATTCTTTGAATTAGCTGAGAAAATTACTATGGTGGTATATTCTAAGATACAACTTTAGTAATTGCTGCTAATTCCATGCTGCCTCCTCCACCCTTCTTATTATCCATTCCCTGGCTCAAAAGATAGCATATACTTCAAAAATATTTTGTACAGAATGTGATTCTGGGAAAGAGAAGACTGAGCAAAATGATTAATTAGGAGATAGCATGAGTTGATTCTTTGTTTAGTGAGACTACTTCTACCCCCAATGTGATACAATGGAAGAACTCCAGCGACTCTGGAACACATGACTTCAGTTACATTCAGCCTCTTCCTCTACCTATGTGACTTTGGGAAAGTCATTTAATCTCCTTAGCCTGATTCTTCATCAGTCAAATGAAGGAGTTGGGCTAGATGATCTTTGAGGTTTCTTCCAGTTCTCAATCCATAATCCTTGGATAGTCTGAGCCATAGAGGATTAGTTTGCAACTAAGTGTATACCTTTATCAGTATACAACTATAAGTAGAAAATAAGCTTACTTTCTAAGTCTCTTAAAGTCTAAGACTTACTGGTCTGAGTAGATGGTGTTAAAATCCTTAAAACTAATGAGTAAAAGGCTAAGAAAGACTTCCCTACAAGCCACTAACTACTTATTCTTTTAAGCTGTCATTAAGGACAAGGTGTCCCAAAAGTCTTTGTTCAACTTTAGTTTTAATAGTTTAAATACTCTCGGGATGCCCCATATTTAAGGAAGTATTTACTGGGTGCCAGTTACTGTATTGGGTGCTGGGGATAGGAATACAAAGAATTCGACAGTGCCTACTCAACATGAGCTTCCTATTCAGTTTTCCATTTTGCTCTTGAATAAAAGTTATTTTAAGTAGGCATTTCTCAGACTTTGGGTGACAAAGAATTATAAGAGGCATATGGAAGCTCTAGCTGTGCTGTTTTATCTCCCCACTACCCAGAGCACAAATTGCCTCCAGGTTTGCCCCCTTTCATATCAAATAATAGTAATGATCGCCTTATTACACTGCACCTATTTGACTTGTTCCTCATAGTAACGGTATGAGGTTGGTAGCTGAGATAGGATAATGCATGAAAGTACTTTGTAGACCTTAAGCCCACATAAACATTAGCTAGTAGCATTAGCATTATCCTCATTTTAAAGAAGAAAAAGTTGACAAGTAAATGACTTTTGTAGTACCACAGAGTTAATAAGCATTAGAGCTTTCTCTTCTGTCTCCACAACCAGTCAGTATTTCTACCAGGTCATGTTGTGTTGGTCTAGCCACTTTAGACTGAGGACTGTGATTTTAGTCATGCGCTTAATCAGCTGTGGGTGACTGAGCAAATTACTTTCCTTTTCTTGGGGTATTTTTTCAATTGGTTGAATTAAATAAATCTCTAAGGTCCTATCTGGCTCTGAAATTCTGTGAAACTATTGTTGTTTCCTTGAGGAAAGGAGAAATTTACCCCAAAGGAGACTACAGAATTCAAGTTAGTATTCAGGGTTTATGTTGTAAACTAAAAATCAAATATGACCACAAAAATATAAGGAAATGAGTTTTCATAGCTGAACACCTAGAATTAGAGCACTATTTTAATTATGTACTAATCACTAGTCTATGAGCAGTCTGTGATTTCATTAAGGTATGGACAAACTTTACAATGAACATCAACCCCTCTCACCCCTTCATCATTTCTTAGCCTAAGACTCTAGTCCAGAGGTGTCAAACTTACAACCCTCAGTCCATTGCCTCACAAAACTCCTCAACACTCCAAACAGATTAAAATGTAATTGAGAAATGTTTAACACAATAAATCAACATAAAATACAACACAGATAATATTAAATTATGATTTTCTAAGTCAGCCCCCATAGGGATCTAGGGATATTTTAGTTTGACAACTGCTCTAGCCCACATTTTCCCATTCGTATTCTATAGACTTACAGAGGATATACTCAATACAATGAAATGAAGCCTTTCCTTTATAGAGTCACCAGACCTTAGAGTTGGTGGGGAAGTCAGAGGTCATGTAATCTAACTACTACCTGATACCTGATCTTCCTGACCTGGTTATCCAATTCCTACTTGATGACCAGGTGATTCACTATCTCTTCCCACATACAATTCCTAAGTGTCCATTCCACTTGGGACACATCTAATTGTTAGAAAGTGTTTGCTTATATTGGGCCCCAAACTGCCTTTCCCTGGCCCCAAACAAACAAAACAAGTGCAACACGACTTCCATGTTTTGGACCTAATTTGGTTCTCCAGAATAAATCTAATTTTTCTTTCAAAAGAAAAATCTAACAATAATTTAAGACAACTATTTTATACCTCTTAAGTATTCTCTTTATTAAACCTCAATACCTTTAATTGATTCTCTTCCAGCATGCAAGTTCTCAAGGTAAATTTAGCAAATTTGGAGAATCAGAGGGCTACTGACTACTGTCCAATGCTATATCATTTTTAATTGAGAAGTGCTGTTAATTATGTACTTTGATGGATTATTGGAAAGGGGGTTATTTGTGAGGAAAATGCTTTGAACAAATTAGATATGTATATAGATTCTGATTTGTGTTTAATTAGTAGCAAAGTATTGAGTCTCTTCCGAGGTACTATAATAAAGACATTGCTTCTCAGCATGTAAGGAGTTAAGAATACTGGTTAGTCAAAGTATAATTAACTAAAGGTCATACTTAATGATGGAACACCACATCCTCTATGAACAAAGGAAAGCAGATTGAAGACCGGTGCTAGAAAAAAAAATTTTTGACTTGTCTCTGAATCACTTGAGTATGAAAAGTGAGAAAAGAACCCAGACCAGGGCAAGTTACCTCATTTTTTTTTTTGGTAGTATCCTCAGGGGGCCAAGGACATGTCAATGATGAGCATTGTTGTTTCTTCTCTATATATGACCAGACTATTTCCTTCTCTGATCGTAATATGTTCTTTGGTTTTTAGTCACATTTTGGGGATGCAAGTTGTCTTCAGCAACACCCACAAAACATCTTTCTATCATCCTCTGAGCTATTTACAGTTAATTCTTCCAAGGTTATAGTGTTCCATGATTCCTAGCCATGTAGAGTCACCAGGAAGATACTGATAATGAGCTATTTGGGATCACTGAAAACTGAAATTTTCCAAATGCAATTCAGTCACGGGAACAGTCAAACAATCTCTCCCTCTTACTCAATTCTGGATCCAGTTCATTACCTATCTGTTGCACTTGTCCAAAATACACATTATTGGACTAACTCCAACTAACTGGCAGCATGTCATAATTGAGACAATATTTATGCCTTCTCCATTGCTTGTCCAAAGTGGATTTTAGATTTTTTTCCATTGCTTTGGAATTCACTAAGGTTTTTCAGGGTTCCAGGGCTCTAAAAATTAGTTTGAAGGTGTTTACCAATAAGAACATTTGAAAAGTCTTGTCAGTGAGAGAAAATGCTGCTTCTAATTTCAATGGGATTCCTTTAGTTTTGCTTTCTTATTACAGGGCAGAATTTTCTTTTTTCCAAATAGTACATAGCATGCATATATGTGAATATACAAATGGGTATATGTCCACACATACATATATACATGTTTGTATATGTATATTTAGAAAATACACATTATATATGCATATACATATGAATATCTATACATACACATGTGTATGCACACATATATAATAATAGCTAACAGTTATATAGGGTTTACTAGATGTCAGGCATTCTGCTAAGTGTTTTACAGCACTTATTTCATCCTCATCCCCAGTGAGATAGGTTCTATTATTCTTGTTTTACAGATGTAGAAACTGAGGCCAACAGAGGTTAAGTGGCATGTTCAGGGTCTCATAGACTGTAAATGTCTGAGGCTGGATCTCAACTAACTAGAATCAGGAAGACCTGAATTGAGATCTGCTCTCTCTCTCTCTCTCTCCCTCTCTCCCTCCCTCCCTCTTTCTCTCTTTTTCTCTCTCTGTCTGTGTGTATGTATGTGTATGTATACACACATACAAATATGAATACCCAGCTGTCTTTTAGGATCTCTGAGATACTGGTATAGACTCTATTCATTATGAGGGAACATGCTAACAATAGCATAGCGTAATAGCTAGAAAGGTGTTCAGGGAGTCAAGAAGATCTGAGTTCAAGTACTATTTCTGACCCCTAATGAATGTGGGTCCCTGAGGAAATCATTTAGCTTCTTGGAGTCCTGGGTAACTCTCAAGAGTATCAACCTTCAACAATAGGACTTTCCACACCAGACAAAACAAAGGTCTAGTTCTTATCCTTATGTCTCTGTGTATTAGCAGTGTATTCTTGGGTAACCTCTCTTCAGCCTCAGTTTCCTCATCTGAGCATTTCCTTTATGCTATATCATGAGATGATCATGGGATCATATTGTTAGGAGTCTCTTTCCCTTTGGTTATCTTTTTCAAGTTCATTTTAATGATGTAGTAGAAAAGCAGAATAAATGACAAAGGTGGAGGCTCTTTCTTCCCCAGGACCCTGGAGAGGTGGCCTGGCAGCTGTCTCTGCCAGCACAGTTGGTAAAAGACAGTGACTATTCTGGTCATTATCTGTACCTCTCACTGCGGATCATCCACAAAATCTAGGTCAGCTTGTGTGTTAACTGAATAAACTTATCCGGTGCTTCTGCCTGGAGTTGGTGTATGATTAATTAAACAAAGACAGGAGAAAGTGAACAGGAATGTCATCTTTTGGGAAAGAGAAGTGTTCAGTGCTGAAGAAACCAATTAGCATTGATTTATTTTTAGGCATTCAGTATGATTAACATCAATCTGTGATGACTGATTCACTTAACTGCCAAAATCATCTTCAAATGCACAGATCTGACAATATAGTTCTCCCACCCCAAAGCCTTCAGTGGCTTCCTGCCCATAAGCTAAGATAGAGAGACTCCTTGGCTTGGTGTTTAGGACCATGCTCCAAGACATTTCACTTTATTTTCCTTTATATACTCTTTGTGGCAAGTCAAATTGAACTACTACTTATAGAAACCAATTTATTTTAGATCCCAAGAGACCGTCCTCTCTTTCTTTACCTTCTTTACTTTCTTAAAGGAGTTATGCCTCAATTCTGTAATGCCATCTTTCCTGATAGGGAAGTGAGGACAGATAGAAAGAACACTTCCATGATAAAAGTGACCTCGAATTTTCTAAGAACACTTTGGATCTCTCCTTTGTTCTTTATTCTTTGCCTTTCACTTTATTTTATAACATGCTTATTTGTACACATCATGCTCAATTTTAGTAGATTGTGACCTCCCTGAAACCTTTATGTGTTTCTTTTTATCTCTATGTAGTTAAAAAAAAGAAGCAAAGGCTACTTCCTTCACTTCCTTGGCATGGTAAAGGCTTCAGAATAAAACTTCAGTGAAGAATATGAAGTATTAAAATGATTAAGTAAAATAGCCTCACCCATATAGCAACAATCCCAGTAATAAGAACAACAGTTAAATTTGTTTTAAGGGAAATTTTCAAAATAAAGGTCTTCTTTTACTCCCATTTCCTTCTTTTTAAAAGCTATCATTAAACCTTTGCAATCTTGCAAACCTAAGTGCTTGTGGTCTGGTCTGCTATAGATTCCTCCCTATGGTATCTATAGTCTTTTATTGTGTGTGTTCATCTTTCATTGCTGAAGAAGCCCATGCCATCAGAGAAATGATGACATGACTTGCACTTGACTTTGTTTTATGGTGCAGTGCATTGAGCACCAGTGCAGGAGTCAGGAGGACTTGAGTTCAAATCTCACCTCAGACACTTGACACTCACTAGCTATTTGACCTTGGGCAAGTCACTTAACCCCAATTACCTCATCTCCTGGGGTATCTCCAGTCATCCTGATGAATATCTGGTCACTGGATTTAGATGGCTGTGGAGAAGAGAGGCTGGTGACCTTGCACAGCCCTCCCTCACTAAAGAACAAAGTCAAGTGCAAGTTATGTCATCATTTCTGTGATGGCATGGTCTTCTTCAGCAATGAAGGATGAGCACACATCTAAAGCCTTTCACAATCTGACTTCAGTTGACCTTTCCAGTCTCATTTCACATTTCTTCCTTTTAAACATTCTACATTCCAAATAAGCTGTGGTTTACCACTCCATCTTTTCCCTTTGTGCCTTTAGATAGGCCATCTTGTGTGCATGGGATGATCTTCATCACCTCCATCGCCTAAAATCTGTAGCTTTTTGAAGTCTCAAGTCTGGTGTTTCTTCCTCTGCAAAACCTTTGCTTTTCAGTCTCCATCCTGACTTTCTGGACTTCATCAATCATTCTAAGAAGTATCCTTATCCTAGAAGTTCACTTCATCCCCAAATATTTCACACTGGATGCATATTCCATTCCTGTGGCTCTTTTCTCTGGAGGACTGGTTCCTTGCAGAACTTCTATTTTAAGGAAAGAGCCCTGGCCAAGAATGTTTTCATTCCTCTACAGTCTCTACTCTTGACTTTGAACTTTCTCTAGCAACCCTTTCTTCCTATCTTAGGTACCTTCTCTCCCCATCTCCTCAGTTTCCTTACATATGTTGTCTTCCCCCATTAGAATGTAAGCTCCTTATGCGAAAAGACTGTCCTGCTTGTTTTTGTGTTCGCTGTACTTTAATAATACATGCTGACTTGACTTGAGTTTCCTGATCTTTATACTTTAGTGGTTCTCAAACTTTTTGGTTATAAGACCCCTTTGTACTCTTAAAAATTATTTAGGATCCCAAATAACTTTTGCTTTTGTTTGCTATATCAATATTTATTGTATTAGAAAATTGATATTTTAAAAATATTGATTAATTTAAAATAATAATAAACCCATTAGATGTTTATAAAATTTTATGAAGATAACTATATTTTCCAAAACAAAAAAACAGTAAGAAAAGTAACATTGTTTTATATATTTCTGCAAATCTCTTTCATGTTTGATTGAATAGAAGATGACTGCATTCTGCTTTGTAATATTGGTTTGGTTGAAGTATTTGAAGAAAAACTAGTCTCATATATAGTTGGAAAAGAGAATTGTGTTAAATACAAATAATGTCAGTATTATTATGAAAATAGTTTTACCTCATGGACCCTCTGACAGGGAACCACAAGGGGTACATAAACAATGTTTTGAGAACCATTTCTCTAGTTAGTGTTCTCAATTTTTTTTTCAAATTATATAATAGTTACTTGTCCATGTATTTCTCTGTATGTTGTATCATTCAGTAGAATGTAATCCCCTGAAGAAAGTTCCTTACCATGAATAGGGACTTGTTCCATGATGGTTTAATTGGATTGAACTAAAATGAGAACATCCCAAAGTCATCTGATGGAAGGTTGATGAGTGAATTCTTCAAGAATCAAAGTTTATCTGCAAAAGAACCTAATCTTGAAATGAGAACAGACAGAGCACATGTAATCTGGAAGCTTCCCCAGCCTAGCTTCCACTATCCCATCTTGAAAGTCAAGAGGAAAAAAGATTTACAGCAAAGTGTTCAGCAATCTGTCTCCTGAAAATTATTACTGATTAATAAATTGACATCTAATGTAAAACAAACTCTTGCCTGGAGAAGAGTCCAGATCAAAGGTGATGTTATCAATATTAATACTAAGGGTGCACTAGGCAAATGGAGGAACTTAACACTGTGACTTGTGAAAGCTAGTCCTGGCTATTTGTCATTGAATCCTGACCACAATAGCATTTTTCCATTTTGTTTTGTTTTTTATCAGTTCCATTCTTCTGTATTGCCATAGATCCCAAGTTTCTACCTCTCCACCTCAGAATTGCTATGTTACTTGGAAGCTGCTATGTTACTTCTAGTGCCAAGTTCATGTCTATTGTAAAGCAGACAGGTTTGAGCCCTGTCCTAGTGGTAGAGAGCCATTCTTTCAGATAATGTAGCCTTAAGGAAAGGAAAAGGAGAAGTGACGCTTTAATTAAATATTTGTTGCCTATAAAATACAAATATAGTTATTGTTGTTCAGGCATTTCTATCACATCTGGCTCTTCATGATCCCATTTGGGATTCTCTGTGCAAAGTTACTGGAGTGATTTGCCATTTCCTTCTTCAGCTCATTTTAGAGATGAGGAAACTGAAGCAAACAGGGTTAAATACCTTGCCCAGGGTCACACAGTCAATAAGAGTCTGAGGCCAGATTTGAACTCAGGAAAGTGAATCTTCCTACCTTCAGGCCTGGCACTCATTGTGCCATTTAGCTGCCCTTGTAACTCTCATTACCCAATTGTAATGGTGGCTCTCCCTTCCCTTAGGAGTATAATACTAGTCACCATTTATATATTTGCCATAAATTATCTCATTTGTTCTTCCTGACAATGACACAGGTAGATGCTATTAACATTTTATTTTATCATCAATTAACAAAAAATATGTTTTCTTTGTCTTCTCTCTCCCCACACTGAAAAAATAAAAACAAAGCCCTTATAACAAATAAGAAAAACAAGCAAAAGAAATTCCCACCATGTGCAAAAATACATATCTTGAATTTGTCATCTCTGTAAAGAGGTAGGTATGATGTTAATATTTATAGAATGCTTTAAGGTTTGAAAAGCACTTTGTAATATATTTTCTCATTTGATCCACAAGACAATCCATTCATTCATTTAATAAACATTAAGTGCCAGGCACTGTGCTAAACATTGGCGATACAAAAAGAAGCAAAAGACAGTTTCCCTCTCAAGGAGCTTACAACCTAATGGAAGAGACAGCACACAAACAAATATATACAAAAAGCTATATACAGGACAAGTAGGAAATAACTAAAATCCAATGAGGTAAATGCATTTTCTCCGTCTCTCATGCCTGGAATGCTCTCCTTCCTGCTCTTGGACTAAAGATTTTGCCTTTCCTCTGTTAATTATTTCCTATTTTATGCATGCAGAAATTGAGCCTGAGAATGATAAAGTGACTTGTCCTAAGATACACAGTAAGTGTTTGAACCAGGAGTAAAATGCTGGTCTTCCAGACTTCAAGTCCAGTTCTCCAGTGAGACTTGCCTAGAGTCACACAGTGAATAAGCTCATTGACCACTTTAAGACCAGGCATAGATGCCAATAAATCTGTCCTCAGTTAGAAAACATGATTCATTCCACCTGAGATGACTTTGAGAGTTATTTCAAAGGTCAAATCACATATCAGGAGATGATTGGAAGGGGTACACATGCTGAGTTGTGATGCATGCCCCAACCATCTAAGATGGAGACATCCATGTGAGTCAGGGATATAATTGTGGGAGAAGACATTCTCTACTGGCCTACTATGAAATTGGGAGCAGATTGTTTCCATTGACTAGAAAGTAGAACTGTCTGCACCTTTAAATCTTCTTGACTAAGACAGTTATTCTTTCTTTCCAGTGGTACCCAGATTTGATTCACTTAGAACTGGGCACCATACAATAAGATGGTTCGGGAAGGTTCACCTTTTCTCCTCCTCTTAGGCCTTATAGCTTTGAGAAATGGGCTTAGTGGTTTGGTCAGTCAGTCAATAAGCATTTATTAAGTGCTTTCTGTGTATCCAGGCACTGTGCTAAGCACTAGGGATGCAAAAAAAACCAAAAGATAGTCTCTGCCCTCAGGGAGCTCACAATCAATTGAGGGAAACAAGCAAAATATATATACCCATACAAACAAGCTTTATACAGGACATATAGGGAATAATTAACAGAGGAGAGGTCTTAGAATTAAGAGATATTGGGAGATACTTCTGTAAAAGGTGGAATTTTAACTTGCACTTAAAACAAGCCAGGAGGCTTCTTTTCTAGGAGCCTTGTGTTTAGTTTATGGAACTACAAAGGGGCCAGTGTTACTGGATTGAAGAGTACTTGAAGGTGTGCAATGGATAAGACTGGAAAGGTGGGGGCAGGGAACACTAGGTTATAAAAGGCTTTGAAATCTAAATAGAGTGTTTTGTATTTGATCCTAGAAGGGATAAGGAGCTGCTGGAGTTTACTGAGTGTGAGGATGACATG
This sequence comes from Notamacropus eugenii, assembly GCF_028372415.1. Classification (NCBI taxonomy): domain Eukaryota; kingdom Metazoa; phylum Chordata; class Mammalia; order Diprotodontia; family Macropodidae; genus Notamacropus; species Notamacropus eugenii. The sequence continues at coordinate 359,358,349 of NC_092876.1, forward strand.
CTTGGGCTGGCATTGTAGAAAAATCACTTTAGTGATTGCATGAAAGATGGGCTAATGAAAGATTTGTGACAGTCAAAGAAGTCAGCATCCTATTGGAGTAGTCCAGGCATGAAGTAATGAGGGCCTGTACCAGGGTCTTGTTTTGCTTTCTTCAGTTCCAGGCTTAGGAAGTGGGTTTTTCTGACCTGGAGAAAGGGTGAGGTGGCCTTCAGGAAGTGGGACCCAGATTATTAACTGCCTGCCTTCTCTGAGATGGGGGTAGGATATAAATTAAAGTAGACTAGTTTTAACACAGTGCTGTCAAACCCAAATAGAAACAGGAGCCACTGTATCATATTGACTTAGAAAACCACATATTAACATTATCTACATTCTATGTTTTTTTAAAAATTATTTTGTTAAATATTTCCCAATTATATTTTAATTTGGTTCAGGTTCCTGAGTACTGTTGCAGCCCTCAAATGGTCATCATTGGCCCCTTGCACCTCTGTTCCAAGGTACAGAAGCTGAGGGATGAAAGCAAAGAATACAATATGCAGCATGTATCTACTGCAATTTCAATTCAGCATGCAATTATTAAACAGGCACTATACTAAGTGCCGGACATATAGAGTCAAAACTAAAAACAGTCCCTTCCCTTCAGAAGTTTACATTGTATTAGAGAGAAATAGCAAGTTCACAGATAAGTATAAATTGTATATGAAGAAATTCAAAGTAATTTTAGAGAAGGCTAAGGAAGTGCTAACAGCTAGCCAACTGTGTATTTGCTGTCCCCTGAACAGGTTTGCTATCTTCCACCTCCATGCCTTGGCTTAAATGGCTATTGCCATTTAGGATATCTTCCTGGTTCTCCTCTGCCTTATCTGAATCCTGCCCTTTCTTTAAGTTCAAATCCCACTTTGATGAATTTTCCTCTGACCAGGATAGCTTGCAATAGCCCCTCTTTTTCTCTGATAGTATTGTATATACTATTCATATTGATGCCTTTCATTCCATATATCTCTGTGTTAATTAACTTTTCAGCTCTACAAATCATTAAAAAAATTAAGCTGTTGTATATTTATTTTAACATTCTTTGCTTTTTTAAATTTTGAGTTTCAAATTCTCTCCCCCATTCATTAAGAAGGTGAGTAACATGATGTCACTTATACATGTGAAATCATATGCATGCCTTTCAGTTAGTGTTCCTATAATCATTTCTTTGTATTACCACAACACTTTTGATGAAACTGGAGTGGTTGGCCCAAGGCAGCCTCCTAAAAAGTGTTACTAGATATGTTTTGCTTCTGCTTGGCAGTTTTCCTCCCATTGTACCCAAAGGATCAGGGATTTCTCCTCCAAAGCTAATGTTTCTGAGTTCCTTGTTTCTTCCCCTAAATTCTGGCACCATGATTATCCCTACTTGGCTCAATTGAACCTGTCACCTGTTTAAAGGTCTCTCTTTACTGAGAAATAGCATGGGGTGATGGATAGAAGGCTGGCCTTGAGCTCTCAAAGATCCGTTTGGGTTCATTCCTGGCCTCTGTCATTTTTGAGTTATGTGACCCTAGGAAGCCAATGATCTCTCAATATGCCAGGCAACTCTCTAGTGTCGGGCTATAAGTTAATGGAAAAATCTGCAAGTCTACATTGGTGAAGTCTCCACAACAAAACTTCTTTACTCTGTTGAAATAAATCAATTTCCACCCTTACAATCCCTCCTCTCAAAAAAAAGTAAATGACCATGTTTTATCTAACTTTTATGTCTCTCCTAGAACTTACCATATTTCTTTCTTTTGGGGGGGGGAGGGATAGGCAATTAGGGTTAAGTGACTTACCCAAAGTCACACAGCTATCAAGTGTCTGAAGCCTGAATTGAACTCAGGTCCCCCTGATTCCATTGCCCAACCGCCTGGTTGCCACTCATATTTCTTAAAATACGTATTTAATCTTGAGCACAACACTTCACCAGTCTAGCTATCTTTAAAATGAAGAAGTTGGACTGACTAGTATCTCTCTAAAATTGTGTGATTATAAAATTCTATTTTGTGAATGATATGGTTCTCTTCCCATGTTCCCCCACTAGTTTGGCAAATGACATTCAGTCTATTAAGCATAATTTGTAAAATAGGAATGATGCAAGGTCTCTGAGGCACTTTTCAGCAAAAAGTACATTTAGGATCTTCTGGTCAGAGTTACCATTCTCATGGAAATTAGTATACATTTTTCCTGTCCATCCCATGTTGAACTCTTCAACCTCTGACTCTTAGTTGACTCTTCCCTGGACAGTACTCAAAAAATATCCTAAAGCCATGTGGATTCTTCTCCCCATCTCATTTTCTTGGCTTGCAAAATTTGTTCAACTCACAGTTATAATTCCTTTCTTTCATTCCACTCCCTTTTTTTCCCAGGACGATGGAGTCAATTAGATTACACTCCCAGGAATGATGAAAACCATTAGCACTATTAATCATTTTTAAGTATTAGTGATTATATTTACCCTGGGGAAAGCTATGTGTTGCTCTTAAATTTTCCATCAGAAATCTGTTGCAAGAAGCTTTCCCAAGGTCCTGCCCTTTAAATCTGTTGTCAAGTGTGCCACAAAACTAACATTTTCCTATAGGACTAAACTATGATTTCCTATTTTAATTAGTTATGTGATATATAATATGGAACTTTGGTGCCTCATTAAATTACTTGTAATACAATGTCTAGATATGTTTTCCAACTTTTTAGAAAAATAGAACTATTGATGGCAATGCAGAAAAATGTTGGAGGGTGAGAGATAAACTGAGTCAGAAAATGAGACTCTGGTACAATAAGGATATTTGTTTGTGGGACCAAAAGTAAACTCCCTCTAAAATACAGTCTGAATGACAGTAGTGAGAGTATGTACTCCGTTGGATAAAAAATGATGCCATGAACTCAAATTTAGCATAGTATAGGCAAGTTCTTTTTCTAATAGTAGGGATAGATTTGCACTAATCCCAACAAGGTACTCTTGGATGGGGGTGGGGGGGTTAGTTAAGAGAACTTAGATATAGTATTGGTTAGGCCATTTGGGAAAGCCACTCCACCCTTTTTGGCATATGATTTCTTTATCTGCTAAGGAAGTTCTCAACATAGTTTGTATCATAGACCCCTCTGGCAGTCTGGTGAAACCTATGGACTTCTCAAAATACTGTTTTCAAATTCATAAAACATATTGCATAAGATTACAAAGGAAACCAATTATATTGAAATAATAGTGTAATTTCCCCCCGTTCAAGTTCATGGACTATATGAAATCTATTTACAGAGCCCTTGAGGGTCCATAGATTCCAGGTTAAGTTCCCCTACCCTAAAGGGTCTCTATGATTCCTTCTAGATTTAACTACCCATGATAATTAAGATCCATATATTTTTGACTAGTTCACCAAACTAGCCTGCCAAAGCCTAGCCAAACTAGGGCTGCCCAAAGAAGGGGGAAAAAAGATGACTGAATCTAAAAAGGACATAATAGCAGACATAATGAATCTGCTACTTTTAAAACCAGGGTTTGTATTGTTGCTATGTTAACATGTTGAAGTGTAATGGGTGTTATGTCCCATATATCATGATGGGGATGGACCTGTAGGTGCTATCCTGTAGAATGCATACTGGACGTCCTCTGGCAACTTCCAGGACATTTGTGGCTCAACTGAAAAAGGGTTTGGCACTTTGAGATGACCAAGAAATCCCTTTATTGTATTTAGAGGAAGAGCCAGTGACTCTGGGGACCCTGAAAAAGGAGTGATTACATTCTTTGACACCCTCTTCCCATCTGCTAAATATTCTGGGAGTTTTTGATCTTCCTAAAGAGGTAAGAGAAGGGCAATTTCAGCAACCTGGAGGCTTTGCATAAATGGCAAAGGACCCATATTCTGCTGAGGCAAGTCTGAAGCTGGTTTGTTTTTGTTATATTTGGGTGTTATTCGGGTTTTTTTTCCCCAGCATATCTCTACTTAGTTTCTTTCCTGAGCATAGGTGACTGGAAAGCAATCCTGAGTTGGAAATTTGTAAATTTGACATCCATGCTCAGAGATCCTGCATCCTTCAATCAAAGCTCATGGACAACAGGAAGACTGTCCCAAAAACTACTCTAGCATTCATTGAAAAAGATAACCACTTGGCAGGAAGATAAGCTTAACTTCCTGACCTGGTCCTTCCTTCATTGGTCCTTCAAACTGCTTCATATTTTGATGTTTAATCTCCCAGGTGAATTTAATAATAATTATGTTATTGTTGCTGCTTAGTTTCTATAAAGGACCAGACTCTCCCAGGGCATGTATGTGAATCTAAAACTAAAATGATCCCTTAACATAGCAGGAGAAAACAAGTTTCTTAATCTTCCCACACATAGGTGCAGTTCTTTCTTGTTATAGAAGGATCTTCAGTGCCTCCCAATTGTTTCTATTTTGAAACATAAATTCTTCAACTTGGCATTTAAAGCTTTTTATCATAGAACTCCAATGTATCTTTCCAGACATTTGATTTCCCACTAACACATTTTTCATTCCAGTCAAAACTGTCTACTTGCTATTTTGCAAACTATCCCCAATATCTCAAATGCCCTCGCTTCTCACTTGAGTTTCTTAAGAAAACTTTGACTTTCTTTAAAACTCAAAGTTTTAACCTCATACTTTTCCTATCTTCCTCACTTTTTTAGTGTTTTTGCTGTTCTCAATTTATGTTGTATTTACTTCCATATCTATGTTTACATATTGTATCAACTAGGAGAATAGCAGCAGTTCCTTAAAGGCAGGAATCATTTTCTATTTTTCCTTGTCAGCATCAAGCAGTTTGTTTTGAACGTAGTAGGCACTTAATCAGTGCTATCAAATAGAATCAAATGTTTAACATGTTGTTTATAGGTAATCTTTGGGTAGTAAACATTCATTTGCCACTGTTCTCCACCTGGACTTTTAAAAAATTCTAGTTAACCAAAGTACCTCAAAGCAACAGGAAAGAAGAAAATGACTTTTAAAATAATGCAGAAAATGAAAAAGATATGTAAAGATTTACTGAATCTTCACAATAGCTGTTCTAGGGATGCAGAGAAAAGGATTTTGTTCCCTGAAAGCTTGAAAACCCTTGCCACCAGTGCTTTGCCTGAATAACTATAACTGTTGTGTAGTTCTATAGCAACCCATAACTTCATCTGTGAGACCCAATCTCTATTAAGCCTTCCCTGTTTCATCTATAAGGAAATATTTTCACACCATTAAGTAGTGGTAATTTGCTGCTTGATTTTACTCAGAATGATTCTCCTGAAAAAAAGGAATTTTGCAACTGTGCTTTGGAAAGACCTACTGGGAAATGGATGATCCTTTAAGACTCTGACAAGTTTTCCCCACACGTTTCCAGTATCAAAGCCTTAGTCCAAAGGGTGGTAGAACTCATTAGCCTAAAGAAAGGTATGATCAGTGCTCTAGGCCATAGGCATTTTTTTCCTCTGGTCTATAGCCTAATTTCACTTAAGGTTAATTTGTTTTAGGCTCCAGACCTCTAGAGCTATATATATTTACATCATAATGGTATCATTATACTTTTCAAGGCCATTTTAAATGTGATGTCTAAGCTGTGGAAATGTCAAAAGCTGCCCACTTCAATGGGTTTGAACATAAATTTGAAGTGATACCATAAAGGAAATAACCTGCCTTTTGAAATGGGGAAAGAACTGGGTGGATAGAAGTCATTACCATTTAGAAGAGAGAAACTAACCACATAACCTTGGATTACCTGAATCAACCAGAAAGATAATTGTTTGAAGCCTTTCTCCTCTAAGATTCTTGAAGTATAAATATAAACTGGTTCCTCACTTTTGATGGAAAATATTAGCAACAGTGATAATAATAATAGTATCCTACATACGTTCCTTGAGTTAAAAGTCCAAGTGACTGTTCATGGTAAGCTCATTGACACCTCTTTCACATTGACTTACTCTGGGAGGAAGAAAATAAACATTTATTAAGCACCTACTGTGTGCTAGGCACTGTGCTAAAAAGCTCTTTACAAACATTATCTCATTTGGGATTCATAACAACTCCATCCAGGAGGTAAGTACTAATATTATCCCCATTTTTCAGCTGAGGGAACTGAAGCAAATAGAGGTTATGTGATTTGCCCAGGGTCAGAGAGCCAGTAAGTGTTCAAAGCTGGATCTGAATTCTGGTCTTGATGACTTCAGGTTCAGAGCTCTATCCACTGCACCACCTACAAGAAACAAGTTTTCTTCGGTCATTATCACCACCAAGAGGCCAGTATGACTCTATGCTTGTAGATTAAGAGCTGGAAGGTACCTTAGAAGTTATTTGAAGTGCATCCTCATTCTATAGAGGGCAAAACTGAGGCCCAGTAACGTTAAGTGACTTTCTTAAGGTCACATTGGTAAATCACAGATTGTCTGATTCTAAAGCCAGTATTTTTTTACACAAGTAAGAGTTGTTCAACCCGATCTCTCCTCAGCTACAGGAAGGAAGGAAGGGAGGAAGGAAAGAAGGAAGGAAAGAAGGAAGAAAAAAAGAAGCATTTATTAGTCTACTATATGCCAAGCACTTTCCAAGGAAAGAAGGAAGAAAACAAGTGTTTGTTAAGTGTCTACTGGCACTGTACTAAGCACTTGACAAATGTTATCTCACTTAATAAGGAGATCCAGGGCTATTCCCCGTAACTTGTACTGACACTTGCAGGTTAGTCCCCCCCAAAACAGTCATTACATTGGTTTCTAAAGGTAACCCTGTGGGGTTTTCTAATACTATAACTGACTAAGCCTCATTAATGTGCTTTCCATTAATAATCAGGCAGAACTGACTTTTTGGAGGGATTTCTTTCAGCCTGGGTCTCTTGTCTCAAAATTCTTATAGAGATAGGTCCCTGCTCAAGTTCCCCTTTCTCTATCACAGCTTGGTCCTTCCTTTTGCTCCTTTTCTATAGCTTGCCACTGGAACCAGATGGCTCCGGAGGAGTGAGGCTCATGACTTTGCATAACTCTGACTCACTTAAATCTCATGTCTTCCTAGGCCTGGCTTTCTACTTTTTTTTTTTAATAAATTGTAAGATTTAATGTTCACTTCCTCACAAGGTTCTCATTATTTCTATTTCATTTTTTATCAAAATCTTTTTCAGAATAGCAGATGTCTGGAATATTGAATTTCCCCATTGCTACTAGGCCAAGCATCTCTGATTTTCTGTGAGCTGTTTCTTGAACTTTTTCTCTGTTTCCTCCTTCTTCCCTAGTGGTTTATAGTACACTCCCTCAATGTTGTGTTTGTTTCATCCCCTGTAGATCTTCACCCAGATATTCTTTGACATATTCCTTGGATTTGGTTCCACAACTTTCCCTCCCAATATACAATGTCACTCCACTTTTCCCTTCCATTTGTTCTGTTTTCTTAGAATAAGGAACACTTTTCCATTGTCTTATTCCAGGAATTACTGCCATCCTCCCACTTCTCAGTGACCCATGTGAGGTCAAATTTCTTTCCTTATGTTAGGATCTCTAGTCCATCTTGCTTACTACCCAGATTTGATATAATAACATAATACAAATAACATTTGTAAAGTACTTTGCAAACCTCCATGCACTACATAAATATTAACTGTTGTTGTTATTTATCACATTTTGTTCATTTGTACGAACACCTGGAAGACCATGAATCTTACAGCTGGTCCCTTTCTTGCACTTTATTATCTGTGAATTTTTTTTGGAAGCCCTACTATAATTATCTTATAGTTGCTGCTCTGCCTAGCTATCAAACTAGATATCAAAGAAGTTTTATTTTTCTCTTCCCTTTTCAATTTAAAATCCTCTTGATTAGATTTGTATTACTCCAGAAAAATTCATTTTTATCTGCCCTCACATTAAATGTTCTCTAACCTCATGAAGGGATCAACATTTGTATTGTCAGTGAGGTGCAAAAATCCAAATTCTCTTCTTGGACATCTCTTTAATGGTGTATTCACTTTCCAAATCTGCCTTTTCCTCAATTAGCCCCTTCTTCAATAGCCAGTAGTAATAAACATGTCATCTTTGCTTCTAATGTCTTCAACATTCTGGTAAGGATTTTATAATTTCTAACAATAACTTTTTGGTTCTTTTTGGCAGAAACATTTGTCCCTGTAGAAACTATCAAAAGCAGGTAGTAGTCATCAGGTAAATACTGAGAGATTCATCTTTATGTCCTAGTTATGTGTCCTAGGAAGATAGATCTTCAATTTGTAAATTATAAGAAAATAATTTTCTCCATACGTCTCAGGACAGAATCACCAACTATCACCATTCATTTCTTCTTTCTTTGACCCTTATTTAATGCTACTTTCCCTAACCACCTGAGAAACTTCACTATTATTTCTTAGACAGCAAGAAGCTACTCCTTTTTCAGAAAGAGAAAGTATTGTTTATTCTATGTGAAGTAAAATGGAAAGAAGAATAATTCAGAGGTCAGAGGACCTGGTTGCATAGCTCACCTCTCACATTTACTAACTGGATGACTTTCAGCAAGCAAGGTCAATTACTTGTCAATTGCCCCCAGACATTAGTCTTCTCATTTGTAAATTGAGAGATTTGGACCAAGACGTCCTCTGAGGTCTCTTCCAGGTCTAGATCTATAATTCTATGATCCTCAGAGCTTCATATGAATTATTTAGCATAAAATGTTAAGTCATTATTTCCTTTTCTCTTCTGTATCACATTTTTTCACCCTTTATATCGACACAGGGCAGGATTCCTTTCTGCCTCTTTTCTCTTGTGTTTGTCACAAAACCCTTCTTTCATTTTTTATTTTTTTTGTCCAAAAAGTATTTCATTCTCAACAAACTTTCCATCTCTCAGTAATGAGGTGGGGGATTACAGGAGGAGAATGTTGTATACTTTTCAAATGTGTTTACTGTGTTACTTGTTTTGTCTTTATTTGCTGATTTCCTATGTTATATGGAAGTATAAGAGTAGAAGATGCATCAGGAAATTGTAGTTTAATTATGATAGGCACCAACTTGGGGGTGGAGCCAAGATGGCAGAGTAGAAGCAGAGACTTGCTAGAGTGCTCCCCCCAAGCCCAGTCCAATACCTGTAAAAAATGACTCAAATCTCTAGCTCACGACAGCCTGGAAGGTCAATAGGAAGTATCTATCTTAACAGACCAGAAGCAGAGTGCAGTCCAGCATGGGCCCTGCAGGCACCTATGGGATCTGAGCAGGCTTCAGGGGGACTGAATGTCTGGCATGTGTGGTGGTTTCCATACTTCACAACCCCAAAACACAGAAGATGAATTGGAAGGTCAGTGGAAAAAAACTTGTTAGACCTGTATTAGAGAATAGAGTGGTCAGGTCCCAGCTCCAGGGTGGTGGAAGGGGTGAAGGAGCCCACTCAAGAAAGCAATCCTTGCTTATTCCAAAAAAATATTTCTGTATGTTTTATGACCTTTTAGTCATGTGTTCTAAGGATATTTATCAGTTTTCTTTTTTTACAAGAAACTTTATTAAGATGATAGAATCTTAATTTTGTTAATATTGGACAGTTTTTACTAAGATACTTTACAGATCAATTGCGGTCTATTTTAGACTTCCAAAAGTGAATATTAAGGCTGCTACTATGTAGACGTTAAATGTTTCAAATACATTCTGCCCATTCCGCTTTAATTTGAGGATGACAGTAAGTCTCTTGATAGCAGCACCCATCTCTTTATCTCTTATATCTTTATTCCTAATGTGTCCTACCTAGAGATGACCAAAGTACTTGTAGGTTATCACCTTCATCTATTGGTTCAACATAATATTCAGGCTTGAAGCCTTCAGTAAATGTTTCCTTGGACTATAGTGAGAATTTTATGCTAATCAACTCCAAATGGTATTTTGATATAATTGAAGATGCTGTGAAATGAAGGAACTATTTAATGTGTTTTTCACTGAAATCATAGTTCCATGTCATCCATATTTATCAATTGATTCATAAAATGTTTTGGTTCAATTTTTAAAGTCATACTTAATTCTACGTAGGAGAATGATAATAAATTTCAGATAGCCAGAAACATAATGGGCTTGAACCACTTCCCTGAAAAATGTCATATATCACATCAAAATATCTTGATAAAATTCTGGTAGATTAGGAGACAGTTTTCCACATGGATATCAAATGCTTCAGTGTTCTGGCTAGATGATGATGACAATGAGGATGACGATGCTTTTACTCTGTATCTGTACTTCATTCAAAATGTACTTATTCGTTGCAAGGTCTCTGGTCCAGGCTTTCAGCAATTGACCTGCTAAGATCATATATATTGTGTTGTCATAATCACGCTTTCACTCCCCATAAGATAAAAGCATTTTAACCAATATTTTAGTGACTTACAAAGCCAAAGAAATTATTCTACAGTGGACATTTAGTAGCTGATCAAAAGACAGGCACTAGAACTGTGGACCACATATAATGCATGAAGATTTATTCTATTGCTACATAAGCAGAAGCAAAATGTAACATATTTCTTTCTAACTATTTAACTATCTATTTTGAGATTTGTTCTTCCTACATCACTCAAGCTAGTAGTAGAGATGCCACTCTCAGTTCACTCCCACCACTGTTCATCTGATGTTTCTGATCTTTGCTGGTTTGCCCCCTCCTTAGAAAGTCTGGTGACCCTTTGGTCCCAAAGGCTCTCCATATTGGTGTTGGATTTAGTGAAAACAACTAATTGAATTCTGCAGCACAAAACCCCCAAGCTCAAATGATCCACCAGCATCAACCTTCCTCAGCAGCAGGGATTATAGGTATATACCACCACCTGGGACTGACTGTATCTTTAACAGAGCATCTGCATGGCTAAGCCTTGAGATTAAGCCTAACATGCTGAGTAAAAGACCAAAGAGAATAACTGCTACTCCAGACCTGAACTTCATGAAAAAATCAATCACTAGAGTTAAACACTAGTGTTCCCCCAAAAGCAGAATGTGTTGTGCTGTTTTGGGCAGATCCATCTATTATTTTGTCTGGTAAAGGTATACACCTAATGAAGTCAGCTATATGATTTTCTGGTTTCTAAATTACTACAGTGCCTGTCACATCTATCCCCTACTGCAACTGAAGAAAACATAGGCTTGAGTTTCCTTTTAATGACAAAACAAAAGGAAAACTCTGTCACTCAAATTGTTCTCCAGGTCAGACTGATAGAGTTGACCAACCAATTGAACTCAGGGTTCTCTAATCCATTGTGTCAATAAACAAGGGTTTGTTAAGTATTGATGTGCAGTTGTAGGAGGATGTGAGTATTTATTAGATAGGGTTCCAGACCTCAAGAGCTTTATGATCTAATAAAAAGATGATCTAGTTAAATAACAGAGATATAAATATCAACTCAACAAAATATATAAACTCTTTCAAATCGGGACATGATCAACTGGCAAGTAAATACAATTGCTAGCAAAGTTCAGAGGCAGGAGAGAGAACTTGGAAGGATTCATGGAGATCATCATAAGGTCATAGATCCAGACAGGACTTCAGTAGCTATGTAGTTCAACCCCATCAGTTTTTAATTTTTAAAATAAATTATAATTGATAACTTTTGTTTTTAATATCACTTATATTTCACAGTATATCTTTCTCCCCAACCTCTTCCTAAAAAAATTCTTTATAACAAAAAACAAAATTTAAAAGAGGAAAAAACAGTTCATGAAAACTAACCAACTATTTAGGGAACAGCTAGATGGCACAGTGGATAAAGCACTGGGGCTGGAGTCAGGAAGAGCTGAGTTCAAATACGGCCTCAGATTCTAGTTGTGTGATCCTGGGCAAGTCACTTTTTGCCTCAATTTCCTCATCTATAAAATGAGCTGTAGAAGGAAATGCCAAACCACACCAGTATCTTGGCTAACCCTAAATGATAAATGAAGATTTGGACACAACTGAAATGATGGAACAGCAACTATAATGCACAATGTATAAGGAAAACTATTTTACCATTATATATGCTTATTAGAACTGATGCTGTATTAGTAATATTTACATTCATCAATGGATATAATAAAACTTTTTTGACTTCAATAATACAAATGTCAAACTATCTAAGAACAAAGCATCAGCCTAATTCCTAAAGGTTCTGGTAAATATATCTCATACTCGTGCTCATGATAAGGTTCCCTCTCTGCTCAGCCAGAGATCATGTGTATCCCTCCAAAATGACATTCTCTCAAGTCTCTGTCAGTCTACACTACTCTAGAGTGAATGCTTATATTTCCAATTGCAGTTACATAATGTCCACCAAGGACATACATTCTACGTTTACAATACATAACTTAAAAAACAAGGAAATGAGATTTACCTAGCCTGTCTTGTTCTTGGTAAAACTATTATGGCTCTTAGTAACCATTAGATCTCTTTTTAAATGCCTATGAATCATTCCTTTAAATATATTCCAATATGTCAATGGATCTGTGACACTGGAATACTCTCTTCTATGATACAACTCACATCCCACTGATACACTGCTTATTCTGTGTGAATCTCACCCATGTCTTCCCAATGTACTGAACACGTGAAATCCAGCAATATGCTGGGGCCTTGTTTTCTTAACATCGCTCAGACAACATTTAATAATAGATCCCAAAAATCTGACAAGAAAGTAAGTACATTGACCTATATAGTTTGAAGTCTCAATCTTATTCTGTTTTCCATTTCAAAGTCATATTCAGTACTTCCAAGTATCCCAAGAGAGTCTTCTGAAATGGCAATGAACCCCACAATCTCTTCCTCCCTTTTTATTTTTATTTTCACTATGAAATTCTGATTATCCTTGACTACTTAGCTCATGATTATAATCAATAATTCAGGATGCTTAGTGAAATATGGAGGAATATGTAAGGGGGGAATGCATTAGATTTGAAATAAGATCTAAGTTTGAATTATCTGTCTACTCCTTGCAACATTTGTGATGTCATGAAATCACTTCACCTCATTTTTCTCATCCATAAAATAGGAGATTGAGACTAGATAATCTTAAAATCTCATGAGTCTGTGTTCTCAGTCTGCACAGAAGGGCAAATATAACTTCTGTTTTCTTGGAGACCCAAGCATAGCAAATGACATTTGACCTCTCCTTTTGGCACTGAATTATAGTTTTGTCCTAATTCAAGTTATTTGAGGCTGTGCCAGGGCAGCACCAAGGATCGCTTTTTGGTCAAGAGTAGCACTGAAAAGACTGAGTAGGCCTTCAGCCATCTTCAGTCCAACTGGGGGGAACTAAGACAGTCATTCACCAGATATTAATTGAGCAGTTACTGTGTGTCCAGCACTGTTAGGTACTTTAGCAGATACAGAAGAGAGATGCATCATGGTTCCTGTTTTCCTAGACCTGGTAATCTAATTGGATAACAAAAATTAGCACTAGGAAACTAGCACATTGGGTAATGAAAATATAGTAGAAGGAGAGGATAATTAAATGTTAAGCAAGTAAGGAGAGAGATCACATATTTCTTTCATTTTAAGAACATAGGTTAAACACTAGTTTTTTAAAAATCTTCTTTATTAATTATCTTTTCTTTTTGCCTCACCTATGTTTTCCCCTAAACAAATTCTCCACCACTACCCCATCAGAAAGCCACCCTCATACCAAAGACTAAGAATAAAGGAAAAAAAGAGAAAGACAAGAAACCAATCAACACTTGGAAAAAGTCTAACATTGTACGCAATGTTCCATTGCTGGAGAACCTTGCTTCTTCTCCTGTATCTTCTGTTCTGAGGATTTTAAGAGAGGAAAGAAAAGGATGGTAAACATGAATACTCTAATACAGGAAGGAAGAAGAAGGTGGTTGAACTTATTATTATTTTTTTTTATAATCTGGGGCTCACAAGAAGAATATACAAAAATGGAAGAAGTGTTGAGAGGATTGGGCATCAGTAGATTAACCAGATAAATGAGAGTTGACAGAGACAGACAGTTGAAGAGAGGAGGGGAAAAGAGAAGGGAGGAGAGGAGAGGGGGAGGAGAGGAGAGGGAGAGGAGAGGAGGGGGAGAGGGGAGGAGAAGAGAGGAGAGGAGAGGAGAGGGAAAGGGAGAGGGGAGGAGCCAAAATCTGTGGAATCTCTATCTCTTCTCTAAAAACTTCCAAGTGAGGAGGGAAAAGAAATGCTGTGAGTTTCCAGGAGTGATGAAAGATGGTTGCAGCAGCAATGGCTTACTATAACTGCCTTATCTTCCCTCCCTGCTAACATGTCAGTGTGAAAGCATAGCTCCATTGTTTCTTCCCCCCCTGTCATATTTATTCTTCCCTGAATTTAAGTGAAACAGTGCTGGAAAAAGGGTGGATCAAGTTATGATCTTATAAACTTTAAAAGACAGAAAGAACCATCAGAGACTCCAGCAGCTAGAGTTCATGAATGAATCCATTCATAATCACAGCAGTCCAGCCCCAAGAGGAGCCAACTCTGAAGACTGACCTCACTGACCTAGCTCAGCAGTGAACAGACCTGGGGAGCCTTGACATTTTGTCTTGCAAGCAAGGAAGTGACTTTTTCATTGACTATGCCATATTCAGAGATGAACTTGATGGGGAGAATGTATGGTGGACAATACCTTAAATTAGAGTCCACTCTTCTCAAGTGGGAGAGTGTTCTCCCAGTTCAGGAGGCTTTGGGGAGGGGTGGGAGAGAGTTCTGCTTCTGTCCCTGCTATCTATCTGAAAACATCCCTCTGTAAAAAGTAATTCATATTAATCCACTAAATGTTACTGGGGAGATGTTAACTGTTTGACTGATATTGTAAGGAACACGCATGATGGAGGTTCATGAGCCATATTGTATGAGATAAGCCCCCTCCCTGTCCCACACTGTAAACTCCGGAACTCTGAAAGGAGAAATAGCCAGCAGAGCTCTGGGGCCACTGCAAGTAGCAGTGAGCATAGAGCCTAAGCAACATATATGAATGTAATGCAAGAAATAACAAAAAACAGAACTTCAGGGAATCCTGGGAAGACTTTTATGGATTGATACAGACCAAAAGGAGCAGGACCAGAAAAACAATTTATGCAATAACAACCACACTGTAAACAAAAATAACTTTAATAAAAACTCTACTGACTAACAAAGGATATATGAAGAAGCATGCTACCTATCTCCTCTCAGAGATGTGTTGGACTCAGGGTAAAAAGACAGTCATACATTTTTGCACATGACTGTTGTATAGATTTGTTTTGTTTGCCTCTGTTTTTACTTTATGTTGTTGTTTTTACAAAAATTTCCTCCTTATCTTTTTAGTGAGGAACAAATTAAAGGAGAAGGGGAGAGCTAGTAATAGTGATGCTAATAACAAAAGAAAAAAATCTGTTGATACATTCTTAAAATGCACAAGGGAAGACATAAGCAAACTCAGAAAGAAGGAAATACAAATCAGGACAGTTTTGAAAATGATTTGTATTTATTCTATACTTTTAGAAAAGCAAGCAGTATGGAATGAGTCATCATTTTATAAACAATATTTTGAAAAATATTTGATCTTGTATACAATTAAGTAATAAATGACCTGTGATCAAACTCAGCCTTCTAAGGTATCTGAGAGTAGAAACACTTATCTAAATATTTATCTAAAGCAAAACATTTTAGTATCCAGTTCAGCTGGATAGACCCTTCCCCAAAGTGGGAGATTTGGAATAACAAGAGAATATCTGTTGACTGAAGTAAATTTTATGCCATGTACAATATCAGATATTACTCCACTATTTTTTCATTACCAGCTGTTAACAAACATGCATACATTTAGTCCAATTTCACCAGTGTTTTAAAATTTTACTAGTTTACTGTATTTGACCATTGTAAAGTCCTTTTGAACTCTCAATATCCCTAGAGATAGACTTATTCTAACCCTCCTTTTGCAGATAAAGAAATAAAATTTAATTGATTCCCTTGAGCTGATGTAGTGAATCTGTGATATCCCTGAGAAACATATCTATTGGGATTTTGATCAGAAAGAGAGTCTGATATCCATCAGTTGCCCTAATTCTTGTTATTTTCTTTTTAGGGCATACTAAATCCTTCCCCCTCAGAAGGCTTCGTCATGTAATTATAAAATTTCATTCCCCACATTCTTTTATTGGCTTCTAAACTTAAGTCTGTTAAAGTACTTCCTCCTATATTTTGAATTCCTTTCACTTTTACTTGTTTTTACAGACATTAATGTGATTCTGTTGCTGTTCTTTTGGTTAAGTGATCTCTTGTGCTGATAGATAGGTAGATAGATAGATAGATAGATAGATAGATAGATAGATAGATAGATAGATAGATAGATAGATAGACAGATAGATAGAGATATATGTATGTGTGTATACATACATAATATATAACATGACTATGAAGTCAGGGAAATTTTGAAGATATGATTGAGTCAAATTTGCCACTGATGACAAAACATACATAAGAAAACTTGTCTAATTTGATTCATTCCTTCATCCATGACCTTAAAAAGCAATACTAGTCTGAGTTTAATTTAATTTACTATAACATAGGTTTAGGGACTGGACTTATGATTTTTCTGGTAGAGGGAATTTCCAGGTGAAAAAGTATCTTCTATTAATATGAGTCAGTACCTTCTCTGCAACTTAGAATTTTATAGAGTTGCTACTAGAAATGTTAAATTCACAGTCTATGGGTAGCATGTGGTCCACAAAATTCCCTAGTGTGTCCTGAACCATGATAAAATATCATTGGAAAAATAATTTTTAGACAAAATAAAATTTAAAATACAGTATGTCATAGATAATGTCAATTTGTACTTTTCTAAGTCAATATGTGGCCAGGACAGCAGGGATCCCCTTTTATTTGAATTTGGCATTGAGAAGCCAAGTAACTTGCCCAGGACTCTATAGCCAACTGCCAAATATAAAACAAAAGTATAGCAGGTTCAGAAACAGAGATTTTTGTAGCTAATACAGATATGTAGCTAATTTATCTTTAGAAAAATCTCAATTAACTTTGTCGTATCTTTCCACTTTATCATACAATATTCCCCTTCACATCCAGCTAAATTGTCCTTTTTACTACTCTCACATGTGCTTTTTCATCAACTCCTGTCTCCATGCCTTTCCATAGACCTCTCTTGATTGTCTAGAATGCATTTCCTCTTCATTTCCCCACTCTCAGACTCCCTAGTGTCCTTTAAATTTCATTTCAAATGCTATGTGTATGTGAATGTATATGTATGTGTTTATGTATGTATGTGTGTATGTATGTATGTATACATACATATGTCTTTTTATTTATTTTTCATAGACTTAGAAATGTCTATTTTATCTCTCTAGTAAAATGTAAATTCCTGGAGGCTCATATCTGCTTTGGTACAAGAAACTCACTTCTTTGGGTCTCAGTTTCTTCATCTATAAAATGAGAAAGTGAGACTAGGTAAGACCTAAGGTCTCTTCTAAATCTAACAATCAATACAACTTTAAAGTTATTTAGTCCACCTCTATCATTTTATAGACAAAGTGTCCTTGGACCTCTTCTATCTAAGTATCAGTTTCCTCATCTGCAAAATGATCAGTAGTTCTCAAAGGATGTGCCTGGAACACTCTAAGTGAGCCTTGGATTATATAGAATTTCCACTTGCAGTTGTATTTACATGTGTGAGGCTCTCAAACCTGCATCATTCCTCATGGCAAAGAATATTGTTGTTCCATGAGCAAAATGATTGTAGCTAACTATACTATAGAATTTCTAATGTCTCTTCAACTCTAAATACTATGGTCCTAAACTGAGGCCCAGAAAAGTGTAATGCTTTGATCAAAGTTATAAAGCAAATTTGTGCCATGGCCAGGGTTAGAACATGTATCTCCTGCATCATCCTCTTGATCCCTTTCCACTGTTAACAAAAGACCCCAGGTCCAAGAAAGGGACCTTAAATGAAACAGAGTCTGATCACAGCTTATGAAAGTGTTTATTGTCTGAAAAGAACTACAAAGGAGCAGAGAGGGAGAGTTTTCAGCAGCAAAAAAAGGAAATGGAAAAGGGTAAGATATTAATAGTTTCTAGAGGTCTTCAGGCAGGGAATAGGGGTTAAGGGAGAAAATATCTGTTGACACAGTAAGCCAGGGAGCAGGAGGTTTAGAAAGTCCTAAGCAAGGTCTCAAGTCTGCAGCTGCTTCTCAAGGTTTTCCTTGAACTGGTGAAGGCTAGTTCTGTGGTTTCTGGCAGCTACAGGCATATCCAGATTCTGCTAGAATTCACTCACAAAGGATCAATGGTGTGTCAAGCAATCCTGGGCTTCTGATTGGTTACTCTAGTGCCCTGCTCCCCTACCAAGAATGGAACTTCCAACATATCTAACAGGTTATCATAGTCATCAATGAGCCCACATTCACACCACTGTACCAACCATACATCCCTAAACTCTTTAAAATAAAAATTCTAACATGAGGGGTTTGGAGAGCATACTTCAATGCTATATAAATGCTAGGCAATGCAAGAGCCTACTTAAAGTGAAGACCTTGAACTTGCCTTCCAATTCACCTTGGAGGGTCATGCCTCTATGCAAAATTGCAGAGTGGAACAATCAGTTCTTAATCTACTTTCACCTCCCTCAATCAATAATAAAGTTTTAGTTTTTGAGTAATAGGATCAGTCTCTATCAGCATCCCTAATCACTTCTCTTGATAGGTTAGAGTCAATCCACATCACTGCCTTCCCCATCCCAGTTCTGATATATTGCTGGTAGGCATAAGAAATTAAATGAGTATTTTGGAAGAGTTTTGCAGAAGCCACAGATGACATGCAAAGGCCAGTAAAAGACACAAAAATCATTTAGAAACTCTGAAATGCATAAAATATATGTATAATGTTACATAATATTAACATATTTTATATTTTAATATCATAATAATTCATACGTCTTTTCTGGTACAAAGGCAAGGACAAAACATTTTACATGGATTTTCAAGATAGCAGGAGAGGGGGGAAATAGGGAATGCCACACCCTTCAGTGTGGAAGGGTTACTGTAGTTCTTTTTTTAAAAGACTAGGAAATTGTTCCCAAGACTTAATTGGGAGTGGGGGTAGTTGACTAAGGCTCAAGGACATTCAAGGTTTCTTGATGACTTTGTTTATTTGGCTTTTTGTCAAGTAGGGCCATAAAAAGGTCAGCTAGAATGGAATCTGGGCCACAGGTAAAGAAGTCTAGGTGCTCAGGTAAGGCCCTTTGATTGAATCCAAACTTCACAGAACAAATGAAGGACCTAGAGGACCAAACATGTGTCCTCGAGGCCGTAGGTTCCCCTCTCCTGGTCTAGGCCCTTCAGATTTGGTAAGTGCCTAACGGCTGTAGGATTCACCATTCCCTGCTCTGCTGATCAGACCTTGTCTCTAATCTGAGAGGTGAAGTTTCTATCTACAAAAGCTTAGTGTGGTATCTTTATTGAGTACCCTTCCTATGCTATGGCTAAGGAAATCTTTTATTGAACTGTACAGAATCTCTCTTTCAGACCTATGCTCTTAGGGAGCAAGCCTGAGTCAGGCTTACCCAGTCTATAACCAGGAGTGGAGGCAAAAGTGAAGTTTTATTGCTTATTTTTGTTACGTTTTGTTTTGCTATTGTGAATCATGGAACTATAGGGGGGAAATGACAAATAAAATTTATTTACTTGAGGGGTTTTTTTTTTGTTTGTTTTAGAGAAAAGTACTAAATACTCATTCAGGTTAAGAAAAAAGAGACAATAAAACTATTCAATAAATGTATGCTTTGTTTCAATATTGAGAACATATGAAAACTACCTCTAGTTTTAGAGAGTTGCCTGAAGCCCAGAGGGCAACTTTATTTATGGAAATGCAAGTAGCATATGTCAGATGTAATATTTAAAGACAGTCATTCTGACTTCTCCATCCACTAGATTAGATTGGATAAAACATATAGTAATCTCTTTTTTTGTGCCAGGCATTATAATAAATGCTGGGGATAAAAATGCAAGCAAAAACAAAAAAGTCCCTGCCTTTGAGCAGCTTATGGAGGAAAAGAGAAGAGTCTGAGGGGACTAAGTTGGAAAATTCCAGTGACAGGAGTTGAGCTGGGTTAGAAGGGAGCTGGGCTGGTGTAGACAGCTCTTCAAATGGAGGCTCAGGGAGGAACTCACCAATCAGACATCACATTGTCTCCCAAGTGTTATATTATGGCCAGTTAAAGGGTTGAGGTTTAGCAAGGGATTAAGCCAGAGACAAACCAAATGAGAGAAATAGAGATGAGACAGAGACAGACAGAATTGGGGCAAAAATGGACACTCAGAAGGGCAGTTGTAGTAATACACAGAGACATGCACAGCGAACATCTGCACAAAAAGTGACACTGAGGGTTACTAACTAGACTTCTTCCTGTCCATCTATACCTTGTCCAATCCATCACATACGCTGGCACCAAAATAGTCATCCTAAGGTGTACGATGTTACTCTACCACTTCAACAACTCTATTATCTCCAGAATTGAATATCAGCTCTTCAGTCTAGAATTTAAGACTCTCTATATAATGGCTCAAACCTACCTTTCCAGCTTTACTTTATATCACCCATTCTAATCATATTCAGCCAATCTATGTTCCAGTCAAACTACCCTATTAAATTCATTAAATTAAATCCTCTACCTTCAGCCTCCATGAATTCCCTCATACACCTGGAATAAACTCCCTACTAACCTTCCCTTCTCCTAATCATTCTTCTTTTCTTTGAAAATACAAGTCAAATGTTGTTTCTCAATTTCTAGTGCTCTTTCCCCACTCAAATTATCTTGTATTTCACCGCCTGTATATATGTTCTATCCTAGCTTCTAACCACCTCTGTAAATTATGAATACCTTGAAAACAGTAGCTGTTTCACTTTTTGTTTTTGTACCACCACCTTCTAACATTGTAGCTTGTATATATTAGGTGTTGATAAATGTCTGTTGAATTTAATTCATTAAGTCTTCCTTACATCAAGGAATTCCTTCTCCCACTCACAACAGTGGTTATTCCAAATCTTTTCATCCCTCAATTCTCATCCTCATGACTCCTTGGTCCTCTCTCCCGCATCCTCTCAAATAAGGACCTCATCTCCTATTTCATTGAAAAATTGCACACCTGGCCCACCCCACACTATTTATCACTCCTTAATCCCATCCAGATCTTTTTACTGTTCATTTTTTGTATATAACTATCA
Organism: Notamacropus eugenii; assembly: GCF_028372415.1. Classification (NCBI taxonomy): domain Eukaryota; kingdom Metazoa; phylum Chordata; class Mammalia; order Diprotodontia; family Macropodidae; genus Notamacropus; species Notamacropus eugenii. Next base: position 359,379,494 of record NC_092876.1, read on the forward strand.
GTCTCACCCCCATCAAGTTGCAGATTCACTAGGAATCTAGCCCATTCCTATTGGCCTTACAATAAACCTTGTTACTTTGACTGAGAGAAGGCTTGAATGCTTGAATTCTTTTCAAGAAGACCCTCCTGTACCCTGACATTTCAGGGTTCCCATGTCCCCAGACCACATCAATGCCATTGTACAAGGGTTCCCAACACTTCATTTCTCCTCTTTTCACATCACTTAACCATCTTTCTTCATTATCTATTTGTTATCTATTATCTATTTCTTAATTATCTACTATCTATTTGACACAAAGAGGTAGCTTTCTCACCAAGGCAAGTTCTTCTAGAATTACACTTGATCTGAGCCCATCCTTTCTTAGCTGGCAGTCATCTTCTGATAGGTTTCCTGTTTCTCCTTCTTCCATTCCAAAATGATTTTCCTTAAGTGCAGTTCTGACTATGTCACCACCTCATCCCTCACACACATTCATTGATCTCCATTGGCTCCCTATTACCTCAAGGATTAAATATAAAATCATCTGGCATTTAAAGCCCTTTACAACCTGGTTCTTTCTTATTTTTCAAGTCTTCTTACACTTTATTCTCCTCTCCATATCTTCTGATCCAGTGACATTGACCTTGATGCCATTCCTTTCATGTGACACATTGTGCACTATTTTGCAAGCTGTTCCTGGTACAAAAAATGCTGTCCCTCCTCACCTTCACCTCTTGGATCAACTTATTCACCTTAAATTCCATCTTCTGCAAAAGATCTTTCTTGATGTCTCAACCCACCCCATTCTTAATTGCTAGTGCCTTCCCTCTTGTATCATCTTCCATTTTCACTGTATATATCTTTTTTCCCTTCCCTCTGTCCACATAGGGTATAATACCTTACCTATGGATGCTCTGCCCAAAGGAATATAAATTTGGATCACTGAAACCTTGCAAGATATCTTGGGGTTAATAGGCTAGATTTCTTTTTTAAGGATCATGTCTTAAACCTACATCACACTGGCTTTGATCAATTGGCCAACAATAGGTCCCAGGTCAAACCCTACTTGGTCATTGTTTGGGCCCTGATTGGCTCAGAGTGAAGGTAAATAGAAATGGGTTCTGTTTCGGCCAGAAACTCTCAGATAGATTTTTTTTTTTTTAACTAGATAAAGAGGCTATTCTCTACCTCTTTTCTTACCTAGCTTTAATCACTGAAAGGGCATTGCCTTGGTCAAACTGAGACCTGTTAAAGACTATAACTTAAAAAAGCCAAGGTCTCCCACTGCATCCTGGGCCATCTCCATTCATCCTGATCTATATCTTGCCACTGGACCCAGATGACCCCAAAAGAGAACGTGAGGCTGATGACTTTACATAGTTCACCCTCACTTAAATATACTTTGTTTGCATGTCAGGCATCAGTTCCCTGGTGTCATGATCTTCTTCAAGAATGAAAAACAAGCAACTACAATATATCTATGTATTGTTATTTGTACCTTTCTATGTATAGTGATAGCATATTGTCTCTGCCATAAATATGAGCATGAGGGTAGAGGACATGTTTTTGCCTTTCTTTGTATTCCTAATGTTTAGCACAGTATCTGGGCACATGGTCCTTAATAAATGCTTGCTGACTGACCAAGAGCAGAAATTTCCATGTTTGTAGCCAGGAGAGCCTTGTATATTTAGAGAAATTATTAATGGACTACATCTCACAGAAGTCTATTCACAAGCTGACCACAATTCTATTGGATAGAGCAACTTTCAACAGTCCCAGTTTAAAAAGGGGATGGGAGCCTTAGGAGAAGAGGACAAGTAGTGAGACGTTGTCACAATAACCCATGGGAGCAGGTACAGCCTAGAAATCAGGACTAGAAATAGGACTTACAAGTCCTAAGCAATAGTGACAAGCAATAGTGGCTGTATCTATATCAAGCTGACAGCCTGGACAAGGCTTCAGGAGTTGGGCTGTTGTGGAATGAGCACAAGTACAAAAGAGACAGAGGGAGGTACAGACAATGCAGGCATTTGGAAGTTTTTGTTCCCAATCAGGCTTTATTTGCTAGCTACTAGGGTGAGATTGAGAGCAAAGAGAATAAGTTGAAGCTGGCATACAGAACTCTCTAAAAGTATATGCCATAAGTTTAACTGGACTGTATCCTTCTCTCACTATGTTAGAGACAAAGAAGAATTGAATGGTGATTTGATTCATCATCTTCCTTGGAGGCATGAGAGATAAATGCCATCTGGGTACAGGCACTGAGAATGCCTGATACGTGATTCACTTCCTTATTATTACCTTACTGTTGTTTCATTAAATGAATTGAATTTCACGTGTCATTTGGCTTGATGTGGCAGAGATTCGTGGTCTGGAATATCATTGCTAGGAATCTTAGTAGATGAACTACTCAAATGGATATCAGGAACCAGGGTCTAATTGTCAAGAAGATCATAAGTGAAACACAGAGAAACTGAGAGAAGAGGGGGAAAGAGAGAGAAAGAGGGAGAGAGAGAGAGAGAGAGAGAGAGAGAGAGAGAGAGAGAGAGGAGGAGGAGGGAGAGAGGGAGGAAGAGAGAGAGGGAGAGAGAGTCACACTCTGATAGAGACACATAGAGATATGCATCAGATTTTCATAGACTAAGATTTTCTTCTTCCCTAGCCTTTCAGGATATAGGATCATAGATTTAGATCCTGAAGGGACCTCAGAGGGTATTTACTCTCATATCTTCTTTAGACGTTAGAAATTAGCAGCTAGGTGGCCCCATAGTATGCAGAGCTCTGGGCTGGGAATCAGAAAGATTCATATTCCGGAGTTCAAATCCAGTCTCAGATACTGACCAGCTGTGAGACCCTGGCAAGTCATTTAACCCTGTTGGCCTGAGTTCCTCATCTGTAAAATGAGCTAGAGAAGGAAAAGTCAAACCATTCCAGTATCTTTGCCAAGAAAACCCCAAATGGGGTCACAAAGAGTCAGATACGACTGAAACAAGTGAACAACAAGAGTCATGGATAATCTCCTCAGATCAACTTTTAAGGCAAGTTCAATTAGAAGAGGGGACCTTTGACTCAGTATGCCTCAGCAAAACCATAGACAGGGAGAAGTAACCTAGGGTTATTCTTCTTGAATGAATATCAAGTGCAATTATTCCTTTGCTGGTGAAGGAATCATAAGAGTTTTTGGCACCTTCTGTGTTTTGAATCTTCAGCACAAAGTCCTGTTCACCCTGACCTAGCTAAAATTCTGAGTATTCATGTCAATAAACAGAGGATTATTTTCCTTCATCACAGATACTGGTGGTGGAATAGAGTGTACAGGTAGCATCAGTTCATTGGGGAAGGCTATGTTGAGCTCCCACAGTTTGTCTAGACCACAAATGGCACTCTGGCTCAGGTTTGGGGGCAATAGAGTATCTGTAGATGACCATAGATCTGGTGGAGACATCTGAAGTCATCTAGCTCAACCCCCTCATTTTATACAGATGAGGACACTGAGGAGTAGTGAGTGTCAGTGACTTGCCTAACATCACACAAGCAGTCAGTTTCAGACATAGTACTGGAACCCAGGACCTATTACTCCAGGGTCAGAGCTCTTTCCTCAATGCCCCTCATTATAGCTGTGATTGTCATATCAGCTCATTATTGCTGGCCACTGCTAGGCCTTTGAATGTCAGAGCTGGAAGATAACTTCAAGTTCATTATCATTTTACAGAAAAGATAAGTGAGGCCAAGACAGGGAAAGAGAAAAAAAAGCAGACAATTATCCTTACTTTACGAAATGATCAGAGAGTAAATGATTTTGCCCAATCATTTGGGCACAGTAAGTTGGGGCAAAGCCAGTTTCATAGTTCCTAACTACTCATCTGGTATTTTTTCCTCTTAGATTATCCTGAACTCCCCTAAATTTAGAAATTACAAGTCCCCTGACCTCTTGACCTTTCTTCAGTCCAAAACACCACTAATTGCTGTTATCAGAGGAATTTAGGCAAATTAAAACTGAAATATTTCGTGCAGACTCTGTGGACTCCATCCACTCCACATACGTGGAAATCTTTGCTTTTGGCCTTGACCACCTTTCATAATTAAGTTTCCTGCATTCCTTTTCAGTGCTTTAATGGCCCATGGCCTTTTGAACCTCTTGGAAGGCAGACATTTACTTAGTCCAAAAATTAAATTCTTCATTTTTATGAAAACAGAGCAAATTATGCCCCTGTCACAAATGATCTGCCTCTCAAGGGAGCTCTGAAGAATCACAAATAATTAATCAAAATGAGTATAAAGCATATATTCTAAACAAAGTGTTTAAACAAAGTTTACTACTTATATATAGCCCTAATAATAGACATGGTGCATAGAGGAAGCAGAGGTCCAGGCCTGGTTCTCTTGCCTCACCATCAACCAATGAGGAAGTTTTATGGTCACCTTTTCATAAGGTACCAGTAAGGTTGTGTACCTTCTTCTACCAGCCCCCCAAAACTGGGGTCTCAAAATCTTGACAGTAGTGTCTTCTGTAGGCAAGAAAGTGATCCAGGCAGAATGCAGGATCCTGTCATAGTGCTCAGCCTTTGAATCACCAAACCGATACTAATCATATGTAGTAGAGATACAATCTTTGACTAGCATAAGTAGTGGCTAAGATTCTGGGCTTAGAGTTAGAAAGAACTGGGTTCAAAGCTTGCCTCAAATACTTGCTAGCTATGTCACCCTGGGCAAGTTACTTTAGCTCTATGTACCTCAGTCTCTTCATCTGTAAATAAGGGATGTGGATGGCATGACCTCTAAGGTTTCTTTCAACACTATAATTTTCACAGAGACCTTCCAGGTTTATAGTCTCATTTTTTTTATAGTTAAATCTCCTTTCTCTTGACTTTATATTTCCCTCATAGTTAGCATTGATTAACCCAAAAGCAAAGCCAAGAAAGTCTTCTAAAGAGAAGTAACAAATCAGGTTGGTGAATGGAGAGCATCACACAAGGGTTCAGAAAACCTGATTACAAGTACTAGATCTTGCAAGGTTACTATAATTGGATAACAACGGGTAAATCACTTCATATCTCTTCACCTCAGATTCTGCAGTTATAAAACAAAGAGGCTAGCCAAAAGTCAACAAACATTTATTAAGCCCCTACTATGTGCAAGACACTATGGAAAACTGAAAAGACAGGGGGTGGGGCAAGCTAGGGTAGGTACAGGACCCAGGGGCATGCTGGAAAACTCATCCAAGGAGTGAAGCCAGAGGAGAAATGAGGAGATTCTATGAGGTAACCTCCTTCTTTAATGGAGATTTGGAGTTCATTTTCCCCACTCTCACCCTCACCTCTAGTCAGAGAGTCAGAGGGTAGAGAAGAGTTAGAAGAGATGATCTCCAAGATCCCCTCCCTTCCAAATGATATTGTTAAAATCAACATCTTAAAGCTTAATTTTCTTCTTAACATGGAAAGGACTCTGACTCTGGAGTCAGTAGGCATGAACTGAAATCCCATATCCGATGTATGAAACCTGTGTGACCTTGGGTAAGTCACTTAACCTCCCTGTGCCTTAGTTTCCTCTTCTGTAAAGTGTGGTGGGGGTAGATTAGTTGATCTCTGAAGTTCCTCCCAGCTCTGGATGTGTCATCTTACAGTCTATGCACCTATCTATGGTTCTATGAGTCTGGAGTCAGAGTCCATCAGGTTGGAACAAGGGAGTTTAGCTGAGTTCATTGCCTTAGGGGCTGTGAACAACCCCAAAAAAATAGTCCTCTCAACCACAGACTTTTTATCAATTTAGCTATTCAGGCAATCTAAGATGAGAATAAATGGTTGGGAGAATGGGGAAAGGCATCAAGGCAAATTCTCCCTCTACATATATACACTTCTCCACAAACCTAGCTGTCATTTCACTAAGAATTATATTCCATGCCACTTCTAAAATGTATACCACAAGTAGCTGATCTCTGTCTGTAGGATGTATCAATATTGTTCTGAATGGAGTTCATCATAGAGTCTTATAAAAGAAAATCTAGAAAAATCTGCATGGAAAAATATAGAAGGGAGTCATGCTGACATGCATTGAGATCCTTCTAGATGTCTAGTGCTGAGCCAGACACTGTAGAAAGATAGACATAACTTATTCTCCCTGTTCTTGAGTCAGGAAAACAAGATTTCCATACATGAACCACAATAGTGTACCCTTATGCTTTCACATCCTTCCCTCTAAGTTATTTGTGCACAGATCCATCTAAACTACATTGCTCCCATTCCTCAACTCCTTCAACCCCTCCTTGCCTCTATGACTTTCCTCACGCTATCTCCCCTATTCCTATCTCCACTTAAAGAAAATTTTCCCATGCTTCAAGGTCTACTTTCACAAAGCTTTCCTTAATCAGTTGACTCCCCCTCTCCCCTAGCCTTCACTCCCCGTCCAGAAGTAATCACTTCTTCTTCAAAACTATCATAGGGTTTAAACTCTTTGAGAGCAAGAATGAGCTTCCTTCTCCATCCTTCTCCTCAGTCCCTCTCTCTCTCCCTGTCTCTCTCTTTCTTTCCCACCTCCCTCCCTCCCTTCCTTCATTCTTTTCTTTCCTCCCTTTTCCTCTCTCTATCCCTCCCTCCCCTCATCTCCCTTCTTACCTTACTATTCTTTCTTCTCTTCCTTCCTTCCTTCTATCATCAGCACCTAGAATGATGTCTGGTACATTCTAGGTGCTTCATAAGTTCCTGTTGATTCATCTATTTGTAGTTATTCTAGGCTATCTGACATAATTCTCATTTTATTTTGGTTATTTGTGTAATTGTTTTATTTTCCTGACAAGGTTATAATCCACCTGTCATTCATCTTCTTGTGTTCCCTCTGTCCCACCTTACTCCAGACACCTGGCACAGTGCTTCGCAAATAAGAAATATCTACTTACTTCAATTGACTTGAGTGCTTAGAATTTAAGGAGGAAGAAAGAAATTGTCTTCTTCTTTGAATTGCTTGTAGCTTGTAGCCCTAGCATATTGTGGGTGTTATTAGCAATAAGTATTTATTAAATAACTGAATATGTAGTAACAAGGTCAAGGAGACATAAACAAGATTCACTGCAGTGGAGGCTCACTGTAATTCTAAACACTTTGTAACTTTATTGTCAGTTATATGTTCTAGTTAACTTCCCAAAGGGGCCATTCTGGGCAGCATGTTGAACAGGAATGCCAAGGACATATCACCAAGCACTTTACAGACTTTTTAATGATGGTAGTGATGAAATGTCTGGATATGAAAATTCCATGGAAGTCCAGAAAGATCCAGTCAGAAAGACAAGTTGAAGGAATACAGTACCAAGAGAATAGTGTTCTTATTCTGATTTGGCTAGCGAATCAAATAATGTCATTGTCCTTCAGTTTCCTCATCTACAAAATGAGACAAGCTAAATTGAAAGCATTCTCATACACCTCCTTGCTCTGAGATCCTATGACACACCCTGGGAACGGAGTGCACAAAGATGAAGACTACTACCTTTTTAGAAATTCTTTATCACCAGGATAATCCAATCCTACCCCTGCCTTTGGGAAGGTGACTTCCTGATGGTGGAGAGGAAACTTCCAATATGTCCCCACCCTTGAAGGAGGTGAGCAAGTTAGATTCTGTCTCTGTTATCCTGCTTTTCCCCAACTCCAAGATCATCTGATCAAATTTAGAGCTGGAAAGGAGTTTAGAGATCGCCTAGACCAATAGCTTTATTTTGTAGATAGGATGAGGAGGCCAATGATTTACTTAGCATCACCCAGAAAGTAAAGAGCGAAATCAAAAAGCAGGTTCTTTGATTCTTAATCCAATCCTCTTTCTACTCTAGCAAATGGATGACTGAGGACCACAACTAGACAGCATTTTCATTTCATTTTCAGAAAGTCCAACATTTTCTTATTTGGTCCTCAATGTAGGTCTAATGCAATGTCCCTGAAGTTAGGGCCATCCTTTCTTTTTTGGACTTTCTTTATATGTTATAGGGAAAACTAAGAAAGACTGACTTTTCATGGGAATTTCTGAGGGAATTCTGGGTTTATTTTCATAATTTCAGATAATTTCCCTACTAGCATCTTAGTAATTAAATTCACTGGTAAGAATGTGACTCAGAATCCCCATATGGGGTGCATAACAGAGGAAAAAACAGTTCAGATTTTCTGTCATAGCTTTCGCATGTACATCAAGAAAGAAAATTAATTGTTTGACCCTTTGTTCACATTTGTGGCAAATATATAACTTGGCAGTACCATTTTAGATCGTGAAAGCAATGTATTGGGGACCCTATTGCATTTGTCTTAGCTGCTTCATTTCATTGAATTACAAATGATGTTAATTCTGTGTTAAATTGTGCTTAACATAATTTATATGCAACCCAGTGTTTATTGCTTGGACATAACTAAATGTTGTTGTTTTTTTATCTTTTTTCCTTCTGCTTATCATTTGTGAACTTTTGAAAGCAGCTGGAGGAGTTCCATTCAAATAGGGACTATTAACAGGAGATACAATAAATTTCATACTCTCCAGAAACCATCTCATATCAACTATGGATTTATTTTTTTAAGAGTTCATGTCCAAATGAGCTTTCTCTCTCCTCTAAGATGCTAAGAAACCTAGATTTATCTAAGAGAAACATACTGGAAACATAGGATCCCTCATCAAGAGTGTCCCACTGCTATGGAGTATTCAACATCTTGGGTTCTAATCCCAGTTCTGCTACTTAGTACCTTTGCACTCTGGGCAAATTACTCTGGATATCAGTTTCCTCATCTGTAAAATGAAGAGTTTGGATTAGAAGATTTCTAATGTCTTTTCCAGCTGTACAAACTATATCTCACTGCTCCATCCAGACTAATATCTATGTTTGCATCCAACTGGCTAATCTCCATGATTTAGTTAATAGGTAGGAAAACATCCCACAATGCATTTAGATAAAGGGAACATTGCTATAAATCACTCTCAGGTTTTATATAAACCAGGCAGCAATCATCTTGTAGACCCTGCTTGTAGATTGTCTCCATTCTTAAAGAGGACCACCTACATTATGAGGGTAATATTTTGGCGTGTGTGAATGGGATTTAAATAAGGCAGAGCCTCACAAAGTCATCAGCTTCACCCTCTCCTCCAGTCATCAAAATCCATACTTTTGGCTTCTATTGCTCAGTTGTTTTGGGGCTTGTGTAGTGCAGTCCTTCTCCACTGGGTGGATATTAGCACTTTTGCCAGGGGAACAACTCTAGCATGTGATACTTGTAAAGCAGCCACAGTGTCTTAGCCAAATGTGTTTACAACTTAACATGTTTCCAGACCAGAGGGCCTCAATTCTTTTGAAATTGTGTTTTGTATGCTCACATTTCACACTTACTGCCCTCTTACGCCAAAGAGCTCTCATGTGTGCCATCTCTTGTTGCACCACTGAAATAAAAAAAAACAACACAAAACTCCATGGTGGCTTTTGGACCTTAATTAATTAATTAATCCTTTACTCCTGTGCAACACCTAGGAACTCACCTCCAATTTATGTCAATATTTCCCACTGAGCTTGGTCCTCTGAGAAGCACTCTACTTTTCACCCTATTGGTCTTTCCCTTTTCTTCCTCCAGGGCAACTGGACCAGGTTATTCACAGTATTCTAAACCTACTTCACTAAAATCATCAAACAAACAAACAAAAAAAAGGTGTTGGAGTTGTGATGAAGGAAAATATTTATAATTTTTGCTACACGTGAAAGCTGGATTTACAAAACAATGTATTAGGAATAATTAGTTGCTTTACAGAAGGAGTTGTCATCTCAGAATTCTTTTTTAAAATTAGCTCCGCAGCACTTTTTGTGGTGGCAAAGAATTGGAAATTGAGGGGATGCTCATCAAATGAGGAACAGTGGAACAAATGTGGTACAGGAATGTAATGCTATACTATTGTGCTATAAGAAATGATGAGCAGGATGATTTCAGAAAAACCTGGAAAGGCATGAACTAATGCCAAGTGAAGTGAGCAGAACCAGGAGAACATTGTACACAGTAACAGCAGTACTGTGTGAAGATCAACTGTGATTGACTCAGTTGTTCTCAGCAACACAATGAACCAGGACAATTTCAAAAGTCTCATGAAGGAATATACTATCCACATCCAGAGAAAGAGCTGATGGAGTCTGAATGCACATTGAAACACACTATTTTTACATTTTTTTCAGTTTTATTTTTCCTTTTGCAAACTGTATTTTTTTTTTTGCAAACTGTTTCTTTTTACCCAACCTGACTAAGATGAAAAAATGTTTTACATGATTGCACATATGCTTACTGTCTCAAGAAGGGGGAAGGGAAGGGAAGGAGGAAGAAAACTGGAAACTTAAAATTTTATTAAAAAATTAATGTTAAAATTATCTTTATTACATGTAATTGGAAAAAATACTTTTTAAAAACAAAAAAAAGACTTGTATATGACTCAAAAAAGTTCTGCTAGAACATTTAAATATTCAATGCATAAAATTTGTTGCTATGTGTAACTCTTCAGGAACAAACTCAATTCTATTCAAATTAACAAATATTTAATAAGTGTAATTATTTAATAAGTTCCATAAGTTCTGGGGATATAAGAACAAAACAATTCTTACCCTCATGGAACATAGTTTATCAGGCAACATTGCACAGATATGTGCAATACAAAGTAGGTAGTCAAAGAAAAGAGCAATAAGAAAAAATGCTCCAGGAAGATTTAAGGTAAGACAGAAAACTAATAGTTTAAGAAAGACTTCTTAGAGGAAATGACACCTGAGCTGTGACTTAAATGGGAAGGGACTAAACTTTAGGAATGAGAACTGACCTTTGCAAATTAATGGAGACAGAAGAAAAAATGTCTAGTGTTGGGAAGAGCTAATGTTCTATTTGGTTGGCGAGTACATAAAGAAAATAAGGAAGGGGAAGGGAGGGGGAGGCCAGGACACTAAAAACTGGGTTGGAGCTACATTGTACATTACCTTCTGTCGCAGACTAAGTAGATTGCATTTTTTCCTGGAGGTAATAGAATCTGATGGAAAGTTTGTGAAAAGAGAAGTGACATTGTCAAATTAGTACCTTGAGAAGATTATTTTGGTAGTTAAGTGAAATATAGATTCAGGTTGTATTTACATATGCTATACAAAGTGAGATATGTGGGTATAAATTAAAATTTCACTGATTTGCCCAATTGATGGAAATCCGTCTTTTTTCATTGGAAGGTTGGAGCTATTATGTATGTTTAAAGAAACAGAGTCCCATTTCAATTAATACTACTAGAAGGTCCAGGGGCCAGAAACTGGGAATCTTTGAAATATGGCATAATAAATGGATAATGATCATTCACAATTAGAATATTCCATATGATTGCAGCTTCCCTTTGTCTTCTGGCTTCATTTATAGCAATATAGTCAATATGATATACGATACGGTTCCTCTAGTTGCAGGTCTATACATTGATCACTGGACAAGGATCTCACATTTAAAGGACCAACAGTTAAGTTAATGTTTGTGGATAGTCTAAGAACTGTGTGATTCTCAGCAGTTTCTACAATGAAATATGTCTCAAATCATTCAAGCAACCAAGCAATTATCAAGTACTATTGTGCACTAGGCACTGATCTAGATGTTGGGATAGACAGACAAAAGAAAGAATAAACAAATGAATATCAATAATAATAACTAAAAAAAACCATATAAACATAAATACACCATATACACATCTTATATAAACTAGTAATCAACTAATATAATTCATATACTCTATAAACTAATAATCAACAACAATAATAAAATCAAGAATAATTAACATTTAAATAGCACTATATGGTTTTCAAAGCACTTTACATATATTGTTTCCTTTGTTTCTCACAACAGCTCTCAGAGGTTGGTGCTATTATTAACTCCATTTTACAGATGAAGAACTGAAACTGAGAGGAGTTAAGTGGCTCAGTCATATGACTAGTTAGCTGTGTGACTAATAGGTATCTGAGGCAGAATTTGAACTAAGGTCGTGCTGCATCCAAATCCAGCACTCCATCCATTATACCACCTAACTGCCGTTAGAGGTAAAATAGTATTTACATAATAGCTTCAGGTTTGTAAAACACTTCACATATGTTATTTCATATGATCCTTGCAACTGCCCTTGAAGTAGGTGCTCTTATTATACCCATTTTACAAATAAGGAAACTAAGCCTGAATGAGGTGAGGTGATCTAGCTAGTTCTACACAGTTGTCAGGTGTCTGAAGCAGGATTTAAACTCAGATATTCCTGCTTCCAATTCCATCATTCTCCACAGGATATCACTTAAAAGACATAAAATAGTTTCTGCCCACAGGGAGGTTATATTGTAGTGACCTCGAACTCCAGCCTCCAGCTGAGTACAAGCATATGTCCCTATTATGAGTTTTAGCTGTTAATTGCCATTATTATTGGAAGCGGTGGAATTCCTTCAAAACCTTGCCTTCCCCTCCATTTGCAGTACTCTGTGACAAGACATGAGGGAAAAAGAATACTCAGGCTTTGAAAGTGAGAAGTCCCTTTTAAAAGGACAAGAATCGAAGAGCTTGTTCTTATCGTATGCTCAAAAGCTAAAAGAAATATCATTCATCTAGCATTGCACTTCTCTTGAATGGCCTTTGCAAAATGACCACCAAAAAGATAATTGCAGCTTATATGCCAATATCTGTTGCAGAGAATGATAATGTGATAGTATTATGACAGTGTGATAGAATTACTATCTACTAGAATTTTCTATCTCCCTCATCACACAAGTTAGGTTAGGCTGTCCTTGAGACTGATTGGCCCAGGAAGGTAAAGTTCAAGCTGCACCCCACCCTGATGCAGCTTCCTGATGACTTTTGGCTATGTTGACATAGTTTTCTGTCTGCTTAAGAGTATAAAAAGACATACACATATGGAGTCAAGGCCCAGACTTGGCAGATGTCCCAAGACCACTTGAATCACTGCATCCTATACTTCTGATCAAACACATTTTCATATGGAAGTGATGGGGGAACCTCATCTACCCAGGTCAAGTGCCACAATATCCTTGTTGAATATCCTTTCTGTGCTAGCTAAGTAAACCTTCTTTTATTAACTGTTGAATGACCAAGAGTATCTTATTTCATTCAAATACCAAACCTAAAATAACAGGAGACAAGCCCTGGTCAAGTTTGTCCATTGTAAGAAATCAGGGCAGAAGGCTCAAGCTGATGCTGTGAGCTATTCCCCTATACAGTTGAAAACAGGGAAAGGGGATTAGGTTGCTCCTGTGGCTCTCCCACCCGTTAAGAAGTCATTGCTCTTATTTCCCCCTCCATGATCAGTCTAATTTCCTTACCCTAGGGAAAACAATCTGAGTTCACATATTCCTAACCATTCCAGTATCTTTGCCAGCGAAACTCCAATGGGGTCACAGACAGTCAGATATGACTGAAAAAATGACTCCTTAATCTGTTGTTGAGGGTTTCCTCTAGTTCCCAAACAGTACCACCACCTAGACTAAATCACCAAAAGTACCTAGCTCTAATCTCATCTCTGAACTTGAATAAAGCCTCCTACTTCTTTCATTATTCTGAAGCTGGTCTTTCTTGGTTTATATCTTTTACTCTGTCATCCCAGAATAGAGAAATGAGTGAACAACTTTCCCTCCACCGAATTCATAATGAAGTTCTGTATTATTGAAGACCCATGGCATAAAATGCCTTCAGAAGTTCCAACTGGAAAGTCAGTGAATAGTATAGAAGAAACGTCAGAGTAAATTAAATTGCATCATAAATAATGAAAGAAAGATGATACCTCAGTTAAAAAAAAAAGAAAAATAAAGGAACATTTAGGTGAATTATAAGATATTGTTGTTATTAGTTGTGTCCAGTTCTTCATGACCCTATGGACCATAGCATGTCAATGCTGTCGTGTGGGATTTTCTTGGAAAAGAGAGTGGAATGCTTTGCCATTTCCTTCTTGAGCGAGTTAAGGCAGACAGAGGTAAAGTGATTTGTCTTAGACTGGATTTGAATTCAGGTCTTCCTGACTCCAATACTCTATCTACTGAACCACCTAGTTGCCTATAAAATGATTGTCAAGTACTAAAAACATCCATATAAATCACAAATAACAGAATAAATTGAGTCATATAAAAATCAATGGATAGCAAAAAAAAATAAGGCAAATATGAACTAAAATTGTACAGATAACTAATGGATATTCAGGACAAAGAAATAGATTTAGAGACAAAACAAAAAAGTGATAATATATTAACTGAGATACCAAATGATACAGAAAAAAAAGTTAGATATTGTATTCAACAACTTAGTTAGAAACATAAATCCATACTAGACAAGTAACATTGCTCAGGTAGAGAGAAACATAAGACTTCTACATTAAAGGACTGGAAGGTTTAGAATATGATATTCTGGAGGACAAAGGAACTAGGTTTACAACTAAAACTCACCTATTCAGTAAAACTGAGTATAATCCTTCAGGGGAAAAATGGATATTCAATGAGATAGAGGATTTTCAATCTTTCTTGATGAAAAGACCAGAGCTGAATAGAAAATTGGATTTTCAAATACAAGAATCAAGAGAAGCATAAAAAGGTAAACAGGAAGGGGAAATCATAAGGGACTTAATAAGGTTAAACTGTTTACATTACTACATGGGAAGATACTTCTAACTCATAAGAACTTTCTCCTATTATTAGGGAAGTTAGAAGGAATACATAGACAAAGGGCACACGTGTGAGTTTAATATGAGGGGATGATATCTAAAAAAATGAAATTAAGCAGTGAGAGATGAATGTATTGGGAGAAAGGGAAAGGGAGAGGTAGAATGGGATAAATTATTTCACATAAAAGAGGCACAAGAAAGTTTTTACAGTGGAGGGGAAGAGCATAGAGGTAAGGGGGAGTGAGTAAAGCTTACTCTCATCAGAATGGGCTCAAAGAGGGAATAACACACACACTCAATTGGTTATAGAAATCTATATTACCCTACAAAAAAGTAGGAGGGGAAGGGAATAAAATGGGGGAGGGCCATAGAAGGGAGGGCAGATTGGGGGAGGGGATAGTCAGAAGCAAAACTCTTCAGGAGAGTCAAGATAAAAGGAAAGAGAAAATAGAATGAACAATGGGGAAAATAGGATGTAGGGAAATAGAGTTAGCAATAGTAATTGTGAAACAAACTTTGAAATAGGTTTCTCTGATAAAGGCCTCATTTCTCAAACATGTAGAGAACTGAGCCATTTTTAAATGATCAAAAAATACGTTTTCAGATAAAATCTATAGCCATATAAAAATACTTTCATTATTGATTGGAGAAATGCAAATTAAAAGAATTCTGAGATACTGCCTCATACCTATTACACTGACTAATAGGACAGAAAAGGAAAATGACCAATGTTGTGGGGGATGTGGGAAAAAATAAGACAACAATCCACTGTTGGTGGAGTGTTATGAACTGATTCAGTCATTTTGTAGATTAATTTGGAACTATAACCCCTAAAATAACACTAATTGGTCTGTTTTTCAAAAGAAGGAAAGGTCTGTTTTTTAAAAAAAGGAAAAATATTTATATGTGCAAAAATATTTATAACCACTTCTTTTCTAGTGGCAAAGAATTGGAAATTGAAGGGATTCTATCAATTGGGGAATGGTGAACAAATTGTGGTATGTGGTTATGGTGGCATATTATTGTACTATAAGAAATGATGAGCAGGATGCTCTTAGAAAAACCTGGAAAGATTTAAATGAACTGATACAAAGTGAAGTCAGCAGAACCAGGAGAATATTGTACACAGTAACAGCAATATTGTATGATGATCAACTGTGAATGACTTAGCTATTCTCAGCAATACAATTATTTAAGACAATTTCAAAGGACTTATGATGAAAAAAGCTATCCATTTCCAGAGAAAAGACTGATAGAGTTTGAATGCAGTTTGAAGCATACTTTTTTGCTTTATTTATTTTTCTTGAGGTTTTTGTGGAGGGAAATGGTTGTATATTTTCTTTTCTTTTATATCATGACTAATATAGAAATGTTTTGCATGACTACACATATATAACCTATATCAAATTGCTTGCCTTCTTAATGGGGGGAGGGCTGGGAAGGGAAGAAGGGAGAGAATTTGAAACTCAAAATTTTAAAACAAATGTTTTAAAGCAAATGTAAAAATTGTTTTTACATGTAACTGGTGAAAATACTAAATATTTTTTAAAAAAAAGATTTGAAGACTTGTAGAATCTTTCTGGAAAATAATCTGACAGCTTGCAGTAAAAGTTACAAAAATAATCATACCCTTTAGCCCAATAATTTCATTGTTGAGAACATGCTTAGAGGTGCTACCATAAACAAACAAAAAAGAACAATGCATTCAACAGTTTAAAATAGCATTACATATAATTGCAAAAAACCTGGAATGAATTTGTGTGCAACAACAGGGAAATACTTAAACAATTTGAAATTCACTGTAGTAACAGAATATTTTTAACAATTAAGGTTGACAGGCATGAGGAACATAGGAAATCTAGAAAGACCCTTTATGAAAAAATGCAAACCCAAAAATGCACACTATGAATGAACCAAAGATTCTGATGGGGACTCAAAGGGGAGAACTGAAAGGTTGTTGACTAATTTTTAAAAGAACCGGAGCTGATATAGTCAAATGTATATCTTATGTATATAGTAATATCATATTTAGCGCTAAAGGAAAATTATGTATATCCCAAGTCATTTGTTGTTAAGGACCTAATAACAGCTGATTGTAATTAATTTACTGGCTCATACTCCTGTAGTGAGTTAGCCAGTTTCTGGAAGTGTATTTGAGTCCACTAATCAAAATTGCTGTCTCAAGATTCTTTGTTGGTGTTATTCTTTTAATATCTAGTTAAATTGGGCTAGATAAAGGTAATAAGAGTAGAGTATTATTTACTTGTAATTTAGGCTTTATATTTCATCACTGGATCTAGTCTCTCACAACACTAGAGTTTCTCTCTGTTCTTTCTCCTTCCCCTTTCCCATTTTATATTTTCCTTTCTGTCCTCTCCTCTCTCTACTTCTCCCTCTCTCCCTCCTTCCCTTCCTGTCCCTCTGTCTCTCTCTCTCTGTATCTGTCTCTCTCCCTCTCTGTCTGTCTGTTTCTGTGTTTCTGTCTGTCTCTCTCTCTGTGTCTCATGTCTACTAGCCCAAGGAATATAAATGGTTTAACTAGAAAGTTCATGTCTTATGTTTAGACTTCCTACTTCCCTGTGAAAGAGAAGGAGGATACATACAGTTAACTCATTATGCCACCAGGGCACCCACTTACTCATGTTCTCTCCCCAATTTTCCCTTCCATGTTCTGTCCTCCACAGATATATAATACAAACTACTATTTTGCCATCAAACATGGTCAGTAATCTCAATTTTGTATCAAATACAAAGAGGTGAGGGTTTAACTAGAAATGGACATAAATGTAGATGTAGTTAGAGAGAACAACTTCTGCGTAAGTGCTAACATTTTTCTTAACTGAGGTCTCAGTCTGATTGTGATTGAATTCATAATTTTTCAACCAAAATAAATTCCTTACAGCTACAGAGAAGGGAATTTTAGGAACCATTATATTGTCCCTACGCGTAAAACAAGTTAATCATTGTAATGAGGTATTACATTATCTATCTGTCTCTCTACCTACCTACCTACCTACCTGAGAGACTGCGGACAGTGAAAGCGGACAGCTGGATGGTTGACATTTGAGAAATTTTTGCAGTGCTTTTAATGACCCCAAGTGTCTTCTTGAAACAAAAACTTATGCTTTCAATATCGGTATTCCAGTGATACATTAAGATGGCAAAATGTTGAATATTATAGTTTTAGAAGAATTAAAGTTGTGATCACCAAAAATGATAATGGATAGACATATGTAGGTGTGAGAAAATTGCAGCGCAGCACTAATGATAAACTGCACAGAAGAAACAGTATGATGAATAAAAATAAATATAGTGTAAAGAAAGACAAATCACAAAATAATTAAGAAGGTAGGCTCATTACGCACCAAGAGCAAAAGGTTAATTTATGGACATCCCATGGATATCATTGTTTTCCATGATTTGTTAGAAGTTCTATAAAAAGAGTTTTTAATCCTTTTTTGTGTTACATACCCTTTCAGTACCCTAGAGGAGCCAAGTACTCTTTTCAGAAAAAAAATGGTGTTAAATACATTGTTTCAATTATGTCCTATTCTTTGTGACTCTATTTGGATTTTTCTTGGCAAAGATACTGGAGCAGTTTGCAGTTTCCCTCACCAACTCATTTTACAGGTGAGGAAACTGAGACAAATAGGATTAAGTGACTTCTTCAAGGTCATACAGCTAGTAAGTGTCTGAGGACAGATTCAAACTCATAAAAAAAATGTCTTCCAGAATCTAGATCCAGTGCCCTACCACTGGGACACCTAGCTGCTCCTCTTAAAAAATTAAGGGTAATGCTCACTTTCAGTTAGAGGTTAGTGAAAGTAAAGATGCATTTTTTTTCTAATCCAAGTTCATGGACCCCAAGTTAAAATTACATGTTCTAGAAGATAGTTGCCATAATGTTCTTTGGACCACCTATGGAGGATTTATGGGAGGATATGTGCAAAAATAATACACATTGAGAGACCTGGGATGATGAAGTGTTCTAGAGCCAATTCCTTTCATCTTAAGAGAGACAACTGTTAAAGTTTCAGAATGAGCATTTATTCCTCTGAAGTTGGCAAATGCTACAAATCAGGGCTTGATTTATTGTTTTCTTGATAGTCCAGACTTAAGAAGAGGATGGAGAAAATAATGCAGATTAAACTTAAACATATATCATACATACATGTTTTTCCTAGATAGCCAGTTGTTAAACATTTATCAGCAAACCCCTGGATGGGTTGCAATCTATCCACTTCAGTATATATGCACATCAATGAGATTACAAAGCCATTCCAAGATGAAGTCATTCAAATGTCCAACAACTATGCAATCTTGATGTTTCTGTCTTTTGAAATAAATAAAAAAAACTTCTTGAACAGTATTTTTGAGCTTCATTCTTTTATGAACAAAATATTCTCCTTTGTCTACACTTGGGGCAGAGTCTATTTTCTTGCCCTCTCCCTCATACACATATTCCAGCGCAATGCCTCCTTTTTCCAATCATCCATTTCAATAAGGTGTTCACAATCTGATTCAATTCCAGCAAGATAACATTGAGAGGGAAGTGAGTACTTCTCTTTTCCAATAATCCTCACAAATGCTTCCTGCTTTTTTGACTCCTTTTTCTGCCCATCCTCTTCCCCCTACTAAAATGGTAAATGACCTCCACTACTTCATAGGTAGTGTGCTTAAATGTTTACCACAAGTAATCTGATAGGGAATTCAAACTACTTTAAATGACTATTTAAGTAACTATTAAAATGACACATGAAGGTGGTCATTCTCCCAGATACTTTTATAATCAGGTCACAACAATTTTTTTCCTGTTCTAGACCTTCTGGTTTTTTAAATAAAGACTTCTCCATTCTCTATATCTTAAGACCAGGGCCACTATGGAGTTCAGATTTATCATCCTATGTTCTAAAATGATGAGGATGTTGTCATCATAGGGCTGGAGCAAGGACTGGATTTCATCAGTGCAGGAAACTCTTGTGTGAGAAAAATTTATTTATTAGTTCAGACTAAAAGACTGTCATCTTTTCTACAACATATAATCTTATAATGTTGCCTCGAGCACTGATAGATTAACTATCTTGATTAGGGTGACATAGCCAATGTGTCAGAGGCAGTGTTTAGAACCAAGTCTTCCAGGTTCCAAGTTCAGCTTTCTATCTACTATAGCATTTTGTCCTTCTTTATTCATATCACTCATAATCCACAAAAATTATGAGATCCCAACATAGGGGTTTGCCACTAATAATTAAGAGACTAACACTCTACAAGCTTGTAATCATAACATAGCACCCTGGCCTCTCCCAGCTCCAGAACTCTTATCTTCCTCTTTCAAATTCCTTTAGGATCCACACCCAAAGGACTGAAGGCTGAAGTTAGCTTGAACAGGCCAGGTTGGTAACAGTTGAATGTCAAATTTTCGGAGTGAGCTTTGATACCTCAGAAATTGGTAAACACTATAAATCAAGGCTTAATTTATTGCTGTATTAATTGTCTAGACTTAAGAAAATGATAGAGAAATATGAATAATGAAGATTAAACTTAAAAATATATTGTACTTTTGTTTTTGAGAGCTAGTTGTTAAACGTTAACCAACACACCCTTGGCTTAAATGCACTTTTGGAATGTAAACCCAAAGCCAAAGCAAAACTCAGCTCTAATTAATACTCTTTATCCAGGAATTCTCATCCCCAAACTCAAAACTCTGACTTGACAATTTCAAAAAAATGCTCTTTCTCTTATTCTCTTTGTTCATATTTTCCAAGTGCTAATAACTTAATACTTCTGATGTTTTTAACAATTACTACAATTATTTGAAGGAATTAGAATAGGCAATGAGAAAACAAAACCATCAGTCTTTGCAGATGATATGATGGTATACTTGGAGAATCCTAGAGAATCAACTAAAAACACTTAAAATAATTGACAATGTTAGCAAAGTTATAGGATGTAAAGCAACCCACGTAAACCATCAGAATTTCTATACATTAGTCCAACAGCAAGAGGTAGAAAGAGAAATTTCATTTGAAATAACTGCAAACAAAATAAAATACTTGGGAGTCTACCTGCCAAAACAAACCCAGGAACTATATGGACACCATTACAAAACATTTTTCACACAAATAAAGTCAGATCTAAACAACTGAAAAAATATTAATTGCTCATGAGTAGACTGAACCAACTTAATAAAAATGATAGTTCTACTTAATTACTTTACTTATTCAGTGCCATGCCAATTAAACTGCCAAAAAGTCATGTTATAGAGCTAGAAAAATAATAACAAAATTTATCCAGAAGAAAAAAAGGTCAAGAATATCAAGGGAATCAATGAAAAAAATGTAGGAAAAAAAATAGCCTACCCTTACCAGCTATCAAACTGTATTACAAAGTGGTAATCATCAAAACAATCTGATACTAGCTAAGAAGTACAGTGGGGGATCAGTAGAATAGATTAGGTATACAACACACAGCAGCAACATAGTAATCTAATATTTGATAAACCTAAAGACTCAAACTTTTGGAACAGTAAGTCACTATGTGACAAAAATCACTGAGAAAACTAAAAAGCAGTATGGCAGAAACTAGGTATAGATCAACATCTCTGTTTATCAAGATAAAGTTAAAATGGGCATATGTTTTAGACATAAAGGGAGATAAAAGCAAATTAAGGGAATATGGAATAGTTTACGTGTCAGATCTATGGATAAAAAAAAGAATAAGTGACCAAACAAGAGAGAGCATTATGGAATGTAAAATGGATAATTTTGATTACATTAAATTAAAAAAGTTTTACACAAACAAAACCAATGCAGCCAAGATTAGAAGGAAAGCATGACAATGGGGAATGGGGTGAAAAGGGGGGATTTGCAGTAAGTTTCTCTGATAAAGGCCTTCTTTCTCAAATACATAGGGAATTGAGTCAAATTTATAAGAACAGAGGTCATTCCCCAATTAATAAATGATCAAAGGATATAAACAGGCAGTCTTCAGATGAAGAAATTGAAATCAAAACTATAGACATGAAAAAATTCTCTAAATTACTATTGATAGAGAAATGCACATTAAAACAACTCTGGGGTACCTTCTTACATTCATCAGATTGGCTAATGTGATAGAAAAGGCAAATGAAATGTTGCGGAAGATGTAGGAAAATTGGAACACTAATACATTGCTGCTGAAATTGTGAACTTTTCCATCCTTTCTGGAGAGCAACTTAGAACTATGCCCAAAGGGCTATAAAACTGCATATGCCTTTTGACCTAGCAATACCACTAGTAGGTCTGCATCCCAAAGAGAAGGGTAAAATGGTCCATATGTACAAAAATATTTATAGCAGCTCATTTTGTGGTGATGAAGAATAGGAAACTGAGGAATAGAAAACTGCCCATCAATTGGAGAATGTCTGAACGAATGGTATATATGATTATGATGAGACACTACTGTGCTATAAGAAATGATAATGAGGAGGCTTTCAGGAAAACCTGGAAAGACTTACATGATCTGATGCAAAGAGAAGGGAACAGAAACAAAAGAACACTGTACCCAGTAATGGCAATATTGCACAGTGATGAACTGTGAATGACTTAGCTATTCTTGGCAATACAATGTCTAAGACAGTTCCAAAGAATTTATAATGAAAAATGCTATCCACCTCTAGAGAAAGAACTGATGGTGTCTGAATACAGATCAAAGCATGCCTTTTTTTTTAACTTAATTTTTGGGGGCTTTTTTCCTTTTGTTCTATGTTTTTACAACATGACTAATGGAAATATGCTTTGCATGGCTGCACATATATAATTTATGTCAAATTGCTTGCCTTCTCAATGAGGAAGGTAGGGAGAGAAAGAGGGAGAGAACCTGAAACTCAAAAAAAATGTTAAATATTAAAAATTGTTTTTTTATGTTATTGGTAAAAATAAATGAACAAAAACCAATTGCTAGAATCAGTCAAGGCATCTGCTCTGATTACAGTTGTATTCTGGCACAATGTAATAACTAGCTAAGCCTTTGCATGAAATCAATCAATAATACCAAATAGTTGTTCACAAACTTTTCCCTATAATGAAAACCATCCTTGAGATTTGTAGCTTCAATACCATAGAGAGACAAAGGAGAAGTAGAAGACATAGTCATATGCTCAGGCAATAATAATCTAGAAACAGAAACAAGACATAGAAAAAAATTCAGGGCAGAATTCTAAGGCAAATTGTAGAGGGTGTCAGGAGTAGCCTGGGAAGACCATCTTGACCTCCTCCTGTTTTTCTACATGAGGAGTTTATCTCTTGAAAAATTTACTTTTGTGACAAAGTAGGAACTGCTTCATGACCTAGGTACTTTTGGCCTATGTTGGGAATAACTGATTGATTCATAAAAAGTTTCTGCACAATCTGAATTATACATTTTCACTTTGCTTGTAAAAAGGAGTGTAACCGATGAACACATAAATGAAACTCTGGGACTTCTCCCATAATTACAGTTATCTCCTACACTATTTTTGCTCCAACCCATTTCATAATTTGTGGCACAATAATATTCCATTACATTCATATGCCTCTTGTCCAGAATTCTACCTCAGTTCACTACCATTTAAAGGGGGTCTTAAGGATGCTAAGGTTTCCCCTGCAGGGAACCAAATCTATAGTTTCTGTGTGGCTTTTTTCTCTGCATACATCTCTCCATCTTTTGTACTCTCAATCTGTCTTTATGCCTTTTAAAGCAAATGTAGAATCGAAAAGGGCTTCAAGATAACACCAGACAAAGATCAGTTGAAGTGCATTTTTAGACTGGGGTTTAAAAAAAAGAATAAAGGACATAATAGATTTTTTCAGGTATTTGGAAGATTGCCATCTGAAAATGGTATGAGACTTTCCCTCCTTGACTCCAGAAGATAAAACTAGGAATAACAAGTAGAAGTAGAGGTGAGTCAACTCTTGATGTAAAGAAAAACTTCTTACATTTGTTCAATTGTGTCCAACTTTTGTGAGCCCATTTGGGGCTTTCTTGACAAAGACACTGGAGTGGTTTGCCATTTCCTTCTCCAGCTCATTTGACAAATGAGAAAATTGGGACAAACAGGGTTGGGCGACTTGCCTAGGGTCATATAGCTAGTAAGTGACTGAAGTCAGATTTGAACTTAGGAAGATGAGCCTTCCTGACTCCAGGCCTGATACTCGATCTTCTGAGCCACCTAGGCTGCCCTTCTTATAATTAAAGCTCTCCAAAAGTAAAATAGCCACCTCTTTAGGTAATAGAGTCCCATTTACCAGGGGGCAATCTTCAGTTGTTCTGATCTATATCTTATCACTGGACCCAGATGACTTTTCTCATTTTTATGATCTCTTTGGGATATAGTCTTACAAGTGGTATTGCTGAGTCAAAGGGTATACACATTTTTATAGCCCTTTGGGCTATAAAGTTCCAAATTGCTCTCCAGAATGGTTGGATCAGTTCATAACTCCACCAACAATGAATTAGTGTTCTAATTTTCCCACACCTTATCCAATATTTATCATTTTCCTGTTTGTTATGTTACCCAATCTGAGAGGTGTGAAGTGGTAGGTCAGACTTATTTTGATTTGCATTCCTCTAATCAATAGTGATTTATAGCATTTTTTCATACGACTATAGATAGCTTTAATTTCTTCATCTGAAAACTACCTGTTCATATCCTTTGACCATTTGTCAATTGGAGAATATTGTAAGTGAGATAGGGTATTGCCCTAAGTCTCTCCCCAGTCCAGTCAATCCTCCATATACTTGTCAAAGTGATTTTCCATAAGTACAGATCTAACCATCCCATTCCCCAAGTCAGTAAACTTTCATGGTTCCCCATTGCCT
The DNA here is from genome assembly GCF_028372415.1 of Notamacropus eugenii. Classification (NCBI taxonomy): domain Eukaryota; kingdom Metazoa; phylum Chordata; class Mammalia; order Diprotodontia; family Macropodidae; genus Notamacropus; species Notamacropus eugenii. The sequence goes on from NC_092876.1 coordinate 359,403,959, forward strand.
TTAGGATAAAATGTAAACTCTTATTCATTTTAAAAACTCTTTTCAGTCTAGACCAATCTATCTTTCCAGCTTTATTGCATATTTCTCCTATACACTATTGTCTAACCAAACTGGCCTTCTCTCTATTTCTCAGATGTGACACTTTATCACCTCTCTCTATAACGTTTTACTGATCATTATCCATGCCTAAAAATTGTACTTTCATCACCTCTACCTCAAGATACAGGCCAAACACCATTTTCTACATAAAGTCTTTCCTAGAGGCAGCTGGTAGTACAGTGGATAAAGCACCAAACCTGGAGGCAGGAAAGCCTGAGTTCAAATTCGGCCTCAGACACTTACTAGCTGTGTGACCCTGGACAAGTCACTTAACCCTGTTTGCCTCGGTTTCCTCATCTGTAAAAAAAAAATGAACTAAGAAGAAAATGGCAAACCACGCCAGTATCTTTGCCAAGAAAATCTCAAAATGAGGTAAAGAAGAATCAGACACATTTGAAACAACTGAACAGCAACAGACAGAAGTGCTTGTTATGGAGACCAGTCAAGCAGATGGAACAAGGAGTATTCCCTGGCTTTGTGATTAGCTCTTTTATTCCAAGAGCTCATAGTCTAGCAAGGTTACTATAGTAATACAAATGTAACATGATATAGTCACATGAGCAGTGGGCTGCAAAATCAGTAGCCCTGGGTGGGGGTCCCAGTTCTGCCACTAACTACCTGTCCTTGAGTAAATAGCATTACCTCAGGGTACTATATTTCTCCATCTCTAAAATTAAATGGTTTGATCCAATGACTGCTAAGGTCCCATCCAGCTGAGATGTTCTATGATCCTAAACCCTACTAGTTAGGTATGCCATTAGATTTCTCTTTGTTTACACAATAATTTGCTTGCTGGAACTCTCATTTTTCCTTTCTCAATAGGTGGTATCACTAGCTGAATGAATGAAGCCTTAAATAATGAGCTTTTTCTGGTCCTATATATTTTTAAATCTCACGTATTTTTGTTCACTCGTTCCATAATGCAACGTGTGCAACCTCCCTGCTGAGGCAAACCTCTGAGGCAGGAGTGGACCCATCCATTTCTGTGATTCAGCTTCTTATAGATATGCTTGAGAAATGGAGCCCTGCTGTGAGTTCAGGGCTTGGAGGACAGTAGATGGAGCTGACCTTTGCTGATGTAGTACACTACTGACACCTGGGCTAACCTGCCTTTCATTTTTACAGCAGGGCATACCTCCTGTCTCCATGTTTTGCCTTGTGTTGCTGTTCCATCCTCTCCCTATCTACGGCTTTTTCTCCTTGCTCCAAGTAAATAGATATATCAAGGATATGTGGGCAAATATTTAAAAACTGGTTCCTCCCAAAAAAAGTGTACTTAATATGCTTTTAAGTTTAAATTTAAGTATTTGCATTTTCTCCATCACTTTCATAAATCTAGATGATCAGTAAAAAGATAAATAAGTCAATCCATGATCTGTAGTATTTGCAGATTTCCCAGGTGTGAATTGTTATACTGAAAATTTAATAATTGGTTCTCCCCAGCTTATGAACTGACTCCAGCGTACCCCTGATATTCATACAGTTTTAAATTAATAGTCTTGAATTCTTTTTGTTGTGACAAAGAACTGGAAACAAAGTAGATAAACGTGAATCAAGGAATGGATGAGCAAACTATGGTACCTAAATGAAATGGAATATTACTTTGCTATAAGAAATATGACAACAGAGAAGCACAGAGAGACTTTCATGAACTGAGGCAAAGTAAACAGAACCAAAAAAACAACATATAAAATTACTTCAATGTAAATGAAAAGAATTACAAAAAATGGGGAAAGAATATTTCAAAATTATAAAAACAAATGATCCCAAAGGATCTATGTGAGAAGACATCTAGCCCGCTCTTTTGGAGAAGTGGGGGACCATGAATGTGGGACTTTTCATACAATGTCAGGCATTTTTTTCAGTGTACCATCAGTTTTGCTCATTTTTAAGTTCTTTTTTCTTCAAAAGAAATTCTTTGCTGGAAAGAATGACTCTCTGGGTGAGGAAGAAGGGAAGATGCAGGGGAAATCTAAACAATCTAAAAAAGAGAAGATAAAATTTCTTAAAAATAAGTCTAATGAAAGAAATACAATTTCACTTAATTTTTTTCTATTATTATTCTTCCATTGAAAACAAAATGACACTAAGCTTTACAATAAGGTCATAGTTCTGTTTTTAAACATACACACATGCACACGCACACATACACACACACACATGCACAAGATTAGTCAATACTTGACAATACATCCTTATTATCCACTCCCTCTAGTGTGTAGAATGTTGGGGCAGACTCAGTGGGTTGTCTTAAACACCTGTTGGGAAGTATAGACTTTCCAGGTTAAAGGCAAAAAAAGTCCTTCTCCAGTCTTGACACACCAGTCATATGAAACTCAGCCACTGAGTAGAAACATGATGGCATCCTTTGTGATCTGCATCAATGAAAAGACAAGAAATAATTATTGTAGCTGGGACAAGTAGAAAGATAATCAAAAAGTAAGAGGAGTTAGAATCATGAATCAGGGATGGAGGGGAGTGCAAAAATCAGAGCAGGGCTAGTGATAAGCCAAATAGATATGGTTTCATTCTAGGAATTCAACATGGGAGAAACAAGAGGCATTAGCAGATTATAAAGTAGATAGATTACCATGGACAGGAAAGGCAGATTTTCAATGCTGGAGGTGGGAAGGTAGGGACAAAATCAAGTTGCAGTCAACACAGAGGAGGGGTACCCAAATCAGAAGTGCTCCAAAGTGGCATAATGATCAAAATGCTACCACTGGAAGAATCAGCCACCAAGGGCATGATGACTTCACCTTAGGAGACTATATTTTGAGTCAAAAGACAGGGACATCCTCTTACTTATTAAGAGCAGAGACTACCAGGTCTGGTTCTTTCATGGGCAGTTGAGTTAAAGAATAAGAAGGGCTACCTGCAGCTTAGATCCCAAAATCCAGATGCATGGTTGGAAAAGGGTATTTTTTCACATTAAAATATAAAGCTATGGGAAGAGGATACATTAAAATTCACTGAATTTAACAGCGATATAGCTAAAATTTCCTTTTCACTGAAAAATAAATAAATGTCATCTTCTTGTGTACCATTTATACATTTGGAGAAAGAAAGCCTAGGCAACTGTCAGGGATCATTTTTCTAGCTTGAAATCCCCAGTCATATCCTCATTCAGATCACCATCATGTTGTTAATTAGCCCTCAGGAAGTTACACAACAACAAAAACATTTTTTGGCCATTAATTGGACCGTTCCAAAGAATTTCTCCTCCTATTTCAATCAACCAACATGTACCGATTGTCTAGTAAATGCCAGACACTGTACTAGGCTGGGGGCAAACATACAAAGAATGAAACGATCCCCTCTTAAGAAGTTTGTGTCCTAACAAGGGTTACAATATGCACATCCAGGGATATTTGGGATGTTTATGAAGCAGATACAAGGTAATCTTTGGTGGGGAGGAGGAGAGCAGGGAAAAAAAGTCCATGGAGGTTTTAGGAAAAGTGTCATGCAGAAGATGATTCTTGAAGAAAAGCAGAGATTTCAAGAAGTTGAAGAAAGGAGGGAGAGTATTTCAGAGAGGGGGAAGCCAGGGCAAAGGCAGAATACCCTACATAAAGAAGAGAAAGAGGGCCAGTGTGGTTGAATTGTTGAGTTCCTGCAGGGGACTCATGGGTATAGTAATAAAACTGAAAAAAGTAGGATGGGAACAGATTGTGTGGAGCACTGGTTCTCAAACTTTTAGGTCTCAAGATTCCTTATTAAGGATTCCATTATATTCTTAAAAGTTATTGAGGACCTCAAAGAGCTTTTGGTTATGTAGGTTTTCTCAATCAATATTTATCATATTAGCAATTGGAAATGAATACATTCTAAACATTTTTTATTAAATGCTTTGAACATAATAACAATAGCAAATCCATTACATGTTAACATAAATAATATTTTTATTAAAAATAACTTTCAAAACAAAAAAGTAATGAGAGGTATTGTTTTACATATTTTTGTGAATCCATCTAATGCCTTGTTTAGTAGAAGATGGCTGGATTTTCACATCTGCTTTTACATTTAGTCTATTGAAATATGTCATTTTGGTTAAAGTGTATGAAAAAATATGACTTCATATAAATATGTAGTTGGAAAAGGGAAAAACATTTTATTGGCAAGAAAATGTCTTAGCCTTATTAAGTAAATTGTTTTGATCATGACCCTTCTGAAGGGTTTCAAGGACCCCCAGGAGTCCTTAGACCACACTTTGAAAACTGCTGGTATTGAACTTTAAATGCCAAATAGAGACATTTTAATCTAATCCTATAGGTATTTAGAAGATAGATTGGAATGTAGATAGAATTGAAGCAGTAAGATCAATAAGAAGGCTGTTGCAAAGGTCCAGGCAAGAGATGGTAAAGGCCTGACCTAGCAATGATACAGGAAAGATAAGGTGAAGACAGAAATCACAAAATTTGGATATGTGAGTGAGTGAGGCATCAAGAATGGCATGCAGGTTGTGAACCAAAATAGCTGAAAGTTCATCATGTTTCTGCCAAAATGAGCTCCTGTCTTGCCTTTTTCTCTGCATCACCCTTATGACATCATTAGGGTCATTATCTTCAATAATGGAAGATGCACAATAACATTAACAAGGTTTTGATGGTTTAGAATGAGTGTAAATAGCACTTGTTTTCTGTCCTGACCAGAAACTTTGAGGGTCTTCCCCTCCCAGATTCAGACATTTGTGACTGCAAATTAGGCTCTCTTTTTTCCTCAATTCTTATTTCTCCCTTAGTCATTGAATGGGCTTGCTTCAGACAAACTAAAACCTGGGAAAGCTTTTAATTTATAAAGGACAAGATCACCCACTACATCCTGGGCCATCACCAGTCATCTTGACTTCATCTTACCACTGGACTTAGATGACTTTTAGTTTTATGAACTAGCACTGGAAGAGATCTCACAATCCTTTTCCAATTCATAGTTGAAGAAAACACATCCCAGAGATGAAGTATCATGGCTGAGGTCAAACAGCTAGTAAGCAGAAAGTTGGCTCTTCTTTTCCAATACATCCTATAAAACTCTGAAAAATTAACTTTCCAGAATAACACTTTGTTTATATTTCTCCCAGTCTCTAAAATTTCCTGTGGTTTTTCATTGACTTTAGATTAAAATCTAAGTTCTCTAATAGGATGTTCAAGGCCTACTGAAAGCAACAAATTTTAATTTTTAAATGGTGGTAGTTGTTCATTCAATCTCATTTATCTCAATGAACTCTTAACCCCTTTAAAACTGTAGATTCTTTGTTTTACCTGTGTTTGTTTTGTTTTGTTTTCAGTCTGGCTATCAGACCCTCTGCTTTGCTATTAGCATTGACTAGGGGCTGGCTTTGTGGTCTGTAATATAAACAAATCTTCTTTGACAAGGACATGTGATGAAAGAGGTGCTCCCTTCCCTACTCCTAAGTAGGAAAAGCAGGAAAATTAGGAAGAATTAGGAATATTAGCTTTAATGCTACATTTGAAATTCATATTAAATTTTAGGAATTCATGCTTTCCCCCAAAATCTAAACATTTTAGTGGCCTACAACCACAGTGTAAGTCAGTAGGGTGATGTGGCAGTCAAGCACTTAGTACAGCCTTAGGGTGTATTAACTGAAGCACTGAGACCAGAACTGGGGATATACTTCCATCATATTCTGCCTTTGTCAAATCACATATGAAGTAAGGGCTATGAAATTGTACATACCCTTTGATTCAGTAATATCACTACTAGGTCTGTATCCCAATGAGAGGATGAAAATGGGGAAAGGACCCACATGTACAAAAATATTTATAACAACTTTTTTTTGTGGTGGCAAAGAATTAGAAATGGAGGAAATGCCCATCAGTTGGGGAATGACTGAACAAATTGTAGCATATGAATGCAATGAAATTTTATTTCATAAGAAATGATGATCAGGTAGATTTCAGAAAAATCTGAAAAGACTGTTTTTTAGTTTTGCTTTTTTCTTTCTCATATGTGTTTTCCTTTTGTTCTGATTCTTCTGTCTCAACATAACTAATGTGGAAATATGTTTAACATGATTGTACATGTATAACTTATATCAGATTGTTTGCTGTCTTGGGGAGGAGGGAGGGAAGAAAGGGAGGGAAAAATCTGGAACTCAAAATCTTAATAAAAATGAACATTGAAAACTATCTTTACATGTAATTGGAAAAATACTATTAAGTTAAAAATATAAAGTACTGTGTTCCATATTTTAAGAAAGTCATTTGTAAGCTATAGATTAGCCAAAGGACTATGTTCACAATGGGTTAAATCCTCATCTCTGACCTTTTCTCACCTGCTTCCAATGTCTACACTCTTCCTCTGTGCTTTTATAACTGGTGTATTTCTTTAAAAATGAAGACATTTTATTTCAGCCCTTTGTAGCTATGTGGCATAGTGGATGGAGTGCCTGGTCTAAAGCTGGGGAGACCTGAATTAAAACTTGGTATCAAACACTTACTAGCTGTGTGAACTTGGGCCAATCACTTAACCTCTATTTCCTTCAGTTTCCTCATCTGTAAAATGGGGAAATTAGCACCTCCCTCTTAGGGTCATTGCAGGCATCAAATGAGACTATATTTGTAAATGTTTAGCACAGCTCTTGGGCATATGGTAGACACTAGATACATGTTATTGCTATTACTATTATTATTACAGAGTGAGCAAAGCATAGAAACTGGAGGCTGAACTGCACATGAACTTCTACATACTTCGTTAATCTAAAATTATTAATGAACCATTCTTGTACTTCCTTGCCATTTAAGTTCGTATTATATAGTTACCCAAAATCTAAAGAACAGTCCAAATATGCAGTCCTCTGAAAACCAGTGTTCAATACATTCAAACATCAGGTCCTTTAACACCTCCAAGTTCATGTTTCAAAACAGTGCCTTTACTCCTTGAATATAAGCATAGTGCCTCCAGCCTGGAGCATTGGAATTCTCTGTAGGGTTTTCAGAGTTTCTGACAACATAAAAATATCTAGGTAGTACAGTATACTCCGAAACTCCTAGTATGATAAAAAGTTTTAAATAAATGCATTATACAAAGCATTTTGTAAACCTTAAAGCACTATAAAAACAAGAGTTACCATTGTTGTTTGTTGTTATAGTCAAGGTGTCAAATATTTAATTTTGGGAAAGACTCTTTTCAGCCAGAGTCTCTCTAGCTTTTACACTCTATTCTGCATTTAGATTTCCTAACAGATTTATCAAGGATGCATTCCCAAATGTGTGGAATAATAGGAGAGAATGACTAGGCTAAAATTCTAAACAGCATTCAGCGGGAGTCTATGGGACAGACAGAGTGATTCTTCAAAATTACCCCATTATCTCCATAATGAAAAAGAAGGGGACATTTATGTGCATTGTACCTAACAGGATTAGTTGCTTAATGCCCGGTTCTAGGAGTGTGCTGCAGAATGCATATGAAATTCAAGAGCCTTTTCAGAGGACCAAGAGAGGGGGTGTGCCAAAATTAAATATGAAAACTAGTAGAAACAGATTGAGGGATTTAGGAGACAGGTGAGCAGATGCTTGAGGATCAGAAACGCCATGGCAATGTGAAAATGAGCCATGGATCAACCAGTCCCTTGGGGTACTTTGCATACTGACCAGTCCTCAAAATGGTCAATGTGAGGCAGATGGTCGAGGTAAAGAAAAAGAAGAAGCTAATAAATGGTGGAGTATAAAAGAAATTGTAAAACTGAGTATTATTCCAGACCTCTATGCTTATCTAGTCAATTTGGGAAGTCTGTTTATTCATGATCCTTGTGCAGAGAGTTTTTACTCAATTTTGTTGGGAAGTTTTAAAATGAAAACTGGCCACTGGCACTTCATTGAGAAGACTAGGGACATCTGGGAAGGTTCTTGATCTATTTGATGAATTTTTTGAGGGGGTTAAATCTTTGTCTGATACTTTTCATTATATCTTCCTAAAGATGGTATGTATATACCTTTGACCCCTGTTGGGGGAAGAAGAGTCTTAGTGATTATGAATGAATTGGTTTTTCAGACTCCTGTGGAATGAATGACTGTGGGAGAAATTATTCCTATGTTGGTTTAAAAAGAAGAGTCTTTACTTGAAGATACAGATTCTATGCAGAAGACAGACAGAAGTGCAACAAAGGGTACCTGCATTCTAGGCAGCAGTATAGGAGCTTTATCTTCCCTCTCCCTATCCTCCCACAACAGAGACATTAATGGTTGCCTTGAGAAGAAACACAAGAAAACTTTATGTCGTCTCAAATAAATCACCTGAGAAGAGGGTTCCAGATACCAAATGCCTGATCTCAATCTCAGAGTTACAGAGGTGTAAATTCTCAGCCTGAGAGAGGGTCACTATGGTCAAGTGAACCATCATGGCCAAACAGTAAGAGTTCATGAACCTTAGCCTCCCAGATAGAGCTTGGGGGAGGATTTCTTAGGTTGTGTGATTCCAGCACCAAACCTTCTAACATGGAATTTATTGACAAAGGGTAGCCTCAGTGTTGCCCTGATCATAGTAGCCAAGTTTGAAAGGAGGAAGTTCCTGGGTTACACAATTCTGGGATTTAGCCTTTTGCAGACTGGAGAGGAATTCTTGAAATCATTAACCTCTTGGAGGAAAAATACTTTTACTTCAAAGTTTGATCCTAGGAAGATTTATATATCAAATCTCCAATTCAGTTTTCTGCTTTTCTACAGAAACATTCATTCTTAGTTTATCTGGGTAGAAGATTTAACTCTATTTATATAAGAAACTTCACAAGTTAGTTGCATTTGTTGCATTTTCTTCTTATAATTAATGTTTTTTATGTGTCTATTTTTATTGATTCTCCTAAATAATCTATGGACATGGCATTTGTTACAAAGTGATTTGATTTTTTTTCTTTCAAATTAAGAAACAGAGATATGAGAAAGAAAATAAATGATTGTTAATTTAAAATATAACAAATTTTTCAAAATTAAAAGGTGGCATATTTGCTAAAACTATGTTATCTACTTTTGTTGATTCCTTAGAGTTTTGTAACTAAACTCTTTAATTATCCAAAAAAATTGTTGTTCCTTTTTTTTTATTGCCAGTACCTGTTTCTTGTTTTTTTATTGTACAAACATATTTTAAAGTAAGCAAGAATTTTTCTCCTTGAGTATGTGTGTATATGGAATGAGGGAGCAGGAGAACTGCTTTTTCTCAATTCTAAGTATGGTCTTCCATTTTTAAAAAAGCTGAAGCCTGAAGCTCAAAACTTTTATTCATTCACAATATAATACCATAAGATAAAGAACTGGTAGAGTCTCCTCTTCTCCCTCTTATTGGAAAGTGGTAACTCTTCATCTTAGGACTCCAGTTGAAGCCACAAGCTAAAGAAAGGAAAATTCCATTACTTCTTTTCTAATAGAGTTGCACCTAGCAGCAAGGAGTAGTGTCCATACACTAATAGAGCCTCAAGAAATAAACCCCAAGCAACATCAATCGTATGAGACAGAAATGATCATTTCTAGCACATTCTACATACTATACACTAACAATAATAATAATTATTGTTATGATCAGCATTAGCATTTCTATAGTGCTTTAAGGTTGCAAAGCGTTGTACATGTTATCTAATTTCACCCTCACAATAACCCTACAAGATAGGTGCTATTATTTTCCACATTTTACAGGAGAAGAAACTGAGCCTGAGAGAGTTTAAGTGAATTATCCAAGGTCACACAGCCAATAAATATAAGAGGCAGAATTTAAACTCATGTCTTTTTGATTCTAAGTGCCCAGTCTATGCACTCTACATCTAGCTGATCAAAGGCAATAGTATGATGACATAACTAAATATCAGTGGTCTTATAGTATCCAAAATGTCCTCTATGCATAGAATCTGGCACTAAATTTTTGGATTCCATATACTCGTGCTTGTTACACGTATTCCTCTACATGCCAGTTCCCTCAGTGTGTTCACTCATCTTACTAACCTAAAAGGGCCAGGGTCTCCCACTGCATCCTGGGCCATCTCTAGTCATCTTGATAAACATCTGGTCACTGGACTCAGAGGCTCTGGAGGAGAAAGTGAGGCTGGTGACCTGCACAGCCCTCCCTCACTCAAATCAAAGTCAAGTGCAAGTCATGTCATCATGTCCCTGGTGGCATGGTTCTCTTCAAAAACTAAGGGCAAACACAATGTATCTATTTATGGGGTTTATGAGGTTTATGCTGTTCCTTTCCTACTTTGCCATTTCATTAAGTGACTTTGTTTTCACTCCAAATTAGTAATAGGAAACTCAAAACAAAACAAAAAACTTTTGAAGTTTTTGCCTCAAATTTAGTATTTTGAAAATGATGACAAAAGATGGAAATAGTCAATGTTAGAGGGATTGTGGAAAGAGAGAGACTCTAATACACTGTTGGCGGAACTGTGAAACAGCCCAGCGATTCTGGAAAGCAATTTGAAATTATGCTAAAAAAGTAACTAAAATATGACTCTTTGACTTAGGCAATGATAAAAATAAAGGTCCCATAAACACCATATTTGTAGAAGCACATTTTGAAGTAGTTTTATCCACCAGGTGGTACCAGTGAGTAGGTCAGACAGAACTGTCAATAACCCTGTAAACCAAGGGAAGAAATCTGTAGATGTGCTGGAGAGGTGAAGGGGGTGGATACAGTTTTTAATCCCCCTCCCTTTTGAGGAGCTATAGTTTTCTTTTCAGTTTCAGCATGAGGTAAAACCTCTAGCTCGCAAAAAAGGGAAAGAGAAGGGTCTCCTCACTCTCTTAACCACTTTACTGTGTTTACCAGCTTACAGATGTTAAGAGTATCTGGTTCAAAGAAAAATTATTCTCTCTCTGTATGTCTCTCTCTGTCTCTGTCTCTCTCTATCTATCTCTATTTTTCTCTCCCCTCCTCTTATCCCTCTTCCTCCCCCTCTTCTTCCTCCTCTTCCTCTTCCACCTGCTCTCCTCCTCTTCCTTCTTCTTCTCCTTCTCCTTCTTCTCCTTCTTCTGCTCCTCCTCCTTCTCCTTCTCCTTCTTCTCCTCCTTCTTCTGCTCCTCCTCCTTCTCCTTCTCCTTCTCCTTCTTCTTCTTCTTCTCCTTCTCCTTCTCTCTATCTTGAACTTATTCTCTGTTTTTGTCTCTCTGTCTCTCTATGACTCTGTCTGTCTCTGTCTCTTTTTCTGTCTGTCTATTTCTCTCTCTATCTCTTTCTCAAATAAACTCTCATTTCTATTAAGCTCTCATTTCTTGGACTTTCACATTCACAGTCACTTTGCACTGGCAGAATCCAAATTGGATTTACAAATTCTCAATAATTTAGATCCCTTCCCTTTTGTGCAGCCTCTTTTCTTTTTCTTTCTGCATACATTAAAATGTCAGACTGGCATAGTTCCAATGGCTATCTAACTTTAATACAATGCCAAATACGTAAAAAGAAATCCAGAAAACACAACTTTAACAAATAGCAGTTACAAATGCTGACCACTCAGTTTGCAGATGGGAAGTGAATCTCTCTCCATCCTTGTCCCATTCTCTAACAGGATATATCAAAACAATAAGTAGGTGAAGATGCCTAGTAGTGAAGTGAGTCTTCACTCTCTCCTGGAGGAACTTAAAGCCAACCTCAGCATAGTTATTCAAGATACACTGTGACATGTTCCTGCAGTCTCTGGACCATCCTTTGTTTTTTGTTTTTTTTTTTTATTACAATTTTTATTACAATGTTCTGAGGTCTCCTTGCCACAGTCTGGGGAAATATTTAGCTATTAAACACACAGTTTGACCCCATACTGGAAAAGTTCAACATTAGGACCCTGACCAGGGTCTCTTCTAGTCACCCAGCTATTTATACCTTGCAGCACTTCTCTCAACTTCAGTATCAAAATCCCTTTCCCTCCTTATGAGGATAGCATGATCTTATTACCTTTCAAAACTCAGTAAAAACCTATGCAATCCCAGATTTCTGGTTTCTTGCTGGTCTCTGGGAGCAGCATTACAGTTACAAAAAAAATTGTAAACAAAGCAGATTCCCTGGATTAGGGGATGGCTAAATAAACTATGACAAATAGAATAGAATATTACTGTACTGTAATTATACAGAGAATTGTAAGAAATTTACATGAATTGATGCAAAGTGAAATCAGAAGTAGGGAAACAATATATTCAATGCTAACGACAATGTGAATAAAAAAGTAATAAGCAAAGCAATTGAATAGAATGATACAAAATTATAATGATCTCAAAGAAGAAATATGAGAACATACTTCCCCCCTCATCTTTACCTTGCGAGAGGACTCTGGGTAGAGAATTTTGCAAGCAATACAGATTTTTTTTATGTATTGCTTAGTTTTGCTGGACTGCTTTTTAAAATTCTTAGTTATAGGAAAGTGGTACAGTGGATAGGAGAGGGAAAGGGATATATAAAGAAATGTGAGTAAAATAAAAACAAAAGATATCAATAAAAATGCACTGGGTTAGCATTGGTTGTGTTATCTGAATAAGTAATAAAAGCAAATATATTAGTGATGAGCTATGTTTTTTTGGAGTGGCGATGGAATCATAGGATACCTTGAATCTCAGGTAGTTCACTTCCGGGGACCCTTGTATGAATAGAATCTGAATGAAAACAATGAAATCCAATGAAAACAACAACAATCACTTCAATATAATATATTAATATTACACACGATATTGTGTCAGATACTGGGGATTTCAAAGATAAAATAATGAAAAAGTCCCCATCCTCAAGTGATTTTATATTCTATTAACATCCATATGACACTAGGTTGACAAAATACTTTACATACATAATTTCATTTGTTCCTCCCAACAGAAGTATAAAAACAAAAATTCAGAGATATTTGGGACATTAGTCGACACCTAGTCCAGATATCCATCATTAGTGGACATCTAGTCCAAATAAAGAATCCTCATTGCAACTTACCTGACAAGCTGTCATATAATCTCTACTTAAAGACTCTCATTGAGAGTAATCCATTAATGTAGGAAGATGGATTCCGCTTCCCGATGCTTCTAATTGCTAGGAAGCTTCCCTGACATTAAGTCTAAATGTGTCTCTTTCCTACTTCCACCAATCACTACCAGTTCTTTCTTTTAAAGCCAAACAGAATAAGGATAATTCCTCTTCCAAATGGAAACACTTAAATATTTACAGGTATTTGGAGTATGGACTTGAGGCCATTCTGTTTGCCCTCCACTGGGCATTCTTCAGCTTTCTAAGCTGTGAAACCCAGAAATGAACAGAATATTTCAAATGACTAGGTCAGAAAACACAGTGGGGCTATGATATCTATATTCCTGGAAACTATGACTTACTTAATGTAACCCAATATTTCCTAAGCTTTTTTTGTTTCTTTGTTTGCTATAGTATCAATCACACTTTAACTTATATTGAGCTTAAAGGACACTAAGAGCCCCAGATATTTTTTCAGAAAATAACTGCTATCCAGCCATGCCTTCCCAATTTTGCGTTTGTGAAGTTGATTTTCATAAGTAGAAGACTGGAGAGGCATAGTTAGCAGTTTGTTTGTTTTTTTCCCCTGAAAAGAACTTTGGCATTTTAGTGGACTAGAAGTTCAGTATGAATCAACAACATTCTCATGAACTATAATAACCAACAAAAATTCTCATGAACTAAATTGCATTGTTGTTATTCCCATTTTATAGATAAGATGTAGATAGGTACCAATAAGTGAAGTAATTTGTCCATAGACACATGAATGAAGTGAATAACCCTCCCTCACGCAAAACAATGTCAAGTCCAAGTCATGTCATCATTTCTCTGATGTCATAGTCTTCTTCAAAAATGAAGGATGAGCACAACCTGTGAGTAGACCAAGCTGCCTGAATGGGGACTCAGCTAGCTGGATAACTCAGCTCATCCTCTCTTTTCTGTCTCCTTCTCTCCTTCCTTCCCTTCTCCAAAGGGGAGCAAATTTGAATGGCCAGAGGCTGCTCAGTTAACTTGCATATAGATGTCATAGCAATACTTTCATCAAATACTTTATAACTTTATAAGATCTCTCTCCTGAGATCCATCTATATTCAAAAGCACTAGGTCTTTCAAACCACATAGAGAAAATCAAACACTTGAATAGTGCCTATTAGTCAGTATACCCACTGGTATACAGTGGGTTGAGTTGGTCCATCCTTACATTCAATCAATTGGTCAGTCAATAAACATTTACTAAGTGTGTATTATGTGTCAGGCACTGTGCTAATTTCTGGGAATACAAAGAAAGGCAAGATAATCTCTGCTTTCAAGGAGCTCCTGGGAGAGATTGCATTCAAATAATTATGTACAAATATGTTATATATAGGATTAACTGGAGATAATAGACAGAGGGAAGGTGTTAGCATTGAGAGGATTTGGGAAAGATTTGCTGTAGAAGGTGAGATTCAATTCATTTGTCAAAGACATACACTATCAATAGACAACAAGGTGGTCCTAGAATTGAACAGGAAGAAGACAGTGAGATGGAATTGTATTTGGAAGATTGTAGTGTTTTTAATTACTCCCATGCTATTCTACAATATAAAAGACACTTTTAAAATTATGTATATTTTTTTCACCTTCTTTCCTCCCACTCCAGCTTTCACTTCTCTCAGTCCCCCTGTCCATTGGAAATTTCACATTCTCACTCTCTACCCATTGAGAATAAAAAACAAACCCCTATTACAAACGTATAGTCAAGAAAAACAAATTTACATACCGGCCATCTTATTCTGCACTCTCAGTCCGTCACCTTTTACCAGGACTTGGTAGCATGTTTCATCATTATTTCTCTGGAATCACTGGTAATTACACTAATTCTTTCAAAGTTGCTTGTCTTTATCACACTGTTTTTATCATATAAACGGTTGTTCTCGTTCTGCTTACTTCATTTTATATCAGTTCATACGAGTCTTCTCAGGTTTTTCTGAAACTGTTCCTTTCATCATTTCTTACAGCATAACCATATTTCATCATACTTACATTCAATAATGTGCTCAGTCATTCCCCAATATATGGTCATCACATCAAAACAATCATTGCTATCTCAAAAAGTACAAGCATAAATTTTATACTTGTTCAGTTAGAGTTTGTTGCTTAGTACTAACCTCTCCCTTCATCTACCTTCCTTTTAATTCCCCATTTCCCTTTTCCCCTTTCCCTTCCATTTCCTTGATGAATGAAATGTATTTCTGTACTCAACCCTGTGCGTATGTGAGAATGTTCTTCCCTTCTTTGACCGATTCAGACAAGAGAAATTCAAGTGCTATCTACTCTCCCACACACCCCTCCTTATTTGAATAGACTTGTACTCAGGCACCCTGATTACATGAAATAATTTCCTCTACCTTCCTTTGCCTTTCTTCTTACCCAAAAAATATTCTCTTCCCCTCTTTTTCCATTCTTCTTTTAAGAATTGTAAAGATATAACAGAATTACTCCTAGGTTTTATCTATCTAGACTCTTTCTATGACCCCTGATGATGATGAAGTTCAGAAGAGACACATGTAACATGTCCCTCTATTAGAATGTAAGGAGTTTGTCCTTGTTTAAACCTTTATCATTGTTTGTTTACCTTTTTTATATTTCTTTAACTTTTTATGTTTACTTTTTTGTGTTTCTCTTAATTTGTATATTTGAACTTCAAAGTTTTCATACAGTGCTGGTCTTTTCATGAGGAATGCTAGGAAGTACTCTATTTCATTAAAAATCTTTTTCTTTCTCCCATAGCATTATATTTAGTTTTCCTGGGTATGTTATTCTTGGCTGTAAATCTATTGCCTTTTCCTTCTGAAGTATCCTATTCCTTTATAGGATAATTGCAAAATTGTGTGTGATCCTAACTGTGATTCCTTAATATTGAATTCTTTCTTTCTAGATATTTGTAATAATTTTTTCTTTGACATGAAAGCTCCAGATTTTGGTAATAATGGTCCTGGAAGCTTCCATTCTTGGATTTCTTTCAAGAAGCAACTTTTGGATTCTTTTTTTTCCCACTTTGCCCTCTGGTTCTAAGAGAACGGGGCAGTTTTCTTTTGAAATTTCAGGGAACATAATATGTAGGTTTTTGTTTTGTTTTGTTGTCACAGCATTCTTGTTGTTCAGAGACTCTTATATGTATTTTTTCTCTTCAATATATTTTCTAGGTCAGTTGTTAGAAGCGTAAGGACTGGAATTATACAATATAAGAGACATGAATCTGTGGGTATTCATCACAGTGAAAAGTGGATTTATACCGAGAAGTTCACAGAATCATTGAAATGTTAAATGAGTATAGTTGGTTGTATTTTGGGGGAGGCATTTGGGGTTAACTTGCCCTTGGTTATACAGCTAGCAAGTATCTGAGGACGGATTTGAATTTAGGTCCTCCTGACTCCAGGACCAGTGCTCTATCCACTGCACCACTTAGCTGTCCCCAAATGAGAATAGTCTCCACAATTACTTCACAGTGTCATTTTGAAATCTCCACTCTCTCTCTTTTTTTTCCACAATTTTTCTCAATATTCTCGATTTGCTTTACTTCATAGAAAATTTGTAAAGCGATATCAACAAAAACAAAGACATTATTATTCAATAATAAAAACATTATTATTATTGAATAATAATGAAACACAGTGCTTCGTTACTGCTGGACCCAGAATCAGGAAATTCAACTCCCGCCTCAGTCACTTACTAGCTGTATGATCCTGAACAAGCCTCTCAGCCTCTTTAAGCCTCAGTTTCTTCATCTATGAAATTTACATAATAATAGCACCCACCTCAGGGTTGTTATGAAGATGAAATAGGATAATGTGTAAAATGCTGTGCTACCCTTAAGCACAATATATATGTAAATTTTGGTTCATATAATATGATACTGGGCATTTTTATTTATATAGTAGCAAAATGTAGGTTAATTTGGGTAGTAATAAATTAGCTTGATCTATATATGTATTAGCTTGATCTATATTATATATGTGCATAATATACATAATATATACATATATAATATACATTAGCTACATCTCATCATTTATATTGAATATATATATCTATGCAGTTGTTTTATTTCTGTTAAAAATGTTTTGTAGTTATCATTATGTAAATCTTTTATTGGCAGGTGAATTCCAAAATAGTTCCTCTAGTTTTCAGCATTATTTAGTTCTCAGGTTAGTTTCCTCTTTAGTTTTCCTGGGACAACCCCCCTATAGAAAAATCTGGAAAAACTTCATTCTGAATTGTCTCAAAGTTGCCTTCCCTTTCATACTAACTCTTCTCTGCCTTCCTAGTAAAGACACATGATGGCATTTGGGATTGTCTCAGCTATATCTAGTTCCACTCACTCCCCAAGGCTTTCTCAGCATGAGTGATTCAGCAACCTGAATTTTTAAAGGAGCCAATCTGCTTCAAAACACAGATGATATATGTTAAAATATAATAAACCATTTTATGCAACACCTATAGGTCAAACATAAGCAAATTTCTAGATAAACTGTACTCAAGGAAAAGATTTAGAGAGGTTTGCCATTTCATTCTCCAGTTCATTTTACAGATGAGAAAACTGAGGCAAACAAGGTTAAGTGACTTGATCAGGGTCACTAAAAAGTGTCTGAGGCCAGAGTTGAACTCAAGAAGATAAGTTTTCTTGACTCCAGGCTCAGCACTCTAGTCACTGTGCCACCCAGTTGCCCCTGTGAACAAGAAAGAAGAAAAAGGAAAAAAAAGAACAAGAAGAAGAAGGAGGAGGAGGAGAAGAAAGAGAGGAAGAAGATGATGATGATGATGATGGATAGTAGAAAGAAGGAAGTAAAGATGATATGGTGGGTCTTGATGAATAATAATAGTCTATATGAGGACTATCTCTGAGTCTAAGATAAGACCCAAAGAAATGGGATGGTTCAGAAGGTCTTCTCAAGGAGGAAGCTCTTTTAAATAACCCTGGAAAGGATCAAACATCCTTTGAGAGTTTGGTTATCATTCACTTTCCTAATGAGAAAAGCCTTCGATGAGGTTAGATAAACTCAAAGCACAAGGCACTATCCTTAAAGGGTACCTCCACAGTGGGGTTCTGATTAGGGAAGGGGAAGTAGGGAAACCACAAGGGAAATAGTAGGATGCTAGAGAAAAATTGCCTACTTTCTAGTTTTTCCTAGCCCCAATTCATTTCTCAAGGACTGTTGATTTCTAACTAGATGCATGTTTAATAACAAGCTCTTAAAACAAATGTCTAAATGGCATAGTTTTAAGTTTAATCAACATTATTAACATTTTGTCAATTGCTTTTTAAAGCATAGACAATCAACAAAACAATAATTTAAGCCCTGATTTGAAGCATTTGTATATTTCCAAGGTACAAATGTTCACAATGAAAATTTAACAATTAGCTCTCCTTACACTGATCAAGCTGGCGCCAGCAATGCCCTGATTCTGATCTTAGAATTATCATCTGTGCTGCTAGATTGGAGTTCAAAATTCACTTCTTTTTCTTTTTAATATGTTTTCAAGTAAACTAACAGGGCATTCTATTGTATAATATTTAAATATTTAGACTCCTATGCTTTCTGAATTAGATGGGAAGAGAAGCTTATGATATTACCTAAGAAACTACTGTAGGAGGTAATCAATAGAGTATGCCTTCACCTTGGACAGGTAGCTCCTGGAAGTACTTCCAGTTTACATGGTGTGTACCCCAGACAAGTTTATCGCAGGTTCAAGGTATTCAGTGAATCTGCATCTGTTCAAACCCCAGGATACACTTATTTCAAAACAAGTGTTGAATAAAATTATATAGTAAGAAAAGAAGCACTATAGCATTTCTCTCTAAACTTCAGAGAGTTAAAAAAAAATATTTATCATTCAGTTACTATGTACCAGTACTGAACTAATCATTGAGAATACAAAATAATGCAGAAACCTTGTTCCTGCCTTGAAGAAGCTTTCAAAGGGAAGGGTCCACATCCATCAAACATGTGCATACAAAGTTCACTCAGTGTAATTGGAAGATGAGCTCAAAGGGAAGGTGTTGGGTCATGAGTGGTACCTAGGAAAGGCTTCTTACAGAAAGTGGAATTTAAGCTAACAGGGAAGCTAGGAGGTAAAGGTCTGGAGGGAAAACATTCCAGGTATGGGGGACAATCACTGAAAAGGCATAGAATTGGCAGATGGAGGGTCTTGTATGAATAAAAGCAAGACCCTCCCATGAGAGCCCATCCATTAGAAGATTTCTGGAGGGCAAGGACAAAGTTTTTATTTTATTTTATATTCCCAGTGTTTCATTCCTTGCCTGGAACATAATAATTGCTTTTTTAACTCTCTGATTGAAGGTTTTGGAGGAATATTGTATTGGTACTTTTCTTACTATACAATTTTGTTTAAAACCCTTATTTTGAAGTAAATGTATCCTGGGGCTTGAATAGTTGCAGATTTACTGAGTACCTTGAATCTGAGATAAACTTTCCTGAGGTGTCCCACTACTCCCACTTCCAGATCCCCAAAGGCTTATCCCTAATCCTATGACTAAAGTATATCAGGGTTTCTGCCTGCTTCTCTAAAAGTGATGAGGTATAGAAAATGTCAGGACTTTAAATAACACTTATTTGTTTCCCATGATCAGTGATTTGTCTGTTTCTTTCCTTGATTACAAGAGATCTAATCTCCATACTGAGAGTCTTTGCCTTGGAAAACACAGAACAGAGTCATTCCCAGCTAACTAGTGCCTCCAGGCTTCCTCCTATTGTGTCGTCACTAAGCCCAGTTCTTGCCACAGACCTTTCCAGTTTAGGGATGGAAAATCTTCATGGGAGAGGTGGAGTCAAGATGGCAGAGTAAAAGCAGGGACTAACCTGAGGTCTCCCAAATTTCCCTCCAGAAACATTAAAATAATACCTCCAAATGAATTATGGAATAGCAGAAGCAACAAAAAGATGAGGTGAAAAAACTTTCCAGTTCAAGACAATTTAGAAGTTCTGCAAGAAAGGTCTGTCTCATGGAGGTGAGAGTAGAGCACAGGCTACATTCTGGCAAACCAGCAGTAGACCTTAGGGTCAACTGAATCAGCAGCTGTTCTGGCAGCAGGAGCTTCTGGAGCCCTTAGCCCAAAGACATCAGAAAATGGGTCAGAAGATTATAGGAGATCCTTTGCTGGCACTGGGTGCAGGACTTTGTTGTATTGCCTATGCATGGTTCTGGATCTCAGTCCCAGGGTGTGGAAGAGGATTAGTAGGAGCAAGAGACACTGATCACAGTTCCAGGACAGAAAAGAGTACTTGTAGTCCCTCACAGACCAGAACAAAGGCCAGGAGAGTATTGACCACACCTATCTTTAGATAACACTACCTTGGAAGAACTGAAACTTACAGACCCACAGAACTAGATTGTAAAATGGTAGCACGAAGAAACTCAGGCTTGAGACATCCCCCTCCACCCCAGGAGCAGAGTTTAACTGTAACATAAAGTTAAAACTCAAGAAGAGTCTGAAGAAATGAGCAAACATCAAAAAAAGAGCCTGACCATCAAAAGTAACTATAGTGACAGGGAAGAGCAAAACACAAACTCAGAAGACAATGAGATCAAAGCAGCTACATGCAAAGTCTCAAAGATAAATGTGAATTGGGGAAGAGCCAAGATGGCGGAGTAGAAAGACACACATATGCTAACTCCAAACCCACAGCCCATAAATTACCTGTAAAGAACTCCCAACAAATTCTGAAGCAGCAGAAGCCACAGTACAATGGAATGGAGGAGATTTCTGTTCCAGAGAGCCCTGAAAAACTGACCAGAAGGGTCTGTCGCACACCGGACCCTGAGCGGAGCCCAGCCCTGCCTTGGCCCCATGGCACCAAGAGGAGCAGATCCCAGCAGGCTTCAGGGACAGAATCTCTGGTGGCCACGCAGGTCCCTCAATCACAGGTGAGAAAGGTTGGTGAGAGAGTCTTTTTGGGTGGCTGAGAGGGGAGTGGGGTGTCCCTGTGGCTCGGGCCCCCTCGGGAGGCAGCAGTGGGGGCAGCAGAGGACAGGGGCTCCCAAAGCAGGCAAGAATTACATCCATTGTTGAAGGTCTTTACATAAACCCCCTGAGGGAACTGAGCCCAGTGAGGCAGCCCTACCCCCACCTGAGCACCTGAACTTAATCTCACACTGAATATCAGCCCTGACCCCACCCAAAGACCTGAGGCTGGGAAGCAGCATTTGAATCTCAGACCCCAAGCACTGGCTGGGCAGATCTGGAGGTGAGGTGGGGGTGGAGAGGACACTCAGA
The DNA here is from genome assembly GCF_028372415.1 of Notamacropus eugenii. Taxonomy (NCBI): domain Eukaryota; kingdom Metazoa; phylum Chordata; class Mammalia; order Diprotodontia; family Macropodidae; genus Notamacropus; species Notamacropus eugenii. The sequence goes on from NC_092876.1 coordinate 359,425,269, forward strand.
AGTCAAGTCACTGGCTGGGAAAATGCCCAGAAAAGGGAAAAAAAATAAGACCATAGAAAGTTACTTTCTTGGTGAACAGATATCTCCTCCCTTCTTTTCAGATGAGGAAGAGCAATGCTTACCATCAGGGAAAGACATAGAAATCAAGGCTTCTGTATCCCAAACATCCAAAAGAAATATTTCATGGACTCAGGCCATGGAAGAGCTCAAAAAGGATTTTGAAAATCAAGTTAGAGAGGTAGAGGAAAAATTGGGAAGAGAAATGAGAGAGATGCAAGAAAAGCATGAAAAGCAGGTCAACATCTTGCTAAAGGAGACCCAAAAAAATGCTGAAGAAAATAACACCTTGAAAAATAAGCTAACTCAATTGGCAAAAGAGGTTCAAAAAGCCAATGAGGAGAAGAATGCTTTCAAAAGCAGAATTAGCCAAATGGCAAAGGAGGTTCAAAAGCTCACTGAAGAAAATAGTTCTTTCAAAATTAGAATGGAACAGATGGAGGCTAATGACTTTATGAGAAACCAAGAAATCACAAAACAAAACCAAAAGAATGAAAAAATGGAAGATAATGTGAAATATCTCATTGGAAAAACCGCTGACCTGGAAAATAGATCCAGGAGAGACAAATTAAAAATTATGGGACTACCTGAAAGCCATGATCAAAAAAAGATCCTAGACATCATCTTTCATGAAATTATCAAGGAAAACTGCCCTGAGATTCTAGAACCAGAAGACAAAATAAGTATTCAAGGAATCTACAGATCACCGCCTGAAAGAGATCCAAAAAGAGAAACTCCTAGGAACACTGTGGCCAAATTCCAGAGTTCCCTGGTCAAGGAGAAAATATTGCAAGCAGCTAGAAAGAAACAATTCAAGTATTGTGGAAATACAATCAGGATAACACAAGATCTAGCAGCTTCTACATTAAGGGACTGAAGGGCATGGAATAGGATATACCAGAAGTCAAAGGAACTAGGACTAAAACCAAGAATCACCTACCCAGCAAAACTGAGTATAATACTTCAGGGGAAAAAATGGTCTTTCAATGAAATTGGGGACTTTCAAGCATTCTTGATGAAAAGACCAGAGCTGAAAAGAAAATTTGACTTTCAAACACAAGAATGAAGAGAAGCATGAAAAGGTAAACAACAAAGAGAAGTCATAAGACTTACAAAAGTTGAACTGTTTACATTCCTACATGGAAAGAAAATATTTGTAACTCTTGAAACTTTTCGGTAAGTGGGTAGTTGGTGGGATTACATACACACACACACACACACACACACACACATACACACAAACAGAGCACAGAGTGAATGGAATAGGACGGGATCATATCTTAAAAAAATGAAATTAAGTGGTGAGAGAGAAATATATTGGGAGGAGAAAGGGAGAAATGGAATGGGGCAAATTATCTCTCATAAAAGAGGCAGGCAAAAGACTTTTTAGTGGAGGGAAAAAGAGGGGAGGTGAGAGAAAAACGTGAAGCTTACTCTCATCACATTCCACTAAAGGAAGGAATAAAATGCACACTCATTTTGGTATGAAAACCTATCTTAGAATACAGGAAAGTGGGGGAGAAGGGGATAAGCAGGGTGGGGGGGATGATGGAAGGGAGGACAATGGGAGGAGGGAACAATTTGAAGTCAACACTTGGGGAGGGACAGGATCCAAAGAGAGAATAGAGGCAATGGGGGGTAGGATAGGATGGAGGGAAATATAGTTAGTCTTACAGAACACAACTATTATGGAAGTCATTTGCAAAACTACACAGATATGGCCTATATTGAACTGCTTGCCTTCCAAAGGGAATGGGTGGGGAGGGAGGGATGAAGAGAAGTTGGAACTCAAAGTTTTAGGAACAACTGTTGAGTGTTGTTCTTGCATACAACTAGTAAATAAGAAATACAGGCAATGGGGTATAGAAAGTTACCTGGCCCTACAGGACAAGAGAGAAGATGGGGACAAGGGAAGGGAGGGATGATAGAAGAGAGGGCAGATTGGTGATAGGGGCAATTAGAATGCTCAGTGTTCTGGGGAGGGGGGAGAGGACAAATGGGGAGAAAATTTGGAACCCAAAATTTTGTGAAAATGAATGTTAAAAGTTAAATAAATTGATTTAAAAAAAGATAAATGTGAATTGATCTCAGGCCCTAGAAAATATTTTAAAAATCAAATAAAAAAGGCATAGGAAAAATTGAGAAAACAATTGAAAGTGACATAAGAAAAAATAAACAGCTTGGTAAAGGAGGCACAAAAAAAGTTGAAGAAAATAACACCTTAAAAATAGAATAGGCCAAATATTGAGAGGAACAAGAATTCACTGAACAGTAGATTAAAACATGAAATTGGTTCAACAGAAAAAGAGGTACAAAAATTTACTGAAGAAAATAATTCCTTAAAAATTAGAATTGGGCAAGTGAAAGCTAATGACTCAATGAAACATCAATGAACAATAAAACAAAATCAAAAGAATTTTCAAGTAGAAGAAGATGTGAAATATCTCACTGGAAAAACAACTGACATGGAAAATAGACCAAGGAGAGATGATTTAAAAATCTTTTTGTTACCTGAAATCATGGGGGAATAAAAACAGCCTACATATCACATTAGAAGAAATTATCAAGGAAAACTATTCTGATATCCTCAAACCAAAAGGTAAAATAAAATTGAAAGAACTAACCAGTCACTTCCTAAAAGAGATCCCAAAATGAAAACTTCCAGGAGTATTATAGTCAAATTCTAGAATTCCAAGGTCAAGGAGAAACTATTGTAAGCAACCAGAAAGAAACAATTCCAATACATGGAACCACAGTCAGTATAACAAAAGATCTAGCAGCTTCTACATCAAAGGATCAGAAGACTTGGAATATGATATTCTGGAGGGCAAAGGAGCTAGGATTACAACCAAGAATCACTTAACCAGCAAAAGATCAGCTAATGAAACTGAGGACTTTCAAATACTCCTGATGGAAAGACCAGAGCTAATTAGAAAATTTGACATTAAAACACAACTCAAAAGAATCATAAAAGGTAAACAGGAAAGAGAAACCATAAACTAAGTTTATATTCGTACATGAGTAATTATACTTGTAAGTCCCAAGAACTTTCTCATTATGGTGTGAATTGACTATGACTGCATGATATTAAAAAACAAAACAAAACATTAAGGTGTGAGAAAAAGAGATGCACTGGGAGAAGGGGAGAGAAAAAGGTAGAATGGGGTAAATTATCTCACATAAAAGACATGTAAAAGAGCATTTACTGTAAAAGAAGGTAAGCAATGTTTGAACCTTACTTTTATCAGACTTGACTCAAAAAGGAAATAAGATATGCACCCAATTGAGTATAGAAATCTATTTACCCTGCATGGAAGTAAAAGAGAGGGATAAGAGAAGGTGGGGGAGGGGCTGATAGAAAAGAAGGCAGACTGGGAGAGGTGTTTATCAGAGGCAAAATGTTTTCAAAAAGGGACAAGGTGAAAGGAGAGAGAAAGAGGATAGATGGGGGAAGCAGGATAGGAAAGGGAAATAAACAATAATTATAACTGTAAATTTGAATTTGAATGGGATGGACTCACCCATAAAACAGAAGCAGATAGCAGAACGGATTAAAAAACAGAATCCTACAATATGTTGTTGATAAGAAATACAGTTGAAGTAAAGGGACACACACAGATTGAAGAGAAAGGATTGTAGGAAAATCTATTATCCTTCAGTTGAAGTTAAAAAAACAGGAGTAGCAATCTTGATCTCAGACAAAGAGACAACAAAAATAGATCTAATTAAAAGTGATAAGCAGGAAAATATACATTTTGTTAAAAGGTACCATAGAAAATGATGTAATGTCAACACTAAACATACATGTGTCAAATGGTACAACATCCAAATTATTAAAAAAAAATTTAAATGAGTTACAGGAGGAAATATACAATAAAATCATTTTACAAAGAGAACTACAACAATGAAACAATATACCAAAACTTATAGTAGGCAGCCAAAGCAATATTTATGGGAATTTTTATATCTCTAAAGGCTCACATCAATAAAATAGAGAAAGTACAGATCAATGAATTGGGGATATGACTAAAAAAAAACTTGGAAAAGAACAAATTAAAAATCCACAGGAAATCTGGAGAATCAAAAGAGAGGTTAATAAAAACAAAAGTAAGAAAAATATTGAACTAATAAATAAAACTAGGAACTGATTTTAGGGGGAAAGGGCAAGAAAATAAGGAAACTACTGGTTAATTTTATTTTTTACAAAGAAAGAAGAAAACCAAATTACCACTACTAAAAAAAAGAAAAGAGTGCATTCACAACCAATGCACAGTAAGCAAAGCAATTATTAGGAACTACTTTCCCAATTAAATGCTATTAAATCTAGCAATCTAAGTGAAATGGATTAATATTTACAAAATTATAAATTGCTCAGATAACAGAAGATGATATAGAGTACTTAATTAATTCTGTCTTAGAAAAAAAAAAAGTTGAACAAGCTATCAGTGAAGCTTCCCAAGAAAAAATTTCCAGGACCAGGTGGTTTCACAAGTGAATTCTATGAAACATTTAAAGAAGAATTAATTCTAATACTATAGAAATTGTTTGAAAAAACAGGCAAAAAAGGAGTCCTTCCAAATTCCTTTTACCACAGAGATGTGGTGCTGATACCTAAACCAAGAGGAGCAAAAATGGAGAAAGAAAGCTATAAACCACTTTCTCTAATGAACATTGATGCAAAACTTCTAAATAAAATACAAGCAAGCAGATTACAACAACATATCACAAAGATTATTCATTATGATCATAAGGAATTCATATTAGGAATGCACAGCTCATTCAATATAGGAAAACTATCAGCATAATTGACCATGTCAATAATAAAATCACCAGAAATCATATGATTACATCAAGAGATATAGAAAAAGCTTTTGACAAAATACAATACCCATTCCTACTGAAGACACTAGAAAGCATAGGAACAAATGAAGCTTTCCTTAACCTAACAAGTAGTGTCTATCTAAAACCGTCAGCAAGCATTATTTGCAATGGAAGCTTTCCCAGTACAATCAGGGGTGAAGCAAGGATACCCATTATCATCTCTGTTATTCAATATTATCCTAGAAATGCTAGCTATAGCAATAAGAGGGGGAAACATTGAAGGAATTAGAACAGGCAATGAAAAAACAAAACTATCACTGTTGACAGATGACATGATGGTATATTTAGAGAATTCTAGAGAATCAACTAAAAAACTACTTGAAATAATTAACAACTTTAGCAATGTTGCAAGACATAAAATAAATTCACATAAATCATCAGCATTTCTACATATTACAACAAAATCCAACAGTAAGAGATAGAAAGAAAAATTCTATTGAAAATTCTATAGACAATATAAAATACTTGGAAGTCAGCCTGCCAAAACAAAACTAGGATCTATATTAAAACAATTGCAAAACACTTTTCACGCAAATAGAGTCATAACTGATTAATTGGAAAAATATTAATTGCTCATGGATAAATCAAATCAATATAATCTAAATGAAAATTCTGACTAAATTAATTTGTTTAGTGCCATCCCAAACTACTGAAAAACTATTTTATACAGCTAGAAAAAAATCATTTCAAAATTCATCTGGAAGAACAAAAAATCAAGAATATCAAAAGAAGTAATAATTTTTAAAAGGGAAAGAAGTTGGCCTAGTAATACAAGATCTTAAACTGTATTATGAAGCAGTAATCATCAAAACAATCCAAGACTGACTAAGAAATAGAGTGGTAGATCAGTGGAATCAGATACATAATACACAATAGTAAATGACCATAGTAATCCAGTGTTTGATTATCCCCCAAATCCAAGCTTTGGGAACAAGAACTTACTATATGACAAAAACTGCTGGGAAAACTGCAAAACAATGTGGCAGAAACTAGATATAGACCAACATCTCACATCACATATCAAGATAAGGTCAAAATGGGTACATGATTTAGACTTAAAGTGTGATACCATAAGCAAATTAGGAGAGCAAGGAGTAGTTTACCTGTCAGATCTGTGGAGAAGGAAAGAATTTATGATCAAACAATAAACAGAGAACATTATAGGGTGTAAAAATGGATAATTTTAATTATATTAAATTAAAAATGTTTTGCACAAACAAAATCAATGTAGCTGAGATTAGAAGGAAAACAGAAACCTGCAGGAAAATTGTTTAACAAGTGTCTCTGATAAAGACCTCATTTTTCAAGTAGATAGATGTATCAAATTTGTAAGAATAAAAGTCATTTCCTACTTAATAAATGGTCAAAGAATATGAACAGAGAGTCTTCAGGTGAAGAAATTAAAGTTACCTATAGTAATCTGAAAAAAATGCTTTAAATCACTATTTATTAGAAAAATGCAAATTAAAACAACTCAGAGGTACCACCTCACACTCATCAGATTGGCTGGTATCACGGAAAAGGCAAATGCTAAATATTGGAGGGGATGTGGGAAATCTGGGACACTTATGCCTTGTTGGTGGAGTTGTGAACTCATTCAACCATTCTGGAGAGTAATTTGGAACTATGCCCAAAGGACTATAAAGATGTGTGTATCTTTTGATGAAGCAACACCACTACTAGGTCTATATCCCAAAGAAAAAACTACTTGTATAAAAGTATTTGTAGCAGCTCTTTTTTTGTGGTGACAAAGAACTGAAAATTGAGGAGAATGGCTCAACAAGTTTTGATTTATAATTATGACTAAATATTATTGTGCTACAAGAAATTATGAGTAGGATGCTTTCAGAAAAACTTGGAAGACTGACATGAACTGATGCAAAGTGAAGTAAGCAAAACCAGGAGAACACTGAACACATTAACAGCAATATTGTATAATTATGTGAATGATAAATATTTTCAGCAATACAATGCTACAAGATTCATAATGTAAAATGCTAACCACTTCCATTGAAAGAATTAATGGTGTCTGAATGAAGGTACTATTTTTCACTTTATTTTTTTTCCTGGTTTTTAATTTATTTTTGTCTTAGTCTTCTTTCACAACATGACTGATGTAAATATGTTTTGCATGATTGCACATGTATAAGCTACATCAAATTGCTTGCCATTTCAGGGAGAGGTAGTGGGGAAAGGAAGGGAGAGAATTTGGAACTCAAATGAATGTTGAAAATTATTTTCATGTGTAACTGGAAAAAAATAAAATATTATTGTAAAAAAGTTTTTGCGATTTTTTTGAAAGATTTAAGAATTATGATCAATACAATTACAAACCATAATTTCAGGGGACTAATGATGAAGCTATTTACCAGTTGACAGAGAGGCTGGTGATAGGCTCAAGATGCAGAGTAAGAGATATATTTTTTAGATATAGCCAATGTAGGAATTTGCTTCACGTGGTTATGCATATATTTTATAAGAGATTTGTTTTTCCTTTTTTATTTTTTAATGAAGGTGGTATGTGAGAGAGAGGAAAGAAATACTAGTTAACAGAAAAATTAAAATATAACAACAAAAAGAGAGACATTGTGTTTTCCTATCTAATTTCCATTTGAGGATCCTATAATCTGACTTCATTTCAAGGGAGTTCTACCATAGAAACTATGTGGTATGTGGTTCTGATTTCTTACAAAATTTGGGGGTGATTCAACATGCTTTGTGTATACTATACAAATTAATCCAAGAAAGTCCAACAGGTAGGTCCAAAAGACAAGACATTTATGTCTCCTGCCTAGAAACATTCTTGATTTTTCATATATACATCAATCTGTATATGTGGGAAGTGAGATTTATATACATACATATATACCAACAAATTAATTTCAGGCTTTTTTGGTTGTTCAGCCGTTTTCAGTTGTGTCCAACTCTTCACAACTCATTTGGGGTTTCCTTGGTGTTGGGGGTGTAAGCTCAGTTCCATGTGGACAGTCTCGGGCGGGTAAAAGTGAGGACTTCTAAACCTTAGAGTTCTCATGAGGCCCCCCAGGGAACAGCAGGGAATTGAGGTGTGGACCGAGCTATCTCGTGCATTTCCGCCTCTTCCCGTGAGAAACGTGATGGGAGAGAGCATCCCCGCCCTCGAGATTGGCCCAGATCTGGGCACACCTATTGTTATCTAACAGGCACGGTATTCAGGTGCAAACTACGTGGCAGGAGAGCTTAAGTAGGGTCAGGAAAGCCTGAAAGCTCTTAGCGCTGAGGGGCCCTTAGAGGACAGAAGGCCCCTCTTCCCTTTTCCTCTCTTCGCTCTTCCCTCCCCCCTCTCTCCCCACTTCCACTTCTGCTTTCATTCTCTTACTGTAAGATCTTTGCCTCCTTGGGAGACCCCTCTCTCCTAAGAAAGAGTTCCCCCTGCACATGTAACCAAGACCCTGAATAAAACCTAACCCCTGTTCGACTCCGGAGAGTCTCTTCTCTCATACGTTTATCCAGTTTGGCCAGCCAAAGACCTGCGATAGGTAAGGTAAGACTCGGGTAGCCCTCAGGCCTCTAGGCCTGGCACCTTGGTAGAGATATTGAATTGGTTTGCCATTTTCATCTCCAGCTCATTCTACCTAGGTCACACAACTAGTAAGTATCTCAGGCTGAATTTGAATTCAGGTCTTCCTGACTCCAGGCCTGATCCTCCATCTACTGTGCCACCTAGCTATCCCTCTTTCAGACTTTAAGCCTACACTATAGACCTAAAAATGCATTTCTTGACTATTAGGAATGGTGTTATTTGACTGACAAACCATCTACACATCCCCAAATAATTTTGGTGAAACTGTTTAAAAAACATAAAAGGGACAAAATAACAGGGCTCTTCTCTATTACTGGAAAATCACCTAACCACCAGCACCAAACAAGTGTTGTCTAAAATTATCTTTGAAATTAGGTCAAAAACATTTCAGTCACCCTAAGAAAGTGATAATGATTCAGATTGTGGCAAACATCAATGAAGAAAATTGTTTGTCCCTAGCTTTTAGATGACTCCCTTCTATCCACCTGACCTTTAGGTGCTCTCCTTTTGATTTAAAATGTCAATGTGATTTTCTTGCCCTTCTCCATCTCTAGAGTTGTTGTTTGCATATACCAGATGGAAAGAATGAGTATTGGGGCCAACTTGTCCCAGTGGCATAAGGAAGGGATGCAGACTAGAATTTTCTTATCAGGCAGCAGTTCAACGTCTCCCTTCCTTCTTCTGTTTCTCCTCTTAGCTCTAAGTGCTTCTGGAACAGTTCACACTTGGCAGGCCCCACTTGTGCAGAGTAGGGGTGGGGGACTCAATGATTTGCCCTGTACTTGTGATTCTGGCTGCCAGTTTGAATTCCAAAACAAGAGTCAGTGTTCACAGCTGGTGATGGGAGAGCAGAACATTAACAGAAGTTGTAGGAAGATGGAGTTTGGATTTGGAAAAGGAAACCCTCCATGCTACTCTGAGCCCTTCATTAAAACTAGAATCTGGAGGGTGGGTGGAGATTGACTGGAAGGAGGAGGAAAGGATAACTCTAGATATCTACTTAGTATTCAGCAGAACTGAATAGCCCTGAAGAAAGTTACCCAGACCCTGGAGTCCTCTCCAGGGAAGTGAAAGGACCAAGGGCACATGACAATAATTTAATGTTTAGAAAGCCTGGATTGAAATGACTACAGTATATCAAAAGCAAACAAGTACTGATGAAATTGGCATCTTTTAATTAGATTCAGACTATATTTTACGTGTGCTGGCTGTACTGTGATGCGTGGGTGTTGTATATAGAGCTTAAATGTATAATTAATGTGGCTTTGAAGCTAGCTCTATCCACATGATTAAAATTTATCATTATATTAGCTTTCAAACTGAGACTTTCTAACAAGTTATAGTTAATGCTATAAATTAGACCTTCTCTGATGAGCTCTGAATAAAAGACTGTAATTTATCTCAGTGGTATTTTATTAGAGACTTTTAATTGCAAAGGCAGGTGAGCAGTACCATATGGGCTCTTGGCCAAATATCAGAAGTAATGACATTTCCTTTATGACCATGGTTTGTTTATAGACTATTCCATTCTTATTGAAGGCCTGATTGCGTTCTCTTTCTCCTTAGAGAGAGAGGTATTTCAGTATCTTTACCTTGGATGATCCATGGGGATTTGAAGCTAATCCATTTTGATGGGTTCCCACCTCATGAGGTAAGAAAGACCTAACTGTTCTTCATTTCTTTGGTGGCAGAAAGCTAAGTATGGAAATTCCAAATTCCCTTCTCAGTGAGGTAATAAAAAGGACCTAGGCAATAGCCACTGTTGAATATAGTCTTCCCCCCCAACCTTTACCCCCTGCTTTGCCCCTGTTTCCCACTCAAGTCACTTACTTGGTGCCAGTAAAAATCTAAATTTGTGCCACTCTGACACATTTCATCAGTGTCATTGCATCCTCCTCAGTTTCAATCACTGTGTTAGAATGACATGATGCATAAATGTAGCCAAAAGCCCAGCGCCTGTGCTTAAGAAGGGCTTTGGTGCCAGGACATCTGTGCCTAGGAGCAGATTTTAGATCAGCATGCCTGTGCCCAAGGAAGGACTACATGCCAGTGTGCTCAAGGCTGAGCCCAACACAGACTGCCACGTAGCAGGAGGTGATTATGGATGCCTCCACTTCTTTCCACCCAGAACAAATCTCAGCAGCCTCTATGAAATGGTTAGGCGGGAGTATTGTGGTCATGCTTCTCTTTTATTCAGGACAGTGGGTTAAATAGGGCTTCTCATTTCCATTTTCCCCCTGTCAAACCGATTACCAAGCTCATTCTTTCTGGAATTGTATTTCTTCCAGTTTCTAAACACTGGTTGTTACAGCATAACATTTGACTGCTCAATTACTACATGCTAGTAAAAACCAGTGAGAGATTTCTATAGGGCCTTTTATTCAATAAGATGAGTCAGGAACAAAGATTTTGAGCCAGAAGTATGTTAGAAATCATCTACAATAACATCACAATTTTGCAGAAGATGCTACTGAGATGCAGAAGGGTTAAATGACTTACCCAAGGCCATGCAGCTAGGAAATGGAAAAGCCAGAGTTTGCACCCAGATCTAGCTCCAAATCTAGCCTATTATCTATTGCATTCCTTAGCTAGTTATGTGACACTGGACAAGTCACTTAACCTCTGTCTCAACTTGCTCATCTGTAAATTAAAGATAATAATGGCATTGAAACAGGGATGTTTCAATGATCAAATGAGATATTATTTATAAAGTGCTTGGCGAAGTACCTGCTACACACCAGGTCTCATATCAATATTATCTGTTATTATTATTGTTTTTAATTATTGTTATTATTACCACAACCACAACTACTACTGCTGCTGCTGCTTCTGTTGATATTTTTACCACTATACTGTTAGTACCATGCTACTACTGTACTATCACTATATTACTACAGCAATATTACTGCTATACTACTCCTACTCCTACTCCTCCTCCTACTACTGCCACCACTACTCCATAAGGAGAGAAAAAAACTCTCACCAAAAAGTTCACAATGCAAATATATAGTAATAGGGATTTGACTGGATTTTTGGACCTTCCTGGCTCCGACTGAATGTAAATAGTAAACATTTCTCTTTGGCCAGCAACCTTGAGGGTCTTCCCTTCCCTGTTTTTTTTTTTTTTTAATTAAAGGAGCCATCCCTTGACTCACTTCTTAAAGAGGTCTATTCACTGAATGGGTGTTGCCTCACTCAAAGTGAAAATCTGAAAAAACCTCAACCTAAAAGGGCCAGGGTCTCCCATTGCATCCTGGGCCATCTCCAGTCATCCTGATGACTCTCTGGCCACTGGATCCAGATGGCTCTGGAGGAGAAAGTGAGGCTGGTGACCTTGCCCAGCCCTCCCTCCCTCAAGTCCACGTCAACTGCAAGTCATGTCATCATCTCCCTGATGTCACGGTCCTCTTTGAGAACAAAGGACAAACACACTATTTACCAAGTAGCGATGAAGAATTGCAGATAAAGTAGATCAATGAAAAGGCATCATGGTAAAGTACTACAAACATTGGCTTGCCAGTGAAAAGATCTGTGTTCAAGTCCTGACTCTGACACTGGCCGAGCTATGTGACCTTGGGCAAGTCACCCTATCTCTGAATCTTAAGTTTCCTGCATTCTAGATTGTGTTGCTGTGGTGTAAGGGACTTTTCTAGCACAAAAGGGCCAGAGTTACTGGGGGAAGGGGGAGATTTTTGTACTTTTCTTGACTTCAATCTCCACTCAGAAATATAGTATAG